>NC_081439.1:98175622-98775622 GCF_949786415.1 Peromyscus eremicus | reverse complement strand
GCACAATGAATCTCAAGATGCTGCAAATGATCACTTTACAACGGAGTGATTTGAATTCTCAAAGTCTTACCGTTAATAAGCAATTTGGCGATAATGTGCAAGAAGGTGTCTCTTCTTTTAGTAGCTGCTTCTTAGGGACAAACAAATGCACTGCTGGCTGCATTAAAAGTCACTTCTGCCTCATGACTCCATAGCTGTACGGTTTTACAGAACTCAATCAGCCAGTATCTCCAATGTCTGCATTTGTAAAAGGCATGGAATGCAGCCAATCTCACGGTATAGGGAATCAGGGAAAGAGCACATGTATTAGTAACTTAACACAAAGTAGAAACTATTGATTTTCCCTTTTCACTTACTGGTCTACCTAACAAATGTTGAAAGCCAGCAGTGAGATAGTTTCCTGTTGCTGAAGATGCAACCACTGGGAAAGATGGTTAGAGGCCAGAGAAAATTTAGGAAAAAAAATCATCTTAAGGGTTGATGTTAAAAAAAAAAATCTAACATGTCAACATCAATTAAACTTCTCCCTTAGTGAAACTAAAGCATTCCAAGATTTTAGTTGATATATACATATCAACTTTGTATGTGTATGTGTGTGTGTGAAGATTGTTTTATCTAATCATAAGTGCGGAAGAAAAACATTTCTGTAATAAAAGGGTTTATAAATTTTATTATTATTGGTGTGTGTGCATGCATGTGTGTGATATGGATATGGATATGCATACTACAATATGTGTGTGGTAGTCACAGAACAATTTTATGGAGCCAGTTTTCTCCTTCCACCTTTGATTGGGCTCTGGAAACAGAACTCAGGTCTTCAGATCTGCAAGCAGCTTTATTTTACATGCTGAGCTGTCTCTCCAGGCCAAATAAAAGTGTTTGTTTTCTTATTTTCTTCTCAAAGTGCTAATACTTTAGTAGAGTCTGACATGCTGGATGTCAGTAATCCCAGCACTTGGGAGACTGAGGCAGGAGGATTGTGAGCTCTAGACAAGGCTGGGCTACGTAGCAAGTTCAAGCCACACTGGGTTACATAACAAGAGCCCATCTCATAAAAAAAATCCAAAATATAAAAACAAAGCAAAATGAAACCAAAAGCCTAGTAACAAAATTCATTTAAACATGATGTTGCACTTTTTAAAGAGCAGACCATGGTAATGATGAAATAGCAAACAACCTGACAAGCAAACATGCATAGATCATTCTGGCTTCTCTCTCCCTGAGATGAGGTAACCATGTTTGTAGCTACAGGAAGTTATGTTTTCCACAGATCTCATCTAGATTTACAATCTCAACTTCACATCACCAGCCCTCATGTTAAAAGGCTAGAAGAGTGGTGTCACACACCTTTAACCCCAGCAATGTGGAGGCAGAGACAGGAGGATCTCTGCAGCTCATTGCCTAGTTGGTCTTGACCAATTGCGGAGCTCCAGATTCAATGAGAGACCTTGTCTCAAAACTAAGGAGTAGAGCAGTAGAGAAGGATTCCCAGTGTTGACCTCTGGTCTCCTTATACACATGTACACAAGTGCACCCACGCCCTAAGCATGCAGACATACATGAACATGTACTTACACATACAACACAAACAAAAGTTGAAAAAAAACTATGAAGCTATAAGTAGCTAGATAGATCTTACGAGGACAGCTATTGAAAAAATAGTTTTCTTAGTCTCACATGTAAGCTAATATTAATAACATAACTGGGGTCTCCCATGACAAAGGCAATGATAGCTGTGTATATCATGTGCACATCACGTCTATGACGACAGTAAGTACACTGTGTTCTATTTCCTGCTTGATATTTCAAAAGATCAGATCCGTTTCCATTAATTTTAGATAGCTTTTTATTTGTGTACGAGTGCATGTATATAGCTGTACGTGTGGTGCAGTGTATGTATGGAGATAAGAGAATAACTCGAGGGAGTCGGTTCCCTCCTTCTACCATGTGGGTCTTGTGGCTCAAACTCAGGTCATCAGGCTTGGCATCAAGTATCTTTACCTGGTGAGGCATCTTGCTGGACCACCATTAATTTTTGCAATCACAATTTGTCAAATCCTTCAGTCTCTTTAGATGATGCCTGGAATGACTGCCCTAAATGAAACTGATTTTATATGTACGTCCTCTTCAGAAAACTGACACAACCAAACAACAGGGAAACTATAATACATGTTTGTTAAGATAAAGTAGCTGCCTTGGAATTGTCTTTATAATGTTTATTATTTCAACTGTAATTTTCTCTACCACCCACTCCCCACAATACTTTCCCAAAAATAAGATCAAAAGAAAGCATTTAGGTGACATACAAAAAGACAATATTTATTTTACTTTCTTATAAGAAGTTAAACAGAAAGACTCCTAGTAGCAGACATTACTAAAAACATTAACATTATTTCATGTATCCCTTCAACACCCAGATTCAGAAAAAGGTTATCTGAATGAAAGAAAAGGAATGGTCCTCCTTACACTGGGTTTACTTATATGTGTAGGTGAAAACAATCCATATACCTTAGTCAAAATAATATAACGAACCTACAAGTTTCCGATAAGCAATGTACTGATGTCTTTAAGAGTTCCTAAGTCCTGGAGATTACTTTTGTCCATTAAAACAAAGGAATTCCTATAATGTACTATCCTCTTTCCCCTCTGCTATTGCAGAGGAGAATGGAAGTAAAATATGATGTTCTTGTTCCCATGCTGCATAAGTCTCGTAACGGGTGGTCTCCAGGGCATTTCAAGGCATCCTCTTCATCACCATCAAAATAGGCCAGCAGTAAAAGTGGCCCTGTGCAATGCATTTAGGTGCTTTCCTTCCCAGATTTGTGAAAACCTGTGTAAGGAGTGATTTCCCTCTTCTACAACAAGCCAAGTCTTCTTTCCAGTGACTAGTAGGAGAAACTGAACACCTAGGATGCCTGGAGCCCAACTGCAATCTAACAACCAAAATAAAAGCACCAGGAGGAGACATCTGTGCGTCAGTCACACCATGGACCCCCATTTCCTGAAATGCCAGGGCACAGTGCTCCTCTACCATCATTACTACCACGGAAGCAAGGTTCCCCTTTGTCCCAACCTGTGGAGAGCAGGGGTCTCTTATCTTCCCTGCTTAAAAACAGGAGATGCAAGTAGCATCATTTTATTAATATGAACTGGTAAATGCCTGAAGAATTTGTTATATAAAGTTCTTCAGTCCTTGCTAGTGATCTGTAGGTATAAGAAAGAGAAGTGGGGTACCTCTCAATGTTTTAAATTTGCAGGAAGTAGTCGGAATGGGGTGAAATATATATATGCATATATTGTGGAAATGGGACAAAATGGAAACCTAACATATGCAAAAACTGAGTACATAGTTGGAGTCCCACTTGGCTCCCTCTCAATAAAACAAAGAATGGACAGAACCATTTACAGCATGGAAAATAGCCATCCCAAGGCCTATTTTGCAAACAAAGAAAAACAGACACAAATCTTTTTTTTTCCCCTTGAGCAAATAGAGCCTAAATTCTAAGTGAAGAAAAGACATCATCTCTATTAGAGAACACACAAAGAAACACCAATTGCTCAAAAACCTCAAATAATTGCAGGCTCACAGGGAAGTGGCAAAATCTGTATGAATTAGTCATGGTTGTTCAGAATACTCATCTTTTACCTGAGATGAAAATTATCCCCTGCTCTACTAGACAGTCTAAGCAAAGTTGTATCCTCAGTTCCACTGCAAGTCAAAAGGCTACATGAAAGAGGATGAGGGAGCAGGCAGAGCAGGGAATAAGAACAGGAGACCGGAAGTTCAAAAGTCTGGAGATACAGAAAGTGCTAAGAAGTGTGGAGTCCCAACTTTATGTAAACCCAGGAGTGGGGTCCCACTCCTCATACTTGAAGGTGTAGTACAATTTAGATACATAGTCAATACTTGACTTGAGTAGCAGAAATTAAGGGGAGCATACATCTTTAGAGATTTCTTGATTCCAACTCTAATACTAGGTCGTTCTGCCTCCACTATCCTAAAAAAACACCCTGCAATGACATAAAATGGCCTTGGTGGAGAAGTTGCCTCTGCTTTTTTTGTACATGTTATCACCATTGCCAAGATGATTTCTGGGAATTTCAAAGCAGAGGAAAATGCTATTGAAGTGGATAATGATAGTGCATTTTAATAGCCACAAACATTACTCAGTGGGTTCCCAAACAATAAGCAGCAGATTGTATCAGTTTTGTTTGCTAACTGTTCTCTGGGAATCAAGTTCAGCATTAGTGTACACGCCCCAAAATGAGTTTCCTCACAAGTAAAATTTCTTGATGTTTTTCCACACAAAGAATACAGAGCGAGCAGAGATTCCTTAGGCAGCCGTCACAACTCTTAATAAGATGAATCCATGGTCATTGCCCCCTTTTCTTTGTCCTCTAGTCTGAGACTTGGCAAAGGATGTCTGCTTTTAAGATTCAACAAGGACAAGAAGGACTCCGCTTTCTTCTTGAAGAGCTCCATGTGTTTGGATTTGTCAGTGCAAGACTGACATCCAAACCCGCGGCTCTTAAGAGCTGACTGCTTTTCAAGGGTCTAGTAGTTTCAGTTTCTATTTAACAAGTCCTCGGCTAAGAAGTGGAGAATGCAATGAATCTGCACAGGGTCACATTGACAGAAAGAAAGCAATCAATTATCCCCATCACTGAGACACTTTCTTCAGGTTTTCTATCAGCACTACAGAATCCGTTTCTTCTCTGGACTGCTTCTCATGGAGGTCACACTTCTTCCAGTGCTGCAAAGAAGGACACAAACACACACAGTGACTCTTCTCAACATTGGTCTCTCCCTGGGCACTTTGAAGTTGGCATGAACAAGAACCATAAGTGCAATGTTTTCCTGGTTTGGGTTTTTTAATCTAAGAATGCTCATCTAGTTGGACAATTAACAAAGTCAAACAATCAAGAACTAACATTAAAGACAGGAAAAGCATAGGTCTGTTACATAATGGTTAATGGCTGTCTGAAGAGATAAAAATGTAGGTATTTTCAAGACTAGAAACAGTCGTTTGGAGATGAACTAAAGGGTAGCCTACTTTTCTAACTGTTTCACTTGGGATTTTATGTTTTTGACCACTGCTCCAGAAACATCACAGGCTCACAAAAGCCAATTAACATCTAGTGAAGAAGACACTGGACGTCCAGAAAGTCTTAGTCTCAAAAACCTGTGAAAAGGCTCTATACTAATACCTTCATTTAACATCATTTGCCAGATAGACCTTGTTTGTTATGTATAATGGACTCATTATATATAGCGTCTCCTGAATGGGATCAAGCATGTCTTTCATGGCCAACATTCTGATCCAATGGTTTTTTTTTTTATTTGTCGGTCTGGGGAAAACGTGAAATCTAAACTCAGTTCTCTCATCTGTAAAATAAAGCTGTTAGAGAAAACTAGGTGGGCAAACTATGAGGCATGGACCAATCTAGCTAACTGCCTGTTTGAGGAAGTGAAGTTTTATTGAAATATAACCATTTGTTTCTGTATTGCCTATGGCTGTTTTCATGCTGTAATGTTTAAATTGTTACAGAGAGTGAATGACTTATAAGACAAGAACAATTCTTTGCAGAAATAAAACCACACCACTCCCTGCACAAGGATGATGTCTAGGCTCCCTTTCTCCTTTGGTGTTCCAGAGTTCTTTAAGCTTATGGGAAGAAATGGAAGTCAGAGAAACAGAAACAAGAACAGCCTGTTCAGCTGTGGCAGCCTGTGGCACTGAGGGAATTTGGACCATGTAGCGTTAGTGTAGTCATTTTTTTTTCTAAATAAAATATTTAACCCTAACATATCTAACAGAGTTGCTACAGTTAAAAATATTGCCAAGTGCAAGTGCTGGTGTGGATGCATAGACTTTGGATCTTCCACATATTGTTGGTGGGAATGCAAAATAGTAGTCACTATGTGAAACAGCCTTGTGTTTTTGGGTAAATCTGAACATACACTTCGCACATGACCCCAAAGTCCTGCTCCTTTGTACTTACGCAGAAGAAATGAAAACATGGCCATACAGAGACTTCTACATGAACATTTACAGTGCCTTAACTCATAACTGTGCAACAAGATATAGCCCTATGTCCTCACATAAGTGAACGTTTAAATGAACCATGGAGTAATTCTTAGCAATAGACAGAAGTAAACTGTTGACACATGCAACAATATGAGTATTTCCCTAATGCATTATTAGTAAGTGAGAGACGCCATACTCAGAAATCTGTTTCCTGGGATTCCATTTATATGATACTATGGAAAGGGAAAAATTCTGGGGACAGAAAAACAGATCAGTGGTTGCAAGAGTCTTCAGCAGTGGTTCTCAACCTTCTTAATGCTGCAACCCTTTAATACAGCTCCTCATGTTGTAATGACACCCAACCATGAAATTATTTCCATTGATACTTCATAACTGTAATTCTGCTATTGTTATGAACTATAATGTAAATATCTAATATGCAGGATATCTGTGACCCCTGTGAAAGGGTTGTTAGACTCCCAAAGGGGTCAAGCTCCACAGGTTGAGAACCATTGGTCTAGAGTGAGGGATGGAGCTAACTCCAAAGGGGTACATCAGAAAATGACAGAAATAGTCTATATTTCTACTGGAGTGGTGACTACCAAATTTCATCCGTTTGCTAAAATTCTCCTAAGTGAACACTTAAAAAGAATCTATTTTGTTATTTGTAAGTTGTACTTTCAAAAATTCTATATTTTAAAAAATGTGAAATGTGCAGACTTCTAAGAAAAACAATCTGAAAAATTAGATAACCTTAAAACAACAGTTTACTCAATAAATGGCACTATGCCAAGTGGCTAAGCATTGGAAAAACAAAGTTAATCCCTCTCTCATAGACTACATCAATAAAGCCTTGATGGAGTAAAGCCCTGAATGTAAAAAACAAAATCAACCAAACACACAGGGGAACAGCTATGTAAGTTTCCCATGATATAGGCTTCCTGCACACAAAAGATGATTATTTGTTTTTTTTTTTTTTCCTGGAGCTGAGGACCGAACCCAGGGCCTTGCGCTTGCTAGGCAAGCGCTTTACCACTGAGCTAAATCCCCAACCCCTAAGATGATTATTTGAAAGGTGGTTTTACTGCAGAAAAAAGGAAAAATTATTTATATATAATTAATCACCATAAATATAATAAAAAGGCAACAATGGCTGACAAGCCAAAGGATTAATATTTTATATATGAGGCTAGAGAAATTGTTGAGTTGGTAGAGTGCTTGCCTTGCATGAATCAGGCCCTGGGTCCCATCCTCAATGGTGCAAAAACAAAGCCTGATATATAAAGAACCTTGAAAACCAACAAGGAAAAGAGAAATATTGTAGCAGATAAAAGGGCAAGGAACAAGAATTTCACAAAACAAATGGCTTAAGCCAATGCACCAATGAAACATACAAAATTGGTTGTATAAAGTTCCCTCACCTATCAAAACACCCATTGATTTTTTAAAACATTACTTAACAACATGTTGAAAAGTGTGTCCAAACAAGTATTTGAATCCTAGTAGTGGCAAATCTAGAAATTTGTATACCCTAGTTTTAATATCTACTGCTTGTGAATATAATTGTTTGAATTCTCATGTTTTGCTTAGGTAATACGGATATTTCATTTAGCAACATATGTTATAAGTTCTCATAAATTGGCATAACAGAGCTATTTCAGTTTCTTTAACCTCTAAAAACAATTTCACGCATGAATGCACTGTTCATTCAAGCCATACGACCTCCCTGGACAATAATCTGTCATTTCAAATCTGCAAATTTGCAAACTAAAAGCTACTGGAGGAGCACTTCAGAAGTATAGCACTCCTCAAGCTTGTGCAAGGTTCCGTCCCCCGCATTCAGAGACAGAGACAGACAGACAGACAGACAGACACACACACACACAGAGAGAGAGAGAGAGAGAGAGAGAGAGAGAGAGAGAGAGAGAGAGAGAGAGAGAGAGAGAGAGAGAGAGTCCAAAGTCTATTTTCAGATGAAAAGCTATACAAAAACAAGTGGCAGTTGGGCAGGATTTGGCTCACAGTTTGTAGTTTGTAGAGATATGATGGCAGGAAGGTGGTTTGTGGCAGCATGGTATGGTATTTGTCTCTCTCCAAATGCAATCATTTTTTAAAAAAAGTAGGAAAGACAAGCAGAGTAAATAGGAAAGCAAAACCAACCAACCAACCAAACAAATAAATAAAATTCACTAACCAACTTTACAGCTAACCTAGATGAAAAAGGATTCGTCATGAACCCAAATAAGGGTTGATGGGGACAAACAAGTGATGGTTATGAGACAAAAATGATAAACAGCTGTGGAAGAATATACAGAAAGACTCAACATGGTATCCAAGAGATGTGAGAAGTCGGTGGGAACTCAAACATCAGTGAGCTAATTTTGGACATATTCTGAGAATGGAAAGAGTCCGCTAACTCACATCAAGTCCATGGTCAAGACACATGTTCTCAAACTGAGACTCCACAGCTCCCTTGCAGGATGAAGTTGCACTCTGGGAAAAGACTATGGGAATAGACTCCAACTGATTGGCAGGGCAGGGCAAAGAAATAGCTAAAAAGTAAGAAAATCCAGATAAATATAGAGATGGAGGGGAGGGAAGAAGGACTGGAGGAAGAAGTTATAAAAAGGAGAAAAGGGGTATCTTTGTGGATTTCTGTGGGCCTCTCTAGCACTTTGTTTCTTCCTATTCTCATGTGGTCTTCATTTACCATGGTCTCCTATTCCTTGTTCTCCCTCTCTGTTGTTGATCCAGCTGGGATCTCCCACTCACCCAAGCTCTCTTTCCCTCGACCCTCGCCCTTCACTACCCCCACTCATGTCCAGGCTGTTCATGTAGATCTCATTCCATTTCTCTGTCATTGGGCGATCCCTGTGTCTTTCTTGGGGTCCTGTTTTCCAGGTAGCCTGCCTGGTGATGTGAGTAGCAGTCCAGTCATCCTTGTTCCACATCTAGTATCCTGTTATGAGTGAGTACATACCATGTTTGTCTTTCTGAGTCTGGGATACCTCACTCAGGATGATTTTTTCTAGATCCATCCATTTGTCTGCAAACCTCATGATGTCATTGTTTTTCTCTGCTGAGTAGTATTCCATTGTGTATATGTACCACATTTTGTTTATCCATTCTTCAGTTGAAGGGCATCTAGGTTGTTTCCATGTTCTGGCTATTACAAACAACGCTGATATGAACATAGCTGAACAAGTGCTGGCAATGGTCAAGAGACAGTCCGAACTGACCTACTCTGGTGATGGGATGGCCAAACACCCTAATTGTCGTGCTAGAAACCCCATCCAACTACTGAGGGATCTGGATGCAGAGATCCATGACTAGGCCCCAGGTGGATCTCTGGGAGTCCAATTAGCGAGAATGAGAAGGGTTTATATGAGCAAGAATTGTTGAGACCAAGGTCGGATAAAGCACAGAGACAAATAGCCAAACAAACGGAAACACATGAAATATGAACCAATGGCTGAGGGGTCACCAACTGGATCAGGCCCTCTGAGTGGGTGAGACAGTTGATTGGCCTGATCTGTTTGGGAGGCATCCAGGCAGTGGCACCGGGTCCTGTGCTCATTGCATGAGTCGGCTGTTTGAAACCTGGGGCCTATGCAGGGTCCCTTGGCTCGGCCTGGGAGGAGGGGACTGGACCTACCTGGACTGAGTCCACCAGGTTGATCTCAGTCTGTGGGGAAGGCTTTGCCCTGGAGGAGATTGGAATGGGGGGCGGGTTGGGGGGAAGGTGGGGGGGGGGAGGGAGAGAACAAGGGAATCTGTGGCTGATATGTAGAACTGAATTGTATTGCAAAATAAAAATTTAAAAAAAAAAAAAAAAAGGAGAAAAGGCCAGGTATAGCGGTACACGCCTGGTATCTCAGCACGCAGGAAGCGAAGGTTGAAGGAAAAGTGGAGGTTCAAGGGAGCCAGGGCTGCAGAGTCAGGTGCAGGCAATGCAGGACTGCACAGTAAGAACGACTCTCACCACTGCAGAGAAAGAAAATAAAAGGAGGCAAGACTTTCAAAAGCCACTCACTATAACTTCCAAAATTTCTCAAAGCAATACAAGAGGGGGCTGTATAGTCAGGAAATTAGTAACGGACCCAAGTGAAGCCTCTTTCTTCAAGTTTAGGAAACTAATTTCACATAAAAATGAACAACAGAATAATATCCTCACAGAATTAAAAGTTGTCAGAAATATGCCCGTGAAAACTATACCCTAATGTTTCAAATTTTAGGAAGAAAAATTTACACAGAATAAGAAATTATAAATCCTGTGAAAGAATGTATAAAAATTCAGAACAAGAGGGGATTCAGAAATTAGATGAGAAAACTCAATAAGGAATTAGAAATAAAGGAAAAT
Organism: Peromyscus eremicus; assembly: GCF_949786415.1. Classification (NCBI taxonomy): domain Eukaryota; kingdom Metazoa; phylum Chordata; class Mammalia; order Rodentia; family Cricetidae; genus Peromyscus; species Peromyscus eremicus. Next base: position 98,765,233 of record NC_081439.1, on the reverse strand, counting down.
AATAATTTCATTTCAGAAATGAAGACTAAGCTAGAGGGAACATGGGTGAGTAAACACAACCAATCATTAGATAATGTTTTCAGAGCAATGGAGGGTGAGATGGGGGATTTATACAATTGTCAAGGAGGGTGTGAGAGATACAGAAGACAAAGAGAAGAAGAGTGGAAGATGTTAGAGACCCTCATTCAAAATGCTTGAGAGTCAAAGTGTGTGGAGTTGGGGAAAGGTTTTCAAAATTGGGATATACTGTGGATGGGACCCAAGTCTTAACTCAAATTCTTTCATATTTCACATATACTAAATAGTCATAACGCAAGATAATGTTACATGGCACATTAAAGTTTTGTGCATAAAACACAGTTCTAGGAAGTAGAATTTTCCATTTGTGGCATCATATTGACCGTCAAATCAGTTCAGATTTTCCAGCATTCTGGATTTTAGATTTTTAGTTTAGAGGTGTTCAACCTGTACCTGAGAAAAATCAACCCAGAATGACCAATATCAAGAATGGCTCTGGTAAGATTATTGAATTTTGTGGGGGAAATATTTTGAAAATCCAGGGAGGGAAACTCAAATATTTTAATATGGAAATAATATTATACCGTAAGATTCTTTAACAATAATTTATACCAGAAGATAAGGTATGAGCACATTTAAGATAGTCAAAGCAGGATGCGTGTGTGTGTGTGTGTGTGTGTGTGTGTGTGTGTGTGTGTGTGTGTGGTGTTGCTTTGGGGGTTTTGTTTTGTTTTTAAAGAATTTCTTACACACGCTGTCACAAGCACCCTGAGTTTGTGTGTGCAGCTGCCCTGCTGTGTCTGGAAGACAGTTCCCTTTTGATCACCCATCATCAGCTCTTGCAATCTTTCTGCCCCCTCCTCCGCAATGATCCTTGAGCATTGGCAGTCCAGACCCAGAAAGACCCACATCACGTGTTTTCTCTCATCTGTCGATGTTAGCTTTGCATCTTCACATATGTGTGTTTTATTTGGAATACCCATAAAGGTCAGGAAATTACTAACCACCCATGGGAAATGACGTTAAAGGGAAAGGAGACAGAATGCACTAGTATAAAGGGTTTAAAATTAATAATGGGACAGGAAGGGTTACCGTGGGTAGGGGGTGGGACAACAGGCCAAAGGAAGGAGTACATGGAGGGAAATTAACACTATCGATGTTTAGAAAGGGTCATAACCTACTACTGGAGAAGCTTCCTAAAATGCATACATACACAGTGCTGTGTTGGATAAGAAGAAAAGCAATTGGAAAGCCACTAGTGATGGCTCATAACTATAATCTCAATGCTCAGGGGACTGAGACAGGATGATTGCTAGGAATTCTAGGCCACCCTGGGCTATATAGGGAGTTGAAAGCCAGCCTGGGCTGAGAAGAGATCCTGTCACACACACACACACACACACACACACACACACACACACACACACACACACACACCCCAAAACATTAAAAAAAAATTGGTTCAATAAAGTGATACTGGATCACAAACAATCTGTAGGGACAATCTTTTCAATTGACTTTTTTATTCCAAAAAACTTGGATAGCTCTTTTTAAAAAATTTAGATTCATTTTATTTTATATGTCTGTTTTGCTTGCATATATGTTGCATGCACCATATATGTGTCTGGTGCCTGTTGAAGCCAGAAGAGGACATTGGATCCCCCTGGAACTGGAGTTTCAGAGAGTTATGAGATTATGCCATGTGGGTGCTGGGAACCAAATCCAGGTCCTCTGCAGGAGCAACAAGTGCTCTTAATCTATGAGCATCTCTCCAGCCCTGATACTCTTAAAATGTTTTACTGACTAATTTTATTCTTTGACAGTTTCATACATGTATATACGAAGGAAGGACTCAGGAGTTCTTATCCCTCCCACTGCTTACTATTTCCTACTGATAGATTCATGGAGAGGGGAGAGTCATTGATTTTTTTAATTGGACACTCACCGGTGACCCTATCATGCTCCAATGTATGGTCCCAATCCAGTGGTCACCCAGATGGCCCTGGTTAATCTAAATAGGTCACAAAACAAACCCAAAACACATGAATCCAGGAAAGGGAATGATGGGGAAAGGAGGGAGCGGAGTTGATTGAGATGGGAAGGAGTATGGGAGGCTGTAGGGGGCTAACTGCAATACAGAATACATGGGGTGACTATAATACAGAATACATTATATACTCTCTTTTTTAACCCTTTATCAGCACCATGGCCTTTCTCTTAGCACAGCATGTAATATGCCCACATAAAGGAGAAAGAATGAACACAAAGGCTTTCATCTAGTACTCAATTTTATGAATTTTATGCCAGCCCAATTTTAAAATCCATAAAATTATCAGTCCACAATTCAATCCTTAATCTGCCATTTAAAATAAAAGAAACAGGCCATCAACAATAGAATAGTGGTCAAAGAGGGAAAACATCGTGGGTTTTTGTATTGTTAAGCAATAAATTTGGGAGCACTATGGAACATCAAGTCTCAATTTAACATTATTTTCAAGTTTGATTACAGTGTTTCCCACAGTGTCTAGCGAAATGAAGTAAGTTTCTAAGCATCTAAGCACCATACAAAAACACTGGTCTCTTGGACACAAATGAACCTATTTCATGCCCCAGTCTTCTTCAGAGCAACAGTAAAAAACAAAAGGCTGAACAGTACAAATTGGAGATCCCCACATCTAAGAGCACTGTTGAATGTGGCATGAAAGGGGCTAATCTGAAACCATTTGTGGCGGCTATTAACCCAACTCCTCATTTTATAAACCAATAAAGGAAAAAATAAGCATGCATTCTATCCTTTTAGCAGGAATTGAGTTTCCGAACAGCCAGAGACTAGCTGACAACCAAAAAGCAATGCTTTACAGAAAGGTGCAGATTTATGCACGTAGCTGAAAGGACAAAATGCGAAAACTGCCCTTTAACAACACCTAAAGGCTGAGTAAGGCAACAATATCTGCTGGTGTAAAGAGCATTAGCTGAAGGTCTGGCAGGGTGCTACACAATACCCAACAAAGTATCTCCAAGGGCACAGGTCAGGGATGCAGGGGCAGAGTGTGGGGATGTAGGTAACCTGAGGCAGTATGCTGTTATCATCTTAAATACAGTGGTCATTCTTATCCACTAAAGGTGGGATAATTGGATGCTATCTATCTCTAAACAAATGGGACAACTGGAAAAATCCAAGCAGGGCCTGAGCCTTAGATCATATTAGGAATTCTTAATCTTTAAAGCACCATGATGGTGTCTTGGCTGTAGAGGAAAGCATCCTTTGTTTTTTTAAAGACATATACTGAAGTAAAAAAAATTAAATATTTGGAAGTTTAAAAGCTACCTTGTGATTGGGCATGGAAAACTGGCACAGCACAGTTGCCTGCCGAGAAGTGTGGGAAGAACAGTGTGATTTTTCTTTTTAATAGATACAAGCAACACAGATTTCAGAAGAGAAACAATTCCCTCTGCAGTCCCCTCCCCCACCCCGAATGTGGCCAGCAGCCCAATTAGTCACATGGAAAAGGGTAATAGCAAAGCAACAGGAAGAAGCACTGTTGGCCAAACTGTTACTACGGTGACGAACAAAACAACATGAAAACACTAGAAACCTTAAGGAAAACTACACTGAAGATTTATTTGTGGCCACATCTAAATAGGTTTTTAAAGCAGCATTATCGATGGCATTGGTGTGGAAGTAACAAGTGTTTAAAAATCATATGGCTTCTTTCTTCAGATTAGGGTTGACATCTTTGGGATACTTGGATCTCATCCAGGTTTTCTAGTCACTCCTCTACCTTTGGAGACTTCTCGGTGGCCCCCAAAGTCCCTATCTCTAAAGTCAGGGTGTTAAAAGAGAATCTAGGATTTTGGAAATTTGTAATTAAAGGCAAGAATTAGGCATATAAACATGTGTCTCATCAGACAGCATCTAAAATCATGTTTATTCTGTGAGTAAATGACTCTAGCTGTGTTTCTATTGCACGTACATCACTTTGTGAGGACTACTTCTGTATAAAGAAAGCAGACTATGGGGCCCATGAGATGGTCTCAGGGGGTGCTGGCTCTTGTTACTCAAGCCCAGAGACCTGAGTTCAACCCCTAGAACCCACATAATGCTAAAAGGAGAGAACTAACTTCCCAAAGTTGTCCAGCTGCCACATGTACATCCTCCCCCAACATAGACATAATATTTTTTTTAGAAAAGCAGATTACTTATTTGCTTAAAAGCAGACAGAAAATTGTTCCCTGACCCTTGCCCATATGTGGCATTATTTTATTATACTTTTAGTTTGAAAACCTGATTCTGTTTAATGATCTGCAGCCATCATGGGCAAAAATGTACACGCTTTCAGTGGTCCATCTTGTCAATGTATCTAGCTCACGAAATTACAGAATTATCTGACTCATCGGGACAAAAACAACATATTATCTGCTAGACAGCAAATTGAAAAATCCCCGGCAATTTTCTTGTCTCTGAAAAAGATAATTGATCTGATTTTTGCCGTCAGTGTTGCTATCATTCACTCTATCACCCAGAACTGAAAACTTACAATTATTTTCTATTCTCCCTACCTTTCATCACCCACACTGAGTCACCAAGTCAGAGTGCATTCCTTTAATAATGTGTCCTATTATCAGTCTCCTCTGCCACCATGGAAGTCCAAGTCTCCATTATCTCCCAAACCTGGATGACTACAATAGTCTTCCTCCTCATTAATGGCTTGTACATGATTTCTTTCATTGTAAAAGTAATACATGCTTATTATAGGCAATTTGAAAATTTCAGGGAGATAGACAGAGAATATCAGCTACCCATAATCCCTCTGACCCAGTTCCTTCCACTCATTGTTCTATGTGTATCTAATATAGTTCTCTTAAAAACTAGGATTGTGATTTACTACATATTTATAATTTGTTTTGTACTCTGATAAGTGGGGTTTTCTTTCTTCTTTTCTTTTGAGATACTATTCTTTGAAACTTAACTTTTTAAAAAAATAAAGATGTTATTCCATATCTGTCTGTAGGTAGAAAGCCTGACTGCGGCCATCCTAGTTTATAAGTAAACTATTCTTCTGCCTGAAAGCTGTTAACTTTTCACTATCCTTAGATAGGATACATTCCCAGTTCACTTTAGATGCTTTATCAAACTTTTCTGACACTTGGGCAGCCATACATGAGAATCAAATATTTCATCTGCTCATTGGAAATTCTATTATTTCATTAATTTTGCTTCTCATTTATCTGTTAAATTTTAATAAGTCATTATTTATATGTTAATTCAACTCAATTTATCTACTAATTCTCTTACTATTTTCCTTATAGTATATTTTTGTTCTAGAAAATAAAATCAACTCTTAATTGTTGGCAACTCACTGGGTTCTAGGTTTTCATATTAGAACAAAATGATGCATGGGTCATTCTTGTGCTCTTGTTTGGTTATTCTCTGAACATGTATTTCCAAGAGCATAATTTACATAAGCAAAGATGCTTATTATATTGTTGTTGTCAAGAAAGGACACACAGGTTAAACACCCCTGATCCAAAAACCCAAATTCTGAAATGTGCCAAAACCTGAAACTGTTTGCACAGTGATATGATGCTTTAAAGTTTCTGGATTTTGTCTGAGTGTGGTATGATATGCCTTTAATCCTAATGCTAAGGAAGTAGAGCAGATGGATCTCCATGAGTTCAAGGCTAGCCTGGTCTACCTAGAGAGTTCTAGGCTAGTCAAGGCCACATAGTGAGACCCTGTCAAAAAAAGTTCTGAAATTTGGATTTCTGATTTTCATATCAAACAGTAAAGTCTATGTAATATTCTAAAGTCTGAAAAAATACTTTTGTTCTCAAGCACTTTAGACAAGGGACACTCAACCTGTATGTAGGGCCACTAGCACTACATGACAAGTGCCACTTTCTTACCAACTTGTTAAGAACCAGATACTGTTTCTTTTTAGAAATGCATTAGGCTAGCAGTTTATACCGTGTCTTAGCGGCTTTTCTATTGCTGCAAAGAGACACCATGACCGAAGCAACTTACAGAAGAAAGAGCTTAGAGGAGGCTTACGGTTCCAGAGGGTTAGAGTCATTGACCATCATGTGGGGGAGCACAGCAGCAGACAGGCAGGCAGGCCCGGCACTGGAGCAGTAGCTAAGAGCTCATATCACAAGCATGAGTCAGAGTTAACTGAGCCTGGTATGGGCTTGGGAAACCCAAATACAACCTCCACAACAAGGCCACACCTCATAATCCTTCTCAAACAGTTCTACCATCTGGGAACTGAGTATTCAAACATATGAGCTTATAGAGACCATTTTCATTCGAACTACCACATGACTCTTCAATGCTTTGATTGGTATGTGCTGTGCATTTGGCGTTTGCCCACAGACACTGGGCATTTGCATTGTGGCATTTTAGCTAGTCTCCATTCTTCCGAGAAGAGGAGCAAACTCAAATGTCTTTCCATGACCTGGCATTGAGGCCAATGTGTGACAGCACAGTGGAACTGGAAATGGCAGAGTGGGGGTGAATGGGAGAGTGCATGCTCTGCTCCTATTCCAAATGGAAGGATTTTAAGCAGGTCACACAGGGCAAACCAAAACATCCGCTGTTGCCAAGCAGGCCTACTTCCAGTTTGATGCCATGCATGTACTTCCTTTCTCTAATCCATCCCCCTAGAATGAGAATGATGTTCCTCATACCTGATACCTTCTCACTGCATGCTATTCATAATACGATCCCGAGTCTTTTTCTCATAACTCCTCTCCTGTCAAACCAACTTGTAGAAGGCAATGAAGTACTTGAGGACAAGTATTCTATCATACAAGAACTAATGAAGCACAGGAGAAAAAGCAAGGGACCTCTAGAATCTCACTTCCAACCAGCTGTGTGACTATGGCCAAGTTTCTAGACCTCACTGAGTCTCTAGTTCCTCATCTGGAAAAATGATACTAACAATACTGTCTAATTGTTTTCTCACTGCTGTGATAAAATTCTCCAGACAAAAGCAACTTAATGGAGAAAGTGTTATTCTAGATTACAGCTCAAAGTACATCATATCAGAGAAATCAAGGCAATAGGAACTTGAAGCAGCTGATCACCTCACATCTGCAAACAGAAACAGATGAATGCATGCTAATGCTCAGCTTGCTTTCTCTACCTTATACAGTCCAGGATCCACTTCCCAGGAAATGGTCTCATCCACAGTTAAAACGAGCCTTCTCAAATCAATTAACATAATCATGATAATACTCCACAAGCATGTCCAAAGGCCTATCTCTCAGGTGATCCTAGATTCCATCAGATCGACAGCACAAACCATCACAAACACCTACATCATAGGGTGGTTCTGAGGATTCAATAAGGTAACATAGGCCAAGCACTCACTGCCCTCCCTGATGTACAGTAGATGCAAATAACTGCTTGCAGCATCTATTAGAGTAGTTGTTGAACTGAAGGACAATATGGTATACAGGTTGTTTTACCAGGACAGCAATCACCTACTGCCTCTTTTTAAATATGCAGATTTGTAGGATTCACTCCCAACTTGTTGCCAGAATTTTCTGGAGACAGAGCCAAGGAACCTGTACTTCTTACAAGAATTCTAGTTGACTATGATTCAACTAGAGTTAAAGGACCACTAGTTGCCACACTAACCTTACCTATGCTATACAATCTCTCTTGTAGACTGCTGGACCTACCTCCCCAGTGGTACCCTGGCCTGGGCATTACCACTCTCTACAAAAGTGATCTTCTTTTAAAAATTAAAGTGCTCCACAAGAATCCTTCTCTGATAGCCTGTCAGCCTCCCTACTTCCTGTCCCTAGCCGAATAGCATCATTGCCAGTATGAGTAATCTGTTATTATGAGAGTCAACAATAAATTCATATTATTGTCAAAAGCACTACTCATTGTTAACATGCATTAAGCATGTCTAAAGTGTGAGGCATGCTAACTAGTTTTTATTGTTATTGTGCTCTATATGGATTTAATCCACATGAGACAGGTGCTACTCCTACTACCACTTTATAAATGGGAAAACCAAGTTACAGAAAGACTAAGCAAGTGACCTAAGGTCAAAAAGACAGTAAATGACACAGTGGATATCTGAATCCAGACATTGTGACTCCAGAACCCAGGCTATTATCTAGTACACTACAGTGCTTCTCTAAATGAACTGCCCTATGCCTGTTATTACTAATTTAAGCTATCTACAGTGCTATTAATATTTATTTCATACATGTTCTTCATTATCTCATTAGAGGAAATGCATTTATCACAGAAACCTCAAACTATTGTGTTCCCATGTCTTAAGTCTCCACCCACAGGGTATAGCACGAAAGTCTGCAGGAAACCAACAGTTGGGGTGGTCTGTTCTCTTTCTATGTGCTTAGGGTCCAGCTTTCTAATGAAACTATGAATCAAGTGCATCGTAACTGTTAATCCTATCTATATTTACCTCATCAACATTTCAAAAGTATCTAAAAGTTGAAGGCCTGTCCATTAGTTTAGTTTCCCAAAGAAGGCTCTTCCTCCTGTGTGTTTAGATAAAATACCTCATTCCTCAAAAAGACAACAGAGTCCAGTGACCTGAGACAGACAGGGTGTTCTGGAAATTTCTTAGCTTGTATGCTTGGCCAGATATCCAATATTTTAAATCAACTCTCTCATCGTTTAGATCAAGTGTAGTCTAAAATAACCAAGTTTGGTCTGGGGAGGTGGCTCATTAGATGAGACCATTTGCTGAGTAAACATGACGATCTGAGTTTGAAATATAAACATCCATTTTAAAAAAATGGCCATGGCTGCTGATGCGTGTAACCCCAGTGCTATGGAGGGCAGAGACAGGGGGATCACCTGTTGCCCACCAGCCTCACTTCAGGTTCACTGGTGATCCCTTTTGCAAAGGAATAAGGCAGAGATTGATAGAGTAAGCCCCCCCAAAAAAATCCTCCTCTGGCCTCAACATGTGTAACTCCCCTAACACATGCATGCATACATACAAAAACCAATCTGAAGAATTCTGATACATGATACAAAATGTTAAACCTTGAAAACATGATGCTAAATAAAACAAACCAAACCCAGTGACACAAATATTGCATGATTCCATATATATTAGATAACCTAGAATAGACAGATACACAGAGCAGAACATAGAATATTAGTTGCCGGGGGGGAAAGGATAAGAGAACAGGAAGTTAGCATTTGGTGAGGTACAGTTTCCACTGAGGATGATGAGCAAGATCTAGAAGTAGATACTGATGGTGGTTGTAAAACACAGAAAATGGATTGGAGGGTACTGAACTATATACTTAAAATGGTTGAAATAATCAATTTCACGTTATGTGCGCCATATGTTTTCCAAATTTCATACCCCATTACAATCCCCCATGGAGGCAGTGCTTACCAGGGTGTCATCATTCTGGTCTCCAAACATTTCTTTAAAAATCTTGCCAGGATCAGGAATTGGAGGAAATATAATGATCTTGAGCCTTTAAGAAAAGAGATTTTTTTTTTTGGATCAGACCTTCTAGTGCATGAGTCTCTCACATAAAAGACAGCTATATTAAAAATAGGCATGCAAAAGTCACAATACACAAGTCACTTTTAGTAAGTCACCTTTAGTAATGAGGGAATTGTGAAAAACATGTTTAAATGGCTATGGGAAATCAGTGTCCTAAGAGCACCAAATCTGCATAGAGGAAATAAGGCACCAACTTAAATTACTTATATCACTTAAAAATAATGAGGGCTGGGCATGGTGATACACATCTTTAATCCCAGCACTCAGAAGGCAGAAGTGGGTGGGTCTCTGTGAGTTCAAGGCCAGTCTGGTCTACATAGAGATTTCCAGACCAGCTATGGCTACATTGTGAGATCCTGTCTCAAAATTAAAATAAAATAATGGGGCATAATTTCAGCAGATAAGAAGTTTTCTTTTTATAATTTTGAGAGTATATATATTAGTCTAATGGCACAGACCTGTAACCTCAGCTACTCAGGAGCTTGAGGCAGGAGGGTCGTTAAGTTCAAAGCCTGCCTGAGCTATAGAGTAAGTTTAAGGCCAGCCTAAGTAACTTAGAGCCTGTCTTAATAAGAAGTGGGTTGGGGATATGACTTAGTGGTTATAGTGCTTGCTTACAGCACATACAAGAGCTTAGGTTCAATGTTCAGCACTGTGAAAAAAAAATCTCTTGTTTCTTGTTGCTATTTTTTGGCTGGTTGTTTTTTGCCTTTAAACAGCATCTCATGTTGCTCAAGCTGTCCACAAAATTGATATACAGCTCAGGCTGGCCTTGAACTCCTGATTCTTTTGTCTCTACCTCCCAAGTGCTAGCATTACAGGCATGCACCACTTCACACAGCCAAAATCTGATCTTTTTTTACTGCTCCCATTTTTTTCAATCCTAGTGATACACATGCCAGGCAAGTGGGCTGCTGCCTAGCCACATCCTCAGGCCCCTCCCTCCTCTCCTCTCTTTCTTGTGGGCCTGCCTCACCTCTCAGGGTGTGTCTCCAGGTGTACCCCATGGTTTTGTTCTATGTCCTCCTGAATCTCCGTCTAAGTGCTTGCTTTAGTCAGTTTAAACCTATTCCATGACATGACTCCCCAAGTGTCATCTCTACCTTAGAGCTCTTCCTTAAAGTCCAGGTCCATCTATACTGTTGTCTACTGTTCACATCTACTTGGATACTTACTAGGCATCTCTAACAATGACTTAAAAACTGAAATCCTCCCCTTTCTCTCAAAGGTAGCTCTCCTCATAGTTTTTTCCCATCTTGAGAAATGTCACTGACACTCAGCTGTTCAAGGCCAAACTCTGGAATGTTCAATTTCCCTCATACCTCCATAAGTTATTAACCATCAGCAATTCTTGTTAATTTGGGCTTTCAAAATATATCCCACACTGATCTAACCGCTTCTTCCTCCATGCCTAAACCTCTAGTACAGATTGCTTTCAATACGAGTGGTGTTAAATGTCTTTAACCCCAGCACTCAGGAGACAGAGACAAATGGACCTCTGTGAGTTCAAGGCCAGCCTAATCTACAAAAATAATTCCAGGCCAGCCAAGGCAACATAGTAAGAACTTGTCTCAAAACAAAAAATAAGCAAGCAACCAAAAAAAAAAAACACACACACACACAGACTGTCGTTTCCTTCTAGACATTAATGCCCTCTATCTAACACACCTGCTTCTATTCTTGCCCAAACAAAGTCTTTAATAGTGACATGATCCTATACATAACAGTACAACAGACCACACAAATCCTCTGCTTAGGGTATTCCAAGGTCTCTTACCATACCTACCTGGTCCTTTCTGAAAACTTCTCCAGCCTCATCTCTGGCGACTCTCCCTCACCCTGTCTCTTCCAGCCACACAGGACAAGTTTCATTTCAGGCCCTGAGTCTCGGTACTTGTTTTTCCCTTGGTCTGGACAAATATTTGAATGGCTCATGCCTGTATTTTATGAGTCTCTCATTAAATGATTATCTTCTTGGAGAGGACGTCACTGGTCACCTTATTGAAATGAGTCTCCTATCACTGTCTACCTCTACCTCCTGCCGACCTGATTTCCTACTATGTATGTGTACTATCCACTATAAAAATATAGATATGGCCTGTGTTCTATTCACTGCCATAAGCCTGGCACTTTGAATAGCAGCTAGCATATAAATGGATATCTAACATATAATGTTGAAATAAGGCTAAAGCTTTGGTTCTGGGCCCAGATCAATACTTTCATTCCAATCTTGAGTGTTAACTATAAGAGCAGCAACCACCTCTATACTGGTAAAGAGAAATAAAACTTCCTTTCTCTTTTTTGACACACAGTCTACAGAACTGATGGTGGCCTTGAGTTCAGTGTGCAGCTAAGAATACTTAAACTCCTGCTTCTCCGTTCCCCCACCTCCCAAGTGTTGGGATTACAGGTGTGTACCACCATGCTCAGCAATAAAAGCACTCTCAAGGAATGAATAGCATATGTTAGGGATAATCTGGCAGAGTTTTCTTTCCTGTGGCATCAAGTAGCTTTGCACTAACACTTGATAAGTCGTTCTATTAGCAATAGATTTTATTTCTTATTTTCTTTTTCTTTGTTGGTGATAGAAATTGAACCAGAGTCTCAAACATACTCACTGCATGTCCTACCACTGTGCTCCACTCCTGGACCCAACTTCTTTTTATTTTTAATTGTGCATGAGGTCTGGGGGGAGCACACATATGTGAACATGCCACTGTGCACATATAAAGGTCAGAGGACAACATTGTAGAAATGGTTCTTTCCTCAAACTTTTACATGGGTTCCAGGGGTCAAACTTACATCACCAAGCTTATTCAGTAAGTGTCTTTACCCAGTGAGATGTCTTGTTAGCCCCCTTAATCTCCTATTTCTAAAAGCTCATTCCAAGAGTTGTCAACTAACTGTGGATAAATCAGGTACTGAAAAGAGTCAATGTACATAGCACAGGGACTATTTAGCAATGCTTTTTTTTCCTCCTTTTTTATTAAGAAAATTTTTCCATTCATTTTACACACCAATCGAAAATCCCCCTCTTCCCTCCTCCCGTGCCCCCAGCCTCCCCCTCCCAACACACCCCCACTCCTCCCCACAAGAAGGCAAGGCCTCCCATGGGTAGGCACATCCAGTAGAGGCAAGTTCAAGCCCTTCCCCCTGCCTCAAGGCTGCTGGAGGTGTCAGGGCCATGCCAGAGCAGTGCTATGGGAAATTCACTTGATGTTTCCTTTACCACAAAAATGGGCACAATGATTTGCCTGTCATTTCGGCAAAAGTCACGCGTGACTGCAATTGTGCAAAAAATACAAGGCAAACAATCCACCAGCAGAAAGAGTAATAAGCATAGCACCCAGGCTAGCGGGAACTGTCAAACCTGCCTGGGCAAGTGACTTACCTTTTCAGGTAAAGAAGAAGGACAGTGATTGCCCCTGCAACGATGACTGGAATGATGAGTAACATGGTTATGTAGAATGTGGAGTTCGGCTCCTTACCTACGCAATAGAAAGAAAGCAAGCGTGAAGACATGAGATCTACAAGCTCTTTTTCGTAATGAAGCAGGCGACAATTCTATTTGCTAGTGAGAGCAGATATTTCTTTCCTATGCCTCAACCCATTTTCCTCAAATTCTTCAATTATCTTATAATAGTTTGAACAATTATCCTGCTCTGGTGCCTGAGCTTTCTAGATGAGTAAAGACCTTAAGGATTGTTTGCAACCAGGGCATCCTAACTTGTTTTAGACAGTATTAAATAAAAAAATTCCATATCTATTAACTCTTAACAATGACTGTCCTTTCTTTCCTTTTTTGTTTGTTTTTTTTGTTTTGTTTTTGTTTTTCAAGACAAAACAGGGTTTCTCTGTGTAACAGCTCTGTCCTGGAACTCGTTCTGTAGATCAGGCCAGCCTTGAACTCACAAAGATCTGCCTGCCTCTGCCTCCCAAGTGCTAGGAAAAGGCATGCACCACCACTGCCCAGCTTGACTGTCCTTTATTACTGTTTACTTAAAGACTTACAATCGTACTTTCCTACTGCCCACTACTGAATACTTAAATAAATTCTAACAACTACCACCATTATGATTCTTAAAGAGTGCCTCTCCTCTGTGTCTGGTACCATATCAGGTGCTCTGACATGCTTATCTCTGAGCTATTCTATCTGCTAGACAATATTATCTCAGATCTGTGCAGGAGATAAGGCTCAGGCAGGCTTCAAATATAGACCTGCCCAATTCCAAACTCTGTTTTTCTACACCTAACACATGGAAGGTGACTTATCTATTTCTAGGTTCATCTTTCCCACAAGGGCATGGGGATCTAGAAAGCATCATCAGGACCTAATGTCTTTGTTTTAGGGAACTTCTAAAATGACCCCAAATGATTTCTGCCTCCCAATGATCATACTCTTGTATACTTGTGTAATCCTCCGTTTTGACATGGGCTGAAATAACAGAACAGGACCAGTGCTGGTCTCTTATTTCCAGTATAAGTGATGGTGGACCATGATTTTCACAAAGCTGTTCTCTTACATACCCTTTCTTGCTAGGAATGTTCACCTGGGGAAGCTGATTTCTATGTCAGAAGGAAGCCCTGTAGAGAGGCCTAAGGGGACAGGAAACTAAAAAAATATATTTCTATTAGTTTCCTACTGCAGCAGATTATAGAAAGCTAGATGCTTGGGAAACAAACAAACAAAAAAAAAACAACGAAACTTTTCTTTCACAGTCCTGGAGGTAAAAAGTTTAAAATCAAGATACTGGCAAGGCCATGCTCCTTCTGAAGGCTCTGGAAAATAATCTCCCACTTTCCTCCAGCTTCTGGTAGCTAGCTCCCACAATCTTTGGAGTTTCTTGGTTATGGCTACCTTACTCCAGTATCCTCCTCCATCTTCACACGACTTTGCCCTTAGTGTCTCTCTGTGCAACCTCCTCTTCTTCTTTTCTTCCCCTTCAGTATGCCTAGAAGTGGGATACTGAAGTGGGATACTGGGATACTCTCCAGTCTCTGTCAAGCCTTTGGATGCGATTACAGTCCCACCTGCAGTCCTAATGCAACCGTGTGAAGCCGCTGGCTAAACTACACTAGTCTCCTGACCTAGAGAAACTGGCATGTGGGAGGTGTCTGCTATTGTAAGCTATTAAAGTTTGGTGTCAATTTGTTTTGTTTCTGTTTTTTTTTTATTTTATTCTTGAGACAGAGTCTCACACTGTAGCCCAGGCTGATTTATGATTCACCATGCAGCCATGGCTGGCCTCAAACTCATGCCAATCTCCCTGCCTCGACCCCTTGAGTACTGGAATTACAGGTATTAGCCACCATTCTTAGATAGGGTTGGTGTACTTTGTTCTGTAACAACAGATAACTAATGCAACCATATCTGACATACAGCTTGTTCAGTCTCTCAATGAATACAGAACGACATTCTTCAAAAACTCATTCCTATGACTCTTTTAACAGCTGTTTAAAAAGTCTCATTTTGGTTCTATATTGCCCCTAGTGGCCACCAAAAGAAAAGACAAGTTCCTCTTCCACCTAGCAATGATTTAAATATATGAATTCAACAGCTATGCCTTCTCAAAGTTACTTCATGTACAGTTCCTTAGCCATTTTGAGGTTCTTCAACATCTTCATTACCCTTTCAATGACAGATGCCAGTCAGTCATTGTATCTCCTACAATGTGATGCTGCACACACAGAGTGGGAAAGGTGTTCCCACATACTGTGTGTGTGTGTGTGTGTGTGTGTGTGTGTGTGTGTGTGTGTGTTTGAATGTCAAGTGCTAATGTTTAAGTAAGTAGGAACCAGAGTTAATGTCAGGTAAGACGTCTTCCTCTATTGCTCTGTACCTTATTTTTAAAGACAGAGTCCCTCACTAAACCTGGAGTTCACCAATTCAGCTAGATTGGTCAGCAAGCCCAGGAATCCTCCTGCCCCTATCTCCTGAGTACTGGGATTACAAGTGTGTACCACCATCCTAAGCTTTTTGGAAGTGGGTGCTAGGGATTGAACTCAGGTCCTCATGCTTACTTTACCAAATGAGCCATGTCCTCAGCCCTACTTCATACTTCTAATGGGGACGGACCACTGACGCCCCACCCTGCAACACTATCCATATGACCTGGGAGCTACACCAGCACTATGATCCAAGACTGCACATGCATTTCCTCTGGCATTCAACTCCACAATTCAAACAGGTCTTTCTCATCCTTTATTTGAGCATGGCCTGCTCAGCATAGCTACTAACACGGCTTATCTTTATTAAACACCACCAAGACACTCCTGAGTCTATCAACTAGCATCCAGGAGAGTTCTCTGGCATGGTACAACCTGAAGATTTGATGGTGCCTGCCTTCTGTGGTTTTGTTCCAGTTGCTGATAAAGATGGAGATGGGGCAGAGGTGAGGATAACACCCTGTGGATTGTGGTCTCCCAAAGAACTGTAGGTTGTCCATTAACCCCGGGTGATTTGACAGCAATTAAATGGAAAGGAAATGTGCATTGTAAATACATGGCAGCCCCTTTCGCGATCGATTTTGTGCTTCCACTTAGTTTCCAGCCCTCACTGTTTTATACTGTAATAACAGTGTGCTCTCTTACCTATACTCAGCGCTTCACTCCAGTTACTCCACAGGTGATTGTCATCAAAGCATAACTTGTTTGTTTTGATTCTTACTCTGACTGTGTAGACATTGTCAGGAAGAACACCAGGGAGTATGAAACAACTTGTACCCTTCGATATAAAGTAGAAATGCACAAAAAATATTATCAGTTTATTCCCTTTAGCTCTGCTGTTGAATTATAATAATTGGCAAAATTCTGTATGTGATTAAGACTTGGATTATAATTCAGATTATCTGACTTTGATTCTTTTTTTTTGTTTTTCGAGACAGGTTTTTCTGGATCTCGCTCTGTAGACCAGGCTGGCCTCGAACTCACAGAAATCCGCCTGGCTCTGCCTCCCGAGTGCTGGGATTAAAGGCGTGCGCCACCACTGCCCAGCTTTGACTTTGATTCTTGAAAAACATTGGCAATAGCCCACAGAACAAAACAGTTTGCTTTTCACTGAGCATTTCAAATTTACCTGACCTTCCCCACCCCCAGTTACTTGGTGTCCAAGCCCAAATAACAAAAGCTGAATTTACTGACCTCCATGTTTCTTTCAGATCCTGAATTCTGGCATTTGTCTTCTCCAACCTTGAAAAAAAAAATGAGTTCCAAAATTTAAAAAAATGTTTTATGTTTTTTAGCCACTTCTAACAAGCTTTCCTTACATCCTGTGTAAAGAACATGTGGGCTGGAGAGATGTCTCAGCAGCTAGGAGCACTTGCTGCTCTTCCAGAGGACCAAAGTTTGGTTCCCAACACCAATGTTAGGCAGGTCACAACAGTCTATAACTCCAGTTCCAGGAAATCTAACACCTCTGGCACCTTCATTCATATGCACATACCCGTACAGAGTCACACATATCACACATAAATAAAAATCATACAGAATTTAAAGAAATAAAAGAGAAATGTGTACAGTGGAGAAATGCTGCTCTTTTTATTAAGCAGTGCTATGTATATTACATGTCCCTGGGAATAAAAAATTCTTTCCCTATACCTCACACTATTCATGAGACCAAATTCAAGTATGCTGCAGATGTCAATAAATGAACAAAGAGACTGGGTAGACGTCTCAATGGTTAAGTGCTCACCATTCAAGCACAAGGACTAGAGTTCAGATCAGCAGAGCACATGGAACACTGGCTGGGTGGGTGTGGCATCCACCTATAATTCAAGCTCTAGAAAGATGGAGAAAAAGGATTGTCCCTAGTAATCTGGAGACTAGCTATATCAGTGAGCTCTAGGTTTGACTGAGAGAGTATCATTTTCTTTTCTTTTTTTTTTTTTTTTTTTGGTTTTTTGAGACAGGGTTTCTCTGTGTAGCTTTGCGCCTTTCCTGGAACTCACTTGGTAGCCCAGGCTGGCCTCGAACTCACAGAGATCCGCCTGGCTCTGCCTCCCGAGTGCTGGGATTAAAGGCGTGCGCCACCACCGCCCGGCCCGAGAGTATCATTTTCAATGAATAAAGTGGAAGCACAATAAAGGATGATTCCCAAAGTCAACATCAAACCTCCATACACATGCAAACACACACCCACACCACACATAAATGAACAGGAAAAAAATGAAAAGATATAAACACATAAATATAGCAAGCCACCAGATGAACCATCCTCATAACTTTGAAAGATGAAAAGACATTAAGCAGCACCCATGAACCATAAATAAATATTTTATAAAGTGTTAAAACTGAAATCCACAACCTATTAAGGAAACAAGCATGAAATGCAGAGAAGAAGAAAACATATGCAATCTCTAACAAAGGCTGTGGATACATTTGTCCTCTACATATTAATGAAAGACAGCTCAATAGAAGAATTGGAAAATGACCCGAAGAGGCAATTCACAAGAAGGTATGCACACAGCAATAAATATGAAAAAGTTCTTAACTTCATTGGTCATCAGGGCACTAGAAATGAAATAGAAACAACGATATACACACCTCCTAGACAATATCAAGTGTTGATGGGTCACAAGGTGCCTGCAACTCTCAAATTCTGTTAAATGTATAGATTGGCACAAACATTTGGAAAAATTGTCATTTTCTACTAGAGGCAATCATACATAACCTTTTGACAGCCCCCACCCCTACATAAACAGAGGCATGACCACAGAGAGTTATGCTCTTGTGCACCAGGAGACAGGCATACAAATGTTTGTAAACTCTATTCATAATAGCTTAAACTGGAAACTTGCCAAGTCAGTGAGAAAATCCATTAGTAGAAAGTGATATAGTCACACAAAGGGATGCATATAATGAGAATTAACCATCTATTGGGAAAATCTTGTAAACTTTATGTTGAATGAAAGAAGACAAACCCAAAAATATGTTCTGGCCTTGGTGTTATAATGGTGAGCATAGCTGCTGTCCAAATATGTTCTCCATAATTCTATTTATAGAAAGAATTTGTTGGTTGAGAGAGAGAAAGAGACATACAGAGACAGAAACTTGCTCCATTGCCGGGGTTGAGCTCAATTCCCTGAGCAAGCTATTTTCCTCTCAGGCCTCTGAGTAGCTGGGACTAGAGACATGGCGGGCATGCCTGAGAAAGCTTAAATGGTGGCAACAAAAGAAATCTAGAAGATTAGAAGTCTTGATAATAGTTTTCCCTTAGGAGTATAGCACCTAGAAGAGATAATGAGGGGGCTTCTACGGTGTTGGCTACACAGGTAAAATTCATTTCTGAAGCTGTTTGGAGAAGTACATGCCTATAATTTCAGCACTTGGAAGGCAAAGGCAGGACGGCCAGGAGTTCAAGGCCAGCTTCAGCTACACAGTGAGCTTGAGACCAGCTACATGAGACTCTGTTTGCTAAAAACAAAAACAAAACAAACAAACCAAATAAATAAAAGCAACTTATGAAAAAATGTTGACATGTACATCATGACTTACATCCTTTTTTCTAGAGTGAATTGTATTCCATTACAAAAATTTTAAGCTGTTTATTTAATATATTTGTCTGAGTGTATGTATGTGCACCATCTATGGGCAGAGCCAGCAGAAGTCAGAAGAGAGTGTTGGATTCTCTAGAAGTTTCTGACAGTTCTGATCCTACCATGTAGGGGTTGGGAATTGAACACAGGTCCTCTACAAGAGCAATAGGTGGGCTTAATCACTGAGCCATTTCTTTACCTTCCTTTACAAATTTTTAAGAGAGACTAGTCTCCCTTGTTGAGAGCCTAAGAAATAAATTTGAATTTTTTCAAAAACAGTCCAAAAAAATCAAGCATGAAAATCTGTTGCTTAGTCTTAATAGTCAAACTTCTAAGAAACATTTTAAAAACTTTTAATAATTTAGTTTTATTTTGTGTGCCCTTGTGTCTTGCCTACATGTGTGCCTATATGAGGATGTTGGATCTCCTGGAACAAGAGTTACAGACAGCTGTGAGTCGCCATGTGGGTGTTGGGAATTGAACCCCAGTCCTCTGGAAGAGCAGCCAGTACTCTTGACCGCTGAGCCATCTCTCCAGCCCCTGTCAAAGACCACAACATACCACTATTAATTTGGCACTCAATGCCATTCACTAAATAGTCCATAGCAGCATTTCTGAAGAGCTAGAAGGCCACCAGAATGAGGAAAGACTATCATTTCAGTAGTTCATACACAGGCAAAGAAAAAGCAGGAGGCCTCAGTGTCCTATTTCTGGAACCACTGGCCTTCTGGGAAATCACAAGTGTCAAGTGCCACTTGAGGGATCAAGCTGTAGACTGATGTCACTTCTTTCCTGGACCATTTCCCAAACATACGAATGCCAAAGCCAGCAAATCACTGTGTAGATTAAGTCTGGGCTCTTGTTCCACTGTAAATCCTCATGTATGGGTCAGCAGCTGCTCTTACCTCTGAGAGGGGGAAAACAAGGGCACAGAGTACCCAGTAGACTGTTTCCAGGGAAGGGGTGGGCATGGAAAACAATTCCTACCTTATTTCAAGATTCTGTTCTAAGCTACCTCTGACTATAACCCCCCCCCCCCATATGATGGTAGGAGTTCATGATCCAGTTTACCCATTCCCCCGGCCTGCAAACCCAACAAACAACTCCTCAAGTAATCTTTCAGAAAGAAAAAGAAGGGACTAATCAGCAAAGCTCAAAATTAGCACACAAGGAGCTGATGACATTTTAGGGAGGAAGCAGCTGGTAAACATCTGCTTAAAGAAAAGCATTAAACTCAAGCACATAAACAGAGTAATTCCAAATAGACTGTAGTCCGGTCTATGTATATAATGTCCATGGTGTACATGTTTTCCTTAGTTCAGAAGTTCTGTACATACATACATATATGTATATATATAAATTCAACAAGACTTTAATTAGTATGGATTTTTAAGGACTAGGGATTGAACCTTGGGCCCCAAGCATGCTAGGCAAGGGTTATTCCGCTGAGCTGTAGACTTAGCCTTTATTTAATGATGATTTGTACATAGTATTGTATCAAGTAATCTTAGTCCAAGTTGAAGACACAGAGACTGACCTCTGAGGTCATATTGACTTATAAGCTGTGTGAAAGTTACTTAATCTTTCCTTCAGCCTTAGTTATCAAAAAAGTGTGTTCCAATAATAATAATTTCATGGGTTATTATGAGTTACTACATCAGAAGCCCTTAGATGAGTATCTTTGTAGCATATTCTAGACAGTTGATAAATGGTAGTTAGTACTATTATGAGAAGTAGTAAGGTGATCTCCAGTGGTTAAAAACACACACTTGGGGTTAAGATTTTTGCTTCCATCTTTTTCAGTTTTTATTTTACACATGAGCATTTTGCCTGCATGTATGCCACATGGTGCCTGTAGAAGCCAGAAGATGGCATCAAATTCCTGGAACTGGAGTTACAGCCAGTCTGAAGCTACTACGTGGGTGCTGAGAATCAAACCCGAGCCTTCCAGAAAAGCAGCCAGTGCTCTTAACCATTGGACCATCTCTCTAGTCCCTTTTGCTTAATCGTGACTCTATCCTTTACTAGAAATATGGCCTTAGGTGTAACTAAACTTTCCCAGTGTAAAACAGGGCTCAAGGCCAGGCAGTGGTGGTGCACGCCTTTAATCCCAGCACTCAGGAGGCAGAGCCAGGTGGATCTCTGTGAGTTCGAGGCCAGCCTGGGCTACAGAGTGAGTTCCAGGACAGACTCCAAAGCTACACAAAGAAACGCTTGTCTCTAAAAACCAAAAAAAAGGGGAGGGGGCTCAAATAACAGGACATAGGTCCCTATGCTTAGTGTGATTTCTAAATGAGAGAATTAAGAGAAAGTACTCACTAATATACCTACTAAGTAGTCAACATTCGGTGCATAGAAGCTGCTGTTAGTATCAAGAACTGAACAAAGTCGACACTACTCGATGCCTGCTGTATACTTTCAGTGGAGACAAGAGGCATAAGTGTGATCAGGTTTTAAACAGCAGGGCATAACTGAGAGGCTAAATGAGTTCAGAGAAGCAGGACATGTCTCAGCATCTCACACAGAAGCATCCGGGGAGGTAAAGGCTGGAATGATCAAAATACTCACTTTGTTGTCAGACTAAACATCCTCTTCTCCCCCATACAGAAATCATTGCTTTTCGTATGGGGACACCATGCTTTCTAACACTAACAGTCACTTCATATCACTACACAGTTTCATCGGCAAACACCCTGAAGGACTCTGTTCTGCTGTGGAGCTGGGCACTCCCTGTGTCGTTAGAGAATATCAACACTGACTTATTTTAGAAAGCATTTTGAGAGTTCCATCATAAGCTAAAACAACTAGACCCAGAAATTTTACCCATGTGCAAGATACCAGGCTCCTTTAAAAGCCACTAACACACTTTAATATAGAACTTCTAAAATGCAAATGTACAAACGACCCAGGCAGGTAGCAAACAAGAGAGTGAATGGTACACTCTCCGTGGTCTTGAGGCGCCACCTTATGGAAATACACACCTAGAGTAGTCTGATTTTAAATCTGGACCCAAAAGAGGTTTTTTAGATATTATATGTAGTGTGTGCCCACACATGTGCACACATATGCATGTAGATGTATGACTGCTATGGCATACATGTGGAGGTCAGAGGAAAATTTTGCAGGAGTTGGTTCTCTCTTTCTACCCATGTGGATCCCAAAGACTGAACACAAGTCATTAGGCTTAGCAGCAAACCATTGGGCTATCACACCAGCCTCCCCCTCCGATTAAAATTTAATAGGCAAAGAAACAAAATCTCCCAAGAATCTATAAAACTTTAAATCAAATAATGGGACTGATGCCCTAGGGTTACACCATATTCTGGTGAAGGCCCCACAGAGACTTCTAATTTGTATGTCTTACATTGGTTTTTGGACAGCAGACATGTGTGTAATCCAACAAACATTGACCATTCCAATTTGACTACATGGCTGCCCCAAACTCCAAGAAAACAGAATGTCTTTTCCAAGGCATCTACACACCTGCATTATTTTTATCTCTGCCTATTACTTAGACATCTTTCCTATCATGTTTTGGCCACACCTGCCCCCTCTGTTTTCAACCACATGTCAAGCTCTTTATTGACTCAGTTTTTTTTTAAATCTGCTGTCCTTTCTAACCCCAATTCCTCATATATCTAGCTCCTGCTAAGCATTCTGCTCTCATATCAAATGTCGTTATTTTATGTGACTTCCCTGCCTAAGATTTCCTCAGGCCCATCTAGTCATTCTACTGATTCTCCTTTCTTTCTTTTTTTCATAATACTCACGCTGTGAAATTACTTTACTAATTCACATACATTTTCCAATCAGCAATCTCCATGAAGAAGAAAAAGAAAGAGAGAAACCAAACATGCTTGTCCCACAGCTGTAGCAAGCAAAGGTGTCTGGTACATGGCAGCCAATAGCAATGCTTTAAGCAACTTAAACTCTGTAGTCAATACTACTGTAAACCTTCAAAACTTGCAATATGCCTTCTTTTCTATTTTTATTATCATCATTATCTGTTGACAAATGTTAAGAGCTACATTTCATTATGATCTGAGTGATATAATCTAAGAAAACTCACGGAGAAAGGAGACTGGAGTTGAGTCTGACTGCTATTGACTTCTACTTCAGAAGATAAGCATCTGCTACTAAAATTCTGTGGATTCTTCCACTGCACGAATAAGGCATCATTTTTGAAGAAAAGATGTTTAATATGTGGAGGACCAGGTTTCACTGAAAGATAGAAGAAAGAAAATTAGTTTCTACAAGTTTATTAAATTACATGTATATAAGATATGATTATATATGTAAACTGGATAATGAAGGTTCACAAAGTGAAATCAAAATAGGGCTGATAGCTTTTAATGACTTCACATGATCTGATATAGAGTTTGAGAATTTCTGATTAGCCACAATTAGCAGAGGAAGTGTATTTAAAACTGCCCAGTAAAATGGATTTAAGGAGAGCCTTTGGGGTTATCTGGTAAATGACATGAACTCTGATCTGAGTCTAGTCAGCAAACAGTCAAGGTAGAATCAGGACATCTAGCCGCCACACAGAGAATAAAGAAAAGGAATTCTTGGTGCAGATGTGCTTCCACTACATGGGTAAGAAAATACTGGTACAAGAGGCTTCTCTAGCTCTCCCTCACTGATGCCAATCCAAGACTACAATTTCAAAAATACTCTGCTCTCCATTGTAGGCTGTAACATGGCTGCACTTTGAGAACATTTTGTTAAGCAAAACAAGCCAATCTAGAAAAGACAAGTGCTACGACTGTATTCATGTGAAATGCTAAAGTAGCTATAGTCAAAGAGACAGAAAGCAGAAGAGTGCTGCTAAGAGCTGTGGGGAAGCAGAATTAATGTTTAATAGTATAATGGCACCTTTGCATGATGAAAAACTTACAGACGCTGGGCAGTGGTGGTGTACCCTTTAATCCCAGCACTTGGTAGGCAGAGGCAGGTGGATCTCTGTGTGTTTGAGGCCAGCCTGGTCTACATAATGAGTTCCAGGATAGCCAGGGCTGTTACACAGAGAAACCCCGTCTCAAAATGAAAAAAAAAAGAAAGAAAGAAAAAGAATCTCTTGTAGAGATCTGCTGTACAGCAATATGAATATACTTAACACTACTGTGCATGTAAGATGATGGTGGTAAACTTAGCATTGTATGATTACAATCCCAATTAAGAATGAAGTATTTTGAAAGCATTAGCCAGGTCAGATTACTTTTGCAGGTGTGAACTATGGTTAAGAATAAGTAACAGAAAATAATGAGTAATTAACAGAAAACATAGAGGCCAACTTCTTGTCAAGAAGAATTTTTATGTCACTATTAATTCCAGAAAGAACAGTAAAACCTTAAAAACCCTTCCTAAGATAGTCTGCCAAACAAGAGGAAGGACAGCTTTACTTCAGCCACCCCCATGTGATAAACTAGCCTGACCTCACTCTCTTGGCCTACAAACTAGGCTGCCTTTGGTCCCCTGCTACAGTTGACTTCCAAGACTATCTGGAGGAGTGGGAAGTAGTGTTCTGCATACAGATTTAGACAAGCCTTTGTCAAATTGTGCCTATTTCTTTCTATTAATCATCCACTTCTCATTTAGCCAGAATCTGAGCTCCCTTGTAGGTTACTACAACAAGCAAACCAATATACTGACATTATTTTACTTTGGAGATTTACAAAATGCCTTTAGATGTCTCACGTCTTTTGGCTCTTAAGGGAACGATCTATTCCATTTTACAAATAAGGAAACACTCAAAAAGGGTCTATTTGCCTTAGCAAAAGGAAGTGCTAAGTTCTCAACCAAATATGTGTTGTTCAAGCCTTGTGCTGGTTAATTTTGTCAAGCTGAAACAAACTAGAGTCACCATTGTAGGCTGTAACATGGCTTGAAGAGGGACAGTCTCTATCAGATAGACCTGCAGGCACATCTGTAAGGGCACTTTGTAGATTGCTGATTGATGTGGAAGGATCTAGCTCACTGTGAGCAGTCCCACCTCTGAGTAGGCTGAGCAAGCCAAAGGGAGCAAGCCAGTAGTCAGCCTTCCTCCATGGTCTCTGCTTCAGTCCTTCCTCCAGTTTCCTGCCTTGAGCTCCTGCCTCAGCTTCCTTCAATAGTGGTCTGTGACATGCAAATGTAAGACAAATAAACCCTTTCCCTCCCAAGTTGGTTTTGACCACTGTTTTATGAAAGTAACAGAGAGGCAAACTACTACTGGCCTGTTAGGCAATACAGTCAGATATGGTTGGCCTACACATTATAACTGAACAATACATGTGCCACATGAAGTTAAATATTTTGAATATGGTGGTGAGTGTATAGTTCAGTGGTAGAACATTGCTTAGCATTCGCAAAGTCCTGAACTCAATCCCCAGCATTATGAGAAGTATTCTAGTAATACTCCTGAGGAGTGTTTCTAGCCAAAAGATTATTCAGGGACTATATGATCAGATGAGCATCTCCTCCAGAGGATCAAAGTGAAACAAGATCTTTGAGTTAGACAGCCCAGGTTCCAATCTTGGCTATACAACTGATTGTCCTAAGTCTCTGCCTGTTTCTAAGTCAACAAGAAGAAAGCATGTGGTACTCACCATTTCCAATTTGCTTCTTGAAAACATCTATTAAAAAAAAGCTTATATAAATGCAGTCTCTTGTTTCAGGAAGATCTTCAGACTGAAAATTATCATCTTTAATTATTTGTTTTAACTATTCAAAATATGGGACAAACTTTTATCCATGTTGTCCAAGAGGGCTTTGAAAACTTACCATAGGAAGTTAAAGACACTATTTTGTAGGATGGCCTAATTTTCCCAGCATTATCCTTGACCATTATTTGAATTCTGTGCTGTTCAAAATTGGAATCTACTTTAGTTAGTTTAAAGGAACAGCCAATGCGTTGACCTTCTCTATAGATGTTTTCACACTGAAGAATTTTTCCCAGGCTCTTGTACCTACAGATAAAATGAGACAATGCTCTGTGTTATTTTGAACACAGGGTCAAGAGACAAGGGTAGTCATTTTTTTAAAATAGCTGAAAGAAATGTCCATGAAAAGCAATATATGCAATAAGGCATGAGTGTTTTTTAACCGCCTATTTTCTAATGTGGCTCATTTCATATTCTAGAAAAGATTGTCCTTTGATGACAGACATTGGTATTCACAATAGCCATGGGCACTGGAATCCTGACCTTCCTCTTCTATATGAGGGAAGAAGTTCTGAAGCCAGAATGAGAAGTTTTACCCCTTCTGAAAATGCATATATACTGAACCCCAACGGTTCCCCTCTGCTCCACTCTGCCTCTTTCTTCCTTGCTTTCTTAGATGGTTCCCCTCCTTCTTCCCTGCTCCCAGGGGTGGGGAGTCATAATAACATTCTTCTCTACTTCTGTTTTATGTGTGTATGTATGTACCCGTGTGTGCTCACAAACGCATGTGGAAGTGAGAGGGCAATGTTGGATGGTTTCCTCTATTGCTCTCCACTTTGTATTTTGAGCAGGAGTTTTGGTACATTTACTGACTAGCAAGCTCCAGGGGTCCTTCCATCTTCTCTACCTCAGTACTAGGATTAAAAGCATATACCACTACACCTAGCTTTTTTTAAAAATGTTGGTACTAAGGATGTGAATGCAAATCCTCATGCTTACAAGGTAAGCAGTATACCAAAACTCAGCCCTTCACCTTCTCTACTTCCAATTTCCCTATCTACTCATTCTGCGGAATTCCTAAATCTGACCATTCACCTCGGAATTCTTCTAAGATTTCATGTTTTGTTTGTTTGTTTGTTTGTTTGTTTCACACGGGGTCTTGTTGTATAGGTCTAAGTGGCCTGGAATTCACCATGCTTGCCTGGAAATCACAGAGACTCACCTGTCTCAAGTCTACTGAGTGTTGGGATTAAAGGCATGCATCACCACCCTGATCATCCCAGACTTTAACCATTCCATTTTAGTGTTTCATTCTTCCCTTTTGCCTCAGAGTCACTGTCTGAAGACACCATATGTACCCTCTCCTCCACCAAATTGCCATTTATGCCAATCTTTCCATTTCTTCCACTCTGAGCTCATTTTCTCTACGTTCCTTAGATACTTTGAAATGATGTTTTTTCCTTTTTCTCTACATCCTATCACGAAGTTCTGTTTGCCAATTTTCTTGGAGTCTCATCTCTGATATTCCCACTGGCCACCCCCTAATTCATGATCTCACTGTTTCAGATCATATTTGGCCTCTATGACCTTCATTATTAATGCCCTCCCATTACTGCCAGATCAACACAAGGGCTTTCTGAGTGTCCACTCTACCATTAGGCTTTCATAAGTGGTACTGTTGGCATCCTAAATAATATTTCGTCTCTCCACATACCTTCCCAAGTGACCATGAGCACCTAGACAATGGATAGTGTATTCATTACATTCTCTCTCCCTCCTTCTCTCTGTCTCTGTCTCTCTCTCTCTGTCTCTCTCTCTCTGTGTCTCTCTCTGTGTGTGTCTCTCTTTCTCCCTCTCTCTCTCTCTCTCTCTCTCTCTCTCTCTCTCTCTCTCTCTCTCTCTCTCTCTCTCTCTCTCTCCAGCATCAGCTATCAGAGAACTCTGTTTTTTTAGGAACTGGTACAAGACAGGGTCAAGTCTTACATCATCTGCCACAGTTGGAGTTATGCAAAGGTTCTGTAGAAAAGGAAGATCATTTTTAAAAAATGAACAAAGAACAGACAGTCTCAAACCCTTGACCTGTAACCTCAAACTTATCTGTAGTTTTTCCTGAGCTCAGCAATCAGAACTCTGACAGAAACGCAAATCCTACTGCAAATCAGGGTTTTTTTTAAAATAATGAAAAAGTAATATATTTACTCCTACAAACACTACAAAGAAGTGTTTTGACACAGAACATGTCTTTCAAGAGACAGTTCATCTCTTCATGTTGCTGTTCTTGTTGAGACACAGGGTCTTGAAGGCCAGGCTGGCCTCAAACTCCCTCTGCAGTCAAAGACAAACTTGCACTCCTAGGGTCCTCCAGCCTCCACTACCAAAGTGCTGGGATTATAAGCATGTGCCACTATGATCACCTAAAAGCACAAAATCTTTCCTCTTAGTTAGAAATCTCTATGGATTATAAAAGAAAACTTTTAAAAATAAGTTGTGGTCATGAGTTGTTTGGGGATTAGACAGTCTTGGAATGTTTTCCAACCACAACAGAAACTAAAGCTTCTAATGACATTTTTCTTGCATTACAAAAGCTAGTGATAAATGTGACTTTTAAAATATAATGAAAGGAACTCCTGTGATGTATAGTCTTTTAGGTTCATCTTTCATTTTGTTCCCTCAACAGTTCATAGATACTCGTGGACTCTGAAAGTGATTAATGCAGGGGGAAAATCCCCAAAATTGATCAAGCTGGCTAAACTGGAGCTGTTTTAGGTCAGGCTCTTTCCAATACCAAAGTACCCTGTTGGAACACAAGTCACTGCTCTGGGGTTGCAAACAATGATTTTGAACTCAAAAAACAACTTCCCACTAGGGGACTTAAGGGGCTAGGGGAAACAGTCTGGCAATTTGTGCAATGTGTGGTCTACATGGGTACGTAAGCCATTGTTTATGTTTGCTAATCAATAACATGTCTGGACTCCCTTGACTTTGGGGTTTTGATTGAAAAGTATCAATCTGGGGGGATGAAGAGGAGGAGGCACGGGCTTGATGCCAGTTCCATGTGGTGGAAGAAGAGCAGCACTGAGAGCTGACTGTACCTCCAAGAGAATGCAAATAACTAGCAAACACTAGTATGTGCAGCCCTCACAAACTGCCATGCTGACCATCAGTCACTATTGCAAGCACTTTTCATATAACAGCCCTCAACCATCTTTGGAAGTGGTTATTATCACTTTCCCCATTTACATCATTTACAGATGATAAAACCAAGGCTCAAAGATAAGAAAGGATCATTGTAAGTAAGGATTTGAACACACACATAGTCTAACACTAGAATGAAGAAGTTGTTGGATGGAGAGAGCAGAAGACATGGGGCAACACTGTACAACAGAAATGCACCATCCAATGCAGCAGTCACTTGTGACCACTGGAATTGGCTAGTGATATTGAGTTACTGAGGTTTTAACTTCATTTAATTAAATTGTAAACAGCCTGTGGTGGTTTAAATGAGAATGTCCCTCAAAGGCTCATATATTTGAATGCTTGGTCCCCATTTGGTGGAACAGTTTGGGAAGGGTTAGGAGGTGTGACCCTGCTGGAGGAGGTGTGTCACTGAGGGTAGATTTTGAGGTTTTGAAACCCATGCCATTCCCGGTTGGCTTTCTTTCTGTCTTGGAGTTGAGGATCAAGTTGTGAGCTCTCAGCTACTATTCTAGTGCCATGCCTGTCTGGCTGCTGTCCCACCATGATACCATGATAGTCATGGACTCTAACCCTCTGGAACTGTTAGCCCCAAATTAAACACTTTATTTTATCAATTGTCTTGGTCATAGAGTCTTAGCACAGCAGTAGAAAAGTAACTAAGACACAGTCATACATAACTAGCATCTCCTGTATTGAGCAGACCAAGTACACACTACATATACTATGGAGAGAGCCTCCAGAAATACACTGACAAGTAGTAGTATCTTTGATACCTGACCACTATGGTATCAGTAAACTACCACTTTCCAGATCACTTCTTGAGCCATGTCCAGTTATAGATTGTGCCTTGCCAAAAGGTATCAACGTGGGACTGAATACCAACAGAAATACTATCTGCTGTCAACCTTGACAAGAGCCTGCATCATCCAAGAGAAGAAGAATGCTTTTCCAAATTAATCCCAAGAAGACTGTCTTAGGGTTTCTATTGCTATAAAGAGACACCACGGCAACTCTTATAAAGGAAAACATTTCATTGGGGCTAGCTACAGTTCAGAGGTTTAGTCCTTTATCATCATGGCAGGACATAGTGGCATGCAGACTGACATGGTGCCGGAGAAGGAGCTGAGACTCCTACATCTTGATCCACAGGTAGCAGAAGCAACTGTGTCACACTGAGCGTAGCTTGAGCAAAGGAGACCTCAAAGCCCACTCCCACAATGACATACTTCCTCCAACAAGGCCACACCTACTCCAACAAATCCACACCTCCTAATAGTGCCACTACCTATGGGGGGGTAGGCATTTTCTTTCAAACCACCACAGGGACACTGTATGGTTTGCATTGAGTCTTGTTTTTTGCTAGCATATCTCCAGGGCATGGGCACCTCCCTATTTTTCTCTTACTAGATCTCCAAGAACTAGTTTACCCCAACTGTAAAAGCTAGATTGCTTTCCTTCACAGTCTGTCATGAAATAAGGAAGTTTAAGACCCTCCCAACCCTCTTTCTAATCCCCTCCTATAGACACATTTCTAAAGGATTTCCCTGTGGTTCCAATCTAATAACTCTGGGGTTAATAGCATAAGAAACATGGGGAGCTACCAATTCCTAAGGTATCTTTAAAGCCTGTATTAACAGCTCTCTATGGCTTTTACTGCATCACAGAATCAGGAGACTCCTAGAAGCTTAATTCCGTTTGTTTTCCTTTTAGCACCTCCTGGGGAGCCAGATGTATTCAGTCATTTTTCACTCCCAAACTATAGAGATCCTGCAGTGCTTATACGTCTAAGTCCTCACCCTATCCCTGAATGTTCTCTGCTTTTGGATTGCACCACAAATGCACAAGTGATTTATGGAACACCTACGTTATGTGTCAAGTACTTGGAAAAACACAACACAGCCCCTGCTCTCAAAGGAGACTGCAGCCTGGAGAAGGGAACTAGCACTAAGTAAACAGGAAATGACGATGCACTGTGCAGAGCACTATGACATGCAAAAGTACTACTGGGGCTATGTCTCCAGACTTGAGAGGTCAAGGAAGACTTTCTGAAGAGGAAATTGTCTCTTAGCTGAGCTGAGGACAAACAGGAGGCATTAGGTCAAAGGGGAAGGTGTAGACTATGAGAAAAGGTAGAATGTTCCCATTATTCTCTTTAAATATCCCTGTTTGAATATCACTATTCTGTGTATTGAAGAGTCAGTGTGAAGAATGGAAATAAATTCAATGTAGGCTGTAAGAGGGGCAGAGGTCCAAGGAGGGGGATGAGACAGGCTAGACAGGTTGACAATAGCCAGGTGATAAGGGGCTTTGTCTGTCATGTTGAAGAAGATGGACTTTACCATAAAGGTACAAGAGAGCCACACGAGTCTTACGAAAAGAGGATTTCAATAGGTACCAAGAATGAGCAAGTGAAACTGCAAAACCTCCAATGAGAACTTTTACACAGAGATAGGGGTTTGGGGAAAACAAACCTACAGAATGGAGCACATGATCTTCGGACCACCTGCCTTTACCTGTGGTGTGTCTCAATCTTATCGGGCTGACCCTCCCACCCAAAGGGGAGGAGAGTGAGTGCAACTCCCCAGGACATTTAGGGGGATTTCATTCAACAATTCATGGGATTTGAGGAGGCTGACATGCCGAACCTGGTTTGTAGAGCGCGCGCGCGCACGCGCGCACGCACACACACACACACACACAATGTGTATATATATATATATATATATATATATATATATTGAAATATCACATAGTAGCCCATAAATATGAATAATAATTTTTATGTATCATTTAAAGATAAATTTAAATGAAAACACCATATGGAGGTTTTGCACTGTTTCGTTATCTATACCCATGAGTGTTTTAATATAGTACAAACATTTTCCATGATGTAGTCAGGCAAAATGGTCACTCCAAGATGATTTTGTTCCCTTTTCCGAAGGTCTCATGCATGTTGGGCAAGTGCTCTACCACTGAGCCACGGCCACAATGTGATATTCCAGGGCATTTATCTTCAGAAGTCTTAGACAGGGTCCCACCCATGCCTTTCTCTCAGAGCTGTTTCATCAAATGAGTGAGGAGAGCGAGGCCAAGTAAAGGACAGATTCCCCAAGGCCAGACTCTTCTCTCCATCCAGCTGTCACAGTGCCTAATATCCTTGCCCTGGTTAGATTCTGTTTTTGTCAACTCGACATAAACCTAGACATATCTGGAAAGAGGGAATCTCAACTGAAGAATCGCTTCCGTCAGATTGGTCTGTGGGCAAGGCTGCGAAGCATTTTCTTCATTAGTGACTGGTGTGGGAGAGCCCAGCCCACTGTGAGTGGTAACACCCCTGGGCAGGTGGACCTGGCCTGTTTAAGAAAACAAACTGAGTGTGGCAGGGGGAGCAAGCCAGTAAGCAGCACTCCCCCATGGTCTCTACCAGGTTCCTGCTTGAGTTCCAGCCCTGAGTTTCCTCCAAGATGGACTATAAAGTGTAGATTAAAATACTCCCCCCTTTTTTTGGTTTTTTGAGACAGGGTTTCTCTGTGTAGCTTTGGTGCTGTCCTAGATCTCACTCTGTAAACCAGGCTGACCTTGAATTCACAGAGATCCCCCTGCCTCTGCCTCCTGAGTACTGGGATTAAAGGCGTTTGTCACCACCGCCCAGCTAAACTGTAGGTTAAAATAAACCCTTTCATCATTTTTATACAGAAATAGAAACCCGACTAATACAATCCTCACAACTGATAAGGAGATAGAAGATGGTGGGTAGTAGGTACAGTAACTACAGTTCTAAAACCAGTAGGGCTATTAGAGCCCACAACAGCTAATTACACATTTCAAAGATAGGAAATGAGTTTGAAGGCTTTCAGCACACAGAAATAACAATATTTGATGGGCTGGAGAGATGGCTCAGAGGTTAAGAGCACTGGCTGCTCTTCCAGAGGTCCTGAGTTCAATTCCCAGCAACCACATGGTGGCTCACAACCATCAATAATGAGATCTGGTGCCCTCTTCTGGCACACAGGCATACTGTATACATAATAAATAAATCTTAAAAAAACAATATTTGAGGAAAGAGATGTGGTAATTAGCATGACTTGATCACTGCACATAGTATATATGAGCCAAATTATAATACAATATTCCACAATATGTACAAATATCAAATCAATAAAAGTCTTCCAGGCCTTTATAAAGAGTAAATAAACCTGCTTTAAAACATCCCCCAATTTCAGCCAGGCATGAGGACACAAAAGTATTGCCACAGTTTGAGGCCAGCCTGGGATACACAGTGAGCCAGCCTAAGCTACAGCATGAGAAACTGTTTCAAAAACAAAGAAAGGAATGTAATATGTGTATGTATGTAATATGTATGTATGTGAGTATATATACTATATGGCTCTCAGGAGAACTGTGCTGCTCTTTTAGAAGTCCATTTTATATGATATTTGCTGTAGAATTTCATTCTAGTGACATTCTTGAAATAACAAAATTATATAGATGGAGGACAGATTAGCGAATGGTTGCCAGAGACTTGGGAGAGGGGAACGAAAAGGAAGATGGGATGCAGGAGATGGGTGTGGCTATGAAAAAAACAAGCAAGTGGAGGGAACTTTGTAGTGGTGGAACTATGTGATAAACTTGCATAGAACACACACGTACATATGAAACTGCTGTCATGTGTCAACACTAATGTTCTGGTTTTGATATTGCTTTAGAGTTTACCACTGAGAGAAAAGAAGTGAAAGGAATACTGGGGTCTTCCCATATACATGTTGCAATACTGTGTGGATGGGCACTTTAAAACAGGAAGTCCTTTTAAGTAGATGTATTTCTACTCAACTGTCTATTCTTCTTGTGGTGCTTTTGGTCATTTGTTTCTTGTTTTTTAAGAGTGGAATTTTTTTCCTTTTTATATTTTTTAAATTTCTTAATACATTTATTTATAGGTATTTATTTATTTAGTGGGAGGTACACATGTCATGGAGCATGTGAGGAGGTCAGAGAACAACTTACAGGAGTCACCACGTGGATTCCAGAGATCAAATTCAGGTCCCTAGGCTTGGCAGCAAGTGCCTTTTACCTGCTGGGCCATCTTAATAATGGCCCTTTCCTTTTTTTAATTTTTTCAGATTAGTTTTTAAGTTACCATACCAAGTATCGGGTTTCATTATGAATTACCAACCTACTGTGTGGTGATATTGTGTCCCCCTAATATATTGTGCACCCTAATAAACTTATCTGGGGTCACAGAACAGAACAGCCAGTATATTAAACATAGAGGATAGGCAGTGGTAGCACACGCCTTTAATCTAGCATTCCAGAGGCAGAAATCCCTCTGGATCTCTGTGAGTTCAAGGCCACACTGAAAACAGCCAGGCATGGTGGCACACACCTTTAATCCCAGGAAGTGATGGCAGGAAGCAGAAAG
This sequence comes from Peromyscus eremicus, assembly GCF_949786415.1. NCBI lineage: Eukaryota > Metazoa > Chordata > Mammalia > Rodentia > Cricetidae > Peromyscus > Peromyscus eremicus. Next base: position 98,730,912 of record NC_081439.1, on the reverse strand, counting down.
GTATGTAAGGCGTGAGGACCAGAACTGCAGGCTTTTACGTTTTTAGGTTTTTAGCAGCAGTTCAGCTGAGGACTTTCAGTCTGAGGAAACTGGATCTGATGAGGAGTTGTCGAGGTGAGGTTGGCTGTGGCTTGTTATGTCTCTCTGATCTTCCAGCATTCACCCCAATACCTGGCTCCGGGTTTGTTTTTATTAATAAGACCTTTTAAGATTTGTGTTACACTACTGCCCTTATAGAAAATAAGAGGCCCAGTAAGCCATGACATTTGCAAGGCCGTGGTAGTTCTTTGGTTTGTTGATTAGTTTGTTTTGTTTTGTTTGTTTAGTTGGTTGGTTGTTTTTGAGACAGGGCTTTTCTGTGTAGCCCTGGCTGTCCTGAAAATAGCATTGTAGACCAGGCTGGCCTCGAACTCACAGAGACCTGCCTGCCTCTGCCTCCCGAATGCTGGATTTAAAGGCATGCACCACCACTACCCAGCCAAGGCCCTGAGTTTTATCCCTACCGTCACATATAAAAAACCAGGCTATTCTTTTTTAAAAATAAGATTGACTCCAAAGGCTCCCAGCACAACCACAATCAGTGTTCCAGTTAATCTGCTGTACCTGGGATACATACTCACCAGTAGTAAAGAGTGTAGTTTGTGTCGGGGCTTGCGTTCTTTCCAGGGAGCCAGGAACACTTCATATAGCTTAGGTTGTGCCAAATGCACTGGAGCTCAGTAGCGGCAGACTCAGGATCACCTAGAACATTCAGGAAAGAGTCCTTGTCATGGAAAGTAGGTAACAGCTTAATCCCTAATCTCACACCCATTTTATTCAGAGGTCACTCAGGACAGGAAAAATACAAATATGATTGGTTCACAGCTTTCTTTCTCACCACTTTAAACAAAGAAAGCATCTTTTGTATCTCTAAAGGAACCTTATTCTTCTTCTAACTATAGAAATTGGTTAAGTCAAATAATATTTCAACCATATGCCATGACTATAGAATAACTAAATGAATATAAAAACACAAATGGCCCCTATATTTTATCATTTTTAATATTTGTTTTTAATTAAAATATTATTATATCACTTGCCCCTTCCCTTGCCTTCCCTCAACACCCCCATCTCCCCCTTGTTGCCCTCAAATTGATAGCCTCTTTTTCTTTGATTATTATTGTTAAGCTGGCGTATGTGTGCATAAATATATAAATACAACCAGCTAAGTCTGTTTTGGTTGCTTGTGCGTATATGATTTCAGGGCTAACCAGCTGGTGTTGTTTGTCTGCGTATGGGTATGTGCATGTGAGAGTAGGTACCTGCAGAAGTCAGAAGCATCCAGTATCCTGGAGCTGGAGTTAGAGGTGGCTGTGAGCAACCTGACATGGATGCTCAGAACCTAACTAGGGTCCTCTGGAAGAAGCAAGCCTTTTATAAAGACACAATTAACCTACCTTTCTTCTCATCAGTACTGACATCTGGGGAAGTTCTAGGGAAACATAAGCATAACCTAAGCTTGAATAGTTGTTTGTTGTATGCTGTGGTTTTAGGTGTTCTCTTCCTAACTCCCCTCTTTTCTGACATGGTTTTCTAAGTAGCCTAGGATGACCTGGAACTTGTCATGGAGGACAAACTGTAATCTTTCTGCATCATCCCCGAGTACTGGAATTAGAGGTGTGTATCACCAAGATGGCTGTCTCTATCTTTTGGTATTCTTTGATGTGTTACTCTTTGTTATTCTGGCTGGTTTTTAAGAAACTGGCTCAATCTCCTGGGTCCAAACAATTCTTCCTGTCTCAGCCTCCCAAGTAATGTGACTATCAGCACATGCCACCCACACCTGGCCTGAAATCATTCTGATGTGACATGTCACTTGATAAAGAGGTTTCAGTTATCATGTCTCTACATTAATTCAATGCCTAGGTTTAAAATGTCAGCCTTTAACCCTCATGCTCCTTGAAGGAACACTTTACTGAGCCATCATGAACCATTTTATGTCACAATATAATTGCTTTTCAAATTATTAAACTCCTAAAAATACAAATATAGTAGGCTAAGCTGGATTTTTTGTTTTTTTGAGACAGGGTTTCTCTGTGTAGCCCTGGCTGCCCTGGGACTCACTCTGTAGACCAGGCTGGCCTCGAACTCAGAGATCCATCTGCCTCTGCCTCCCAAGTGCTGGGATTAAAGGCGAGCGCCACCACTGCCATGCATTGCCAAAACCATTTAAATCATGATCTCAGTTACCTGGAAGTCCTAAATTTTAGACCTTTAAAAGCAGTGCCTCATGGGTATTTTTGATTACCACAAATCAGAGAGTGGCTTAAACAACCATCCATGTACTTCTAAGGTTTGGAAGCTGGAGATGAGACCTGGACCTGCCTAACAAAGGACCAGGATAATATGAAAAGACAGAATGTGCAAAGTATTTATTGTAACCCTCTCAGTGACTGTAGGAGGTAGGTGCTCCCATCTTATAGATGAGGAATACAGATGGGGGCAGTAATCTAGCCAAGGTCACACAAATAGTAGTGGGCAGAGCTGGGATTTAAATGTCAGTAGCTGGTGTCTGGTAGCCTTTCTTTTAATTAATACAGGCTCCTCCCTGTACATAATATAAGAGGCAGAAGGACTGTGGGGACAATGATCCTCACCACCCAAGAGCTTTTCCTTTGACTAGGCATGTAGTAAAGCTGGGCCAGCATACTTATTCCCCTTTAGCACGTCCCCCATATATATTCTGCATAGCAAACTGATTTCCATATGCCATGGAAGAGACAGTTCTATAGCCTCCCTAAAAGCGCTGAGCCTGAGGACCTACAGGAAGTCACTCCATCCTCTTCTACACTGTGGAACACATCAAGATAACAATGAATGCCTTACTTACTTTAGATAAATTGTAAAGCACATTTTAGGGAGGAAGAGACTGTGTGAGTGTGTGTGTGTATGTGTGTGTGTGTTCATTTTTCAAATTATAAAAGAAAGCACTCTAACTATGTAGACATGATTATCATTAAAACTGTCTGAGCTACTCGAAGCAGCGACGCCCTCAAACTTAGCAGCATCTAATACAGGGCCTGACACTTATTTGATTAAGCAAAACTTTGAGAATGAAATGAGCCCATCCACCATGAATGTGAGCACACTGAGCAATGGGGTACACTCTGAAATTTTTGTCTGTTACCTTCAGGGGGTGAGATGCACTTTGTCGTCAAAGCACTAGGCTTCTCACTCTCATTGGCACTGCATTGGGATGCCACTTGCAGACAGATCTTTTCATTTAGTGGTACTTCCTCAGAACGATGGGTTTTGGGAGCAATTTTCTGAGATGAGAAAGTTTTTTTTTTTAAAAAAAAGGTAACTTCTACAGCAAACACACAAAAACGACACTTAAATAACAAAGTCTTAGCAGACCCAAGTGTATAAGAAAAATAATAAGTTCTTAAATGAAGTGAGCGGGTGAGTGGTTGTCAAAGAGTTCTTCTGCTCTTCTGCCATGCCTGTAGACACAATAGATGGAGGCCAGGAATGATAACTGACATCCTATAATGAACAGGTTAGCCCACCCTTCTCCCACAATAAATAATAAGCCTGCAGCAGGCACTGAAAAACTCTAGATAAAGAAATCCCCACATTTAAAAGTACAACTATCATACAATTTACTTGGAAGTCTACCATGCTAGCCAGCATCAACTCTCCGAAAGAAAACTGAAAGGAAGCAATTAACAAAATTCCATCAAGATCAAGGTTTAAATTTCCAGTCATTGTGGTGACCTCTGGGGACTGAGGGCCAAAAAGACACTTTTCATTAAACACTCTTTTGTGGTGTCTGGGCAAGTTTCTAGTGTTGCTATAAGGATTGAACACAAATAAGGATAAAAAAGCTTTGTGGAACCACAGAGGCCCCAGACACTGTAGAAATCTAAGACTAAATCACAAATCTGCTTATTATGACTTAGAACAACGATATTAAAGGGCTCTCTAAGAAATTAACATTTCCAGAAGTGAGAGGAATAAGAATGAAGCTTATTTTAATCAGAATTCCAAAGACAGCACTTCCTGTTTTGCAATAGTTTCTGACTCAAGTTTCCCATAGTATTTCCTTTCATAATTTCCTGGTAGCCATGAAGAGGGGGGAAATGGTCACGTCTCTTAATCTACCACCCCAAGTAGCTATTGTGACATTTTGCATGCCTGCTGCTGGCTGGGCATGGGGGAAACTCTAGTCGCCTCTGAAACAAAGACATGAGGATGCTCTCAGGAAGTCACCAACAAATCAATGATGAATATATCAAAAGAAAGATATGCATACAGAGACAGAATAGTTCTTAAGGACAGTTAAGAAAGTGCTCTGGAAAAGTGGGGGCCAGTAGGGCATAAAAAATAGATCTCTTCAAGAAAAATCCTGGCTCAGAGAAAGGAGGTGGTGACTTAACAACTTGGACATGGAGAATCCAGCAAAATTATGGTTATCCTCAGCGGGACCTCCAGCTATTCATAGCCAAGGACATTTTCACAAGGAATTCTTGATTCCTTGCCAAGAAATCTACTTATCATTTGGCTTCCCATATAGGCTCTGCCTACCGGGATGATAACTCCAGTGCTGACAGAAGTCTTCCTGGAATGCTGCATCATTTTAAGATTGTCCCTTTAGAAATGAATGTACGCTGAGGAAGAGAGGTCTCTGATCAAGCCTGTGAAGCTGAAGACCAGCCCTCGAGAGTGTGATAATGGTGGCAGGAAGGCTTCCAATGTAAGTCTCATCAACTTCATTACTTTACCAATTACAAGTTGCTGAATAATCCTTGCTGACCCAAGGATCCTTCCTAATTCTCATCTGGGAGATGCAGTCATTCTCTGAGGACACCAAGGGAAAATGTATTGACAAACATCATAAATTAGGGCTAGGAGTGTAGCTCAGTGGTACAGTACTTATCTCAAAAGTGTGGTACTTGGGTTCAATGATGCTTTTTATTTAAAATAACTTTTTTTAGACATCATAAATTAGGATCATGGCGGGGGAGGGAGATCTCAGTTCTCTCACTATATTAGATACTGTTCCAGCTAGAAAGCTATAAAGAGTTTTATTATGCTGGCATTTTTAAATTAAAAAAAAATACTTCCAAACATGGACTTGAATCTTATCTTCTAGGCATATGAATAATAAAACAAATATTTAAAGATAATAGTTTTACAGTCTCTTTCTATGATGGTGCTTGCCTGTGATTCCAGCACTTGGGATGTACAGGCAGAGGAATCAGGAGCTCAAGGCTAGCCTCTATTACATAATGAGACAGAAACCAGCCTGAGATACAAGAGGACCTGCCTCAAAAAGAAAATCTGCAATTTTGAGATATGTAATATTAAATTGGTATGAATAAAATAGAAAGCCTAAATATTAATGATCATCAAGTGAAACATGCCTTCCTGTATCAGAAAAGAAACTAAATTCCTCCCAGCAGAATCATCGCACTGGTAGCTGCTACAAAGACAGTATTCTCCACCCTCTGGGAATCTGGCCTTCATGTAAAATTTATCCAAGCCCATCTCCCTGACAATGAACGCCCACTTGGCTCCATCACACCTTTCCTGACTAAACAGTTCTTTCCCAGCAGGAAAGGGAGCCAGCCTCAGCTTATGCCTCTGTGCATGCCTAGACTGAAGGGCCTTTGATTTATTCACCCAGCGGGACTTCCCTATCTCTTAGTGATGAAAGATAACCTAAAATGCTTTGCCAGAGCTGCCTTCTACTTGCCAGACTGGAGAGTTAATGGACATGGATAAAACAATGGTAGAGTGATATCAATCGTTTGCTTTAAAAAACAAACCTCTCTGCAGATCTCTCATATCTTGATAAGCCTCTCTGTAAAGGCTGCAAACAACCTACAGACTTGATCTCATTTAGGAAGTTGGAAGCACTGGGCTTCTGCCTAAGCTCCGCCCTGTTCACTAGGCCTAGGAGCTAGGGGCTAGGTACAGGCCTATAGATGATACTGCGCTTGCATCCAAAGGACAGGAAGACGAGCACTGCTCTTGCTACTCATTTGAAGCCTCACCGTGGTAAACTCCAGGAGGTCTAGACAGTATCACCTCCTCAAAATCTGGACAAGTTCAACCCCAAACACCTCTCTCACCATACACAATGAAAGAAGATACAGACTCCCAAAACAATTGAATAGAGGTATCATAAAGAACCTAATTATCCAATCCTGCCATCAAAAATTATTTAAGTTGTCAGCTGACTGACTACTTCTCACAGGCAAGGTTTACATTTTTGCCCTGTTTTTGTCCTCAGGAACCAGGAAATGTAAACCTACCCACCACTAACATCTCATCTTTCCATTTCCCCATGGCATTTACTTTTAAACCAAAAGTTCTTGCATATCTACCTGTATACATGAGTGATGAGATGCTAAATGTGAAAATGCTCCAAAATGGAGGGTCATACAAATACAAGAAGAGAGAGCTACGTACAAGAACATAAGAACAAACTTAGCAATAAGGGAACTGATTACTTATCGCACCAAATACATAAAGATATCTAGTGTTTCCTATCAGAACAGTCAAGTCTAGTCAATTACCACTAATCAGCAAATATTTTCAAATGCTCTATTTTGTCAATAGCTGTTTTGATAGTTCTCCCCAGTGGAAATTTGGGAAGAACTTCAAATAAAATCCCCGCTTTGAAGATGAGAACTTGACTCATGCCTTGCTTTGACTTATAGTGTTTGTTCACTTTACCTCAGCAATGGCGCATGTTGTAGCAAACTTACCTTATCCTGTTTGTCATCAAAATGACTAAGATATCTGAGACTACAATTGGGGTTGGCTCCCTCAGGAGGACTCCATGTCCATATGATTGTGCAGAGGTTTTCGACATAGACACTCAAATTTGTCACAGGTGGCTGAGCTTCTGTTCAAATCAAACATAAGGTGAACATTTATCAATGACAGCCAGACTCTCTAATGGTTCATTTAACCCATTCTCCCACATCCGAGAGGCCAAGGCCAATAACAAGCTGAAATGACAACACCCAACATTTGCGGAGACAGACACGGTTACACTTTACACATATTACTGAAAAAAACTCTTCACAGATGCTTCGGAAATAGGGACTACTCTTGGCTTCATTTTAAAGATTCAGTGACTAGTTGGGTGTGGTAGCTCACATCTGCAACCCTAGCAATTGGGAGCCTGAGGCAAGAGGACTGCACTGAGTTTAAGGCTAGCCTGGGCTACATAGTAAGTTCAAGGCCAACATGAGCTACAGACTGAGGCTGTCTCAAAAAAGAATGAAGGAAAGAAGACAGGAAAAAAAGGCTGTCAAAGGTATCTCAACAGGTAAAGTCACCTGCACACAAGCCTGGTAACCTCAGGTTCAATCTCCAGGGTCTCCGTGGTAGAAGGAGAGAACACACCCTTGGAGGTGTCTTCTGACTCCCACACACATGCAGTGGCATGCATGTGCAAGCAAACACATACACCTACATTTTTAAATTAAAAAAATAATAACAGCAAAAGCAATTGAGGCACAAGGAAGTCAGTCACTGATTGTAACCTGGATAATGTGGCTTTAAAGTCATGTTCTTTTCTGATATCGTTTCTGCTCAGATGGGCCCCAAACTTACTACATAGCTGGCCTTCCACCGTCCATCTTCTACCTCCACCTCTCATTGCTATAGTTACAGGTATGTACTACTGTGGCCCATATCTTTCCTCTCTTTCTAGGGATAGAACATAGGACCTTGAGCACAGGACGTGAGCTACATTCCCAGTTCCCAGGCCATATACTTAATTAAATATAATAAATATAATATATTCTTTCCTTAGTATCCATGGGAGGTCTATTTCAGAACTCCGTGTGAGTAACAAAATTTGCAAAGGCTCCTTGTAGGATTTGCATATAGTCCATGTACATCCTTCCATATACTTTAATGGTCTATAGATCAATGTTATACTGTATTGTTCAGAAAAATAATGACAAGAAAAACTGAACTATAACATGTTCAGCACAGATGTAATATTTTTAGGTTTTTCTTTTCTTTTTGTTAATCTATAGGCAATTGACCAGCAAATATAAAGCCCATGAATAAGAAGCCTATGAACTTTCTTTGTTTGTTTGTTTGTTTGTTTGTTTGTTTGTTTTGAGATAGAATCTCACTCTGTATCCTTGGCTGGCCAGTCTTAACTCACAGAAACCCCCCTGCCTCTCTGCTCCCAGTGCTGAGATTAAAGGCAGGCATTACCATGACGGACTCTTAAATACTAGTATTCCCAAGATTCTTCCCCCAGGATATTGGGGTTCCCCACCCTCAATCCAGACAGTTCACTCAGCTCTTTTGTGCGCTTGCAAACCTCAGTTTCAACTGTGCTCTCTTCAGTTGTACTCGGTGACATGTTCTAGTCCTCGGTGGCTTTTTCTTTGTTTGTTGTTGTTATAGCTTTTCCAAAGAAGCACTGAGAGAGACTTAGCACCCGGATCCCCCCCTGGGAACTGACACTAAGCAGCTGGAGCTGGAGAGGGAAGGGGACATAGAGAAACTGAAACAGTGTCTCAAACTTGCCGAGAACTTCCAAGCCCACACGGGAAGCTGGGTGGGAGTGTAGAGGAATTCTCTGTCCTTCTTTACAGTGCTTCTGCAAACATTGCAAAACCAAGTTTATCAAAGCCATTTTAAAAATCCAGCCAGACCTGCAATCAGTCCTAGCACTGGGGAGGTGGAGGCAGAAGGATCTTGAATTGCCATTAGCCTGCACTGCATATGGAGACTTCCATGTCAAAAACAAGACCAAGGCCAACCACAACAAAAATAACAAACAAAAGCAAAAAATAACCGTTTCGGAGCTAAGGGTATATAGCTCAGTGGTAGAACACTTGCCTATAATTCGCCAAGCTCTAGATTCTAATTCAGCACTTCAAACAATAATAACTGATATTGTTAAAATGATGGTTTAAGTACTATAGCTATAGTGTCTTATCATACTATTACAAAACTCCATCAGTCCCAAACATCAGCCCCATGGGCACTATGTAGTTGAGGTTTTCCTAACAGTCATTTAATACATAGCCACTAACTGGGCAGCGGCCTATAAAAGTCCTTGAATCTTAATATTGCCTCATTCTCCTGACACAACTACTGGTAAGCTCTTCCCAGGGCCCAATTTGGGGAGGCTTCAGCCCTGAGCATGCCAAGGCCTTTAGAAGCAGGGAATTCCTAGCCCAATGTCTTACACTGAACTAGTAGCTGGCTTTGGTAGATCATAGCTATAATTCCAGCACTCAGAAAACTGAGGCAGGGGGATCACTGTTGAGTTGGAGGTCAGTCCGAGCTCTATGGTAAGTTCCATCAATTAGGATTTTAGAGACCACAATCTAGTTTAGGATTATCTCCCTTACTGTGCACTTTCCAGAAACAAATTTTAGCAGAAACATGAATCCCTGGCTTATCAGTTCCTGACACTCTAACTATCCAGTTACCTCCCCCACAAAAATTAAAGCCCTGATAACAAAAAACAACAAAACTATTGCTTATTGTTACTTCTGTTGGATTCTAATATTTAAGATAATTTAAGACGTTTAAACACCCCACCGGTTTTTGCTGCTTTTTCGTTTTTTTTTTGAGATAGTGTCTCATTCTAACTCAGGCGCCTTGAATTCACTATGTAGCCCAGGCTGACCTAAAACTCACATCAACCCTTCTACCTTAGCTTCTTATTTATACTTGAAATCAATCAAAAGTCTTCCCTCGTTCTAATCTCACCAAATAAGATTCAATTTTCCCATCTGTTTGGAAATGCTATTTAGCCAAATCTAACTGGTTTGCACTGTAAGCTACTTGGGGCTATCAGATGTCTTTCCTTTTTGTTTTGTTTTTTCCCTAGTGGCTGCTTCATAACTGTTGAGATTTTTCTACCTCCTATACTTTAAAAACTATATGTGGATGCTGGTGGTGGTGGAGGAGTTACAGGATAGGAAACATCCCATCTAGACGAAAACTGTACTGAATCTGATAAACTATAATCCCAGCACTCAGACAGCTAAGGCAAGAAAACTGCCATGATTTTGAGGCCACCCTGGGCTACATTGTGAATTCCAGGCCAGTCTGGGCTAACAGCTAGATCCTGTCTAATGCATATGCGGGCCCCCCCCACACACACACACCATCATGTCGACAGCATGCTGAATGGCAGATTCCAGGCACTATGAAGACAGCCTGACTAGGCATGTGGCTCATGCACATCATCTCAGCACTTGGGGGGTGAGGGATGGGAATTATCACAAATTCAAGGCCAGCCTGGATTACAGAATTAATCTTTTTCAGAAAGAAAGAAGGGAAAAAAGGAGGAAGGGAGGAAAGGAGGGAGGGAGGGAAGGAAGGAAAAGGGAAAGGAAAAGAAAATGTGTTTGGTATGACTATTTAGAAACCCTAGATGTAACTGAAAGTTTTGCAATTTCCAGATAAAGGAATGAACCAGGAAAACTGCAGTGAGTTTCAATCAAGTTTTGGTCAGTGTTAACCTTTCACACAGCAATGGTTACTGAAAGTTGACCCTGGGCAGGCAAATGTGAATGTGTTCCTGGGACAGCCGACAGAAAGCTTGTCAGAGTAGGCAAAGAGAACACTGCCCTCCAAATATCTGAGACCTGTATTCTGATCACTGGTTGCTACTTCAGACGAAAGAGGCAAAGACACAAAAGCCATGGCCAAGTTGTTGCAACTCCTTCCTCTTCTAGCAACAGTGGCTTTCAGGAAATTTACATTGGTACTTGATTTTCTTCCTCATTTTCCTCTTTTTTTTTTCCTTTGTGGAAGCTAGACATTAAAGAGTCAAGACATTTAAAAATAGCTGCATACATGAGGAAGATTAAAGAGAAAGCTTCCAAAAGACCCAAGAAAACCTCAGAGACAGCCTCAATAATAAAAATAAACACACCGAGATGATCAAAACAGAAATCCCCGAGCGAATACGAGGAAAGAGTGTCCTCAGGACACAAGAGGGCGGCTGCACATATGAAGTCACAGTGGTTAGGACAGCATACACAAGTCCCAAGCAAGCTCATGCACAAGCCCAAGCAAGCTCACACTAGACCAAATCGAAGGATGGAGAGTGCAGGTGGACACGAAGTCCCGCCCCTAGCTGGGGAGCTATTGGTGAGCTATTGAATGCACAGGGACAAGTCGGTGGTCTTTAAGAGTGTTGTCCTGGTGTGTTGATCACACTCTACTGGAAGGCCACACACCCATGAATATATGAGCAGCAGAAATTGGACTTGATGGGTGGAAAAAAGACACAAAGTTAGACGGTTAGAGAAGGGGGTATGGATCTAGAGGGAGTTGGGGGGAGAAGTGCAGATGATCAAAACTCATTGTACGAAATTCTCAAAGCACTAATAAAAAGGTGGGGGACAGAAAAACCCTGGAGCTTGGAAATAATTTGCTTTCTGTGATTACTACATTACTTTATTCAAGTAATCTATTTTTGATAAAAGCCAATCACAATTCAAAAAAAGAAATAGTAAAGTATGAGTATTCTTTTCTGTTTTGGCAGTGCTGAGGACGAAACCCAGAGCCTTGTGTATGCTAGGCAAGTGTGCTATCACTAAGCAACATCCCAGCAAGTCTGAGTCAGTCAAAGGAAAAACAATCAGGATAAACTGTCCCTGAAAAGGGAAAGTGTGCGAGACAAAAACTATAAGACAAAATGTCTTAAAGATGCTTAAAAAACTAAAGAGAGATAAACAAAACAGAAACAGCAACAACCTAAAAAGAAACTAAAACCAAATTCTGGAGATGTAAAATAAAATAACTGAGCCAGGCACAGTGGTTCTCACCTGAAATTCTGGGGTGCAAAAGGCAGAGGCTGGAAATCAGGAGGAATTTGAGGTAGCCTGGGTTACAGTGGGGACTAGGACAGCCAGAGCTACATGAGTGAGAGCTCATGTCCAAAAACCAAAAGATAAAACCCAAGTAAACAACTGAAATGAGGTATTTAAAAACAGATTGGATCAGCAAATGAAATAATCAGCAAACTCGAATATAACACAATGAAAATTACTGAGTCTGAATAACAGAAAGATAAGGCTAAAGAAACATGGATTTTCAGCTTAGAACTCGTAGATTTGTGTGTTTGGAGCGTCTGCAGAGACCAGGATCCAGAAAGGACCTATGATACAGTATAGGGGAAGAGTTCCTAAGGTGGGAGGGGAGTGTAGAACATACGTGGTACGAAAGTAAGTTGGGCAAGAGAATAGTGGGCATTAAAGGCTTAAGCAGAGATGGGAGTGAAAAGGGAAGAACTAATAAAAACTTGAGATGTATGAAAAACACTACTAAAACCTACTATTTCATAAGCATATATATATATTCTACATATATAAACTTTTTTAAAGGAGGAGGGCTGGCATAAGGACTCAGCAAGTTAAGCTACTTGCTGTCAAGCCCGACAACCTAAGTTCAAACCCCAGAACCCACATGGTGGATGGAGAGAACTGACTCTTGCAAGTTATCCTTTGACTTCCCACACATGCTGAACGGCATGCTTGTCCCCTCTCACAAGAAATAAATACAATAATAAGATTTTAAAAGCAGTCTGAACAGAGGTACTCTGGACAAGGCTCCTCTCAGAAGACATGGGTTATTAAATGAAATCTCAGTGCCATCTGTGTGATACCTCCCTATGAGTTATTGATCAAGGAAGCCTTGGAACCCCCAACCACCAAATAACCCAAGATACCACCATTGCTTTTCATTTCCTACTGGAGATAGATGGTAAGACACAACATATTTTGGTTGCAGCACACAGAGAAAACGAGATGGAACTGATTTGGATACTTCCTCTGTGATGATAGCCAGTTTTCAAAGAGCTGAAAGGTGTTATGGAGGTTGCTGGAGGAGAAAATTCATTAACCAACTTACACAGCACTGGACTCTGCATGCTGTGGTACCAACCTGTCAGGTAAGACGTTCCCCCTGGTGCAATAATAGCATGACCATTATTGGGGAAACCAACCCTTCTCTGATGGGATTTGAGGCCTGCTCCATGGGAGGGAATTCAGACCTAATACTGTAAAACTGGTCAAAATGTTTTGCTAGACATTTTGTAGAACTGCTTTCTACATATTTATATTTATACCTGTAGATTAGTCCTGCTCTCCATCTGTTTTCATAGATGCTTCCTTTTGCAGCAGTCCACAGTCAACACAGAAGACTCATCATTTGTCCAAGTGCTGAGAATGAGTGTTAAGTGTTCAGCCCTAAATGAGACATCCATATCAAAGCCTCTCCAGTTTCAGGGAACAAGGGGCAAGGGATGGAAAGAATGTAAAAGATGGAGGATGGGGAAGAGCTGTAAAACACTTGTAGACATAGCACAGGCACAACACTCAGGAACTCACTGTACCTATGGTGGCCTGTAGGGAGCAGAGAAAGCCCTGAGTATGTGACATCCTGAGTGAATGTATGTTGTTGACGTGGGCACAGTCACGTCAAGGACCCTAGCCTCAGACCCAGAGAGAAATGGCAAAGCCTTCCCTTGTGATCCATGTGTAGAAGTTGACAGGGTGTACAGAAAATATGCACCATAGCTTTCTCCTGCCAGATATTTACAGCCTGAAGACTGCTCCCTACAGAGACTGCTCCTGCTGAGATCAGCTAAACCTGTCTCCTTGATCCAGTTGCATACTATAAACCCTGCCTCCTTGGTTATCTATATATAATAACCCCACCTCCTTTTTAATCTGCATGTAATAACTCTGCCTACTTCTTCAGATGTGTGCAGCAACTCCACCTTCAATTCAACTCCTAGTCAATTCAATGCAATAAAATAAACAGCTTCTGGGGTACTGTGGCTTCTTCATTAGAGAGCCCAGACCACCGATTCCTAGCTGTCTGTCCACGTGTCTGTCTGTCTTTTCTTCACTCCCTCGAAGCCCCAGTCAGGTCTGTCCCTGGCTAGGGCTGCACACAGAAGTTACCTGCACAATATCAAGCCTGTCAATATTTCCAACATGGGTGGTAGAGGGGCTCATGGGGCTCCACCCCTTGGCCACTGGCGGCTGCTAGTGGAGGGAGAGCCATTTTTCTTTAGCAGTATGGCTCCTGGTAGGTTGCTCATGTTGCTGCAGGCAACTCTAACAGGACTTAGCTGGGTTTTTTTAAGACTAAAGAAGAATAAACAGACCCTCAGGAACCTGTGGGACACCATCACTGGACTAGTAGCTGCATTGGGGGATGGGTTAAAGGAGGACAGAAAAGGGAAGAAAGAAATTTAAGAAATAACAAGGGGCTGGGGCAATGGCTCAGACAGCAAGAGAAGCATGATTGCAGTCCTGGCACTGAGTAAGTGGAGACAAGCAGATCCCCAGGGCTCACTGCTCAGCCAGCCTAGCCTACTTGGCAAGCTACAGGCAAGTAAGAGACCCACAAAAAGAAATGGACAGTACCCGAGGACCAACTCCCTCTGAGTAAAGACCAAGTAAAGGAGCAGGGGGGGTGTAGGGAAGGGAGATGGAAGGGGAAAGAGAAGGAGGACACCAGGCCTGGTGCACACCTGTAATCCCAGCACCTGGGAAGTAGAAGCAGTTAGATCAGGAGTTCAAGGTTCCTCAGTTCAAGTTCCTCAGCTATGTTACATAGAACATTCGAAACCAGCCTGAGCTATATAAGACTCTGTCCGAAAACCAACTCAAGCAAACAAAGAATAACTGAAAACTCCCCAAATTTATGAAAGATGGGATTACAAACATCCAGACACAACCTAACTTTACAACTTACAGAACCATGAAAAGAACAGGACAGATGCAAAGTTAGAAAAATCCAGGAGATCGTGAAGATTAGCGTAGAGATAAATGAAATAAGAAGCAGAAAAGCAAAGCGGTATCATAAAAAACAAAGGGCTTCTTCAAAAGGCAACACAATTTCCAAATCTTTATGTAGGTAAAGAAAAGACGCAGTTACTAAAATCAGAAATGAAAACGAGTATATTACTACTGATTGTCAGACACAAAACAGGATTATAAGAAAGAAGTATGAGCAACTCAACACTAAGAAATTTGATGCTTTAGATGAAAGGCACAAGTTCCTGGAAACACAAAACTTACTGAAACTAAATCACAAAGACACATATAATCTAAATAGACCTGTAAGCAATAAGGATATTAAATCAGTAATCAAATTTATCTCCTGACCAAAAAAAAAAATCCACACTTGATGGCTTTATGGGCAAATTGTACCAAGTATCTAAAAAGCCAATACTATACATTTCCATTTTCAAAGACCTATGAGGCCTGCAGTACCTGTTGCTAAATCCTAACAGACAAGTAATCCTCAATAAAATGCTGACACAGTGACTTCAGTAACATACCAAAAGGCTTGTACACCATGACCAAGTGGGATTTATTCCTGGAAGGATGACTCAACACAGGAAAATTAATCAATGTAATAGACCACATTAACACAATGAAAGGGAAAAGAAATATGACATTATCCCAATCGATGCAGGAAAAAAAAAAAAAACACCTGACAGACTCAGCAACCAGAGCTAGGGGTGCAGCTCGTACCAGGCGCTGGGTTCAATACTCAGCAGGCATTGCTACCCAAACAAACGCCTTTTCATAATAATAATAAAAAAAATTTGGGCATGGTGGCACATGCCCACAATCTTATCTCCTCGGGAGACTAAGACAGCAGGCCTGAATGTTAGAGACCGGGTTGGGTTACATGGCAAATTTCAGGCTAGCCTGGGAAACTTACCAAGATGCTGTCTCAAAATTTTTTAAAAATCAAATAGGTTGGCAATATGGTAATAGAAGATTTACTTTATATATGCAAGACCCCGGGTACAATCCCTAGCTTTGAAAGAGGATACTGCTGTGAAAGCATGATTCTTATAAAAGGGAAAAATGCATTTCATTACCTAACTGACTAAACACCATGCTGAAGCATGCTCAGAGAACCTAGAACACAAAGGCTGTTTTCAGGATTCCTACGGTTCCTGAGGCCTACGGCTCAGCCCATAGCTCTCTAAAAGCTAAAATGTAATCTCCAGATAGTAAGCACATAATGACACATGTGAATTTTGTAATACATATTGTAAGGCATATACACTCCCTCTTCCTCCTCAGCTTGCTCACCCATAGCATAAGGATGAAAATCATAACCTAAACATAACCTGTTGCAAAGGGTGACTATAAGTATTAAACAAGTTAAGATAGGTAATGTGTCACACCTGCAATCCCAGCACTCAAGAGGCTGGGGGAGGAAGGCTGCGAAGAGCTTGGAGCCAAGCTGGGCTAAATAACAAATACCAGACCAATGGGGGCTATGTAATCAGACTTTGTCTCAAAAAAAAAAAATAGGTAAAGTGCTACAACAGTTTCTGCCCAGAGCAAGTATTATAGAACTGTTAACTAGCTGCTTTCTTAAGAGATAAAATGGACAGTTGCATTAGTTTTCTGTGAAAATGTGTACCTATAGGCTCTGAGGCGTAACACATACTGCTTCTGCCTTCCTTTGACATCGACTCTCAACCATTTACTGGGAGATGATCACTACCTTTAGACGGGGGAGTGTAGAAGAGGTCAAGATCCAAGTAACTCTTTTAGCTAAACCCCAAATGCGTCTGTTTATCGCCTATCCCCACATTCTGTGTGAATTAGGAGGTAACGCCATCAGTAATCATTTTACAGTAAAGTGCTTCGTTTAACTGATTGCTTTTGCTTTCTCCTGTTCAATCTCAAGAGTTGGCAGAGGCATGCAGATTTCGGGAAAAGTGAAGGAAATCCTAAGAGTCATACGTGAGTCATCTGTCTTTTTTCTTCACATGCAGTCATCAACTCCTGCCTTTTTTTTTTTTGCTACATCTTTCGTAATCATCCCCAACCACACCAATATGCTCTCCTAAACACTATAAGGTAGGAAGACACCAGTAAGTCATGATCCTACATAGGAGGTGTATATATACTGTGCATGTTTCTAATAGAGACTGGCATCTACCATCTTCCATTCCACTAAGCTTCACACTCCAATGGCTCCCTCTACCCAGACAAGTCTCCTTGCTTGCTTTTCTTCAGACTGTGCCCTGATCAAGATGTTTAAGAGCAAATAGAGCCGTTTTGCACAGATTGACTTTACCGGTATCTCTTCTGACCAAGCTAGGCTCTTGACTGGCCACTTCCTCTTCGCTGCTCCTGCTTAATCTCCACTACACAGTTTCTCCATTCAAGGTCTACCCTTTCTGAAGCTCTAGCTCAAGTTTTTCCTATTCTGTGAAACTGAATGCCTATTGTTTGGACTACATGTTCCAGCCATTATGAAGCCAGTCTTCAATATATGATTAGTCTACATATATTTTCATGGATCCCAACTAGTCCCCATTCTGGTACCCTGGGAGGTACCTAACTAGCTCTTCTGCATGCCAAGACTCCCTCTTACTTCTTTTGAAAGAGGCACGGAATACTGAGTGGTTAAGGATAGCCCGTGGGATCAGGTTGCTAGGATTGGAAGCCTAGCTCCTCGACTTTATTTAGGTAAGAATCTCAGCCTTAGTATGCCTCAGCTTCCTTGTACACAAAAGTGCCCCCCCCAATAATAACACCTGAAGTTTAGGCTGCTTGTAAAGGTTAAATGAAATAGAAATTAAACTTAAAATTGGGGATGGTGGCACACACCTACAGTCTGAGCATGGAGGAGGCTGAAACAGGAGAATTGCAGGGAGTTCATTCGAGGCTAGCCTGGGCTACAGAGCAAAACTTCAATTATGTGTCAAACTACAAGTCAGTCTCTAGTATACTATTCTCTCTGTAGTGACTAGTGTGTATATATTTTCATGGATCCCAACTAGTCCTATACTGGTACCCTGGGAGGTACCTATCTAGCGCTTGCTGCATGCCAGGAGTTCAAGACTGGTTGTTATTAAAACCATGCCACAATGTGGGCTATGGAGCTAAACAGACTGAACTAAACTAGTAACTAAATTGTAACCTCCTACCCTGCTGTGTTTCTCTCCATAGTACTTTAGTAGTATTGGACATACCATATTTTACTTAACACAAAGAAACACACAGCTTCTGCCAATAGTATAAACTAGCTTCATGGGACAGAGACTTGTCAAAATACAACTTTAAATAAAAAGAAGTGAAGCACTTAGAAAACTGCTGGGCAGAGAGTAGACATGGAAATGCCAGCTGTTATTAAGCAAAGCCACGATTCAGCTGCTGCGCTAAACAGACTGAACTAAACGAGTAACCTAATCGGTTTTTAAATATTCAGCAGGATTAAAATGAGAAAAGCACTTAAGATGTACGGCATTCTCAACACCCAAACACAGAAATTACAATTAGAACAGTGGTTTAAAACATATACAGCGCAATCACTTCATTTCATCCATGAGAAAACTGTCACGGATGGAGGGGATAATGACTAACCTTGAGTCTCACAGCCAGTCAATGTCAGTCATTAAAAACTTCAATTGAACCTCCGAGTAACTAGAGATGGCAAATGCTTTCTACCCCACAAACACAATTCTCTCGATATTTCTAAAAGGAGAAAAGTTTCTGTAGTCTAAGGTACCAACAAACTATTATGACAAAAATAAGTCGATAGGTTGAGGGATGACGGTCTCGTCTAGAGGACCAGCTGTTGTTTCAGGTGTGTGTGGGAAGGGACCTGTAGGAGGGAGGGTGTTGGGATGACACCGTGAAAATCAGGACACTAAAGAGACAGGTGACCTTAGGTAAGTCTGTGGACTTCAGTTTTCCTATATACCTACAGAAACCTGCTGTCTTCGGCTGAAGTAGAGATACTTCACGGACAAAGATTATTCTGTACCCTCGAAGATTCTAAGTCAACCGACCTTCAGAGCCTGGCTCAACATAAAACAAGCCAGGCCAACACTTGAATAATTATCAAGGGTTGGAGGTGTGACTCAGCCCTAGAGCACTTACCTAGCTTGCATGAAGCCCCAGCTACCCTCTCCAGGAACCCAGGAAAAACAGGCAATTATAGACAGACAAACTTAAGTGGACCTCAAGCCTCACTCAAATGCCAATCTTTCAGGGAAGTCTTTCTACTCCGTGCCATTTACAACTCCCTACCCTGCCGTGTTTCTCTCCATAGTACTTTAGTAGTATCTGACATACCATATTTTACTTAACACACCGAAACACACACCCTCTATCAATGATGTAACTAGCTTCATAGCTCGGGGACTTGATCCATTTTGCTCACTGTGACATCCTCAGCCCCTAGAAACACTGCCTGTCACAGATACTACATATATTTTGTTGACAGAGCATGGGAGTTTCCTAATTAACAACATTTCAGCTTTCGTTTCAAAGCACAGTACACTTGGTAAACATTCGTTAAGCAAATTGGTTTTTGTGTGTGTGAATGCGATAATAAAACCTATTTTAAAAGTCCCAGATCTCCATGCTTGCCAGGCCCAGTCCATGAGGAAATCATTCACCTTCGATTTTCACAGCAGCTCTGCAAAGTTCATTAGTTAAAAGTTGCTCACAAGCACAAGGGCAATGGAGCAACTTCCCAAACACTGTATACAACTTTTCCATAAATTTAAGATTTCCCCCCACAATATACGGTTTATTAAAGATGGGAGGCATCAGATGCTGGTCAGGTCTTCTCAAAGGATTTCTTAATGCCAGAACAGGTCTTGACCCTTTTGTCCTTTTGCTACTAGGACTAAGATCTATCTTTAGAGGCTCCCTTTAACTTCCATCGCCAAAGCCACACTTTCAAACTGAGCATCTGTGAGGCTCTGGGCAAGGAGCCCTGGGAAGTTCCCAGCTCACCAGGACTTGGTCGCCACCCCTGGGTCCCTCATCCCTTCACAGGCAAAGCCACTTGTTTGGGTCATTTCGGCAAAATTAGGTTCCCTTCAGTCCCCTTCCTCCAGATGCCAGCCTCCTTGGCTCTTCCCTAGTGTTCAAGGGAAGTGAGATGGCTAGTCGGACTCCCCAGCCACCGCGCCTGGGAAACCCCCAGCTCCCAAGTCCCCCAAACCCAGCAGGATCCGGGAGACCCAGCACCGGAGGCGAAGACTGGCGGCCGATCATAGGGCGTCAGAGTGGCAACCACCGCACACTCTGGCCGCGACAATCTACCCCCAACCCCAACCCCGGCAACCTCAAGGCACCCTGCCCGCCGGTCCACGTCCCTGCCAGCCACGTCCTCCGGGTGGCTGTCACCAACCTGGGGGCACACTCACCTGTGGCCACGGCTCCTGGGCTCACGGTGGCACACAGCAGCAGCGCCCACAGCCCACACAGCCGCGCTGGCCGCGCCATGCAGCCCCTCGGCTCGGAGCGCGGCCGGGCTGGAGCCGCCGCAGTCTCCGCCTCCTCGCTTCTCGCTCCCACTTCCCGGCCGAGGCGCGCTGGAGGCCAGAGCCGGCGCAGACGGGAAGGGCGGCCCCGCCCACGGCCGCAGGTAATCCGAGCGCGCGGGGGCGCCAGGGCGCGGGCGGTGGACGGGGCGGGGCGGGGCACGCGGCTCCCGGGCTCCCACCGGGTGACACCTGGCCTCCGTCCGCGCCACCACCTGTCACCGCTCCAGAGGACTCCTGACTAGGACCCAAGGCGACTTCCTCTGGAGCTTTGTGGCAAGGCTCCAGCCACTGGCCTCTCTCCACTCCCACTTCGATTAGGTTGCGTGGTTGTCCCAGGTGCCAAAGGCTGCGCCCTGCTAGGCACTAGGGCAGGGTCATGTAGGAAAGAACCTTGGCCTGGGAGTCTGGAAACCTGGCTTCCAGCCTTAGGTCTCTGAGCCCTTCTTTCCTAAGCTCTGACTCCTACATTAGTAATACCTTATTTATTTCTCTGGGTGGACTTCCTAGTCCAAATAGAGGACTTTAGTGGCACTCTGTTTTGTGGAAGGGGACAATGACGATGTATTTAAAAACTGGTAATACATTGAATGGGATTTTTAAAGTGGCATTCCCATATTATTAAATAAACTCGTATTATTAAAACTATCAACTACTATAGATTTAGTTTTCAAGATACATATTGTAGACAGGTATGGCGTTTCACACCTGAGCACAGTGGTCTAGACTGGACAAGTACTTAACAATTCTGGGACTGAAGTAGAAGTACTGCCACCAATTCCACACCAGGCCTGGCTGCAGTGTAAGACCATGTCTTAAATGATGGACACAGTGAGCATGAAAGAGAGAGGAAGTGGAAAGAGAAGAGAGAAAGAAAGAGAATCATTGAAAAGCTCAGTGACTAAAGGTGATTACTCCCAAGCCTGACAACCTGAGTTCAATACCCAAAACTCGCATGGAGGAAGAAGAAAAGTGATTCTTGCAAGTTGACCTCTGACCTCCACATGAGCACCATGGCATGTGCACACATATCTACACAAATAAACGCAATGAAAAATATAAAGAGTATGCACTGAGAAGATCTAAAATTGTTAAAAGGCTATCTATACATTGGATACGTAATACTGGGTGCTAATGAGGGTTCCTGAGATTGGTAAAGGAGAGAAATGAATGAGCTTTTAAAGTTTTGTAGTGCTGTTGTAGAAATCGCCACAAATTTGGTAACTTAAAGGTTTGGTTCTAGTACATTTCTAGAACTCAGAAGTCTCACTGAGCTAAACCTAAGTGTGGGCAGAGCTCTTTTCCTTTTGGAGATTCTAGAACCTAAACCGTTTCCTTGGCTCTTGTAGCTGTGAGACACTGCCCACATTGCTTGGTTTGTTGCTGTTAACACTCAACCCTCTGTTTCCATGGTCAAAATACATCGCTTTCTCTCACTCTGGCCAACCTAGCTCCATTTTCTTCTTATAAAGACCCTTGTGATTAGAGAGAGCAATAGTCCACAGTAATAATCCACACGTTTCAAAGGGCTTGATTTGGGGACGAGGGAGCTGGTTCAGTTGATAAAGTGCTTGCCACACAAGCGTGAGGACCTGAGTTCAGAGCCCCAGCAGCCTCAGAAAAAAGCCAAGTAGAGAAAAGTGAACCTATAATTCCGCCCTGGGGAAGTAGAGACAGGAATACTCCTTGGATTTTCTGACTGGCTAATCTGCAGTTTTGCTAATTTGGCGAGCTCTAGGTCCAGTGAGATACACTGTCTCAAAAATAAGGTGGAGAGCAATTGGGAAAGACAACTATAATTGATCTTTGACCTCATCCATATGCACACACACACACACACACACACACACACACACACACACACACACACAAACAAGCACACATACCCATCTATTGTTTAAGCCTTGATTTAATCATATCCAAAGTCATTTTTACTATGGAAGGCAATATACTCACAAGTGTTAAGCATTAGAATATGGCTGGGGAAAAATCCCCCTATTTTTGTCCCTCTTTTCCTGATAAAGATATTTTGGTTAGATTAAGTCAATATAGACACCCAAAAGTAGCTCTAAAAAGTTGTCAATAACCTATACCCAGTTACAGTATACCTAGCCTCAACCTCACTCAGAGGCCATCAGCATGTTTGGTCTAGCTAAACAAAGACTCCACTCTGGAATGACGGCTCTTGAGTTGAGTAAATATTTGTGAAGTCCAAGAACTATGGAAGAGAATCATTAAAGGCAGACCTTAGCTGGAGGTGTCTGGCCCTGTGGTTACTTGTGTGCTTAGCACGCACAAGACTCTGAGTTCTGTCCTAAGCGCCAAGCAAAGAAATTTAAAAGAAAAGGTAGAACTTGCCAACCAAGAGCTGCAGTTTCTGGGGGCAGTCACCAGAAACATGAACATGGAACTATGGGATGCAAAGAAGCATGCCTTATGATGGGGAAGGGGCAAGAAAGGTTTCTAAGAGGAGAGATTGCTTGCGGTGAGTCTTGAGACTCGGATTCTTACTGTTGAAGGTTCACTATAAAGCCGTAGCTATATATGTATTATCAAACAAAATAATGGCTATGAAAACAATACCATCAAAGCCCATGGAACTGGTAGCTAGTACCGCCCTTTTAAAATCCCTCTGTAAGTAGGTTGGCACTCTGTAGCCCAAGGCTCCCCTTCCCTCATCACCTCAAACATACACACTTGTTGACATGTGCTATAAACATTATACAATAAGTTTATGATAACATTTCCAAAATGATTATGCCATCTGCCTTTTAAGGAGTCTCCAGTTGGAAAAAGAGGCCCTGGGGACTGGCTGCATGCCATCGTGGGCACTGCCTGGCCTAGATTGAATGAGTGCTTTAAACTTGCACAGTAATGGCAAGAAATGATTACAAAAAGGTAAAGCAACGACTTATCACTAACGTCCAGAAATGGCTTTGAGAGTTTGAACACTGTGAGAGAAAAGACAAATGGTGGCACAGGCGAGGGGAGGAGACAGGGCTCCTCTCACCCAGCTGACCCTAGCTTACTGTCCAAGAGTGAGTCTATGAAGCCAGTTCCCTGTCCTTCTGACTCTAAACATCCATCAGCATTTCTTTTTTCAATCCGAGGGGTGGAGCAAGAGAGGGTTTAGGGATGCTGTTTCTTCAAAATCAAACTCTTATTATTTATAGGTTCTGTGCTTTTATTGAAAAGGCACATTAGATTGGATGAGACCATTTCTCTGGTGTACAAGAAGAAGAGAAACAAATGGAAAGCTTTCCAGGAACTGCAGTATACAAGAAACTCTGAGTTTGGCTTAGAATAATCCAAATCATGATGAGGCCACACCAAGTTTCGTTTTGACCCTTCCAGCCCGTGTGACTTGGGCCTGAGTCTACCATCTACCTCTTTTGCACTTTGGACTGGACTGTGGCTGGAGTTCTGAGCTGACCTATGAACCTCATCCACTCTGGATGGGGGTTGAGGCCCGTTGTTCCTTTCTTTCTATTCTTCCTCCTCCCTGCTCCTACTTTTGGACATGGTCTTACTATGGTGCCCAAACTAGCCTCCACAATGCTCTTCTCCCAGCTCAGCCTCCCTATCCCTAATACTGGGATTATCAGTGTGGCCCACCTCCAGGTCAGTTAGCTTCTGCTGTCTTATTTTTCTGTAAAGGAGAGGATGATTTTTCTAGACAGAGTCTCTCATTGTAGCCCAGACTTCCAGACTGTTCTGGAAGTCACTAGTTACTATGTAGGCTGGCCTCAAACCATCAGCGTTTCTTCTGCCTCAAGCTCCAGGGTTCTGGAATGAGAGACAGGCATAGCCTCCATGCCTAGTTTCAGCTAGCTATTTTCATTTTCACTTTCTCACCGAGGCTTTCCTCCTTTCAGGAGCTGGAAAGGAGCAGAGACAAGATACCGCCGAGGAAAGCATGATGTGCCTCCTTTCCCTAAATCAGGCTTCCCTCTAGCCAGTGAGAAGGAACCTCACAAATTCAAAAAAAGGACACAGACAGCAGGGTACGTTATGGGCTTAGTGAAGACTGCTGATCTCTTAGGAAAACGTTCCACAACGTGTCCTCCAGCTTTTATTAAGGAAGGTCCAAACAGATCCAGCATGAAGTGCAAGGAAAGAGGAGAAGTCACAGGGAATTTCCCTCTAATGACTCTAGAGCAATGGCTCCTAACCAGGGCCATTCAGCCTCCCAGGCGACAGTTTTCAGGATATTTCTGGTCGTCATGCCTGTCAGGGATGGTTAGGGAGAGAACATTCTTGACATATAGTAGATAAGGCCAGGGCTACTGCTGATCATCGTCCAATGCACAGGACAGGGCCACAACTAAGATTTAGCTGTTCAGAATGACACACTTGAGCCAAAATTGATAAATCCCAAACTAGGATACTCTTCCTTGGCTTTTATACTTGGCTTTCACTGGCCCATTATCCTGTGCTTGCCTGTATCCGAGGTGAACGCTAAAATCACCTGGTCTTGACAGGCTCCTTTCGTACATCACACCCAGCTCCTCCATCATACTGTCTAGCCATGCAGGCATTTACCATATTAGAAAAATATTTCTCAGACCTGACCCTGCCCAGACACAGAGGGTCCTATTTCCTGTCCTTATCAGCTGGCCCTGAAAACCAACAGAGTGTGTCTCAGTGCACAAATCCGACCAGTTTATTCTTCCATATAAGCTTCTTAAATGACATCCTTTTCTCGGAGTGTCACACGAGCCTCCAAGTTCTCTGCCTTGGGACAGGTTGAGTCTCTAGATTTTCATCACCAGCCCTGCTCCTCCTAGGGCATTCAGATTCCTGACACTGCCAGATGGCTCGTCACTGGTAGGCTGAATGTCCCCTGAAGAAAACTGGCCAATTTTTTTTCTGTTCAAGGAATGGAACCCATTGCCTCACCCCTGCTAGCCAAGTGTTCCTACGGGGTATTTGTCAGTGTTTGGACATGTTTCTGTTTGTCTTGACTGTCAGGTAGATGAGGAGAAAAATACTCCTGACATGTAGTTGATAAGCACATAATGAGTACCAAGCCAGCCAAGGCTGAATAACAAAATCGTCTTCTAAAAGAGAGGGGGTGGGGGAGGTTTAAGAGATGATGCCTTGGGTTTGCAGGCCAGCCAGCCCAATCAGCTAGTTACAGGCCAAGCGGCAAACCTTATTTCAAAAAAACAGAGTGGGTTCTTGAGAGAGGGCTCAGCCATCAAGAGCACTGGCTGCTCTTGCAGAGGACCTGGGTTTGGTTCACAGCACCCACATGATGGCTCAAAATTATCCATAACTCCAGTTCCAGGGGATTCAGTATCCTCTTGTGACCTCCAGGGACACCAGATATGTACATAGTACAAATACATACAGACAGACAAAACATTCATACACATAAAATTAAATAAAACAATCTAAAAGGGAAAAAAAACAAATGAAAACAAAACAAAACAAAAAAAAACAAATAGATGGCATCAGTGGAACAATACCCAAAGCTGACCTCTGGCCTCCACATGCACACACATGTCCCTCCACATAAACACACCCTCTAATAAACATGTACACACATGTCCCTCCACATAAACATACCCTCTAATACAGACATGCACACACATGTCCCTCCACATAAACATACCCTCTAATACACACATGCACACACATGTCCCTCCACATAAACATACCCTGTAATACACACATGCACACACATGTCCCTCCACATAAACATACCCTCTAATACACACATTCACATTAAAAAAGGAATTTTTTTCAAATGGTATTTTGCCTAAGGCTCTAGATCTACAGCCCCCTACTTCCCCTTTAAAAAATAAACTGGCCCATATATCCCAGGTTGTCTTCAAAATGACTATGTAAACTGGCAATGGCAGCACACACCTGTAATCCTGGCACTCAGGACTACACAGAGAAACCCTGTCTAGAAAAACCAAAAAAAAAAAAAAAACCCACACACACAAAAAAACAAAAACAAAACAAAACAACAACAATAAAAAAAAAAAAGCTCAAGCCAAAAAAAAAAAAGGCTATGGAGACAAGGATAGCCTTGAACTCCTAATCCTCCTGCTGCCACTTCCTGAGTGCTGGGATAGCAGGTAATCATACCCCATTTATTCTGAGTGGGGAATCTTCTGCCTCCTCCTCCTCCGTCTCACTACATAGCCCTGACCATCCTGGAACTCACTCTGCCGACCAGGCTGGCCTTGAACTCACAGAAATCTGCCTGCCTCTGCCTCCCAAGTGCTGGGATTGAAGGTGTGCATCACCACACCTAGTGAAGCCAGGGTTTCTCTCATGTTAGGCAAGCACTCTACCGACCGGACTGCAGCCCCCAACACTACAGCTTCTTTAAAGAAACCGAAAGTGCTGCCATTTTATTAGACCCACAGCCAATGTAGCAGGACTCAGGATGGTGAGCAGAGGTTGCCCGTGCTGCAGTCTGTCTACAGAGGTTCACTCACTGTTGCTCCCTGGCCAGGCCAGCTTCCATCACTTGCCTGACTCCCATTTGTTGTCTCCAGTGTGGTCTCCACACAAATAGGTTCTCTTTGCTCAGAATCTTTCCCCCTCCTGTCAGATGTCACATTTTTGGTAACTACTTTGCTCCCCAAATCAAAATTCTTTCCTGCCTCTTTTGTGAGTGTACTCATAGCACTCAGTAAATTCTGCTGTCATAGTAAACAGAGGGGTGTGGAGGGGGAGAGGGAGGGAGAATGATTTCTGCCCCAAGATTCCAGCCTATCCAAGTGACTCTAGCTAGCCTAGGAGAAGGGTGACTGACAAGGGACAACCATCAGGGGACTTGGCCTTACGCCATGCATATAGAGCAAGTGGCCCGCTCTTACTTAGACTCTGAGTTTATCTGAGGTGGCTTACAGAAGACATCCCCTGGCACCACCGAAAATACGCAGATGAGTGTAATGTGGTTAGTAGCACATACCATGGCCTCATTACTCATGTTTAATTGAATTGAAAGGCCTAGCTCCTTAGCAAGTGTTTTTCTTGTTCAGGTTTGGTGGAGGTCACCGAAGGGGTTGCTGTTTGTGAATGAGGCCCAACTGGAACCTTTCAGTGGAACCCGAGCTATAGGAGGCAGGTGCTGTTGGGTCAGTGTCCCGAAGCCCAGAGACTCCTAAGCCCCTAACCTGAGATCTTATTTTAATTTATGTATAAATCACACATTTTTAGGTGCTGTGAACGATACTAACCAACTAATGAAAGGCAACAGTTTCTGTGCTCCTAGCCTGAGCTTTGGAAAGTTACACAAGACAAGTGGAGGAAATTCAGAATAATAAGAGAAAATGTTATTAAAGATAATTAATAATAAGCAAGTGGTGAAAGTCGTTTGTCTGTGGGTAAAGTTCAGAAAAAAAAAAAGTTGGGGCAGACAAATGTTGTCAGGTTTGCTTTGAAGACCTCATAAATTAGGAGTTTGTTAGGTCCCAAACCTGGGACAAATGGCTGAGGTGCCATTAACATATCAAAGCAGATGCAGTGAGGGCTGCTAGGTTCTCCCAGCATCCCTCAGTCCCTACCTGTCCTCGCAGGGGCCTTCTGGCTGACATACCCCATGCCCTACCCTGAACTCTGCAGCCAAGTTATTGGGCTGGGCTTCCCTCTCCCCAGCTCCTCTGGCCCCGATATAACTCAGCCATTTTGGCTATGCCGGTCTCTTGGCCCAGGCCACCCGTCTTGGTCAGCAGCTCCTCTCCTCTTTCTCCTGGCCCCTTCCCTCACATGGCCAGACTCAGGGGCATGTTTACTCTGGACTCCACCAGATGTCTGTGCCTCTGGCTGTGCTCTCTCTTTTATCTCCAATGAACCTTCTCCACCACCTAGGAGCAATTGTGCCCTTTTTTTCCCCTTTGTTTGGTTTTTCTAGACAGGGTTTCTCTGTGTAGCCCCAGCTATCCTGCTGTCCGGGAACTCATTCTGTAGACCAAGCTGGCCTCAAATTCAGAGAAATCCCCCTGCCTTTGCCCGAGAGTGCTGAGATTAAAGGCATGCGCACCACCGCCCATGTCCTTCCTTTTTTATTTCTTTTTTCATTCAGAACTGAACTAGACCTTCAAGAATGGAGGAGAGATGTGGCAGGGGGTGGGGGGCAGGGGAGGAGAAGAGAGGAAAGGAGGAAGTCAGCTTGTGTGGCTTGATCTGATAAGCAAGGCTTTCCAAACAAAGTGATGATGTAATAAAGTGGTGTTTGGAAAAGCTAGCTTTCCTTTTTTTTTTTTTTTTTTTTTTTTTTTTGGTTTTTGGAGACAGGGTTTCTCTGTGTAGCTTTGCGCCTTTCCTGGAACTCACTTGGTAGCCCAGGCTGGCCTCGAACTCACAGAGATCCGCCTGGCTCTGCCTCCCGAGTGCTGGAATTAAAGGCGTGCGCCACTACCGCCCGTCGGAAAAGCTAGCTTTCTAAAATGAGTTACTAAGATTGTTAATTCTTGTCTAGAGGTCTGAAAGTCTGGGGATAATTGAGGTATTGGCAACCAGGCACGAGGGTGGCCTCCCAGCAAGTTGTGCCCTTCCCTCCAGTGACAGCCCAGGGGATGCAAGACTAATGTCAAAGTCGACACAGTGACCTCCAGTGAACCAAGCAGTGCTATTTTGTACAAGAGTATGCCCCTGGGCAAGGAACTCCTCACCCCACCAGAAAACAGAACATTGCCGGCGCCCTGGCCGCCATTTCTCAGGCTGTGAATCCTTCTTCCCTACAGCTGGCCCTATTCTGCTTTCCAACCCTTCAGTCACTGAAAGAGGAAGGACCTCGGAGTGCTAGCATATAAAGAACCTCATTTGGCTTCTGGTACCAGCATCACTGGCATGAGTCCAGCATCTCAGCCAGGACCCCCAGTAGCCTGCTCAGTGTCTTCTCTCCACTATGCATCTAAAACCTTCTCCAGGCTCCTCCCCCTTTCCTGGTCCAGGCAGGGCTGGCCCAGTCTTACCACTGTCAATAAAGCTTTTTATTTTCTTTTGTCAGTGAAGCTTTTTATTTAGAGCCCAGGGTTAGCCTTGAACTCCAGTCAATTCTCCTGCCTCAGCTTCCCAAGTGGTGGGAAGTTCCAGTCCTGAACTACTATACCTAGTTGAAGAGCAGATTTTAACAGCCAAGTTAGTGTAGTGAGTGTATCCTCATTGATCTCTTTAGCATTGCGTTATTACCACCTTATTATTCCAGTCTCAGGGTTCTGTGTTTAAATAGTCAAATATACCATTTGCACATTTGAGTCAGCCCCTGCACCTTGAAAGCTGCCCATTGTTTGCTTTGAAAGGGAAGGATAATAATATTTACGTTTAACCAAATAAAAGTGCACTTTCGGACCTCAGTCCACAAAGGTTCTCTGAGTAGGAGGCTCTTTGTACACCAGTAACTCTTCCCCAGGAGACAGGGCTCTGATTTGTATATCATCTTAACTGTATCCCTATGGGCCACTTTGCATATCTGCCTTTTGGATGGATCCCTATGCAAACGTGGAGTTGAGGCTTCACCTTTCACTTGGAAAACAACATCTTGGAGTGAGAGCGAAAACAAAACCCATTCCTGTGCAGCCCCTTCCTTACTCCCATCTCTCTCACACCCCTTCAGTGCATTGCCTTTTTGGATCCTGGGTAATAGAAGAAATTGACTTCCACAACAGCACCCTTTGTCCAGTGCTGTGGCTGCACCCACTTAGCTAAAACAACTTGCCAGTTTTCGCTCAGAAGCAAGGCTCCGTTATTCCACTCCTCTGCAGCTCTAGCATCCATGATGGTACCAGTCCTTCTGAATTAGATGAGATTTGCTTCATGGCACAATGATTACTATAAATGATCCATTAGTTTTGTTTGAGGAAAACGTCTATTCTCTACTCATTGAACCCAGTGTTCTCTATGTATCCATTAAATCAAGTTCCTGGATTGCACAGGCCAAAACAGCGTACTTGCTGATTTTATTTGTTTGCTTGTTTTGTTTGTTTGTTTGTTTGTTTGTTTTCTGAAACAGAGACTCTCTACATAGCCCTGGCTGTCCTGGAACTCAGGACATGTAGACCAAGCTGGCTTCGAACTCACAGTGACCCGCCTGCCTCTGTTTTTGTTTTCTTATGACAGAGTCTTAATGTGTATAGCTCAAGGTTACCTCACATATATCATGTAGCCCAGACTGGCCTTAAACTCAAAGTCCTCCTGCCTTGGCATCCCCTGAGTGCTAGTATTATAGATGTCTGCCACTACATCTGGTTACTTGTGATTTTTATTTATTTATTTTTTTTATCTGCTGGACTTACTAATTATGAGGAGGCAAGTATTAAAATATCCTACTGTGATATTATGTTTACTGTTTTTTTCTCTTAAATGTGTACTTTGAGGCTATTTCATCAGATACATGCAAATCTTTAAAATTGCTATTGCTTTTTAGTGAACCAGACCTTCATCATTTAGTTAAGTACTGCTTTTTGCCTTAAAGTCGGTTCTGAGTAATCTGAGTAGGCCTTCATAGCTTTCTTTTGGCTAGTATGTGCGGGATATATCTCTTTTCAGTACTATTACAGTCTAGGTTTGGGGAAAAAAAACCTCAAATGAATGTTTACCCAGTACCTAGTCCATAAAACCTACTCAAAATGGGAACTCTTGTTAGAATTGGTAGCACTCTTTCATATTTCACTTTACAGTTCCCTCATTGCTGTGCTTCCTCATCGGCTCTTCTCCTTTCTGCCAGCATTGTCTTATTTGTTCTCGGCCATTTTTCTTTCATTTCTCCTTTGCTACCACCCAGTTTCCTGTTTCCTCTTATCCTCTATCCCCAGGCCAGCTATGTGTTCAGGCTGCAGTGGTGAAGCCATCTGGGGAAGAGGGTCCCTGTGGTCCTGCACAGGAGTAGGCAGGCCCTAGTCCACTGATTTTCATGCCACACAGTGGCAAAGATACTGGCCAGCACACATCCAACTGTAGAGGATGCTCTCGGTTGGCCATGGGAAAGCTAGTTTAGCAGGGATCATCTGTCTCCGTGAAGAACTATAAAGGCAGTAGAGCTTCCCCACAAGGATGATGTTCAATTCCCTAGTATGTTCCCTACTTACTGGAGGACCGCTCCAGCCTTACTCTCCATTCCTAAGGAGTCCTGCTATGGGAGAGTGGGTGTCACCGCACTACCAATTTATTTATGGTTAGACCTGGGTCTGGAAAGAGGAACCATTTGTACCCAAACACATTGTGGTCAGAGGAAAATTTCATCATCACTGTGTAACAATGCTACAACTAAACTTAGCAAGCTGGATAAATATGAATGTGTGTGTATGTGTGCGTGCATGCTTGTGTGTGTGTGTGTGTGTGTGTGTGTGTGTGTGTGTGTGCATGTATGTGTATTCATGTCAATTAGAGAAAGCATCTTATTTTCTTTGCTAAAAAGCAAAACGTTTCCAAACTGAAAAAGGGTCCCATCTCATCTGACATTTGGTTGCTGTGGAGATTCCTTACTCTGGTTGCTTCAGCTTTTTCTGTGCCCCTTGTAGCGTGACATTCTTGTAAGGCCTACTGTGCCACTGCAGGAACAGTGGCGCTGTGGGGAGTTCTGGGTGCTTTTCTGGTCTCTGGTGGTTTCCACAATCAGACTGAAATAAATAGAGGCGCCGAACTTCCATATTTCCAGTGGGTCTCACTCAGATTGGGCAATCTAACCTTTTGATGGCAATTACTTTATTCTTCAGGATGAATTTTAAATAGATGCTGTTGGTATTTTTGAATCTTTCTGATTACAAAGTGCAATTTCACCTAATAGTATAGACAAATGAACTACGTGAGTGATTGTCAGCACAGTTGACAACACAATTCCTTTCTAGGTTTCGAAGTTCTAGAAACCAAACTGAATCTAAACTCTCCTATCTATCTTCATCAGATTACCTGCATATTTATGGCAATTCCAGGAACAATCCATAGAAAATATACAAAGATAGAACATGAGATATACAAATCCTGGGAAGGGAGAGAGTTTAGAGAAATAAATGGAGAAGAGGGAGAAACAGAAAGAGAAAGAATATGAAGAGAGGAGATGAGACATGAGAGAGTGGGTCTTTTGGTCTCAATGTCCAGATAAATATTTGATTGAAGTGACTCGGAGTTTTACCTCTTCTAGTATGCTCTACTAGTGGTTCTTAAGTGCTCCAATCCCAGGACTCGGTTAAATGCGTAAAAAAAATGTTGAGGGCTGGGGAGGTGGCTCAGTGGGTAAGAGCACTTGCTGTGTAAGCCTGAGGACCTGAGTTCAAATCTCTAGCATGAACACAAAGAAGCTGGCCATGGCTGCTTGTCCCTGTAACTCCAGTGCTCGCAGATGGCAATAGGCAGACGAGAGAGGCTCACTGGCTCGCCAACCTGACTTCTGTCTCGGTGAGGGACCCTGCCTCAAGGAAATAGGGAGACAAATGATAGAGGAAGACCCCGAATGTCCTCCTCTGGACTCTTGCATATATGCAGCACACAGGGGTGTGTACTTACATACTCTCATGCATGCAACATGCCACAACACGTACACACATGCACATGTGCGCACACACAATATTTAGCCTTCTTTTCTTCCCTCTCCTAGGACTTCATCCTCTGGTCACTCCTTAACAACTTACCAGGGAGTTGACTTCTGGTTAACCTAACCTGTGACAAGTGTTTGGCAGTGTCCGCCACAGTAATGTTTAAATTTTTGAAGCAATTAGTTTCTTCAGTCACAGGTGCACTCAACTTTAAACAAGCTAAGTTTAGAAACTTGTAGATATGTGGGGATTATTTGTTTCATAAACAGAGTCTTTCATTCTTGTAAGGCATTTATAGATTATTTAAAATAAGAAAAAGCAGACAAGGCAGGCGGTCGTGGCGCACGCCTTTAATCCCAGCACTTGGGAGGCAGAGGCAGGCAGATCTCTGTGAGTTCGAGGCTGGCCTGGTCTACAAAATGAGTTCCAGGATAGCCAGAGTTGTTACATAAAGAAACCCTGTCTGAAAAAACAAAGAAACAAGAAGCAAACAGACTATAAGGAATAAACCTTAGGGCAGTGAAAATAAAAACTGTAATAAGATACTACTTCTCAACTATTAGCATGCCTACTATTTAAACAGTGAATAGAAGGCAAGCCTGGGCTACATGAGGCTCTGTGTCAACAACAACAAACCAGAAATAATTGTTAACTGGACTTGATAGTACACACATGTAATTCCAGGACTTAGAAGGCAGAGCCGGGGTGATCTCAATAAGTTAGCCAACCTTTTCTACATAGCAAGTTCTAGGACATTGAGGGCTACATAGTGAGACATTGCTTAAAAGGTCTCCCCCAAATGACCCCTCCCCCAAAAAAAATGTTGGCAAAGATAAGGAAGTATGAGATCCTATTACTCACTACTGGCAGGGATGTAAATGGTATAAATGCTATGGGAAACAGTATGGAGTTTACTCAAAATATTAACTGCAGTGCTAGAGATGTAATTTAATTGTAGCACACCTGTTTAACATGTGTAAAGTGTTGAGTTCAATCCCTGCCACTGGAAATAAACTAGATGTGCTACTATCCAGTTATCCAGCAAGTGTACTCCCAGGTATGTACCTGAAGGAATCAAAAGCAGGCAGTCAAAAAGGTACTTGCACCCATGTTCTCAGCAGCACTGTTCACAATAGCCCAATAGTAAGAACAACCCACATGGTCAGTAGTGGATAAATGGATGAAAAAACCATGCTTTATCCATACAGTGGAACAGCATCGCAACCCATGCTACAGCATGGAGGGATTTTGAAGCTGTTTCTCAATATCAAACAATCAAACAATGTCAATCTGGTAAATGTTATGTTATTCATTTTCATCCCCATACAGACACAGGGGTTGGAGATGCAGCTCAGTTGGCAGAAAGAGCTCAGGCTGGGCCTTGCCTGGCAAGTACGAGGCCCTGGCGCCTCAGCACTGCACAAACTGGTTGTGGTGCATTCTAATCTCAGCACTTGGGGGGTGGAGGTAGGAGTGGAAGGTCAACACAGTCCGTAGCTGTGTACATTTGGAGGCCAGCCTGGGCTACATGAGATCCTGTCTCAAAGAAAAAGTATAACAAAATGTATTTAGGGACTGGGGTGATAATTCTGTCAATAAAATGCTGAGTTCTGTCCCTAATTCATGTAAAAAAAAAATCTAGGTTTAGTGGCACAGGTTTACAATCTCAGTACTGTGGAGGAGGCAGAGACAGGTGAATCTCTGTGGTTTTGAGGCTAGCCTGGTCTGCATAGTGAGTTCCAGGCCAGCCAGAACTACATAGTGAGACTCAGTCTCAAACAATCAAAAAAATTTTTAAAAAATCTTAAAAAGATAAATATGTTAGAATTAATTTTAAAAATGTTTTATGTGTATGGGTGTTTGCCTTACATGTCTGTCTGAGTACCACTTGCTTGTCTGATGCCCATGGAGGGCAGAAGAGTGAATCACATTCCCTGAAAGTGGAGTTTTAGATGGTTGTGAGCTGCCATGTGGGTGCTGGGAATTGAACCCAGCTGCTCTAGAAGAGCAGCCAGTGCTTTTAACTGCTGAGCCATCTCTACAGCCCAATATGTCTAAATTCCTGTGATACATCAGTAAATTAGTTGTGTTAAAAATATTAATGATGGCTTGTTTGTAGCTCACAAGTTACTTACTCTCTTACCTGACATGCCCAAGGCCACAGGTTCTATCCCCCAGTACCATAAAAAGGGTTAAATAATCATTTGTTTTTAGTGTCCTCCCATGAAAACATCATGTTAAGTGAAAAAAGAAGTTATTCAAAAAAGACTGAATGCTATATTATTCTATTACAGAGGTATTTAGAAAAGCTAATAAACAGAAAGTAATTTAATAGTGACTTAAAGCTGTGTGCGGGTGGTGGGAAGTGACTACCAGTGAGCCCAAGAGCATAGGGTTGGTTCTGAGGATAGAATCCCATGCACCAGGCATGCTTAGCAAGTGCTCCATCACTAAGCTATATCTCCAGCTCTGAACTCACTATGAATGAGTAAATGATATTAAGATAAATCTTCCATCGCTGGGCATGATGGCGCAATGCCTATAATGCCAGTACCCAGGAGATGGAGGAAGGCAGAGCAGGAGTTCAAAGGCAGTCTCCGCTATCTAGTCAACTTGAGGGTAGCCTGGGCTACGTGAAATCCAGCTTCAGCCTTCACCCCTATCCCACCCCCCTCAAAGCTGCTATTGACAAAAAGGTTAATGAAAATGAAAACAATAGACAAGACTCCCTTGAGGATGGTCTTTCCTGACTGGTCTCAGAAAGTAACCTTTTCATGCTTCTGTGTGCAAGATTAGTAGTACTGAAAAGCTATAGGCAGATAGCTCGACTAAAGTTTTATTAATGACCTACTAAAAATAGTGCCTATCTGCTGTCAGGTATTAACTCACGCATGCAATCCCACTTACCGCACAGCAACAACCTTTG
This sequence comes from Peromyscus eremicus, assembly GCF_949786415.1. NCBI lineage: Eukaryota > Metazoa > Chordata > Mammalia > Rodentia > Cricetidae > Peromyscus > Peromyscus eremicus. Next base: position 98,695,169 of record NC_081439.1, on the reverse strand, counting down.
TACTGTTGCTGTAAAATTACTGATACTGAAAACAAGATTTCATCATAGTTAAGAGCAAGGACTCTGTAGTCAGAATGTCGGGTGGGAATCCTTCCTCCAACACTTGCTGTTAGTGTGGCTACATTCAAGTTCCTTGAATTCTCAGAGCTTCTGCTTCCTCCTTCTGAAAATGGGGATGGTAGCCCAGCGGTGGTGGCACACACCTTTATTCCCAGCACTTGGGAGGCAGAGGCAGGGGGATCTCTCTGAGTCTGGTCTACAGAGCGAGATCCAGGACAGCCAGGACTGCTACACAGAGGAAACTTGTCTCAAAAAAAAACAAATAAAATGAAAAAGAAGGAGGAGGAGGAGGAAAAGGAGAAGGAGGAGGAGAAGGAGAGGAAGAAAATGGGGATGGTTATGATGACTATGGCCCTTACTTTGGATGTTATTGGATCAAATGTGTTCAAACATGGGAAGTTTTCAGAACAGGGCCCAGCACCTAGCAAACAGCCAATAAAAGTATTAGCTACTGTTCTTTTCAGAAAATGGTGGGCAATCTCTTTGACAAATATTGATTTCCAGTCCATTGTAAAACCTTAAACATACATTTTAAAGGTAACAAAGTGAGTCTTTTGACTGCAGCACATATGCAAACGTGTCATTCAGGAGCTTTGCAGTATTATTGGTTCATGGAATATTTGTAAGGTATTGAAAATGACATTTTTCAGATGGGCGTGATGGTGCTCCCCTTTAATCACAGCACTTGGGAGGTAGAGACAGGAGGATCTCTGATTCTGAGGCCAGCCTGGTTTGTACAGAGTTCCAGGACAGCTCAGACTACATAGAGAAACCCTGTTTCAAAAAAAATGAAAAAGATGAAAAAGAAAAAATATGGACGTTGTCTTTGCTTTTCTCCTCCTCTTCCTCCTTCTCCTCTCCTTTATTTTTTGAGACAGGGTCTCATATAGCCCAAGTTGACATCATACTCACTATTCTAGTTGAAGACAACCTTGAACTTCTCATCCTGCCTCCACCTCCCAAATGCTAGGATTACAGGGATGCATCGTCATGCCAGGCTAAATGGAATTTTCTTTTTAAAAAATTAATTGTACAATGTAAAGGGCTTATTATTCTACGTGTGTGCGTGTGTGTGTGTGTGTGTGTGTGTGTATGTGTGTGTGTACTCACACACACTTCATATATGAAGGAAGGAAGCAGGGACATTTTGCTCAGTGGTTAGAGGGGCTTGCTGCCAAGCTTGATAATCTGAGTTTGATCCTTAGGATCCCCATGTTGGAAAGAAAAAATGACTCCTACAAGTTGTCCTCTGAGCTCCACATGTACACACTCCCGAGTGCACACACATAAACACACACACACACACACACACACACACACACACACACACTAAATAAACAATAATAAAATGTATGTTTTGTTTTTTTTAATGCATTCTTGGCTCCAAAGCCGTAGCCCCTCTCTCAGTGTGTGTTGCATTGGTTAGTATAGGTTCATCTGAGAGCAGCAAAGCTCCAAATCAATAGTGGCATCACCAAGAAGAAAACCCATCTGTCCACAACAGTCCAGACAAAAGCAGCCTGGGGCTCGTATAACGTGTTGGAACCCCCAGTGATTTCAGACACCCAAGTTTCCTCTTCCATTTTACTATTCCATTGCTTGTAGCTTCTGTTTGTCAGGTAACCTCATGATCTAAGACATCTGCTGGAGCTCTAGGTTTTATCTTCAAGGTCCAGCTACTGGTCCCCAACTCATGGTAATTCCTGATTCGGCCTCCTGAGTGTTGGGATTGCTAGAATGAACCATCATGCCAACCTGGCAGCTGTCTCCTAAGGAAGAGCCCAGGTAGCTTTCACATGGCATTTGCGTTTATAGCCCTTTGGTTGGAAATTAGTCATGGTACTTGTTACTCTGGGTGGTCTTGTGTCTAGCCAACAATGAGGCAATCCATTACCATGGCAGATAGGAGAATAGCCACTGGAAGATAAGCAAGTTTTACATTGACCTTGAATCTCCCATCACTGAACCCTAAGTCACTTACAAATTACTCCAAGGTTTGAAAATTTTCCTCTTCATTTCTGACATCCTATTTCCTTGTAGTCTCACCTGTGCCTTTCATGTATCTATTTATTTTGCAAATATCTATTGATCATCTACTATGTACTAGAAATTACTTTAGGAGGAGAAGATCCAGCAGCGAACATGAAAAAAGTCTTGCCCTCATATTTTATATTTATTTGAAGGAAACAGATCAGACACCAAAAAATCCAATGCTATGGAGAAAGATGAAGTGGATTAAAGGGATGAGAGTCTTTGCCAAAATGATATGTGAGCTGGCTGGGTTGGTACATTCCTATAATCCTAGCATGCAGGAGGTGGAGGCAGAGGATAAGGAGTTCAAGACTAGCCTCCGTGGCTATCTAACAAGTTTGAAAACAGCCTGGGTTACATGAGGACCTCTCTCAAAACTAAATTTTAAAAAAAATCAATCTGCTGGGCGGTGGTGGCACTCGCCTTTAATCCCAGCATTCAGGAGGCAGAGGCAGGTGGATTTCTGTGAGTTCAAGGCCAGCCTGGTCTACAGAGTGAGTTCCAGGCCAGCCAGGACTACACAGAGAAACCCTGTCTCGGGGGGAAAAAAGGAAGGACTAGAGAGATGGCACAGTGGATTACAACTGCCTGTCGCTCCAGTTCCAGGGACTCCACACCTTCTTCGGGTTTCCCTGGGCACGCAGGCACAACACTCATACACATAAAGTCAAATAAGGTGAAAAAATACAGTGAGCAGCTCCCGGAGAATATCCGAGGCTTACCTGTGGCTTCCACATGCATGTACACACACTCCCACATATGAATAATTCACACACACATATACACATGTCCAAACGCTTACAACAAAACAAACAGATTATTTAACTGCTGAGTTGACTCAAGGTGGTAAAGGGTGGAAGCAGGGAGGGAAGCTCAAGGCCATTGTGGTTTGGCAGCCATGAGATGAGAGCTGTTTCAACGAGGATAGTAGTTTGAGAACAGGCAGGTTAGGTGTATAGATTTTAAAGGTGGAGCCCAACACATTTTACTGAAGGATCAGAAGTTTCGAAATAAAGGGGGAGGTCACATCTGAGACAACTACATTTCTGGTCTAAGGACATGTTTGAGTGTCCGTGTCACTTAACGGATACTGGGAACTCTTGGCAATGAATCTGCTTGGGAGACAGAAACTGAAGTTTGAGCTGGGCTTGGCGGCACAGACCGGTAACCCTAGCTACTTGGAAGGCAGAAACAGGAGGATCCAAAGTTGAAGACTACAATGACCTAGAGAGTGACTTTAAGGCCACCCTGGGCAACTTAGTAAAACCTTGTCTCAAAAATAAAACACAAGAAGAAGGAGGAGGAGAAGGAGGAAGAGGAGAGGAAGAAGAAGAAGAGAGGAAGAGGAGGAAGAGGAGAAGGAGGAAGAGGAGAGGAGGAAGAAGAGAGGAAGAGGAGGAAGGAGGAGGAAGAACAGAAGGAGGAGGAGGAAGAGGGGGAGGAAAAGAAGGAGGAGGAAGAGAAAGAGAAGGAGAAGGAAGAGGCGGCCCAGAGGCTGTCTGCTTCCTGACTATGGACACAAAGTGGCTAACTCCCTTACACTCCTACTGTCACGAGCTCCTTTGGTATTTCTCCCTAGAGGGGACTGTACCTGTACACTGAGAAGCAATGTAAACTCTTCCTTCTTTAGACTGCTTACAGTCCTAAACCATAGCCTGAAGCTACATAGCCAGATTTTATCTCACAAATCCAACCAACAGAAGTGAAATGAAAACCTGGGAAGGACATGCACTGTGTAAAGGACCTTTCCTTGCAGGCCTTATCTTTGCTTAGCTTGTCCATGCCAGAAAGCACAATGAACAGATACGTTCTGAAACCGTGTGAATGTGGGTGAAGAGGGAGGTAAACATAACAACTGTGTGGGGAGTGTGCTGCACAGGGCTTGCATGGCTAGATAGAAGGAAGGAGAAGGAGGATTCTAAGGCACTGGTTCCTGTGCCAAATTTGGTCCATCCCTATTTATTTGAAAGAGAGCCTTATTATGTAGCCCAGGCTGGCCTCAAATACAATACGTAGCCAAGCATGTCCCTCAACTCTTGATCATCTTGCTTCTGTATCCCAAATACTGGGATCACAGGAATACTCCATGACACCCCCCTCACATTGCCTTTTATTGGAGAACGGCCCCATCCCTTTGCTAAAGATTGTTTGGTTTTTTATTTGTTTGTTTGTTTGTTTGTTTGTATGTAGCTCTGACTGTCGGGGAATTCACTCTGTAGAGGAGGTTGGTCTTGAACTCACAGAGATCCTCCTGCCTCTGCCTCCCGAGTGCCGGGATTAAAGGCGTGTGCCACCACCGCCTGTCCATTTGTTACACGTTGTTGATGGCAGTCTCATCTTGCCATAGCAGAACTGAATGTTTGTGACAGATTTTTCTCATTATTCCCTAAACAATTCAGTAAAGTAACTATTTACATAGCTTTTCATTATAAGTAGTTTAGAGATGATTTAAAATATATATGGGGCTGAAGACACTGCTCAGTGGTTAAGAGCACTTGTTGTTCTTATAGAAGACCTGGAGTTTGGTTCTAGCACTCACATGGTAGCTAACAATCATGTGTAACTCCAGCTCTAGGAGATCTGACACCCTCTGATAATGTATGTCGGCACCAGGCACACACATGGTACACAGACATATATGCAGACAAAACACTAACACACATAAATAAATAAATAATTGAAGAAAGATATATGAGGGCATGTGTAAGTTACATGCAAATAGTACATCATTTTCTCTAAGGACATTGAGTTTCCACAGATACCTGTAGGACGTTCTGGAATCCATTTTGTGTGGATACTGAGGGATCACTGTACTTCTGTATTCGGCCTTGTATGAGGTTTTTGCTACTATAAATGTAATACCTAACGTGGTCTACTGATGAAAAAGAGGTTTACTTGGTGCACAATTCTGCAGGTCCAAAGTCTAAAGAGTACGAACCAGGCTCTGTAGTTTAGGGTTACCCCATGGCGCTGATCATCTCATGGCACAGATAGCAATGGTGGAAACCCATTTGGGAAAGAGCCAGATTTTCATTTAGTCAGAAAGCTGAGGAAACAGGAGGACTAGACTTATTCATTTTATAATGGACCTCTCTTGAAAACTACAGAGGGATCACCAGAGAACTACTTCATGCCCCAATGACCTAATGACCTCCCTCTGGACTCCATCTCTTGAAGGCCCACGCCACCTCCCAGTTTCATCACTTTGGTGACTAAGTTCCCAACACATAAACTTATGCAGGAACACAAACTGTGTTCAAACCCTAGCAGACCCTTTAGGAAGAAAGTGCACTGACTGCTATTCTAGAGCACTTGTATGTTTATAACCTGCAGAGCTGGATAGAAGTCAGTGTGACCATTGAGATTGAGAGCACAGGAGGAAGAGCATGTGTGAAAGGAAGAATATTAAGGGCATAAACTTCTGGCGAGAGGCTGGCACGAGAGAGGTAGAATAGAGCAGTGGGTAGGGGTGGGCTAGGCAAAACTAAGGATATACGAAGAAGCTTCATGGAAAACCACTAGCTTATAAGCTAAAATATCGTCTATCTATCTGTACCTATATCGTCTATGAAAGAGGAGTTTGAATGGAAATACCCTTCATGGGCAGTCAACAAGGCTCCCAGAAGTCATTGGTCATTAAATGAAAAACTCAGTGCCAGGCATGGGATGCATTCCTACAAGTTATTCATTCCTACAAGTTATTTATCAGGGAGGCTGTAGAGTCACCCAAAACAATAAAGGGGTATTGCCATTGCTCTTGGTTATACCCTCCCCCAACATCTAATAAATAAATTATAAATTAATGGTTAATATTATGTAATATATAAGTATTTATTGCAAAAGGCAGATAAACACTGAGCCACCTAGTCTAATAAGAGATGGGTACAACTTACATCACCTCCCTTGGTTTCTGGGTGTTTTTTCCTCTTTGCTTCTCACTACCCATAACTACTTCTCCCCATAGCAGGCCCCTCCTGGACTCTCTGCCATCTTGATAAAGATGGAGCAGGTCAGAGTCTCACTAGACATGCTAAGACATTATTATTATTATTTACTAATGTTACTCATAAACAGTTATTATTTTGGAATAAACATTTTATTTTAGCGATTTTGGATACAGGACAGAGAAATCAACCTCATTTGACTAGGAAATTCCATAATGGCTAGCTTACATAGTGCCAGCAGGTGTTATTCAGGTTGCTGAGGGAGAACTGACAGCAATGATCTCACCCAGGGCTGGACTTTGAATGCTACTGCCCTGAATGACCCGCCTGGTAAGATGCCACCACTGTGCAATAGTGGCGTGACAGTTATTGGGAAAACCAGCCTGGTCCATTGTAAATCTGGTCAAAAATTCATGACTTGGGAGATCATAGGCTCTAGGAAGAACCTACTGTTGTTGTTTTGCTAAATGGTCATTCTGTCAAACTGCTTTTTAAATATTTATGTTTATAGCTATAGATTTATGTTGCTCCCAATTTTGGTGAGAGAAGCCTCTTTTTGAAATGGGTAACAATTAATGCAGAGACTGATAACTGATCAAAGGGCAAAGTGTGAAGAACTTGGAGTACTCAGCTGCAGATTAATCATCTGTACTACCCTCCCCCAATCCAAGGTTCAGGGAACATCTTGGAAAAGCCGGCAGAAAGAATGTAAGAACTGGTAGATGAGTGGGAGAGCTGTGAAATGCTTATTTCTGGACTGGACATGACTGTTGCATACCTCAACTCACAGCAACTATGGTTACCTGCGCAATATAAAGCCAGTGAAGATTCCAAGGGGAGTGGGAGGGGCAATGTCTCACCCTTGGCAGAGATGCTGTTGAGTTATTCACCTTTGGGGACATGGCTGCCAGTAGGTTGCTCTGACCTTAATGGATGGCTCTTCACCCGTGCACATATGGGCTAATTTGACTTGGGGGTTAGCAATAACAAAAAAGTGGAGGACATGAGGTTGGGTAGAAGAAGGAGGGGACACTGAGGAGAGTTGGAGGGAGGTAATGATGGATGTGATATATGAAAATTTCAGAGAATAAATAAAAATACCATTTGAAAAAGGGAAGAGGAGGAAGATTGTGAGGGCATGATATTGACAAGTGTCTATGGGTCACCTGAAGAGAACAACTCAGTAAACAGTTGGGTATGTGGTTTTGGGGCTCATGAGATTGGCCCTAGCTGGAGACTGAGGAAGTATATATTAACACTCTTCCCCTTCTCCAGAAATAAGTTTATAAACGTCCAGAGTATCTTCCTACTAACTGCATAAAGGGTCCACTTATATCTTAAGTTTTGATTTTTGATTTAGTAATAAAAGTTTGATGTCTACAGAATTCCATGATGATTAATCTTGGTGGTCAACTTAACTGGACTTGGAATCACCTAGGAGACAGCTCCGGGAGTGTCTCCGTGGGGATTTCCAGAGAGGTTTAACGGAGGGTGGAAGACTCACCCTAAATGAGGGTGGAAGACTCACCCTAAATGAGGGTGGCACCTCTGCATTGACTGCAGTCTTAGACTTAATAAAAAAAGAAAAAGGAAAAAGTGAGCTGATCGCTGGCATTTGCTTCTTTCGGCTTCTGAGGACACAATGTGACCAGCTGCCTCACCCTCCTGTTGCCATAACAGAGAGCTGCAGTCTCCAACTGTTAGCCAAAAATAAACCCATCCTCTCTTAGCTCGCCTCTCCTCAGGTCTTTAGTCCTAGCAATGAGAAAAAGAACTAATACAAATCCTAGGTTTGACATACAAAGCGGATGAAGAGTAGAGGGCTCTTAAGAATTTATTTAAGGGGTTGGACAAAAGGAAAGGAGAGGTCTGCTAGACTCTGGAGTGAATCTAAATTGGCTTTTATTAGTTACGTAAATTATGTTGGGAGAGGCAGAGTATTAGTCAAATGGCACAAAGTTGCAGCTAGACAGGAAGAATGGAACCTGCTAATCTTCCTGACAGTGACCATAAGTTAATGCATCTCTTGACACATCCCAGAATCATTTGAAAAGAGGGGGAAAAAACTCAATTGAAAAACTATACAAGCCAGGCAGTGGTGGCGCATGCCTTTGATCCCAGCACTTGGGAGGCAGAGGCAGGCAGATCTCTGTGAGTTCAAGGCCAGCTTGGTCTACAGAGTGAGTTCCAGAACAGCTAAGGCTACACAGGGAAACCCTGTCTCAAAAAAACAAGAAAAATAAAACAAAAACAGAAAGCAAAGAAAAACTGGATCGATAAGATTGACCTGTGGGCATGTCTGTAGGGGATTTACTTGATTGTTAATTGATACAGAAAGCCCAGCCCATTGTGGGCTACACCATTCCTGGACAGGTGGTCCTGGGCTGGATAAAAGCCTAGATAAGCATTAGCCTGTGTGTGACCCAGCAAGCATCATTTCTCCATGGTTTCTGCTTCAAGGTCCTAGTCGAGTTCCTGCCCTGACTTCTCTCAATGATGGACTGTCATCTGTAAGTGTAGTCATATAATCCCTTTTCTCTCCTAAGTTGCTTTTGGTCAGTGTTTTGTCATAGCAACAGAAGGAAAAGTAGAATAGGCATTATGGGTAATAATACTATCGGCATGGAAAATTTTTGTGTGAGGGTCTGGGAGCATAGCTTCAGGGGTAGAGTATTTACCTAGCATGTATAGGCCTGGGTTCCCTTGTCAACACTGTGGGAATAAACAAACAGAATGGATTAGGAAACTGAACGTATCTTCAGTTTACTAAGATGTAATGGTTTCTTACAGCTCAAAATCTGCAGTTTAGCCATGTGGGTTGCCACATGCAATCCCAGCACTCAGAAAGTAGAGACCAGTCTGGATTACACATAATTCTAGGCCATCCTGGGCTACAAAGAGATTCTGTCTTAAAGAGCCAACCAAATAACAAAGCTGCAATTTTATCCTTTCCCGTTTAAATGTCAGCTAAGTGCTGGGGGGAAGGGCATAGGGGGACCATTTGATTGGTCTAGGTTCGGCTTAGGCAAACTGGAGGAAAAAGGACCCAAAGCCAGCATAAGTGGATTCCTTCTGAAAAAACCTGTTTGTCCTGGTATGAAAACAGTGTTTATTTCAGTATGGAACATTATTTCCCTAGATTGAACCCCTTTGACCGGATCATTTCAAGAGGCTTTGGTAACAGAAACCAAGGTGGAGCCCTACAAGGCCTTGGGTTAGAACTCCCGAGGAGACTAGGCACCTTCTGACAACTGCTTCCCAGTGTCTCCTCCACCTTCCTTCTCTTTGTTCTCTCATCTCTCTCTTTTCTCTTTGATTCCTCTCTCAAGGAACCTGAGTGGAAATTGTCCCACCAGCTCGTCTGGATTCCGATCCCAGCTCTGCCACTTAGTAATTAATCACAAACAAGTTCACTAGTTTCACTATCTCTTAGATCATCCACTAATAACAAAGAAACGATTAATACATTACCTTCAAAGTAATAGTGAACAATGAATCAGATACTTTATTCAAACTTAGAACAGGGTCAAGGACTACGTGTATTTTTAACGACATCATTTCTTTCCATGCCCTTCTCTTCTCCCCTCCTTACTTACCTGTCTGCACCAATCCCATGTGTTGCAGCCTCAGCTCGAGTCCTCCCTTATGATGGCTGTGCTTGGGTTTTGTTTACATCTTATTCTGTTTGGGCCAACAGAAATGTGGAACCTTTGTGACTCAGGGGTGAGTCTTCACCTGGCCAAGTTCATTCTTGGTATTAGTCATCTTGGTGAAAGGTCTGTCTCTCAAACCAGAACAGAAAAGCAACCCACTAACCAACCAAAAAAACAACCTAAGAAACGACACCAACAACCAAATTTGAACAGATTTGTAATGGGAGTGAAAACCTTTCTTGGCATGTCTAGTGAGATTCTGACCTACTCCATCTTTATCAAGATGGCAGGGATTCCAGGAGGCGCCTGCTGTGGGGAGAAATAGTTATGGGTGGTGAGAAGCAAAGAGAAGAAAAAGCCAGAAACCAAGGGAGGTGACACAAGTTGTACCCATCTCTTTTTAGGCTAGGTGGCTTGGTGTTTATTCCTGTTTTGGTTTTTCTTAGAGTGTAATAAAGATCTCTCATCGTCTGATCACTATTATTTTAATTACATTTCTTTCTTGAAGTTTGCCCATGAACTGTAGCCTTTAATGGCTGATTTTTCTCTCTCTCTCTACAGCCCTTTATTTCTTCAATAATAAAGTAGAAAATCTGTTCATAAGTTTAGTGGACATTTGTACTGTCCTGCAAATTGCTTATTCATATTCTCTTTCTTTTTCTTTTTTCTTTTGGAGACAGTGACTTATGTAGCTGCAAACTCACATTGTAGCTCAGGATGACTTTGCATTTTGGATCCTACTGCTTCTAATTCCCAAATGCTCAGATTACAGGTGTGCACCATTGCAACTGACTGTAAGTGGTACTGGGGATGAAACTCTGGGCTTCCTGATACTGGGTAAGCACCCTATCAACTGAGCCACATCCCCGGCCTGCACTTACTTTCTTTACTGTGGATGGAAGCCAGGGTCTCACACATGCTAGGCAAGCAGCTAAACCTAAACTGTGTATCCAGCTACACTTTACCTATTTTCTTATTGAGCAATGTCATCTTATGGATTTGTAAGGACTCTTGTTACTATAGTTCGTCTAAGGTTTTGTTTTTCTTAATGTCAAAATCTGTGATCAATTCAATCCTCAAATTTTGTGCAAATACATAGTTGTTCCAATGTTATTTACTCAGCATTTCCAGTAATTTATTAAAACTTCTTTTGAAAAGTGTCTTGCTATGAAGCACAGGCTGGTCCAGAACTTGGCTTCCTCTTGCTCAGCCTTTTGAGTGGAATGAAGTTGTGCACCACCATACCTGCCATCATTTTTATATTTTTTTCTAATAAACTTTAAATCACTTTGTCAAGTTCAAATTTTTAGTCTGGAATTTTTATTGCGATGATCTTGAAATGATAGACGTTTGGGAGAGAAATCTCATCTTTATGACTGACATATAAAGGGTTTACATATCCCTGGATTCCAGATTTTATGCTCTTTCTTTCGATTTTTTTTTTTTTTTTTGAGACAGGGTTTCTCTGTGTAGCCTTGGCTGTCCTGGAACTCACTCTGTAGACCAGGCTAGCTTCAAAGTCAGTTATCTGCCTGCCTGTGCCTCCCGAGTGCTGGGACTACAGGCATGTGCCACCACTGCCCAGCTAGACTTTATGTTTGTTTGTTTGTTTGTTTAGCTCTGCCCCTGCCTACTGCTTTTTGTTCAGGACTAGTAATCTTGGTTTTCTTTTTCCTTTTTTTTGGGGGGGGGCAGGATTTCTCTGTATAGCCCTGGCTGTCTTGGAACTCACTCTGTAGCCCAGGCTGGCCTAGAACTCAGAGCTTCACCTGCCTCTCCCTCCCGAGTGCTGGGATTAAAAGCGTACACCTCTATGTCTGGTTTAGGATTAATAATCTTAGAGGCCCAGTTTTGTTTTAGTATTTTTATTAGAGAACCAAACTGCTTCTCAGGTGGCAACAAGGCATAGGATTAAGAGTTGGTTGGCCTAGTTAGTGCAATGCTGGTTGCTAGTCGTGAGAAAGACTTCACTTTTCTGGAGGGTAGAAGGGACAGCCAGAGAGAGCATGAAGCCAGTCTTCAGCAGCCTCTGGTACCCAAGTCTGGTTAACTTGAAAGTCAAGTGCTGAGCTAGGAACAAAGGTCAAGCTGAGCATTACTACTTGTGATATGCAAGCATGTGATGGGATAGATAATTGGAACTAAAGGCAGAAACAGCAATTCACGGGCAAGTGGGGTCTTGCATTGACTTACTGGTGAATGATCAGCAAAAGAGTCCTTAAAGGAAATCCAGGCATGCAAAAGTCCAGTGAAGCAGGTAGTCCTTCCTAGACAGTGTTTCTCATCTTCTATGCTGTTCACACCATCAATTATCTTAAAGATTTATTATTTTAGATTTATTATGTGTAGATGTGTGTGGGTATGTTCACAGAGAGTAAAGGTGCCTGCAGTGGCCAGAGGTGTCAGATCCTCCAGAGCTGGAGTTAGACAGTTGTGAGCCACATGTTGGGCATGCTGAGAACTTAACTCTTGTTCCCTGGAAGAGCAGCCAGTGCTTTAAACCACTGTGCCATCCCTCCAGGCCTAAGTCAGAGTTTTTGTTGTTGAGGGGGACTGCCTGTTATATATAGTAAGATGTTTAATAGTATTCCCAGCCATCGCCTGTTAGATGTTGGTAGCAACTCCTCTGCCCAGTTATGGCAACAGAAAGTGTCTCTGAGTATTGCCAAATGTCTAGTGGCTGGTAAAATCACCTGTAGTTAAGAACCACTGTTCTAAGATGTAGATCAGGGGTTCTCAACCTTCCCAACGCTCCGACCACTTAATACAGCTCCTCATGTTGTGGTCACCCCAACCACAAAATTATTTTCATTGCTATTTCTTAACTGTAATTTTACTACTGCTATGAATCATATTTTCTATGGTCTTAGGTGACCCCTGTGAAAGGGTCATTTGACTACCAAAGGGGTCTCGATCCACAGGTTGAGAACCACTGATCTAAAGTAACAACCACTACTGAGAAAAAACCATGAAAGTGAGCACTCCAGATCAACTAGTAGGATGTCAGTGGGAAGGATGGAGCAATTTACAGTCAGTTGGCTTCCTGGAAAGAGGAAGTGCAAGGTACCCCACCCCCACTCAGCCACATCCTGGTAGCCCAGAGGGTGGTGACATAACTGATGTCCTAGGGATGTGTCATGATCACAGCAGGAGGAGTAAGAAATAGACTAGGGGCCTAATTTGCTCATAGCCAAGTGAAAGAAATGCTTCCTGCAGAGCATGGGGCAGGTAGGGGGACCTAGGGTCCAGAGGTATTGCTCCTAGAGAAATTGTAAATCTTTGTTGAAAGGGGACATTATAGGCTGAACCACCTCAAGACCTATACCCAAATCCTGTCACTTTGTCCCAGTTGCAGCAGCTTTGGGGACGTGCTCAAATGCCATTAGGTGTAATTGGCTCATAGTAGTGGGACTGGGTTCAGCTGGCTAGTGGAAGTTGAGTAGAACACGTAGCATGGGGGATGTGGGAGTGCTCCTGGAGAGAAGAAAGAACTGAGTGACGGGGAAAATGTAGCTCAGCAATGTTCAGGAGAGGCAGGAGCTAAGGCTTCACCAGGAAGGGAAGGGGAAGGTATACCCCAACCCTACGTACACTCCCTAGGGTTGGTAGCCCACATCTGCCAACAAAGTTCTCTATGCTGAGTTGCTTGTTATACAGAGAAATGAACTGGGTGTGGTTGCTCATGCCTGTAACCTCAGTACTTTGGAACCTGAGGCAGGAGGATTGCTGTGAATTTGAGGCCAGCATTGGCTATGCAGTGAGACCCTTTCTTAAAACAAACAAAAGAACAAACAACAAAAAGCCAAAACCCCCAAAAACCCAAGGCAAAACAACAACAATAATAAAACAAAACAAACACAAAGAGGAATGAGTAGGAAGGGAGAAAGGGGAAGTCTGAAAAACCTTCCCGGACTCAACTCAAGGGAGCCACAGACTAGTTAACTGTGGGTGTCGGCAGGGAAATCTAAATGAGAGGCAGATGTTCAACTTAAGACTGTTCACGAGAGTTTGCTATCCCAAACAGCTGCCGTATCTTTCTCCCAGTGGAAGGAAGCCAGAGGAGGTTCCAGGAAGCAGCAAGGCAGGTAGAAGCCTGTGCAAGCAAATGAAAGACACTTGGCTTCTGTTCGGAAAACAGGCACACAGGACTACTATTCAGCTAGGATATGCAGTGTAGCAGTGCTGATTGGTAAGTGCCAATATGTGTATGTGTTTGCAAGTGTACGTACACACACACACACACACACACACACACACACACACACACACACACACACGAAATTACCTGCCTAAAATGAGGGCAAAACCTTCCCTCATCTGGTGAGAGTAAGGGAAGCCACAGGTGACCTATGGAATATCAAAAGTCAAAATGGCCTGACCTTGACCTAATCATTGACCATTCTACCTAGAATGCAGTGGTTAGAACCAGACAGAGAGGGTGTGATGGATAGCAAAATTTTCTCAAGCTTTGGGGACAAGATCAGAATTACAGCTAACATGTGATGTAACAATTGTTTAGATGTAGCAAACACCACTTGTGTGTGTATGTGTGTGTGTGTGTGTGTGTGTGTGTGTGTGTGTGTGTGTGTGTACATGCAATGTTCCTATGTAGGTGGGTATACCTGTTACATAAATTACTGTGAAGGTCAGAATATAACAAGTATAGGTGTCCACCTTTTAAGATGGTGTCTCTCAATGGCTTTGAACTCTAGGGACCAGTGAGCTGTAAGGATCTGGTTCTACCACTTTATCTCAGTATTCCTGGAATTACAAGCACACTCTTACCATCCCTGGCTTTTTATGTGGGTCCTGGGGTTCCAAACTCAGGTTGTCATGCTTACAAGGCAAGGGCTTTAGTGACTGAGCCATTGCTCCAGCACCTTCAGACATTATTTTCTACGTACATGTTAACTTATTGAGCTTTTAAGGTATAGGTAAAATTAATACCTCCATTCTACAGGTGAGAAACTGTAGGCATAGACGGACTGAATAATGTGCTCAATGGAGAGTTGGCAATTCTGACACAGCCTGGCTTCAGTCAGTGCACACACTATCTACACTACACAGAAGAATGCCAAAATCCTTAACCAAAAGAGACCAGCTAAAGCCCCTAGTGGAGGGGATAGGGAGGGGGTAATCCGTAAGTGCTCCACATCAGCCAAACCGTGTCATCTAGAATCACAGGGTATTAATGAAACCCATCCAGAGGCTACTGTGGTGGGTGACAGTTCTAATTAGAAATGAGAAGAATCACAAGATGGTTCAACCTACTGGGAGAGGTGGATTTTTTCCCTCCCAAATACTGTGTTTCCGGGGCTAAAACTCCATAGAAAATGTTACACACACACACACACACACACACACACACACACACACACACACACACACACACCCTGTGTAGTGGTGATTGAATTTAATGACCAGACCTCGCATAGCAATTTAAATGAAGCGAAAAATTTTCCATTTCCCATTTAAAGTTCTGCCTCAGGTTTATTCAGCACATACAAGCTAGTTCCTTCCCGGTGCTTAGAGCTCTGTCCACTGTCATACTGTGAAGCCTTCGCTTGAGATCTAGACTGGCTGCACCTTGGCAGGCACTACCCATACCACTGATTTACTATTTCACCAGACTGCAACACGTTATCTATCTTATGCAAATATTTCCTATCTCCTTGAACTACAACCTCTCGGAGAGCTAGGCTGTCTGTCCACATAATTTTGCTCATTACAAAGGGCTCCAGAGAGATCAGTTTCTATAAAATTAGCCTTCTTCTCTTGAGACTACTCAAGTGCCTATTCTGTGCCAGGTTTTGGGTAAACAGATGAAACTCAGGCACAAATTTCATACTTCTGAAAAAGTAGAAGATGGGCTTGTTCTAGGTTTTCCTGGAAAGTTACAGAATGTTAAAGCAGGACATTACAGGAAGGAGTACAGAATAGTGGGAAAACATGGAAGCAGATAACCTGGTGTCATATCTGATTTTATGTATAACTGGAGTCCATTTCCTGATCATTTGTGTGTTTATTTCTATGTGACACATAGGGATTCTATAAATAATTAAAAAAATTAGGAAACAGATGCAAATCCTTTTGGAGGAAACTTCCTGAACTACATTTTAAGAGACCTACTAAAACCCCACAACTAACACCATACTAAAATGTAAATGACTCTCACACTCTGCTCCCAAAGATGAGTCATACAATGTCTGTTTTCACTATTGTCACTTAAATTATTCAGGAAGTTCTAGTGAGGTGCTGGGTAAGAATATAAAACAAAAGGCATCAAGATTAGAAAGGAGCAAGGAAAGATGATAGCATATTAAGTGGAGAAAACCCAAAGTACCCAGAGAACCCTACTGAAGGTCATGAATGAACCCACCAAGGTTTCAGCTGAATATAACACTTAACTCAGTAAGATATAAGCTTGAAATACAAAAATCAAGCCTGAGGAGGTGGCTCAACTGGTAAGTGCTTATTGTGAGTGCACGAGGACTTGCCTTGGAGCTCCAGTACCAATATTGTTTAAAAGTCAGGCATGGTGGAACACGCCTGTAATCCCAGTACTGGGGAGGTGGAGACAGGAAGAGTTCCTTGGGACTTGCTGGCTATCCCCAAGTCAGTCTAGCTGAATTGACCAGCTCCAGGTTTGGGGAGACCTTGTCTCTGGAAGGGCTGAGAGATGGTTCAGTGGTTAAGAGCACTGGCTGCTCTTGCAGAGGTCCTGAGTTCAATTCCCAGCACGCACATGCTGGCTCACAACCATCTATAATAGAATCTGATGCCCTCTTCTGGCATGCAGGTATACATGTAGAGAGAGCACTCGTACCTAAATATATAAATAAATAGGGTGGAGAAGTAATTGAGGAAGACCCTCAACATTGACCTCTGGCCTTCACACATGTACCACACAGACAAAAAACCAACTGTTTCTATAAACTAGTAAAAAACAATCTAAAAATGAAATTAAGAACTTTCAACAGTATCAACAAATTAAAAACAAAGAATCAAATAAAAAACATAAATACAAGACTTTGACTTCAAAACTACATAAGAATTAAGAAGACATTATTGCTTTTGCAGAGGACCTGGGTTCAGTTCTCACCACCCACATGGTGGCTCAGAACCATCTGTAACTTTAGATCCAGAGGATCTGATGCTCTCTTCTGTCCTTCAGGGCACCAGGAAGCACATGGTATATAGACATACATGTGGGCAAATCACTCATACATATAAAATAAATACATCTAAACTAGAAGAAAATGGTATAACATTGATGAAAGACATTAAAAGTAAGATAAATACACAAAAACATCTTAAATGTTAAGTGGTCATGTACCCTTAATATTTTAAGATGGCAATATTCTTATATAGTTCACAGCAATTGCTACACAAATTCCAGATGCCTTTTTTTCTTTTTACAGAAATCAATAAGCTTATGCTAATATTCATACAACAGGACCAGAATAGCCTTTGAAATCTTGAAAATGAACAAGGGTGAATATTTTCCATTTTTGAAACTTACAACAAAGAGAAAGGAATTAAGACAGAGAGAGAGAGAGAGAGAGAGAGAGAGAGAGAGAGAGAGAGAGAGGGAGAGAGAGAGACTATCTTTTTAAAAAAATAAACACCAACTTTGCTTCATACTGACTCATCCTGAAATTCTGTCTTGCAGTGTAAATCAAGATACGGGCCACACCTGAGTGGAGCATTCTCTAGCTGTCAGTATTCAGCTGTCTCCCCAGCTGCCACCGACAGGCTGAGACAGGAAGATTGCTTAAACACAGGCATTTAGGGCCAGCCCAAGTGGACTAGCAACAGGAGATATATATTCAAATAATATCTGTGAGATGGAATGTTCTACCAGAACATATATTAAAAAACAAACAACTTTGCAAGTCAACAATGAAAAGGCAAACATCTTGATTTTACCTGGCTAATGAGGTAAATAGACATCTTTCCAGAGAGAATGGAAAAATGGTCGGTATGCACATGAAAGACACCACAACTTTGTCA
The DNA here is from genome assembly GCF_949786415.1 of Peromyscus eremicus. Lineage (NCBI taxonomy): Eukaryota > Metazoa > Chordata > Mammalia > Rodentia > Cricetidae > Peromyscus > Peromyscus eremicus. The sequence continues at coordinate 98,677,468 of NC_081439.1, read as the reverse complement.
GCCATCAGGGGAATTGAAATGCAAGCCACAGTTAGATACCACTGCACTCCTACTGGGATCTGGGATGCCAATACTCAAAGAGGCAGATAATAATGCTGGGGAAGTTAGGAGAACTTGGAACCCATGTGTACTGCTGATGGAAACCAAAGTGCTGTAGCTGCTGTGGGAAAGTTTGGACAGTCCTTCAGAAGTTAGAGTTACCATGTGATCCAGTAATAGTAATTCCATCCGCACATCTATGCCCAAGAGGAATGAAAATACACTTATACAAGCACCTGTAAACTCATGTTAAGATTAACAGTGTTCATATTACATTCATTCTGTAATGTAAATAGCTCTAATGTCCAAGAATGGATAAAAGACAGTATATTTATATGAAAGAATATTATTCAGGCATGGAAGGGAATGGATTAATTATTGATATATGCTATATAGATGAGGTATGGACATATTATGCTATGTGAAATAAGTCAGGTACAAAAAGATACATATTGTATGTTTACAAGCGGCAGGTCTGTAGAGGAGAGTAGATTAATGGTTGCTTGGTGCTGAAGGCTGAATGGTAAGGACAGGGGAATGATTGCTAATACATATGGGCCTCTCATGGGTGAGAGAACATTCTATGAGATGATGCTTGTACAACTCTATGAATGTACCAAAACATCAAACTGTGTACTTCAAACAAATGAACGTATATGGTATGCAAATTGTTATCTTAATAAAGAGGAAAACTCAGACGGGAAAAAAAAAGAGCATGCCGGAGAAGTTTTCAACTGACACACACAGAGGCAAAGTCTTTGAAGAATTTAGCCTCAATTTCCACTAGGAAAATGGATAAACAGACATACCCCTTCCTTCGAGTGACCTTTATGTGTTTCGGGATTAGAAAAACCGACTAGATAAACTCTTACTGACCAACTCCACACCCTGTGCACAGACTCACTCGCCACCTGTTGTTCTGCCTTCCTTTGTCTGTCCACAGCAGAAGATTTATGCTGTTAGACCAAGCTGGTCTGCCTTAACGCTCAGGTGGTATACTTCACGCTCAACAGACCAACGCCCAAGGTTCAGGGCACACACAGACACACAGACACACACACACACACACACAGAGGAGGAGAGGAGACGGGGGTGGGGGAGGGGAAGGGAGAGAGATGTTAATTGATCACTCTGGCCATTCATCTCAAGTAAACCAGTATTTATACTAAAAAGCCTGAGCTCTTATTATGACGACTTGTGTAGTTCATCAGCTAGTGACTCATCCTGCGTTCTATGATGTGTTGGTCACGGTTCAAAGGCTGTTGCTAACACTGCTTTCTATCTTATTTTTTTAAAAAAGATGTTTATGCTACTTGTAGAGGGAGCCAAATCATATAAATAATGTAACAATAACAATTCCATATATGGGCATGATGACATCTGTGATGGGCTACTACGAAATCTTGCATGAAATGAGCTATTTTATCTATGCTTTTTCCACTGCTAAAAAAGTTCTTCATAGCCCTGGGTTACCCTGAATTACTGAAGGGATCTGGAGTCCTTTGTAGACAGAAATGTAGTTCTAAACTTGCCACTGTTCAATCTGTGTTTCTACACTGACCCACGCCATGCTCATGGAACTACCAAGTTCTCTCACAGTGCTAGCTAATCTTGCAACTGGAGAAAATAGTCACCACTAAAGCCACCCCCAGGGATTCCTCAACAGCTTTGAAGCTGCATAGGATCTAGAGACTACAGATTCCCAAGGATGTTTTATTTAGCTTCATGGACATCCCCAGAAATTCCTCCTGCGGTATTAGGTAGAGAGACCTGCTCTGATGCCAAGTGCCCTCAGATCAAAGAGGCAAGCCTGGGGTTTCCAGGATATCCTTTCCTTCCCAAGTTTTCCTGTTAAAGCATGGTTTGGGGTCTTTTTTCACCCTGGCTGTAACTACTAACAGGCACTGGTTCAAATTCTCTCCCCAATTATCTATGTCCTGTGGGTTTTAAAAAAATGTTTTCTTCCCCACGGAGTCACATGATAATGACTTCAAGTTCTTATCAAGAATGATGCTAAATTCAAAGCATTATTTCCTTCACTTCCAGTTACAAATAAGTTTTACCTTTTATTGGGTTCCATTATACAATTATACAGTCTCGTTATTATTAAGCAGTAATTAAGCAAAGTGAATGAATGGTTTTGAGCTCTACTTTTCAGCATATAGATTTACCTAAAAAAGTACAAACCAAGCACAGTGGTGCAATTTTCCAGGCACTTTCAAGTTGCTTAAATATTTACAAATACGTAAGCACCCTGTATGAAAGAAAGCATGACGATTTTGGTGTCAGGAGGAAACACTCCACACATATCGAATCTCTCAATTTGAACATTTGCACAGCTCCGAATATTCCTGAGAAAAGCCAGTCTCATTGTCATTTCTTTCCAAATCTCTTCATACTTCAGCATATCTTGGGGAACCATAACCCCTGTCACTCGATGTACCACTAATTGCACAAAATACATGTAACGTGTTGTTCATCCAAGGAGAATGCATTGTGTCTTCTTGTAATATCTGAAACAAAAACAAACAAAAAAAACCACACAATCATCACCAACTGAAACTGCTACTGCCAAAAAAGACCATGTATATGAAATTACAGGCATATTTTAATTTATCACTGACACTGGGCTATTTACAATGACGGAAAGCAGAAAGAGCAAAGAATAACATTACCGGCTTCAGTCTTCACAGCTGAGTTACAAAGGCAGCGTATCAAAAAAGCAGAAAAGATTTGGTTACTCATTAGGAAAAACAAAAGGTCAGGAAATGTAAAATTCAATTAAAAGAGACAGGGTTTGACCTTTGAATTCTATTTTAACATGTCATCACAAAAGCTTCAAGTAGGGGTTACCCTTGGAGAAGAGTTTAATGGATCATCTATCCACTTTCTAACAGTCATTCTCAGAATCAAATAGTCCTTCCTGCTGACTTGGATAATACTAAATAAAGGTAGGAATCAAAAGTGCCTATTTGAAAGAAACTATGATCATATAAGCTAATCAATATAAAAATAAAATAAATATAAAATATGAATGTTATATTTCCCATGTATATAAAGATACATTCATGTTGGTATACATATTTTAAAAGTTAGTCTGTTAATGTGATCAAATGCCAAAGCAACAAAGGTTTTATGCTTAAATGAATTAGAGGAAAGGAATGGTATGCATATGACATTGCCTCTCTTTGAGTCCTACCTTAGGTCTTAAGTTTTTTATTTGGTTTGGTGTTTTGTTTTTTTTTTAATATTGGGTTTCGAGGTTGGAAAGATGCTCAGTGGTTAAGAGCAGTTCTGCTTTCTCAAAGGATCTGAGTTTGGCTCCTAGTACTCTCATTGGGAGCCTCACACTGCCTCTAACTCCAGCTCCAAAGGATCCCACATCCTCCCTTTTCTTGCCTCCATATTGCACACACACACACACACACACACACACACACACACACACACACACAGGAGACACATGCACATATACACACAAATGAAAAGAAAAATCTAAAAAACTATGCGGTGTGCTGGTTAGGTGTTCTGTTTTTGTTTTTGTTTTTTGTAAATTGAACACAGGCTAGAGTCATTTGAGAAGAGGGAACTTCAACTGAGAAAATGTCCCCATCAGACTGGACTGTAAGCAAGTTGTGGGGGCATTTTCATGATTAACGATTGATGTGGTAGGGTCCAGCCCACTGGGCAAGTGGGCCTAGTTTGTATTAAGAAACTAGGATAGCAGGGCAGTGGTGGTGCACACCTTTAATCCCAGCAGTCGGGAGGCAGAGGCAGGTGGATCTCTGTGAGTTCGAGCCCAGCCTGGTCTACAGAGTGAGTTCCAGGACAGCCAAGGCTACACAGAGAAACCCTGTCTTGAAAAACCAAAAAAAAAAAAAAAAAAAAAAAAACAAAAAAACCAAAAAAAAAAAAAAAAAGGTAGGCTGAGCAAGGTGCAGCTTTACTCCATGTTTCCTGTCCTGACTTCCCTCAATGATAGACTGTGATAGGGGCGTGGAAGCCAAATAAACCCTTTCCTCCCCGTGCCGCTTTGGGTCAGAATGTTTTCTCACAGCAGCAGAAAGCTAACTAGGACATGAGGTTTGTAAGTTGGCTTTGAAGCTTTAGTATTAAACGCTGCTCTACGATAACAGTCCTATGCGTCCTGTCATTTGTGTTGTTATAAGTCATAGGCTTAAATCTTATAATAAAGGAATTTCATCTTCCAAAAATCTTATCTCATGACCCTAATCTGAAAGCACACTACAGATTTAATGGATGACTAGTCAATTATTCATGTCTGTCAGATGTGACAAGCCAATGGGGTTGTTCACTGAGACCGTGTCTGAAAACCTACTATACGCTACAGTGGCCACCACCAACTCTACCTAAATAAGAAATCTGCAGTTAATAATCTTAAATTATGCTGGGTTGCCTTCCTTGCTCAGCCTTAATACAAGGCCTCAACTTGATAGGCCATGCTTTGTTGGCACCCATGGGAGAACAGAAACAGAGGTGGATTGGGGTGGCACGGGGGTGGGGGGGTTGGGGGGGTGGGGGGGAATGGGAGGAGAGGAGAGAGGGGAAACTGCAATAAGGATGTAAAATAAATGAAAAAATTTAATTAATAAAAAAAAATCAAGTTATTCTTCTAACTTTTATGGTCAGAAGCTTAAAACAAAACTTAAAATATAAGTATAAAACTTACTGTATACTTTGCTATACTGTAACAAATTACATTGAAAACAGCCAAGGAATATTCAGGCCATTTCTTTTTTCAAGGAATTATTTATGGGGCTCAATGGAATAGTTCTATTTAGTGTGTACTTACTTACACTATGTCTTATTTTGTGGGAGTATTATCAATCTTAACATATATGAATGAAAAAAATCTTTTAACCTAATATTTAATGAAAGATATCAATTCATTTATAATATTCATTCTAAGGTTAATGGTTTGCATAAACATGAACATATAAAAGGAAAAGTTTTCTTAGGTAATGTTAGCTCATGTTAGTCTAAAATATTGGCTCCGGCTAAGAAAAATAGCAATGGCTTAATGGAGTAATTGATATAGGCAGGTGGGAGATGGCCAGCTGATTTGAAAAATTCATGCTTTAAGGAGGAAAATTACAAAATGACCATTCTAAATACCTTGATCATAGCAGCAATAATAAATTGGATAATTTGCCTTGAATTTGAATAATTTAGAATTCAAGACAAGGCAATGCAGCTGCATGCAAATGAAGTAACTGTCAGTTGTTTTCTGTCTTCCAGGAAGGAGTCATTTGTTACTGGTTTATTATGAGGAATGAGACTCAGCAAGCAGACGGCTTCTAAGAACCAGCTACGTACACCATTTAATAACAAAATTCACTGAGGACAGGAATGGTGCAGAGAGCTATGCTCCCGGTGTGCTAACAGGTGAGGGTGAGATGCTGACAGTGACGGAAGCCGAAAGCTTCCCTTCCTTCCTAGTCTTCTCCCTTGGCTACTCTGGGAAGGAAGGAGACAGGGGTCTCTGAAAGCTCATCATCAAGAGATACCTCGATATTTCCATTCAGTCCTAAATAGGCTAGTAAGGCAAAAAGAAGCCGAAGAACACCGAATGCTCCTCAAGCTCCAAGGTTCCAGCTACGAAGAATGGATGCTTAGGAGACTGGACTTGACCTCATTAACCACTTAATTCTGGGTCCACCCTGGTTCTCTATAATGAACAGATGACAAAGATTAGAAAAGGAAACTCATGGTCACATCCAGTGATGAGATTTCTCGTAGCTCTTTTAAGTAAAAGCATACCAAAGAAATGCAAAGACCTAGGAGGTTTAACTGAAAGTCAGCTAGCTTGTGTTGTCTGACAAGTCTTTCTACCACACACTCGGCTATAAGGAAAGCTATGGGAGTCTCCCACAGGGAGTGGCTGCCTTCAATCACTGAAGTCCAGGTCTAAGACAAATAACCTTCTCCCTTTGCAGGACTAGTCTGTGGCTTTTTTTTCCACCTCTGGGATCGTGTCTTGCTTATATAGCCCAAGCTGGCCTAGAAAACTCTATGTGTAGTCCAGGTTGGCCTTGAACTCACTATCCTCATATTTTAGCCTCTTGAGCACTGGAATTACAGATGTGTATCACCCTGCTAGACTTTAAGGGCCAGCTTTCAGAATATACTCTCTGGAGCCTGGCAAGGTGGATCATGCCTATAATTCCAGCACTCAGAAGGCAGGGACAGGCAGGAAGGGCGGGAATTCAAAACTAGCTTTGGTTGTATGTAAGTTTGAGGCCAGTTTGGGCTATATGAAACTTTGTCTCTGAGAGACATGTTTTCATTTATGAGGAAATGAAGAAGGCTTTACAATAAGCTCAAATGTTGTCAGTGAGGAAGCAGACCATTATGCCATAACTTTTACAAACATGATAAAAATGTTTAAATGGTTAACTGGCAATCCATATGCAAAGTAAATGTAAACGTAACTTCCAGGGCCTCAACAGATAGTCTACCAACACAAATCAGACTTCTACAAGGGTCAGAGGATATGTAAAAGTGGTAACTACTTAATGATGACGGGATTTGGCTATGAGCGAAGATCGAGTGTTGACTTTTTATTTTTTCAGGCTGTTTCCCTAAGGTAGTTATAATTGTTACTAATACTCAGTGATTCAGCCTGTTACCTACGTCACAGTATCTAGTTTCAAAAACCTGTTATTGTATTTGCTTATGTGTGATATATGTATTTGTTTATATGGGTGTGTGCACAGGTTCATGTGGATGCATTGTATGTGTGTGTGCTCCTGTGTGGAAGCCAGAAGGATGACATTTGCTTTTGGAGACAAGTCTTTTACTGAACCTGGGCCTCATAGACTTGGCTAGCCCGGCTGACAAACGAGCTCCAGGTCTTCCCGTCTCCACTGCACTCCAAGCACTGGGGTTACAGGTATTCACTGTTTTATGGAGGTGCTGGAGATCTGAACTTGGGTCCTCATGCTTGCGCAACGGGCACTTTACCGACTGAGCCATCTCCCCAGGGCCAGCATCTAGCGTCTTATAGCCAAGATAAGAACACTATATAGGAACTGGGTTACCGAGCCAGTCTTTCCACCTCTTTGGGATTCTTCTTGAGACTCTTGTCAATGTTCACAGAAGATCAATTTGGACTTGCTTAGCTAGTTGTCTTTAATGTCATAGCACAAAGAATAAAATGGTCTCTAACTTCTGTAGCACTTTTAGGTAACTGCTTCATTCACATTACATGACTAAAATGGCTGAAGATATGAGCTAAGCAAATTTTAAAATATAAGCTAAAGGGCCAGTGAAATGACTCACCAGTAAAAATGTTTGCAGTCAAGCCTAGTGATCTGGGTTCAATCCCTGGAACCCACATGATGGAAGAAAAGAACTGATTTCATACATACCATGGCACACACGTGTCATGTTACATGCACACTGTGGCATATATGCAACACACACCTACTTACCCATATCCACACATGCATACATCCATACAAGGTAAAGAAATTAAAGTGTAATAAAAATTTAATATAAACCAAATAATTTTAGGGTAATACTTTTCAAACTAATGTATTTTGCTAAGTAGTACTTTAGGGACCCCAGAGTCTGTGCTTAGTTTTAAGAATGTTAATACTTGCCTGCTCATGGATTATGTCAGACAATTCCTTTACCATGTCTCTAAAATTGGATTTTAGCCCTTCATGGTACTCGACTTGATCCTCTTTAATTAGCCGCTCATTTAGTTCGAGTGCGATGCTACATGCCTGTATGAATTTCCTGTGGATGAACATGAAAACACAAAAGATTAAAGTTTTGTTACTTATTCTTACAAAGTATCACCAACCATCAGTTTGACAATTTACTTTGACTATGACTTTTGTAAAGAAAGATTGGAATTTTCCCCTTCCTCACCATTAGTTATGGTCACTTCTTAAGTCTCAAATACACTTTAACTTTATTTTTATCTTTCTTCTCTGCTTTCTGATCTGTTTTAAAACGTGGCTCAGAACCTGGTGCATGTCTTTTAATACCATCACTCAGTAGGCAGGTGGGTCTCCGTGAATTTGAGCTCAGCCTGGTCTACATAGCCAGCTATGGGCTAGCTTAGGCTATGTACTGAGACCCTGTCTCAATCCAAAACAAAAATCAATACCTGGGAAGCTTAATGGAGTTATTTCCTGTCACTCATTCAAAAAGAATTCATTTGGGGCTTACTATTTGGTCAGTAATGTTGTGTATTACAGGTGTGAAATACTTTGGCTGGTAGGAATAGGGACACAGAGTAGAGGAACTACCATAAAAGTCTCACCCCCCCATTATTTCTTATGTTTATATTAATTTTTATTCATTTATTTTTCATGTGTTTAATGCATACAATTAAGAGTGGATGCACAAGCGGAAAAAGTACCCCATGTTTTGTATTCCTGTCATAGCAACTAGTAGAGTCTTCTGTACATGCCAGGCATATACTATTAATAAATACTGGCTACTCTGCAACCTGGAATAGATGATGGCTCGCGGACAGAAAAAGTAAATGATAAAAGTCAGGAGCAAACAAACGTATAGGTTACTATCTTTCTCCTTAGTCTACTTTACTCAATTTGTCCTCATGTTCTATAATTAAATTCTGTTTATATACGAAGGAGACTTGTTTTTTTTCCTGACCGTTCAGACATGCCTTAACTTACAGGGCTCCTGACTGCAGACAAGCTAAGGCATTCTCCAGACCTGCAGAGTCCAAGTGGAAGTGAGAACACAGGGAGAAGAAGGAAGTCTGTGCAACCTTTCCAGCTCCACTTCGCTCCTTCCCTAAATGGTCTGAAATGCTATAATGCAAGGTCAATCGGGCAAAGAGGGAAATCATGTAATGAATGTAGGCTTGTGTTTGTGTCACTTAAAATATCCAAAGCAATAAAGTAAGCTGGCATATTTAATCCCTTGGGTCACAGGAGCAGTGTTAGTACCTCAGAGCATGGAACAGATCATATGGTTCCTGACTACTTAAAGTGCCGTTTGGAGGTCAACTAATCAGTGCAAATGCAGAACGCAGAGAATGCCCTTACTTGGTAAACATTTGTATGGCTGTTTTTTGAAGAAAATGGAAGAAAAGAATAGATGTATGATCTGAAGACTAACACTTACCTAAACATGTCTTTCAACTCATTCACTTTCTTAGGGGGATACTTGGTAGCTTGACTTTCACTTAGGAAAGCCCTCGCATAGGCTAATGGACCAGCATTGACCTAAATTACACAAGAGAAAAAAATGACAGTGTGGCCAGCATGTAATCATGAGGAGATTTTGCATTTTCCTTTTCATTAGAACCTCCAAGGGCTGAGGGGATAGCAGATCCACAATAAAATACAGAAGAAACCCACAGCTTAGAGATCTATTTATTATGCTCATGAGACGTTTGTGTGAAAAATCATTAACTAAAGGGATTAATCTGGTAAAATTGATACACCAATAAATTAGTTAATGATTTCTGACATATAAATACAGGGCTTGGCTGGTCTTAGAGGTTTATGTTAAAGTCCTCTGACATAATACACAATTTATAGAAATTGAATGTGATTTATTTCTTACGTTCAAAAGAATACAGATCTTTTTTCACACCCAATAAGAACATAACACACAACTGGAGTTAGTGCTTGCTCTGTGCCCTTACGAAAGTGAGAGAAACAGCAAAAGCATTTTTGTGCTTATTGGGCAACCAACGTACCTGCACAGAGACACAGCCCTGCAACTTCAGCTGAAGCTGAATCATGTCCACATCAGCCGAGGAGCAAAGCTTGTGCAGCTCTGCAGTTTTATCTTTTATTTCATCAGTAGCAACATCAATTGGTTTTAAATTCACCTGCTGTTCACAGGTTATAGGAATCCTCTTTTTCACATATGGAAATGAGTTTGAAGCTACGAAAAGGCAAAGACCAACTTTAGAAAACCTTTTATTCGGTGGAATTCAAGGAAAAAATAAACAATCACCTTGTTTATACCTTCTACTTTTTCTAGAAAAATTCCTTAGGGTGTCAACCAGTTCCTTCTGCTTCGAGATGAAAGATAAATTATCTTTATGAGACACCTTTAAGCAGTTAGGAGTGACATATGGAGAAACGATGGTTTATTACAAGGACATGTTTGTATAAACTTGTAAAATAACAAGTGATTAACATTTCAGTTAGGTGTTCCTGCTGGCCAGCTGGTACTTGTGTATAGGAGAAAGCACCAAGACAGATATGAAAGTAACACAAAGATTCCTACTCACTGGTCAAGATGGTCCGGCGTTTACACTGTTCTTCTATGCAGCCTTGCTTTTTTCCTGATAAGGTATAAGGGGCCTCAAAAACAAATCTGTTGATATTATGATTTCTTTCAAACTCTGTTTTTCTTTCTGTGAGTTCTTTGTCATCGAAATAGGGCTTCACATAAGTGACTTGTATATGAGCAAATTTTGGATCAAGTTCTTTGGCATTTACCTATAAAGAAAGTTGTTTGTCTTTTTAAGAAACCAAAATCAATGGAAAGAAAATAGAAGTATAGCTTACTGCTTTGAGACCACACTAGAAACATTGGCATTACAATGTGCTCCTGATTGACTAGAAAACTACCTAGGGGAAATCGGAGCTGTGTTTTACAGAGAACTTGTTTATGATTATAAGGGAGGTACAGAAAATCTATAGAGATTACAGAAATACAGGAAGAACAGAAAACACCACTGTAATCTTAGCCCTCAGCAATTAGCATTATCCACATTTCACACATTTCTTTCCATTTGTTTCTATGCATATGTATTATGAAAACTGAGATCACACCAAGCAGTTTTGTAACCTGATTCCTTAAATACTTATTGAAATAGTTCTGCAATATGTAAATCTACCTCAATAAAAAGATAATATAAGTACTATAGTTTATATTGGAGCATTGACACTATTTATTTACATTATTTGAAACAGGATTTCATGTTGTATCTCAGGCTGGCCTGGGATTCATTAGGTAACTCACAGTAGCTTTAAACTTGCAGTTGTCCTCCTACTTTAGCCTCTCCAGTGTTAGAATTATAGGTGTGAACCACCACACGTGGCCTGATATGACTTTTAATGGCTGAATGAATACACATGAGTTACTGGATCATTCCCTTTCTAGCAGACACACTGGAAATTTTCTAACACTTTGCTTGCTATTGAAAGTCATACTTTGGTGAACATTCTTGAATTTATAAGTGTGTTTTTTTGTTCTGATTGTTTGCCTTAGGATACATTTTTCTTAGAAAAAATGTTCAGTTCAAAGATTTATATAGCTTTAAGGATTTTAATAAACTACCCAACTATGCCACAAAGTAGCCTACCAATCTGGACAGCCACAAGCAGTGTTTGATATATCATGAGTAGATATTTTTAAAAAGATTTTATTATTTTTACATTTTTATTTTATGTGTATAAGAGTTTGCCTACATGTATGTATGTGCACCGTGTGCATGCAGTGCTCGCCAAGGCCAGAAGCAAGCATCAAAATCACTGGAACTGGAGTTAAAGATGGTTGTGAGTCATCAGGTGGGTGCTGGGAACCAAGCTGGGTCCTCTACATGAGAAGCAGGGGCACTTAACCACTGAGACACCTCTTCAGCCTTCAAGAGTAGTATTCTTGCCTACATCAGTTTAATCCTAGCCAGCAGAGGAAAGGGATCACAAGAAAACACAGGGATTCTATATGGAAGACAGAGAAGTTTAGTTGTAGGGTTGGGGATGTAATTCAGCTGCGAGAACGTTTGCCTAGCATGTATAAGGTTCTTGGTTCAATTGCCAGTAACAACAACAACAAAACACAAAAGTCTAGTATAGTTGCTGGCCATTTCATGAGGCATCTAAACTCCATGCCAAATATTGCTGCTGCTGTCCTTGCTGAAGGTTCGTTCACCTGTGGATTCTCAACCAATGGCATTTCTCCTGAACTCCAGACAAAACTCCGGATCTGTTTTCCATGTTTTCCCGACAAAATCTGCCTTGTGTCCTGGGTGCTGGTGACCTGCTTACTATCTTGGCCATTTATCAGTTATGTTTGTCTGTGTTTAGTGAGAAAAAAAGAAACAAACAAAACCAACAAAACTCTCCCTGCGAACAGTCTTTGCATCTTTTCACTCTCCACATATGCAGGGGACGGTATGTCTTAACACTGGCTAATTTGTTTAAACCCCTTCTATTTACTTGGCCCTCTCTGGAAACATTAACCTTTCTTTCCTGTTACACTTATCTTAGCCAAAAGACTCAGAAATAATTCTCTCACATTTAAAAGCTGGAATTTTCTAGAAAAACCTCAGTCGAAGTAATTATTTAGCTAAGATGAAACATAAATAGGAAATAAAAGGACAAGTAGTACTAGTACTACACAGTGTACATATGAATAGCAAAAAAAAAAATCCTTCCTAGCCAAGTCTCTAGGCCCATTTCTCAGGGATAGTCATGAACAACACTTTTTTTTTGTATCTCTGACTCTAGATATTTCCTAAACTTGTATAGATAAGTTTATGTGGATTTCCCGTTTTGATACAAATGTACTTACTATCCCTACTGTCCTGCATCTTGCTTTTTTCTTCTCTTTTTTTTTTTGGTTTTTTTGAGACAGGGTTTCTCTGTGTAGCTTTGTGCCTTTCCTGGAACTCACTTGGTAGCCCAGGTTGGCCTTGAACTCACAGAGATCCGCCTGCCTCTGCCTCCCAAGTGCTGGGATTAAAGGCGTGTGCCACCACCGCCCGGCGCATCTTGCTTTTTATTCTCTAATGACATACTTTGCTATCGTCCGTCCTACTGATATGATAAATCCTTCATGCTGCCAGACATGGTGGCTATTAACACCTACACTACTAGCACTTGTGAAACTGAAAGTGCTCGAAGCCGACCTGGTCTACACAGGGAGTTCCTAGCCTTGGTCTCAAGCCGCCCCCCCCCACCCTCCCCCAAGGGAAAAACCGCAATAAAAATAAATCACTCTTTTCATTCCTAGGCAACTATACATTATATATCACACTACTATACATTATTAGTAGTATTCTCATGCAGGTAGCTATATGAGTATCAGGCTCTTCCCAGGCTTTTATAGCACGAAACTTCTTTAGACAAATAGCATTACAAAATAAATGTACATATAATACATTTAAATGACACTTTTGGGCCAAAGGACACACATACATTTAAGAAACTTCTATTCAAATCGCCTGTGCCTTCAAGCAGATTTTGTTCTTTGGCAAGCACAGTGACTTGTTTTTGGTTTGGTTTTGCTTGACATGGTAGCTCAGGCTCATAATCTGTTCCTCTTCCCCTACCTCCCCAAACACACACACACACACACACACACACACACACACACACACACACACACACACAAATGCTTTTAATTTTACTTTTGAACGTTAAAAATCGAATTCCTTATATCAAGTGGCAAACTAGTTGCCTAGATCCTATGAATTACCCTTCTGCAGCTTTTAAACCATCTCAGGATGACTTGTGACAGCAAAAACAACATAATGCTAGGCCATTCCTTGTTATGTTATGTTAGTTAGGAACAGCCAGAAGGCAACCATTTAGAGGAAATAGTAATGTATACTTATAGTTTTGGCACTCAAAAGGTAGAGGCAGGTCCTGCAGTTTAGGCCTGCCTAGGTCAGATCCTGTTAAAAAAAAAAAGTGCTTGGCCAGCATGAGTGTTGTGTAACAACTTCCTAAAGGGTAAAGTCCTCCACCTTGATCCCTAAGATACAGGCTATTCTAAAGGAGGTGAAACCTTCCATTCATCAAGAGACACAATGTTCTTGGACATAAAATATTCCATCTTGCAGGAAAGCTTAGTTAAGGAAGTAAAGAACTCAAAAGCCTCATGGGGTCCCTGAAACTGACCATATTCACTAGGTCTCTCCTTTGCCAAGCATATGTAAGGGCTGCTGAGAGACATTCACAGACAATCAGCTGCTGGGAGTGGCTCAGCCCACATGAGCTGCCTGAAAGAGACACTTTCTAGTCTGTGGAGCTGCCTCCTTTGTGAGCTGTCATTTAGAGTGGCCTTTTGGTGATACATCTGTCTTCGAGTCATTTCTAGTCTAGTAACTAACATCTCACCTATATTCCTATAAATAACCCTGATAAAACTCGCTGGTTTAACAAACTGAGCTTGGGTGACATCCTTACTTGGGCCAATCATTGGTTTTCTATCTGGGATGAGTAGGTGTTTGTTCATGTCTCCCTGGGAATAGTGACATACAACACTGGGTTACGTAGGGAATTCCAGACCAGCCTGAGCTACAAAGTAAGAGCTTGTCTCATGATAAAGCAAAACGAAACGACAGAAAACAAAAGTCTGCACTTGTGAAGTACAGATGCAGTGTTTTCTGAACATTTCAGATGCACGGTTGGTTGACTCTGTGGCTGTAGAATCCACAGCTACCGGGGAGGGGGTGGGGTGGCTACATTTTTATACAAACAGGAATGGCTTCTTGTACAGAAGTACAGAATGACGTCAGGAGTCCTGATGGTGGTTTATCAGCAGCAATATTGGGCTGGTTTTTGGAGGCAGAATGAAAGAGAAAGATGCATGTGGTCCAGAGAGTCTGGCTCACCCGTTACTTCTACAGCAGTTAACGTGGGCATGAACTGAGACTCTGCGGCTACAAGGACAGGGAATTTTCTACTATCAATTTCATGAAAAACACAAAACTAATGAAACTATAGAGAAGTAGAGAGGTATTGCCAAATATTCATTTGGAACCTTTTGTCACATCTACTTTTAAAGGTCTTAAACCTAAGTTCAAGATAACACCATTCCCAAGAGATACAGGCATGTCTAGGAAGTGAAAAGATGAGATTTTTCTCTGTCAGTGATGTCTACTTGATTTCAGGTGCTTTGTTGAAAGTTACTGAGAAATGTAGCCACAAACTCTGTACAGTGGAAGTACTTTCCTTTCTACCTCAGTAATGAACTCTCATCCTGGCAACTGTTAGGTCAAAGGCATTCCGACCGATTTCCCAAAGGCTGTCTAGAAGGAGTAGTGCATTCCTTACTACACAGCCTCTCTTGCTAGAATTCTTCACACCTTGTTATGGTAGGGCCTAATGGGATGGATGATATTTGGGGCAAGACCAAAAATGTCTCTCTGGAAACTGACTTCACTGGAAATGCACAGCACTAGGGACGTTGAAAGGGGAGCACTGTTGTAAGCTCGAGACCAGCCCAAAACCAAAACAAAACATTGGGGGGTTGGGAGCTGCAGTAAAACCTTTGACAGTACAGGCATGAGGACCTGAGTTGGAGCCCTAGAACCATATAAAAAAAAAGCTGGGTGTGGCAGTGCACACCTGTAATCCTTGTCCCAGAGATATAGAGACAGCAGAATCCCTAGGTTTGTTGGCCAGCTAGGCTAGCTAATTTGGAGAGCTCCAGGTTCAGGTAGATAATGACTGAAGAAGACACTGACTTCTCCCTTCCACATGCATGTGTTCACATGTGCATATAATCACATATGTACACATGTAAAATAGTAACAATAATAAAATGTAAGTATGGTCACTCTTGTTGAATTAGGGTTATTTTTAGCATAATAAAACAGCCCTCTGTACCTCTGGATGATTTTACTCATACAATAGTCAACTAAGAATCATGCTGTACTTAATATGAAGGTTTGTGTATAGTCTTACTGTAGCATGCTATGTTGTGTTTGGTTGGTATCTCTGGGAGGACTGCTCTTTTGTTTGAAGGGAAACGGGGAGGAGTGGATCTGGGGGAGAGAGGAGGTGGGGAGAGGACTGGGAAGGGTGAAGGGAAGGGAAACTGTGGTTGGGATGTAATGTATGAGAGAAGAATAAAAGAAAAAAGAATCATGCTGTAGAACTGAATGTTCAACAGCTAAACTGTATTAATCATCGTCTCTTCTATTATTATTATTATTTTTTTTTACAAGATAAGGTTTCTCTGTGTAGCTTTGGAACCTGTCCTGGAACTCACTCTGTAGACCAGGCTGGCCTTGAACTCACAGAGATACGCCTGCCTCTGCCTCCTAAGTGCTGAGATTAAAGGCGTGCGCCACCACTGCCCAGCCTCTTCTATTATTATTAATGAATGCTCTTAATGTAATTATATAGTCACTTTCTACACAGTAACTCATTTAATGAAGAAGATACTATTGTCTTCATGCTACCATTGAGAAAAGTCAAGCACAGATGGGGTAAGTGATTTTCCTATAGTCACACAGTTAGCAGAGAATGAAGACTTGAGTGTTGGCCCCCTTGACTTCAAAGGCTCCACTCTTTCTGTCACTATCTAACAGGCTCTACTTCTATGCTTCTATCCCACATATCAGGAGCAATGTACAGAGCCTGGAACAAATGAACAGTGATTTCCAAATATATGACACAAGTTACCTTGTCTGAATCCTGAATTATTTTGACATTTTCAGTACCAAATTTTTCACCATACAGTTTCACAAGTCTCAAGGAAATCTCTGAAAGGCCTGTGAGCTTGGGTTCTTTATAGATGTACTCTTTTCCATCTTCTTCTTCAAAAAAAGACTATTATAAAAGTAGACAAATAGTATGTGAAAAAAAGTATTCCAGGAAAATCTGCATAACTAGTGACAATATATTTGAATACACTTAAAATAATACTTATTAATATTAGCTTTAACATATTTATGCTGGCTGTTCTATGTCACCTTGACATAGCTAGAATAATTCGGGAAGTTGGAACCTCAATAGAGAAAATGCCTTATCAGATAGCCCTGTGGGGCATTTTCTTAACTAATGCTTGATGTGTGAGGGCCCAACTCACTGTGAAGGTGTACTAACCCTGGGCAGGTGGTCCTGGGGTCTACAAGAAAGCAGGCTGAGCAAGGTATGGGGAGCAAGCTAGTAAGCAGCATTCCTCCACGGCCTCTGCATCAGTTCCTGCCTCCAGGTTCCTGCCTTGAGTTCCTGCTCTGACTTCCCTCAGTAATGGAGTATGGTCATAGTTGCAACTGAAATAAACCCTCTCCTCCACAAGTTACTTTTCGTCATGGTGTTTTATTACAGCAATAGAAATTCTAAGACAATATTAATACTTTAATTTTAGTATATTAATAATATAAGCCACATGCATATATTCAACCTTCTAACTTCGAATAAGTGAAAATTGTCAAATGCACAAGTACACAAACATATTGTCTGAAAGAGGGAGGTGTAATCTGGAAATATTTTTTATTTTTATTAAGTAGTCCCATGTTAGATTTTCTTCCTTCTGTGTGTATTCAAATTCATAAATATATGAACATATTATTGGTAGGAAGAGGAAACTAACATGGATATGTTTTTTATTTTCATTAGGTTTCCATATTAATGTCTTTCTTCCATGTGTTCTTTTTTAACAGATTGTTTGTACTTTTTAAATTTTTTAATTATTTATTTTATTCTTTTATTTTATGTGCATTGGTGTTTTTGCCTGCATGTGTATCTGTGTGAAGGTGTCAGATCTCCTGGAGTTGCAATTACAGACAGTGGTGAGCTGCCATATGGGTGCTGGGAATTGAACCCAGGTCCCCTGGAAGAGCAGCCAGTGTTCTAAACCATTGAGCCATCTCTCCAGCCCCCTTCCATGTGTCTTTAGTCTGTCTTGTGTTACAAAGCTTTAACGACTAGATACTTAATGTATATTTCAGAAGCTTAACAGAAAACTAAACTGAGTTAGAAATCCACACCTTGCATCCCTGACCTAATTAGACAGGAGAAACAAAGTGAATGAGAACATTACAAAAGGAGCTTTCTGCTGTGCAAAAAGCAAGACAGAATCCCAGAAGCAACAACTGTCCAAAGGCCATCTAATAAGTCAAAGGAGAATATTTAAAAAGCCAAACAGCTTGATGAACCAACTTTACTAAAGCACACTTACCTGGCCGTAAAAGGCAACTCTGAAGAAAGTACCTAAAAGTCGTTTTTTGGTGTGCATAACCTCCAAAATTTTTGTGTAAGCGCCATGAAGAGTTCTATAGACTTGAGTCAGTTTCTGAAAAATGAGAATATGTATTTGTGGTTTTGTCAGTCATTAAGTGTCATCAAGATCAACGTGCAAGAGTAAAAAAACCACCAATGTTTAGGTTTTTATTTTAAAGTAGATTTCTTTTGCTTGCTTATTTTATTTTATTTTTGAGATGGAGTCTTGCTATATAGGCCAGGATAGGCTGGTACTGTAGCTAGAGTTTTCCTGCCTTGCCCACAGTCAGGACAAATCTCTGTCACCCGCCAGTCCCACAGCCACTCAGACCCGACCAAGTAAACACAGAGACTTATATTGCTTACAAACTGTATGGCCATGGCAGGCTTCTTGCTAACTGTTCTTATATCTTAAATTAATCCATTTCTATAAATCTATACCTTGCCATGTGGCTCATGGCTTACTGGCATCTTCACATGCTGCTTGTCATGGCAGCGGCAGCGGGCAGTGTCTCCCTCCACCTTCCTGTTCTCTCAATTCTCCTCTCTGTTAGTCCCACCTATACTTCCTGCCTGGCTACTGGCCAATCAGTGCTTTATTTATTGACCAATCAGAGCAACACATTTCACATACAGACCATCCCACAGCATGGTACTCACTTCATTACCTGGCTATCCTGGGCTATTAGCAAGGCATCATCTCAAAAGTTGCAATAAAGGGGATCAGGCTGCAGCTGAGTGGTAGAGAAATTACCTAGCATGTATGATGGCCTGGGTTCAATCCCCAGAAGTGTAAAACATTTTATAGTATGTGAATATGGGAGTTCTACCTAGTTATGTATAGATTATTAAATTCTTTTTATTTAATTTCCATGTGTGTGTTTTGCCTGCATGTATGCCTGTATACCACAAAGATCAAAAAAGGGCATCGATCCCCTGGAGGTTTGGTAGTTTTTACAATTCAGGGAATAAACTTAACATTTCGACTATGGAATATCTTGGAGATAGAGCATGAGCCTAGCATGCCCAGTGTCCTGGGGCTTATCCCTGGCACCACAAACAAAAAGGATATTTATTCTATGATAAAATTCCAATGTCACAATACAATGAACCACCTATTTTCTTCAGAAGACACCAGAGTGAAAAAACAGGAACAACATTATGTACGGAAGGTAATAATGCCAATGTGTCCATGGCCTACCTCAAACTCACGACGTTTCTCATAAATTGGAATAATCAACTTGGA
Organism: Peromyscus eremicus; assembly: GCF_949786415.1. Classification (NCBI taxonomy): domain Eukaryota; kingdom Metazoa; phylum Chordata; class Mammalia; order Rodentia; family Cricetidae; genus Peromyscus; species Peromyscus eremicus. The sequence goes on along the minus strand of NC_081439.1, from coordinate 98,658,253 downwards.
TATCTCAGAAATGACTTCATAACGCTCTGCCTTCCACAAGCCGTCCACACACTGTTCTAGTAACTCCAGCAAAACCTCCTGCATTAAGAGAAATATTCAATTGGATATTAAACTAGCTTTAGATAAATCAATTTCAAACCATTTTAACTTGGAACAAACAAAATGGGCTACGTTCAAGCAAATGCACAGAGGTATACACACACACACACACACACACACACACACACACACACACACACACACACACATGTATATATTGAGACAGGGTTTCTCTGTGTAGCTTTGCGCCTGTCCTGGAACTCACTCTGTTGGCCTCGAACTCATAGAGATCCACCTGGCTCTGCCTCCCGAGTGCAGGGATTAAAGGCATGCACCACCACTGCCCGGCTGCACAGAGTTATATTTGTATGAGCACATCTTCCCCCTCTCTACTTCTTTCTTTTGAAACAGGACCTAGGCATGAAGCCCAGGCTGTCTGTCCTCCAACCGGTGAGCTTTCCACCTCAACCTCATTGAATGCTTAGATTACAGATATGTGCCAGCATAGACTGCTACATGGCAGTATTTTCTAAATCAAATGTTACAAGTACTGGAAAATTAGAAATATTTCTGAAATATGAAACCAATGTCAACAGTAAATTATATTTGTTTTGTTTATGTGAAAATGGAGACTTTACTTGCAGATAATATCATGGTGAATTAAATCTTTTGGTTGTTCCAAATTATGGACTAAGTTGACCTGAAAGTCGAAGAATGATTTACTAGGGGATGGAAATCATGCCAGGGTGAGACAGGGCGAGTGGTGAGGGTGGAAGAGGGTGTGGCTGGATATCAATGAATGATGTATGCACACATAGAAATATCATAATGAATCCTATTTATATATATACATATATATCATGTTTTAATAAAAGTAATTAATAGAGAATGTATAAATACCTAACAAGGCAAATTTCACTAAGCTTGTACATGTCCATTGCTATTCTTTCATATTGAAACAATATTTGCATAGAATATTAGTCTAAAGAGAATTAGACAGTTTTTCAAGCTATTGCATTAGTGATTTAGGTCTTCTTTAAACTGATACAATCCAGGGAAAGAACTCTTCCTATGATTTGAACATTAGGGATAGGATAATATCCTATGATAGAGCTCTCGCACCTTCTAGAATTGTAACAGCTGCTTGAGACAGTTTTGTGAAGCATCATCTCATGTTCTCAACAATAAAAAGATGAGGCCAATTGCTGTGCTGTTGACTACAAGTTCTAGTAACTTGTTTTCCTTCAGATCTAGGGAACTGATTGCCAAAATGGCCTGCTTGTCGCTTAGACAATCGAACTCATCCTCTAGTTCCCATTCCTATTTAGCAGGTGGCAATAATCTATAATTACTTAGGTGGAAATTAGGTGCAGTTTTGACTTTATCCTGGTATGCGTTGAATTGTATTCCCCTAAATGGTAAGCTGAAGTTCTTACCTGCCTCAGAATGTGACCTGATTTGAGAAAAGGTTGTTATAGATACAATCGATTAAGATAAATATACTGATACAAGGTGAGCCCTCAAGACAGTATGGCTGGCATCCTTAAAATAAACTGCAGGTGTCCAGGGAAAATACAATGTGACTACAGAGACAGAGACAGAATCCATGCAGCTGTAAGGAATGCCAAAGACCAACAGCTGTAAGCAGAAGGCAAGAAAGGCCTCTCCCTGATGATACCTAGGTTTCAGATTTCGAGACTCCAGAACGGTGAGGTAATACATTTTTGTGTTTGAAGCCACCTACTTTGAGCTACTTTGATAAGGCAGCCCTAGCACTATGCTCTTCATATTTGCTCCCCTCAGATTCGCATGGGAAAATTCTAACCTTCCAGATGATGCTACCAGAAGGTGAGGCAGTTTGGGGTGATGATGTCATAAGGCAGAGCAACGATGAATAAGATTTCAAGCACCCTTTCAAAAGAAATCCCAGAGACCTAGCGCATCCCTTCTACCATGTAAGGGCACAGCAAACAGGGGCCATCTACGAACCGGGAAATCTGTCCTCCCTGGATACATTACCCACTAGTGCTTTGATTTTGGACTTCCCATCCTCTAGTTCTCTGAGAAATTCATTCCTGCTGTTAATAAGCTACCTAGTCTATGGTGTTATGTTATAGCAACTGGGTGCTAAATAGTTTTAGACAAATCAATTTCCAACCATTCTAACAATCTAGGAAACTAATACAATCTCTTCCTTCACTCATCCTCTGAGCTTATTCCCAAGCCCTGTCACTTTAACTTCCTAGGTGCTTCTCAAATATGACCCATTTCCTCCATTTCTCCGTTTATTGCTAAGACTCAAGACTTCGCTACCTTTTCCCCTAACTGATCTTCCTGACTCCAGCCTTGGCACTTCCCACTACATCCTCTACAGATAGACCACAGGGTTCTGATCATGTCACTGAAAACCTAAAAACATGCCATCACTCACAGAACAAGGGGCAATCTCCTTCATGTGGCACACGAGGGTTGCAATGATATGGTTAACGCTTCTATGATCTCCTCATTCAACAAGCCAAGTGCTCCAATAACAGAGAAAAGCTTACTAGTAATTCTCCTGAAATATCCTCTGCCCTTCAAGCACCTCTTTAGAATAGCTTAGGTACTACCCTCCTAGATGTTTTTCCTGTTCTGGATAAGGAAGGCAAGGTACAAATACTTTGTTTCCCATTCTATGAATCAATGGGGTAAATATTTATAGTTCTACAATATTTGCACACTGTCTAGGTAGCTGACATTCCAAATAAGCTGTGATTCTTTAAGGGTGGGAACAACCTTATTTATCTAGACTGCCTTCTTTTGTAACTCATAATCAATGTGAATACTTGAATAAAGAATCAGCATATTAACATTCACTGGCTATATTAAGAATTTCAGTAGACTGGGCATGGAGGCACATATCTCTAATACTAGCTCTCAGGAGGCAGAAACAGATTGATCTCTGTGAGTTCCAGGCCAGCCTGGTCTACATGGCAAGTTTCAGGCCAGCCAGGGATACATAGTGAGATCCTGTCTCAAAATACCAAAAAGTCAGTTAAAAACTAATGGTGTTTATTTCAGGAATTGAAAGTTGTTTAGTAATTATTTTTTTAAAAAGCTCAAGAAATATACCACTACATAAGCCTAGTAAAAGAAGTAAGTGCAGAAAAAGGTGTTTAATCAGATACATACAAGTAACATACAACTTGAACAGATTGTATATATGCATTTAGAAATACACACACACACACACACACACACACACACACACACAACAACAGTGAAAGAAAATGAGGCCATGAATTTGAAAAAGTGGGGGGATACACAGGAAAGTTTGAAGGGAGGAAAGAAAAGGGGGAATGTTGTAGAATATTATTTTAAGGTGTGTTACTTTTGTTTATGTTGCATTTTTTAATTCTGTGAAGCTGTGATACTTTGCTTGTGTAAAACATCTGATTGGTCTAATAAAGAACTGAACGGCCAATAGCTAGGCAGGAGAAAGGATAGGAGGAGCTGTCAGGCAGAGAGAATATATAGAAGGAGAAATCTAGGAGAAGGAGATCTAGGAACCAGAGAAGGAGGAAGACTCCAGGGGCCAGTCACCCAGCTACACAGCAAGCCACAGAGTAAGAGTAAGATTTACAGAAGTAAGAGAATGGGAAAAGTACAGGGGCAAAAGGTAAATAGGATAATTTAAGTTGAGGAAAGCTGGTAAGAAATAAGCCAAGCTAAGGCCAGGCATTTATAATTGAGAATTCGTCTATGTGTGATTTATTTGGGAGCTGGGCGGCAGGCTCCCCAAAAAAGAGTAAAAACAAACAACAGCAGGGGAAGTGATATAAATAGATTATAATCTCAAAAATATTAAAAATAAATCTTTAAAATTATATCAATATTTTCTTAAAAAATCAGTATCTGTTCATAATAGTAAAAAAGAATTCTGGGTGAAAATGAATACAAGGGACCTTCCTTGATCTCAAAGAACATCTACTACACACTTAAGGCCAAACAGTATTATTGTAAACCTGGGGACAATGCAAGGATGTACACTCACCATTTCTGTTCAGTACCACCCTAGAGGTCTGAGCTGGTGAAATAAGGCAATCAAAAGAAAAAAGGCATACAGACTGACAAAAGTAAAATCGTGTTTCTGTGGCATGATTGCATATGCCCTAAATCACAGAGAATACACAGATGATTACAGAAAAGCTGACAAGCCAATTTCTTTGGGGGCAGAATCTCCTTATGCTGCTCAGGTTAGCCTAGAATTTGAGATCCTTTCTGCCTCTGCCTTCTAAGAATTGGGATTACAGTATTTGCTACCATGCCTGGCTCATGGCAACTGCTATAAAATATAATTTTATGGGATAGTACTCTACTTCAATCTCTGCTTCTGTGTGTTTCTTTCTTTTGCTCATATTTCCAGCCTTTGTGAACTCTTGTCCATGTTCTGTCTGTGTTGTTCTGGTCTTTACTTGCTTTTATACTCACCTTGCTTTGGCTCTGACAAGGCTATAGCTTGCAGATGTTTATTTCCAACCTGATGTCCCTTTATATTCAATTCTGCATTTCATGCAGTCTGATTATTTCCATTTTGATAACCTTTCACCTCAAATTCTAGTTTCTTTTAAAACAGCACTCATCAGTAATCCAGTCCCCAAAAGACAAATATGGCATCTGTTCACTTGTATGTTGTATTAGCTGTTAAGTCTGTGATAAGCAGTCTACAATCCATATAACCACAGAGATTAGGTATAGAGTAAGGGACTCGGGGTAGGATTGGATCACCTTACAAAGGGGAAAGAGAATAGTTATGAATTTATGGATGGATGGGGGGGAGTTTACTGGAACAGGAGGATCAAACAGGAGGGGGAGGAAAGGGTAGGTTAAGGGGGGAATATGGTGAGGGACAGCTAAAACTAAGGGCTATTTGAGGGTTATATTGAATCCTAATACAGTAGAAGCTTCCTAAATTATATACATAAATAAATGCAATCTATATGGAATCATCGAATAATGGCGGGGACAAAGCCCCAGCTAGACATCTCTTGCCACCAAATGAAACCTCCACTGCTAGGAATGGGTTACATCTACTCAAGTTGTTGGCCAAAGAGGCCCCATGGGAACCACCAAACAACCCAGGCTATTGCCAAGGCTATCATTTGCTGTTCACAAACTGATGGTAAGGTCTTATTACTGAAGACAGCACATAATTCACTGAAAACAGAGAAGTCAAGCTTGTGCCTCTCTAGAGCCTCCACTCCTATTGACTAGTGTTCATAGGACACTGGACGGCACTCTGTATGCTACCAGAGGAGAAAGGTAAACAATCAAGCCACAAACCTTGTCATCTACAATGGTGATCTGTCTATAAGATGCACTGGTGCAATCAGAGCACAAAAGTTGTAGGAGGAACCAACCACTATCTGATTAGAAGGAAGGCCTATTTCATGATGGAACCCATATCCAGCACTGCCTGGTGACCAAGAACCTGAGACTAGATAGACCATGGACCTAGGGGATAACTGAATACTACAGTTCTGGTAGAGAAATGTAGCAATCAAAGGACTCCCAGCGATATTCTGCTATATTCATAGATAAATATTTTGTCAACCATCATCAGAGAAGCTTCTCTCTTCAGTAGCCTCGGGAACAAATACAGAGACCCACAACTGGACAATGTGCAAAGAATGAGAAAGCTTGGAATACTCCATCCTAAATGGGAAGTCTCCCTCAAATCCCTCCCCTCAGGGCTCAGGGAACCCTGCTGAAGAGGAAGCAGAAAGATTGTAAGAGCTGGAGGGGATAGAGGACACCAAGAAAACAAGGCCTTCTATGCACAGGAGGGCTGATGTCCATATGAGCTCACAGAGACTGTACCATTCTCCAACAGTCTCTCCCTGGATATGCAAACCACACTTAAGGGCAGGCCTCATGCTCAGCAGTACACAGCCAACACAAAACAACCTCAATGGTATTTTTGAAGTTTTTTTTAACCTTACAGATATTTTGTTCATATATTACAGGTTCAGTTTGTTTTTATGGGTTTCCTGTGTGTGAATGTATGCGTCAGCATCTGTACGTTTCTTGTGCATTTTCTTTGGTACTTTTTTTTTGTCTTATTCTGGTTTGTTTGTTTTTATTTCATCTCATTTTGTTATTAATAATATTAGTTTTAGATACTTGTTTGTATTCTAAAAAAAGAGGAAAGAAAGTATGGATTTGGGTGGGTGGGGAAGTGGGGAGCATCTGGGAGGAATTGGGGTGGGGAAACTGTGATCAGAATACATTGCACGAAAAAAATCTATTTTCAATAAAAAAAGAAAAGTTTCTAGAACTGTTATGTCACATTTACCCTTTTTAACGCTTGGCATTTAGAATTTTATTTTATAGGCGGTATCTTTTATTTTACAATATTTTTATTTCTTCTTGGAAGGCAGTAGACTTCTTTGCAACACTGTCATGTCTACCTATCATGTATTCTCGTGATATGCACTCCCCTCTTCTCCTATCCTCTATCATGTAAATAAAAACTTGATAGTTCAATTATATATCTCTTTTAAAGATATTTGCTGGTATATAAGTATAATAATATTTATTTATTGAATTATTTTCTGCATGTAAATTCCACTCAAATATATAATTAAAACTCATTTTTACAGTTAAAAAAATAAGTACTCATCCCTTTCCCTGCAAATAATAGCTATCATTTTCCCACAATTCCCAAATCTCCCTTAAGCATCAATTCTTTCTTTTTCCCTTCCTACTGTATTTCCTAGGTATTTTTTGTTTTGTTTTGTTTTGATTTTTGGTTTTTGAAGACAGGGTTTCTCTGTGTAGTTTTGGTGCCTGTCCTGGATCTTGCTCTATAGACCAGGCTGGCCTCGAACTCACAAAGATCCACCTGGCTCTGCCTCCCTAGTGCTGGCATTAAAGGTGTGTGCGATTGCCGCCCAGCTTGTTTTGTTCTTTGAGACAGGGTTCCATGTAGCTCAGGCTGGCCTCCTATGCCCTATGTTCATGAAGGTGGGCTTGAAATTAAACTTCTGATCCTCCTGTCTCTACCTTCCATATACTGAAGTACAGAGGTGTACCATCTTAACCAGTTTATGTGTAGCTGAGAATCAAACTCAGGACTTATGCATGCAAGGCAAGTACTCTGCCAACTGAGCTACATGCTTAACCTGGATCTTTCACTATTCTGGTTTATGCCATGATTGTCACATATCTGGACACTTAGGCCAGCCTTCTCCAAGACACTGCTCCAGCCCATAGCCAGTCACCTGTCATATCACAACCCACCCCTCATATCACAACCATGGTAACCTTCCTTGCCTTACATCTCTGACTTTGCATGTCACATACCTATATTATTTCAATGACTATCTCCAGAGTTGAACTTGGACATCATATTTCATCATTTTATAGCCTTTCTATTGCCAAGTCTCTAGGCTTGCTCCTATGTTAGTGCTAAACAGAGCTTTATTAATGGGCAACTAAAACTGTTTTCTATCCATCTGAAGTAGGGAGCAGGATATTTCCATTTGTGCAACTTTGTGACATATACTTTATCTATTTAGAGTTCTACTTCAAAGGAAGATAATGTTAACTCTAGTTTTGTGGAGTGCTTTTTCATATGGTGGATGGGATCTGGTCACAGATACTGAATTTTAAAAATACCTTTATTAATTTTATTTCTATGGGTGTTTTGCCTGCATGTGTGTATGTATACTATGTGAGTGCCTGGTGTCCGTGAAGGTCAGAAGAGGGTATCAGATCCCCTGAAACTGGAATTACAGGTGGTTATGAACTACCACATGAGTGCTGGGAATCAAACCTGGGTCCTCAGAAAGAACAACAAATGCTCCTAACTGCTAAGCCATCTTCCCAGCCCCCTAAGTAACTTTTGAAGTTAAGCCAGATCTAGTAACTTTTAATACAAATAAATCCTGAAATGGGAAATTTCTATAAATGACAAACAATGCAGGTCCTGGGATCTTACTTCGCTGTAATGAACATCCATCATTCCAGCATCTTCTTTCATGGCTCCTTCTTCATCTATATTGGGAGTAATTTTCTTGAAGGCTGAACACCCACTAGGGAATAATTCTGTGTGGAAAATCAGAAAGGGAGTATATTTATTACCAAAAAAAAATGTTTGGTAAATAACAGACGCCCTTAAAAGGATACACTATTTTTATAACACAAATGACCTTGGGTCAAAGTCATAAGTACAAATTTCAGCCATGAAAATAATGTCATGTATTACTCAGCTCTATTATAGTCTATCACTCTTCTCCCTGCTCAAAGTGAGCCCAAATTCATTATAAGTTGTGTTTTTGGTGCATCATCTTCAACAGCTGGTGTAGATGATCTCCTAGTATAAAAATTATATTCAAATACTCATCTCTTGTACATTTGATCTAGCATCTAGACAAGAGGGCAAACACTTTTGGGGTAATAACTGAATGACCTTTGGTAATCATCTCTAGTGTTTAAATTTCACTGAGGGTTGGAAAGGGAAGTCAGTCAGTTATTGGAAGAGACTAGCCAAGGATTTACTTGACAGACAGGAAGTGAAACACATGGCAGAGATAAAACATCCTTGGAGAAACTGAACGGGGCATTAAAAAAAAAACATGGGTTTGAAAGTTAGACAGACCTGACTCTACCACGGCTTCACTGTGTGAATTTGGATGTTTGTCTCCCTAGTATTTATAAGGTTTCTTCATCCTCATTACTACCTCTACTACCATAATAACAAGAATAATACTAAAGATTAGTTTGTGAGAGTTACATGAACACACGTTTGGAATAGAGCCTAATGAATTATTATTGCTAAATAAGCCTCTCAATGTTAGGAAGTAACTTTCTCAAGACAGAATTAAAGAACAGCTGGCAGCTGGAGCCTGGGAAGGAAGGAACTCTAGCTGAAAAGAACTTTTTACGACTATGGCCCAAATTGTTCTTGTGGAGTGAGATTCTACCTGGAGAAGCCACATGGTTTTCCTACAATCTGGGTTTTCTAGGATCTTGTGTTTAGAGAACAAACAAAGGCATACTTCAGATGTACCTGGCATCAAACTTATAGCCATCCTCCTGTCTCTGCCTCCCAAGTGCCGAGATCATGGGTGAGGTACACTCCGCCTAGCTTTGATTTGGACCCTTGATTTAATGCTTCATAGATATTGCTTTCATATTTCCGCATGCCTTTCTAAAGATGGAAACAGTCCAAGTGATCCCAGGAAAAGAGTGGGTAGGATTTTGGAGGAGGGGGTAGCAGGGCCAATTCTTGCTTTGTTTTGTTTTTTTTGTTTTTTTGAGACAGGGTTTCTCTGTGTAGCTTTGCGCCTTTCCTGGAACTCACTTTGGAGACCAGGCTGGCCTCGAACTCACAGAGATCCACCTGGCTCTGCCTCCCAAGTGCTGGGATTAAAGGTGTGCGCCACCACCGCCCGGCAAGGGCCAATTCTTAATAGAATACTACTGCCAGCCAGAAGAGTAAGGGGTAAGATCTTGAGGTGAGAGCATAAGTGTGTGTGTGTGTGGGGGGGGGGGTTGACCAGGAATAAACAAGGGAATGAAGTGCTTTGTGGAACTTTAGCTATATGACACTGAGTACAAAACTTGGGAATGAAAGCAGCATTACCCTATAAGGAATTAGAAGAGACGCTATGGAGGAGGAAATTACATCTTCTGGGCTTATGGGGAATCCGAAGGCCCGAAGCTTTGCTGAACGAGGATGCTATGTGGTGGTACAGGAATGCAGAAAACTTGACTCTTGTCTTCCCTGGGGGAAAGAGTTGTGCCCTCTCTCAGGAAAAGAGAGAAGAATGCCAAAGTCTAGTCTTTAGAGAGTGAGATCCAGAAACGCTGAGGTTCTCAGACAAAATGAAAGACATTCTGACTTATCTTGGAGGTTATATTTCAGGACAAGAAAAGAGTAACCACAATCCCCCCATCACTGCTTCCGCTTGACTTGGGGAAAGGGAAAGACATGAGAATCTGTTTGTAAGGTATCTCTGATACAAAGAGCAAGGGCAAGGTTGCTGGTTAGAGGGTGGGGTGGGGTCAGGGTCAATTGCATTCCTCTGTCCACTTTCATTTTCTTTCTTTTTTTTCTGACAGGGAGGGGGCAGAAATGAGACAAGGTCGCCCACTGTAGCCAGCGCTCACTATGTGGCCCAGGTTGGCCTCCAACTTCTAACCCTCCCACTCCTGAATGCTGCAATTCTAAGCCTCAGCCACCATTCCTAGCTTCCTTCTTCCCCCTTTCCTGGCTCTTCAGTGCCTGAAACAAGGAACGGAAGGTTCCAGCAGTGGTCTTTCACTTGTGCAGATATCCCTGGGGGCCAGGAAAATACTGGATAGAACAAACTTGATTTTTATAAAAAAAAAAGTCTAAATGATAGAACATTTGCTTCCAATGTATCAGCTGATTGGCATCCTATTCCGTTGCGATTAAGAGTATTTTTATAGCTCTCTTCAAGAGAAATGGCTTAGGGGCCAGCCGAGGGCATAACTCAACAATGGAGGACTTGTGTACTATGTACACCACCCTGAGTTCCATCCCAGAGGAATGAGCTTCAAGTACAGTGCTTAGAAATTCGTGCTAGACACCTGTCAGGGATTTAAAATGTAAACACGCCTCTTATCTGCAGTATCAATGGACAATTAATTGAAAACAAAGAATTCTAGAATACTTTGATGGTCATCACTAAATGTTACTTAAAACATATTTTGCTTAAATATTCGGGTCTTCTCTAGACTTTTCTAATGATGCTGGGTTGCAGAGTTTTCACAATGGATAGTAGCTATCCCCACCAGATAGAACAAACTTAATTTTTATTTTTTAAAGAAGTCTACATGACAGAACATTTGCTTCCAATGTATCAGCTAAGACAGCATTTTATTCCATCTTGATCAAGAATATTTTTATAGTGCACTTAACTGTTTTAGATTAGCCAACTATCTTGATATCACTCTCATAGTTTAAGCAGCTAATTGAAAAAAGAAGCTGTTTTGGAGAGTTTTTCAATCTCTGAAGCTAAGGTGGAAAAAACCCTGAGGATTTTTTTTACTACTGCTGCTCTTTTAGAATTAGGTTTTCTGGTTTAAGGAAGTAGAATTCTCCAGGTCCAAAAATAGACAGAACCTATAAGTAAATATAGAAACAGCATTCAACATTAACATTTAACATTTCTTTGTTTAAAATGCAAAACATCATTTTCCTCCTTCGCTCTTTGATTTTAATGAAGGATAAATTTGAAAGCACCTTAAGGGTAATATGAAATACTTAATGACAAGTTTGGGCTACATCCACTTGTTAAGACATGTCAGATTGGTGATGAAGGTAGCTAGCTGCTTAATATTTAAACAACTAGAGCAAAAATAGTTCTTCCAAAGCTAAGGATGGACTAATGGAGATAACTCATTCTTGGTTTTGCTTAGGCTGAAGGTCTTTGTACCTGTGAATAAAACAAGATTCTTGGGAAGAATTTCTAATATAATTACCTATTTTTAAAATCTAAAGGGTTTATGCATAATGGAACTCTTACTTCAGGTGCTCACTAATTAGAAAGCTGGGCTAACTGGAAGCCAGTTTCTCTGGAAAGCATTTAAAGCCACAGCATTGTGTTAAAGATCTTCGTGTCAATGGAGTGGGAATGAGTAACTTTAAGTTTTGTGTTTGGGGCGACCTGACAAACATACCAGTGTTATAATTTAAAAAGAAGAAATGAATCTTCTTTTAACAAATTCTTTCTCCATTTCCGAACTACTCATAGGGACTGGGTGTGTAGCTTGGTGCTAGAGCACATGCTAATCACGCCTGTAGCCATCTGACCAATCCTTAGAAGCAGAAAAAAAAGAAGAAAACGAAAGCAATATATGCACTAAAAGGAGAAAACTGGAATACACTCATTTTTTGGTTTTTTTTTTAGATAAGTCATTCTTAATTTTTGTTTAATTTAAAGCCCTTGTACTTGTGAGTAAAACAAGATTCTCAGGAAGAATTTCTAATATAATTACCTATTTTCAAAATCTAGAGAGTTAATTCTTAATAATTCGTAATGAGCCTGGAATTCTATTTCAGGTTCATACTCTGTAATTCACCCTGACTTGGAACTCACCATGTAGCCCAAGCTACCTTGGGTTTTTTGGCAGTCTGCCTGCCTTAGCCTCAATGTGCTGGGATTATAGACCCCATTACACCTAGCTGATATACCAATTTGAAAACTTAGATTGTTCAAAAGCATTTCGGTATCAAAATATTAATTTAAAATACAAGTAAAATGCTGGAGATATTGCTCAGATGGTAGTATGCTTGCTTAGCATTCACAAATCTCTGGGTTTGGTATCCAATGGTGCATGAACTGGGTGGGCATGGTGGTACATGCCTATAATCCCAGCACTTGGGAGCAAGAGGCAGGAGGAGAAGTTCAAGGTCATCCTTGGCTACATAGCAAGTTTGAGGGCTGCTTGGGCTACATGAGATCCTACCCTGCCCCAAATTTAAATGAAATGAATGCATAGTTTAATCATTGTAGTCATGTTTGGGAAGAATCTCTACAATGGCCATTATTTTACAAATGGCCCTAAACACTGAACCTTAGATGTGAAATGAAAAAACACAGAAAGTCCAGAGTTAAAAAGCAAAAAGACAAGGTTGTATCCTCATAGCTAAAGCCTGACTAATAAGAAGACTCCTTTAAGTTGCTTTCATTTTGCCCTCATGTTATTTGGTTGACTGGCTTGAAGCAAGCAGCTTGAACACTGATACATAGCAGATGTCTTGATTGCAATCATCACTGCAAATTAACTTTTAAACCTTACTCAATTGTTTTGCTATTTGAGTAGTTCTAATACTCCGCAATACTATTTGGGAACAGAGAAGCATACAGGCCGATCCCTGAATTGGAAATCTTGAATTAGGGATGCAGAGCTATTGACGTCCTTCAAGGGCCTGATTCCCATTAACACTCAGGTATCATTGCATAAAAATGGCTCTAGACACCTAGTCCACAGACAGTTGTTGGGGAAGGATAAGGAGGGAGAATAAAGTGATCTGCCTGTATTATGCAGAGCTTCTCATAAGCCCTAAGAAGAATTTCATTTGTGGCAGTCATCCAGGGACATAGTCTTGGGAAATAAACACTGGGCATCAGGCCCAGCCGTGTACTATTTAACTTATTCTTGTAACCTTCTACAGAAACCGAAGCCAAAATGAGCAATCCAGTCTTCTTTTATAACAACGTCTGTTCAGCACTGAATGAGGCTGAAGGTAAACATATTTTTAAGAGCCCCATTCTATCCCATTCACAATTGCAAGCTGCAAAGATAAAAATTATTTTGCCCGCTGAGAGTCCTCCCATCTCAGAACAGGAAGGTCTTACTTTTTCGGTGAAGAAATTCTGCAACTAGAGCCGCTACGTGGACATAACACATGGCAGCCTAGAAATGGATGACAGAGAAAGAAGTGTCAGAATGTGTTCAAAGGAGTTGGAGGAGTCCCAGGGGGAACAAAATTTTAAGCAGTCACCTCAGAAAAATCTCCATTTTTCACATGAATTTTGGCCATACTGTCGAGCCAGGTTTTCCTCAGCTCTGGTGTGCTGGCATAAGATTTAGCTAAGCTATACTGGAGGTCAATTAGCATTTCCGGATCTTTCTCATGCTCCTTCATTTGGGCAGTGGCCATAAGAACAGTTCGGATTCTCTTGGTCAAATCTTTGACTTCTGTGGGAAAAGCAGTTGCCTAATTTCAAAACAAAACAAAACAAAACCCATACATTTAGCAGTATTATCAATAGGCTCTAAGCATGATCATCCAATCCTGGGCAACTTAATAAAGTTTCTACTACTTGTTAACAGTTCGTGGTACTGTGTTGCATGTGGCAACTCTAAAGAAGTTTTAATTAGTTATTTTTTTTAAATATGTAACTTACTAGGCTTCAAAGGCTTTTGAACTCGATGGCAATATACTTACAGTACATAAAAACATGACCTTTGGAGTCACACTGGCTGGCTTTGGATCCTGGCTCCTCCACTGTGAATTCTGTATGTTTGTGGTTTACTTATAACAGTAACTGAAAGTTCTTGAGAGCACATCGGTACCAGGTAGTGATCTGGGTACTTTATATGTTTTCATTTTTACAACAATCCTATATATTAAGTAGTCTTCTGGTGCATTTCTACCAATGAGAAAACTGGGGTGTGGAGCGCCTGAGAGGCTCAGCCAGTGTGTCCTGGCTGGCAAGTCATGGAGACAGGACTTCTGTCCAGGCAATCTGGAGCTCCAGAACTAGTGCTCTACAGGCAATTTTCCACACTGATAAGTGTGCCTGTCTTGCCCACCGACTGTAGCACACACCCCAGTGAAGATCCTGCTGCCAATTTTCCGTTTCCACAAATGAGAGGTTGTGAGTCACATGACACTCCAGAGAGGTTAAAGAGAACATTAACCTCTCAAAGTGTTTCTGACCTCAAGATGGGGATGGGACAAGTACATGGTTATGGGACTTAATGAGAAGATAATATGCTGTTCTGCCTTTTTGTCTGCTTTAAAAATAATTAGTATATGCATCTTAGCTCTTTCTGCTTATTAACAGAAACTTGACTTCCTGAAGGAAAGGCTTACCTTATTGTAACAGGGTTTGTTGGCAATGGTGGCCTTAGTAGATACCACTAAGTCATTCACAAACGAGTCAAGGGTTCTCAAGGAGAGCCAGCCTCAGTCCTATGCACTTGGAAAATGTCACTTGCTACCTGTCTAACATGGCGTTGAGCGTGGTAACAACTGGGAACATGAATTCTTAGAGCATGAGTAAAATAGCTGAAATAGCATACATTGCTTCTGTGCTCCTGGGATTAGTTGGACTGCACACTGATCCCCTGGGAAACCAGCAGTGCTGCTTGAAAAGCAAACTTTCCCAGACTGGGAGCAGCTGGCCCTACTCAGTGTTTTTCTCCCTGCAAGCGGCATTCCTACGGGAATGGTTTTTTCGGTACACAGTTTCTACACGTCCCAAGCATCAATATGTTGTGACTGTGAGCTTTGCATTTTTTTTCAGATTTTATACGATATTGTCAAATATACTAGAACATGACCTTTCCCAAGAATGGGGACAGTTTATCTCCCTGGAAGGACATCAGGACATGTCCTCCAGGCAACCCAATGAGAGATGCATTCTGAAACTGCTCTAGTTTTTAAGCAGGTGTGAAACAGCAATGGTTGTCAGAATCTTAGGTTTGCTTCTGATGAACTGGGGCTGAGGAATGACAGCCACAATCAGTGAACAGAACTTTTGGAAGTCACAAAACCAACAAATATGAAACCCTTTTGTGCCATTTCTCATCTGTTGCCAATGGATCTGTTAGCCATTCTAAGAAGTGAGATTTTTCTCCAATTTCAAACTCGGTGTTTAATTAGCGAGTATTATAAACGGTAACAACTGTTAAGGAAGAAAAATGCTTTCATTTTCTGAGCAAGTTTAGAAATCAAGCAGAGAAAACGACAGAGATTTTTTTATTACTAACAGATGTGCATTTGTTTAATCTATTCAGTTAATGCTGAATATAATTGCTAGAGATCCAGTAGTATATAAAAGCTATCAACTCATAAAGCTCACATTCTATACATTCCATACTAACAATCACTGTAAATTCCATGACATTTAAGGGTATAAATTTAAGGCTGTAAACTCCCTTTGTTAGTTACAGTGGTTTTTATTCATTATTGTGGTGTTGGGGATCAAAGCCAGGGCATTCATTGTACATGGTAAGTGCACACTCTACCAGTGACTTACAATCGCAGCCAAAGTGGTTTCAGTTTATTCCATACCTTCATAGGTCTGTCGCTATTGGCAAAATTATTGATAATGAATAAAGACTCCTGAAATCTTGAGCCTCCACTTAGGGCTACATCAGCTATCAGCTGACTTACAGCAATTATTATCTGTGGGAAGAAATAAAGGTTATTTTTTTATTTTCAAATAGCTTTGAAGAAATCCTGCTCCGGGAGGTAGGGAGGGGAATCGCTATACTGTGTCCAGGCTGGCATCTAACTTCTGTCTTCCTGCCTCTGTCTCTTCAGTAGCTGGGTCTGCAGGCTCGCTGCCATGCCCAGCTTTCCAATGCTCCTTTTAAAGATTTTACACAGTCATGGTTTGTGGTGTTTGATTGTAATCCCAGTACTCAGGAGGCAGAGGCGGAGGCAGAGAGGCAGAAAGGTAGAGAGGTAGAGGCAGAGGCAGCAACAGGACCACTGTGAGTTTCAATGCAGCCAGGACTATATGGTAAGACCCTGTCTTTAAAAAAGTAGTGATAAAAAAGAAACAGAAATCAAGATTCCACACCACACACCTGATACAATGGTGGTGATCAGGCCTTCCCACTGAATGTGCTCACATGATGGCAGTTATGATGAATTTGAGCATGACTGACCTTTTTCTTCAACGGTTTCTCACTCTGTATCACTTGTCTATTCTATATAATGTGCTAGTCTACAACCTTGAGTGAATGTCAAAATAATTCATGCTCAGATGTTAATGGCTGGATGCCTTCCTCTTGATCCAAGAAGACAAGATACAGTAGTGACTATGAATGCTCTGGGGTCAGAATGCCTTACATCCAAATTCTGACTTTATTGGCTGGTTAACACTTTAAATTTTCTTACACTTGTTTATTTTATTTTATTACTTCCTTGGGTGTGGAGGCCTGCAATGGATCAGAAGACAACTTGTGGGACTTATTTCTAGCCTTCTACCATGAAGGACCCAGGTATCAAACTCCAGTTATCAGGCTCCACAGCAAACACATTTATTCACTGAGCCATTTCTCCAGCTTATAGTTAACTCTTCATTGAGCACTTTCTGTATGCTAGATGCTATTCTAAGTCTTTATATTTATTAACTCATCTATACTAAATAAAGCACCGACAGAGCTGATATTTAGGCCCAGAGAATGGACTCTAATAGAAAATTTCAGGCATACTGGTAAATGAATCAAAGCCATATTTTAGGGATGGTGGGTATTCAACTGACTTCACACAAAAGCAAATAGTAAAAGAGCTCACAGGTAGTGCTGCCTGGCTCTACTATGCAGCCAGAACTCTAAAAAGGATTTTTAAGGGATTATTATTTTCTAGTAGAATTGTAGTTGATTGATGGCAATTTCAAAAAAGCAGCTAATGGTTGTTTCCCTATCAAAAACCTTTTCTCCAGTAAATAGCTCTGATGGGACAGATCAAAGAAGATACATAACTAGAGACTGTCTATATTACACAGTAGCCTACTGAGCCAACCAGTCCCAACTGTGCTTAGATTCTAAGTTGTTACACCAAATAATCACAACGCTATGGAGATGTGAAATAATAATTATCACACAGTGTGTTCTCTGTGCTGTGCCAGCTGCTACATACACTTCCTTTTTCACCTTCATACTAACCATGCAAGGTATCAAATACTCGGCCTCATTTTACAGACGAGCAAACTGGTTCAGCCAGATTGAGTAACTCACCTAGGGTCACACAGCACATAAGTAGTAGAGCTATAAGTTAAGCAAATAGTTAGCTCTATAAAATTCTGTGATTTCCACAAAATCTTGAGACTAATTTCATTGTTTGTTGAGATGGGGTCTTGCTATGTTATCCAGGCTGATCTTGAACTTGTGGGCTCAAGTGATCCTCTTGCCTTCGTCTCTCAAGTATATAGGACAGGTGCATGCTAGCGCCCCCAGGTCAATTCTTTTTTAATTTTTGTTTTTTTTTGAGACAGGTTCTTGTCCTGTAGCCCAGGCTGGCTCAAATGTGCAATCCTCCTACCTTAGTCTCCCACATGTTTGCATTTTAGGCATGTGCCATCATGCCTGGCACTCTTTCACTGTTAAATACAGGTTCTACTGATGCATGCCAAACAACCCGTATCACCTGCCGTCTGTTATCTAACAATGTAATTTCATCATCTTACTTGAGCCTCCCAAAATTCTATGAGGTAGAGTTTCTCCCATTTTGTATTTAAAAAGGCTGTGAGGTACAGAGAGGCCATTGTCATGGAATCTGAGCTAGGGCATACACTCAAAACTTATACCTTAGAGAAGCCTTGTACAAGAGAAAGAGGATGGGAGTCATATATATAAGTAGCCACAATGAATAAGTAGCCACAATGAAAAAGAGATGGAAGTGAAACTTGCTTTATTTATTTGTGTGTGTGCATGTGTGTGTGTGTGTGTGTGTGTGTGTGTGTGTGTGTGTGTGTACATGTGAAGATCAGAGAATCACTTGCAGATGTCCTTTCTCTCCTTCCACCATGTGTCTTTTGGTGATCAAACTCAGGTCATCAGGCTTGGCAGCAAACACTTTTACCCACTGAGCCGTCTTGCTGACCCGAAATTTATTTTGATATATTTTAACTACCCCCTCCCCAATTTGACAAATCATTTCAATATATAAACAATATAAGTCAACTTAGATGCTCTATTTTTTTATGCACTTAGTCTTTATACTTTCAACACATCTCAGTTTGGACCAGTCACACTTCAAGTAGCAGATGGTCACATGGTCTGAGAACTATGGCACAGAAAGGGAAAGGCAGACAATGGTTTCTTTTGCAGTGCTGAGACTGGAACCCAGAGCCTTGTGCATGCTTGGCAAGTACTCCACCACTGAGCTCTAACCTCAGCCCTATTTTGACCTTTTGTTTTGAGATACAATGCCTCTCATGTTACCCAGGCTGGTATCGATCTCACTCTACCCACAAGGCAGGACTTGAAGTTGCTATCTTCCTGCCTTAGTCTCCCAAGTAACTATAGATGTTGATCTTTGTGGAGGGGGGTGGAGGGGAGCACATGTTTGCAGGTGCACATCTGTGCCTATATGTGGAGACCAGGGGTCAACCTTGGGTGCCATTCTTCAGAAGCTGTCTATTTAATTTGCGGGGGCAAGGTCTCTCACTGGCTTAGAACTTGCCAAGTAAGGTTAGCCTGGTTGGCCAGTGGGCCCTGGGGTTTTGCCTGTTCCCATTTCCTCAGTCCTGGGATTACAAGTGCATACCACATGCCCATTTTTAATCCTAGCACTTAGGAGGCAGAGACATCCAGATCTCTGTGAGTTCAAGGCCTAGTCAAAGAGTGAGTTCCAGGACAGTGAAGGCTACACAGAGAAATCTTGTCTAAGAAAACAAAACAAAACAAAAAAGCCAAAATCCAACCAAACAAAGAAAACACCAAAAAAATGTTTTATCTGTATGAGTACAGGTATTTAGACTACATGTATGTCGGTACCCCTGTGCACGTATATGCCTTGTACCCAAGGAGGCCAGAACAGGACAACAGATCCCCTGGGCTGGAGTTACAGATGGTTGTGAGCCACCATGTAGGTGCTGGAAATCAAACCTAGGTCCTCTGGAAAAACAACCAGCGCTCTTAACCACTGAGCCATCAGTCCAGCCCCATGCCCAGCTTTTTAATGTGGGTTCTCAGGATCAAATTCAGGTACTCATGCTTGCATAACATGCATCTTACCAACTGAGCTGTCTTTATAGCTACAGATGTTGATTTTGATAGAGGCCTGTGACCTTCGATTGCTACTCACCTGCAAGTGTGTCCTCAAGAAGGTTTTCCTTTTCGTATACTCAAAGTTGTTTCTCATCAAAAGGTACAAAAGAGCGGATGCCTCATTCCTGGTTGAGCTGATCTTTGAAGTACAACACTTTAAAACCTCATAGCAAAATGCAGCACACATGTTTACTCTTCCTTTGAAAAAGGCTGAGGGAAACTAACCAAGGAAAATAGAATGAGCGTCTGAAAATCTAATAAAATCCACCAATTATCAAGCGTCAGACTGTGCCTCACCTAAAACCATGCTGGGTGCTTTAGAGGATAACAAATTTATATGAGGCCAGAGCTCTGTTCTCAAGACAGTCTGAGCTTGTGACCATGCAGACAAGCATATGTTAATGGTAGGACAAGTCAAGTCAGTGGAGCAGCCGTTACAAAAATGGAAAGGTGTTTGGTATAAATGCTGTCAGTCTGAGAAGAGCCCAAGACAGTCCAAAATATATGAGGAACAGAGGTTCAGTGATCTACAGAATAAATGAATGACTGAATGATGAATGACGCCTCTCAAATGGGGTCTTATGATGGGAAGAACAGTTGCATTGCTTAGTGTTTGCTTTATATATAAAAGCTCATTTTAATGTTCCATGTGCTGAGAAAATGATAACAAAGCCATTAGGAGTGAAACTGATCATTTTATTTTTAACGAAATAGAGATGGGCAGAGTGAAATGTTCATATACACCTGTCTATTTTCTACTCCACAAACAGTGCCAATTAAGACACATTGTGTCATAGAAAAAAGAGCACCCAAGTGGTCACCAAGTTTTCACAACAGCCAAGTGGCCCGCTGCTTTGAGAATGTATTCAGCCGGCTGCTTTGCAGAAGATAAACTACATATCTAACATGGGCTTGTTAGAATTTCCTGTGCTTGCAAGTCGAGACAGGCAAGCTGCTTCAGAATGCATAATGGCCATTTTTGCAGGGATTCTATAGATTCAGTGTCATCTACTTGGAAACCTTGAATTTAAATCCACATTTCAGGAATTTATCCGCTGGGTTTTCTTTGTGTGTGTGTGTGTGTGTGTGTGTGTGTGTGTGTGTGTGTGTGTGTGTGTAGCAAGTGCAGTGTTAGTCAGGCAATGGATGTTTAATAAATGCATTCTGACGGGAAAATTGGGAAATCTCATAAAGTTTCACAGGATTAGATCAACTCTTGCTAGACAAGATACTCCAGTATGAAAACATTTAAGGGTGGGCATAGCTCCATGCAGTTAATTCCTACAGTAAGTCTTCTTACAGCACTTGAGACATGGCCAAAATCATGATTAACTTCCTCAGTGCTAGTTCTAATGTGCCCTTTCATCTCACTTGCCCATTCTGTACCTCATGAGGATGCTGACACTCTTTCCCCCTTTGGCTTCCATGACACTTCCAGTCTTCCCTTTTTTTTTTTTTTTACCACTTCTGTCACTGTTCCCCTTGTCTCCTTCACAGATTTCTCTTTCAACCCCTTCTGTGTTACCTTCTCCAATGTTCTGATCCCAATCTCGGCTTTCCCCCTAGATCCTTCCAGGGGAAATCCAGCCATTCTGCTCAGTTCCCTTATAAGCAGATATTCTCCCGACTAAGTCCAGTTATACTAGCCCTTTATGTTCTAGAATATTCCAAACTCTTTCCTGATGCAAGAATTTTGCAAAAGCACGTACTTCTTCCTGGGTTATTCTTCCTTAAACCGTTTGTGTGGCTAGGTCTTTTTCATACTTCATATCTTACTATATAATGTATATCAGTTTGAGATAGTCCCCAAATTATGATGGTCAAATGAAGAGTTTAAAATATTACAGTGGGCCGGGCGGTGGTGACACATGCCTTTAATCCCAGCACTCGGGAGGCAGAGGCAGGCGGATCTCTGTGAGTTCGAGGCCAGCCTGGGCTACAGAGTGAGTTCCAGAACAGGCTCCAAAGCTACACAGAGAAACCCTGCCTCAAAAAAAAATTACAGTGGAGCAAAAGAGGTATGTGTTCAGTAGAGATTTTAATGTCAAATTCTGAGTTTTGTTCTCTTTCTAAGTGCAATATAAGGTATGAAATTTGTATTCTGGGTGGTAGCAGCAAGCCACAGCTCCCAAACAGACATGGGATCTGGAGGGGAAACAACAAATGCCTTCAGTGTGCTGTGTTGCTAAAGTATGATGCCCAATAAATCATGTTGAAGGCCATTTTAACTCACTTATTTTCCACTTAAAATGGGTTAACTGGTCTGTCACCCCATCAAAAGTTAAAGGCATTTGTACTCTACCGTAGCATTTTGCTTGTTTCTGTCCTAGAACTGAATGTAATTAGGAGTTGTTCTGTTGTTCATTCTCTGTCTCTACCTCCCAAGAGTGAACATCCTTAGGTCGGAGAGTATTCTTGTTTTGTATCTCCACAATCATATCTCCAGTAGCTAGTACAGCACTTGAGACTGTGCTCAGTAAATACAGAATAGATGAATGGAAAATGACTCCAACCCAGAGCTTTCTCCAGATCCATGGATTTCAATGTTACAGAGGAACCTTGAATTCAATACAAGACAGTATTCATTATTTTTTACCTTACGTATAGTTTGTTCCCTAGACTTCAAATCTGAGAAAACACCCACCATTTTATTGGTGAACTGGTGATCAAGTCCAATAATTCTCTTTAGTGTATATTCTATCTCCATATTCATGCACCAATGACTTTTTCTAGGCCCTCATCTCTTTTTTACTATGTTTTATTTATATCTTTTTTCACTGTTCGGTACTACACCACCAATCTCTTTTCTTCTCTTCCTCTCTTCCTTTTATTATTCATTCATCCGTGTTTCATTATGCAGCTTTGACTGGCCTAGAACTTGCTACATAGACCAGGCTGCCCTTGAATTCACAGAGAGCTCCCTGCCTCTGCCTCCCAGCCAATGTCTTTCCTATACTATTTTTCAAGAGGTTTACTTTCCCCTGGTCACACAAATTCTCTCTTAATACATATCTAATTGTGTTACTTCCCTCCTTAAAACCTTTCCGTGCCTGTCTGATTCCTAAAAGACAAAGTCTAGTTCTTACGATGGCTGACTACACATTTTTCTACTTGCTGTTTATACTTTCAGTTTCATCTCCTCAGTCCACACTAACTCCTCCACCTACTGCTGAAGGGAAACTTCTGCTAAGCTCCACCCAGTTCTCTGGACAAACTTCACACCATGATGGCATTTGTTGATGTACATATATTTGTGCATATATGTATCTTCATGTGCATATTTTCATCTATTGCCCAGTAAGCCCTCAGGAGTATATGCAATAACTAAATACCTGGTAACTGTTAAATGAATTGTTTCTAAATGTATATCCATTCCTTTATCCTATCATGCTTGTAGAGAACTCACTTGTCCATGGGTTCCTTTATTCTTAAAGTATATTAAAGAATGGAAATTTTTTTTTAAGAATGGAAATTTTTTCAAAGCTTCACATTTACCTAATTTCTACATACAATGAAAGGTAAGGCTTGTTCATTGGCAGGTTATTATGCAAGATCCCAGAGTTCTAAAAGTTAGTTGCTGCTTTCAAAGTGCTTATGCACAGTTTTTTTTTTAAATAAGCAAGACCAGGGCTTCATCAGTGTTAGTCTTATTGTATGATAAGCAAGACAAAGAAAAATTGGTGAATTTGGTGAGTTAAAAATATCATTGGGTCTGGGAACGTGGTGCCCTGGGTTGAATCTTGAGAGAGAAAAGAGGATGCAGAGGGAGAAAGAGACCCTTGAAAAGGGCCTGCTGAAAATGTCAAGGTATAATGGTAAAAGCAAAAGCAGGCTCCGATTTTATAGGATTCTTCGCCCACTCCTCAATATAGGCATTGCTCTGCTGTGCTTGTAAGTACAAAGGCAGTGGTAGTTAGTGGCTGTTTGTATATGTCACCATAACGGTCTCCGTTCCTCTGTCTTCCCCTGAGCTCCTAGCAGTTCAAAGTTGTTCTTACCTTACTGATGAAAGATCTCAGTGAGGCAAAGACATGTTTCAGTGACACTTCAGATTGTCCATTTTTAAGAAAAGCAAGATGAATATCAAATACTTTTTTCATTAATGGGTTGTGGCCATCATTATTTAAAAGTTGGCTCTATAAAACATGAAAAGCAAAACAAAACAAAGCAAAAAACCCAGTTTATAGAAGCATTTAATTTATCCTCTCCCCTACATACAAGAGAACTAATTTTACTGCATGACCAGTATCTGCTTATGAATCTGCTATTTGCCTTTGGAAGTTTTTAGACTATTTTGAGTACTTTAGTTGAGAATATTCATGCGATCTTCAACTTAAATTGGAAATCTTGAAACCCCACATGAACTATATCTAGGATATTGAAACTCTTAAGCCAGGCATGGCAGCGCATGCCTTTGATCCTTACACTTGGGAGGCAGAGGCAGGCGGATCTCTGAGTTTGAGGCCAGCCTGGTCTATAGAATGAGATCCAGGAGAGCCAGGGCTGAACCCTGTCTTGAAAAAAAAAAGAAAGGGAGGGAGGGAGGGAAGAAGGGAGGGAGAGAGAGAAAAAGAGAGAGAGACGTTAGCATTTAGAATAGCTAAAAAAAAATTATTCTCCCAATGGAACACATCAAAATACATGAATATGGAAAGAATATTTCATCTCCCATCCCTCCTTCCTTTCTGTCTTCCTCATTTTCTTTTGTTCTTAAAGTTCTCTTTATGCAGCTCAGGGTGAGCTAAAACTTGCTACATACATATGCTGTGGGATGTTCTGTATGTCAAATATGTTGCTCTGATTGGTTAGTAAATAAAACACTGATTGGCCAGTAGCCAGGCAGGAAGGATAGGCGGGACAAGCAGAGAAGAGAATTCTGGGAAGTGGAAGGCTGAGTCAGAGAGACACTGCCAGCCGCCACCATGACAAGCATCATGTGAAGATGCTGGTAAGCCACAAGCCACGTGGCAAGGTATAGATTTATAGAAATGGATTAGTTTAAGATATAAGAACAGTTAGCAAGAAGCCTGCCACGGCCATACAGTTTGTAACCAATATAAGTCTCTGTGTTTACTTGGTCGGGTCTGAGCGGCTGTGGGACTAGCAGGTGAGAGAGATTTGTCCTGACTGTGGGCCAGGCAGGAAAACTCTAGCTACATACATAGCCCAGGCTGGCTCAAAGTCATGATCCTCTTGCTGAGATTATGCACATGTCCAGTCATGACTGACTGGAAGGAATATTTTTTAATTAACTTACATATTTGAAAACTTAAAAACAAATACAAAGGCAACTGGCCTTTGCATTTCTCTCGGAGACTAATAATTAAGACAAATAACAATTCTTTTAAAAAGTCTGTTATCTAATTTACTTTTGGAAGTACATTTTGTATAAGACATATTTATGCAATGGTAACAAACTGAACACTCCATGAGTTCAGAAAACAGATATGACAACTGACTATTTAAATGGGCATATAAAACAATATATAAATAATAAATAGTACAGCTGTACAGAGATATCAGTGACTTATGAAATTTGCTTTAAAATAAATCACCAAGGGGCTCCAATGTATAGTTCAGTGGCAAAGTGTCTGTCTACTATGTGATGGTCCTGGGTTCAATCCCCAACACTGCAAAAACAAACAAACAAACAAACAAAAAACAGAAAGGAGAAAACAAAAATTAAAATAAAAACATGGGGGCTGGAGAGATGGCTCTGTGGGTAAAAGTGCTTGGCATGAAAGCCTGAGGGGCTTAGTTCAAATTCCCAGAAACGATGTAAGATCAGACAAAGTAGCACAGCATCTGGAATCCCAGTAACTTCAAAAAGATCCCACATTCTCCTATGTCATCACCATCGCCATTTATTATTACAAAGTAAGAGAACAGTGACACACTATGTGCTTTGTATGCACCCAAAATAGGAAGTTAGCATTTGTAAAGTGCTTAAGAAATACATAAATATCTATTAAAAAATAAAAACATATCAGAAAAGCAGGGAGGAACGAAAGCCTAGTCATGAGACCCGATGTCCTATCTGCTGACATGATGAAAAATAGATGTGTGTTATTTTAATCAAAACAAACCTAATGTTTTGCAAGATCTCCTACTACAACTTCTTTCTTTCTTTGTATGTTTTTTGAGAAAGGGTTTCTCTGTGTCCTGGCTATCCTGGAACTCACTATGCAGACCACGCTGGCCTGGAACTCACAGAGAGCCACCTGCCTTTTCCTCCTGAGAGCTGGGATTAAAGGTGTGTGCCACCGCCCTGCTTACACCTCTTTATTAGTAAGCTATCCAATTCTCCCTTATAATGTCTTTGAGAAGTTTCCATATTATATCAGGAAGCCCAAAGCAATTAACTATATTACTTAAGAAAGGGGAGGAAACATACTGGATTGCCTTGTCCAGCCTTAATACAAGGGGAGGTGCTTAGTCTTACTTTACATGCCAT
Source organism: Peromyscus eremicus (assembly GCF_949786415.1). NCBI lineage: Eukaryota > Metazoa > Chordata > Mammalia > Rodentia > Cricetidae > Peromyscus > Peromyscus eremicus. The sequence continues at coordinate 98,632,230 of NC_081439.1, read as the reverse complement.
GGTTTGTTGCTCTCCAGGGGATATCAGAGGAGAAACAGAGGAGGAGTGGATTGAAGGTGGGCAGAGAGGAGACAGAGGGAGGGAATGGGAGGAATGGGAGGAGAGGAGGGAAGGATAGAAAATAACTAAATTATAAAATGAAAGGGGAGGAAAGAAAAACAAACAAACAAACACAGGCCCAAATAATCTGTAACTGAAGAGAAGGCAGGTGTGATTCCCCCTGTGGGGTTCTCATACTTCTGCTACTTACATTATGCTCACGTAGTTTTTACTTTCAAAGCATTCTCACATCTATTATCTTAGTTTACCCTCCCAGTAAGCGTGCAAGCTAACTGCCTTTACTTTCTTTTACAAATCAAAGGAATGATGATTTGGGTGAGAGAAAAACATCTGAGAAAATCCTGAACAGCCAGTCTTTGCCGGGACATTATCCTTATAAGCTATCTTGTTTATTTCGGCTGACTGATGCTCTCATGATTTCCAGTAAAAATTACGAGTTGTTTTAATAAAAACATGAAAGAAAACCCTCCCTCCTTCTTTCTTCCCCATCTTCTTTCTTTGTCTACATAGCCTTGGCTGACCTGGAACGTGTTAGATAGACCAGGCTACTCTCAAATTTGTGGCTACCCTTCTGTCTCTGTTGCCCAAGTCCTGACATTATGGGCATGCGTGTCACCATGCCTGGTAGAAAACTGATTCTAAATATAAAACAATAGAATTTGAGAGGCAGAGCGGGATCAAGGACATTTTAGCCTGAATCCTTCATGTTACGGATGATTGAGTTTCAGTCATTTCTTAAGGTTTTACTATAGCATAGTCAAACTTGGCTTGCCACCAGGGTTTCCTCACTGCTCCTACCTCTGACCAGCTAGTTACTGTAAAATGTTTTCCTCTCAGGGACACCAACTGAACCCAAACTCATCTCTACCTTGAAGCACTGGGTGAAAAATGATATGGTGTCTAGCACTGTCAGAGAGACTTCAGTAGCAGTATTGCCTTCCAGAAGAGCCTGGTGGAAAATGTCTGCTTCCGTCGTCGCAGAACCTAGGGTAAGAGAAGCAAATTAAACCGTGCCCGACACAGACTTACATAATGGCCTCAGTGAGACAGTCTTGCCTTCTTAGAAGGAGCCCACAGTGCCAACAGACCTAATGAGCTTCACTGCACTTATTCCTTATTGAGCCGTGCTCTGGCTTAATCACTGCCATTCACTTTTCATTCAGTGCAAAGTGATAGTTACTATCCGCACTCTATCAACAGCTCTGCAGCATGTACTTAGGGGTCCGCTTCTTTGGTGATGTGATCTCAGTAATGAGCTCTGGTGATGTAACTAGGAAATCACATGGGAGGCATCTTAGGCCATGCTGCCAACATGGATGGAAAAATGAGAAAGCCACATAAATTCAGTGTCCTATGGTCAGATGTCTTCAATTCTGCCAGTGACATGAGGCTTGTTTCTAAATCCCAGGCTATTTTATGGGCTGACAGAAGCAGGCTCATTATACTTGTACGAGAAGCAGAAACCTTTAACATGTGCAGTTTGTAAAAGTCCTCAGTCCTTTAGCTCAGGGTCTACCTGCACACGACATTGTTTACTATTATTAGGCTTCTTTTGCTGGGACCTATGGAGGACTGTATGAAAACACAAGTGTTCTTCCCCGGAGTTTTGATTAATATTTGCTTTAGAGAGGATGCTTTCTCTAGTCTTCTGACAGCCCCCAGTTAGGCAAGATTTCTCTCCTTGTCCTCTATGTCCTCTCAGTGCTTTATCCTTTTTAAATACACCTTCAACAAATAGTATTTAGAGCTCATTATTCTTATTTGGTGCTACTAGGGATTGAACATATGGCAAGCACTCTACCACTGAGCTAGGTTCCTGGTTATTGTTCTTTCTTTTCTTAACTTTTTATTGGATGAGACGAGATCAAATTTGCTCAGGCAGGCTTTGAACCTGTGAACTTCCTGCCTCACCCTCCTTGGTAGCTGGGATGACTTGGGTAGCTTGTACTACCAAGCCCAGCTAGAGTTCATTCATTTCTGCAGTCAGCACAGGACATACATATCATTAGTAATTAAATAAACAATAGTAACTCTAAATGAATATTATATATGCTATCTTATTAGGATATCAGTATTCTATTAAAATTTAACAGAGCTAAAGAGATGGCTCAGTAGTTTAGAGCATCTTCCAGAGGACCTAAGTTCAATTCCCAGCACCCACAAATGTCCTCTTCTGGCCTTCACAAGCACCAGGCACCCATATGGTGCACATATATACATTTAGGCAAAACACTGATAAACATAAAATAAAATAAATAAATCTAAAATAACTGAAAAATGAAATTTGAAAGTAGCACCAAAGGATATCTAATATAAAAATATATTAATAATGGTTGCATGGAGAAATTCCTTAATACTAAGAAAAAGATTTAAATCACTTATAGTTGTTTTAAAAATCATGCACGTTATTAAATAGTCATACATGATGAAATTATATAAATAAATACATAGCAGAGATATGAAAGTCTATCTCTATGCATGAGAAATGGTGATTTAAACTAGGACTGAAGATTAAAACTGGGCTTTGGTGATGACTCAGTGGTTAAAGTGCTTGCCATGAGTTATCCCCAGAACCCAGCTAAGTGCTGTGTGGGTTTGGAGTGTGATCTGTAAGAAGGCAGAGACAGGGGAATCCCTGGTGCAAGCTGGCAAGCGAGACTATCTGGGCTTCACTGAGAGATCCTGCCTCAAAGAATAAGGTAGACATATAATGCAGAAAGATCCCTGATCTCAACCTTGGGCTGCCATACACACCTGCACATATGAACCCACACACATGAACATACCTATATACATGCCACACACACAAACACATGAATTAAAAAAAAAGATTAAACAGCATTTCCAGGCTGTTTCCTATGGGTCCGCTCTCCCATGTGTACTCACTGTGATTAAGTGTGAAGGAGCTTTCTAAGCTACTAAGATGCTGAAGGCGAGCCTGCATCACTCCTGACCTGTTTCGAAGAGCTGGCATAGTTTGAGACTTTCGGTCTATTCCAAAGTGTTTTGATAGCCAGGCATCATGAACCCTAGAATACAATTTTAAATCAAGAATTTAAATAAAGCCAGATGGTGGTGGCACACCTTTAGGCCTGTCACTCGGGGAGCAGAGGCAGGCAGATCTCTGTGAGTTCCAGGTCAGCCTGGTCTACAGAGCAAGTTCCAGGACAGTCAGAACGACACAGAGAAACCCTGTCTGAAAAAAAAAACAACAACAAACAACAAACAAACAAAAAACCTTAAGTGCTTCAATAAAATACTTAACTGTTTCAATCTTTTAAACTAAAATGTGACTTTAATTGATGTGTTTCCAGATAAATATAATAGGCTGCTCAAGACTCTATCAACTATTACTTGGATTAAATGAGGCCTATAGGAATCTGTGAGCCATCTCTCCATCCCCTAAATTGTACAAAGTTTAATGGGTTTTTAAAAAGAGCTTATACTACAATAATAGAACTGACGCATTTAGAAAGAGCTTCCCACTTCTATAACGTCTCAAAACCATTGGGGTTAAGTAGATAACACTCCAATACTATTCAGTCTTTTTGCAGGAAGTGAGGAAGGAGAAGAGAGAAGACGGACACAGAAAATGGGAATGGGCTGGCATCAGACATTCAAGAATGAGTATCAACAAGCACTGGTGGCACACACCTTTAATCCCAGTACTTGGGAGGCAGAGGCAGGCGTATCTCTGTGAGTTCAAGGCCAGCCTGGTCTACAGAGTGAGTTCCAGGACAGCCAGAACTGTTACACAGAGAAAACCTGTCTCAAAAAAACCAAAACGAAACAAGAATGAGTATCAATCTAGTCTCCCGGACTGCTTACAACTGGGTCATAGGTAAACTAGGACGAAAAAGTTTGTCTGTCCTCTTCTAACCATGAGGTGGAAGCAACAGAAGCTGAGATGCCAAGGTCTAAGGTGCTACTGATCAGAGCAGCTCACAGTCACAGGGAAAAGACAGTGGAAACTAGAACTCTTATCACTTGAGATCTATTACTAGGCTGTTCCAGAGACACAGCAATTAACCCCATCCAAAGGCATCAATTGGTGGAACCAAGCCAGGTGTGGTCACACATTTTATAATCCAGGCCCTTGAGAAGTTGAGGCAAGAGGATCAGAAGTTCAAGGTCCTCCTTTGAGATAGTGCAAGTTCAAGGCAAACTTGGGCTCCATGAGATCCTGTCACCAAAACCAAAACCAAAACCAAACAAGAAAAAGGAACTGCTGTGGACTTGAACTTTGAAAACTGTACCATTTAGTGCTGGAGACATGGCTCAATGGTTAAAGATGCTTGCCACCAAACCTAACAACCTGAATTGGATCCCTGGGACACACATGGTGGAAGGAGAGAACCTACTCCACGAGCTGTCCTCTGACTTTCATACATTTGCCATGGTATATGCGCCTGTGCAAGATGCCACAAACTAAATACATTTCTAAAAGACTGTACTTGAATCCTTTAATGAGTAGTTCTACTTCATACATACACATACACACTCAAACTGAAATAAACAAGTCCTTTCTTTACCTTAGGGCCCTTCAATCATTCCTGATTTTTTTCCAGTGCTGGGAATTGAACCCAGGACTTTACAAGCTAAGAAGGTACTCAGCTACTAAGCTATATTCCAAGCACAAACTTATTTTCCTTTTCTTCTTCTTTTTTTGGTTTTATTAAGAATTGAATCCAGGGCATTGTGCATGCTAAACAAATACTCTTATCACTGAGCTATGCCACTGAGCCCCTCACACATTTCTTTATAAAGATTTAAGAGGCAAAAGAATAAATAAATAATATATAATGTATATCCTAATTATTGTTGAAGGTTGCTAGTCACCTTAATATTTGGCAAAATTTACATCTTACAACTACCCTTGGCTCTTTGATTTTCTGCCTACCCTTATATTTAGCTGTTACTTAAATCCTCCAGGAAACACAAGAATCTGCTTGAAATTTAGGGGGATCTCAGAAGGTAGAAACATTCTGTATCACTCTAGTCTTTACCCTTTTGAAAACACAGTGTTGGTTCACATTCGTTTTAACCTTGAACTGGGATCCGTTGAATAAATCACAGCTGCCTTCATGTTAACCTAAAATCAGTATCTTAGGTTTTATATGCTATGGTGGGACTGCTCTCTGTTGGAAAAGAAGGGGAAGAAATGGAACACTGTAGTGCTGCAGGAATTACCTTGCTATGTTTCTTTTCCCCATGTAACGAAAGTGAAACAAACATACTCTGGAAAGGAAAATGACAGCATGTTAGTATATACTGCTACCTGGTGCAATTTAACAACTATTAACAGCCATATGTTCTAGAGACCAATTTACAAGAACATACATTTCCACAATAACTACTTATAGGCTTGCCAGAGCCTATCTTTCCACATATATCTGCTATAGTTATATCAGAGTTATACATGACTGTAATGGCAGGTTTTTAAAAAAAAAAAAAAAGAAAGATTGACGGTGTAAAACATCCTTTGTGTGCTGTACCATACATACCACAGCCAAGGTCTCTAGCACTCATTAAGATAAAACATGTTCCTTAATTATAGAAATGGGAGCAAATGCTATATTTTGTACAATGGTATTAAAATACTCTCTATTATTAATAATCATAAACACATGGAAATAGGAAAATTAACATTTAAATCCCTATGTGCTCATAGGTTCAAAAGCTGTCACGAACAGTCTTGCTTAAGTTCCATGAAAAGCAGGCTAATCTTCCTCCACCCTCCCCTTCCTCCTGTTCATTTCAAACAAATTCTCAACATCAGTTGACTTCACTGGGAAATATTTCCCAGTGTATTGACAGTGTTTACTACAGCTGGGAGTGGGTAGGTCAGGAAACTAGAAAGGGGGCCATGAAGGAGAGAAAGAGGTCTTCAGGGTGGGTTAATGAAAGAAAAAAAAAAGGAAAAAATGAAGACTCATTATGTGAGGGAAGAAGGGGGCCAGCAGGAGTGGGAGGGGGTTAGAAGATGGGGCAAGAAAGATGAACAGAAACAATCTGAATAAAAATGCCATAACAGAAATCTCATTATTTTGTATATTAATTAAAAAACTAATAAATTCATATATAGAAAAATCCCCCTGAAATCTTAACTGCTAGTCAGCAGATATTTTCTGTAATATTTTGAAAAACTTGAATCAACTATTTATGTATCGATTATCCTTTGTATTTTATATGTGCATATAAATCATATATATATAATACATATGTACTATTTATGTAAAAAATTCTTACATTTCCTTCTGTTCATAATTTTCCTTTTAGCTTTCAATAATGATAACATAGTAGTTCAGCATATAACACCTTTCAATCACTATGGATGGGGTGACCAAGTGTTTTTAAATACCTGTAGATGTATACTTCTATATAGATCCATAAAACTATATCTCTCTGTTCCTGAAGTGAGTAGTATTTACAATTATTCAGCTCTACTTAAGAGTTCAAAATCTGAATTCTAGCTGTTCATCAATCCAGGATCTGCTTCAAATGAACAATACAGGCCAGCTGGCAGCATCCTAGTTTTCATGAGCATAATAAGACTCCTGCTCATCTGTAAAATCACTGGATAAGTTTTTCTATGGGATCATATGTATTCCACCTCCTTGATTTTCTTTTATCACTGAATGAAGAATGCCAGACTCTAGAGTATTAAGATAATTTGACATTTTCTACCCATTAGCAAACGAGCTGCTAAAAACACCAAAACTGTAACATCTAAATTCCTTCAACTAACTTTTTCTGAATAAGCGGAACATTTAGGAAAATAGTGCAACTTACTCTAGAAGCACGAGAATGTTTATGAGCTCCTGGGGAGACACTTTATTCCAGTACGTCAAAAGAGTATCTGAAAACAGGAGAAAGAACAAAGAACTGAGTGAGCCTAGCATCAAGCACTTCCACACACTTCATCCCTCTTTCTTCTACTACCCAACACCCACACGCTCTGTCTTTATGAAGACAGGATGGCACATATTCCAGGCTGACCTCACATCCACTTGTGGAGCTGAGGGGTTAATCCTCCTGCCTCCACTTCAGAGTGCAGGGATTAGAGGTCTGCACCACCAAGGGGGCTTCCACTTCCCATTTCTTTAGACGAGATTTCACTATGACAATCAGGCTGGCCTTAAACTTATAAGTGCCCTGACTTTCTGCTTCCTGCCCTACCTCCTGAGTGCTGGGATTGGATTACAAATGTGTTTCATCACACTGCGCTCAGAATAATACACACACATCTTTTTTGCATTGGTTTCAAATGTATCATATAATCTTTATTTCAGCTTCTAACCTTCTTTTTACTTTGTAAATGTCCTTTGGATGGTTTGCTCCAATCTTCCTATCATAACTGGAGACAAAATAAGGAAAGTTTTGTTTATCTTTTACCCAAGGCTTAGCCAACTCTAAAATTTCACAATGGTAGGTTTATGGACATTTTTCTGAAGTTGGGTGCCTTTATCTGCTACTCAAAGGACTCTGTTAACCAAAACATTTAATAACTTTAGAGGAGACAGATTATTTTCTTCCATTTTCCTCTTTGGATAATGAGGCCGATGATCTATCTATGTTTCCAACTATTTCAGACAGAAGCATATTTTAAATCTACCTCATGTAAGTCTCTCTAAAACCTATTTCCTTCATTTTTCCAATATATCTTTTCTGATTTACCTACCCACCTACCGATCGGGTTTTATTTTGTTTGTTTGAGACAGGGTCTCATAGTCCAGATTGGCCTTGAATTCCTGATCCTTTGCCTCTACCTCCCAAGTGATGAGATAAAGAGAATGTACCACCCTTGCCCAACTCTGACTAAAAAAATAATAAAAGTTATATAACTTTATTTTTATATTCCTCTGATTATTATAGCTAACAGTATTGGCTACCCCTGTTGTAAATGACAAAATCTTTTGTCATAAAAGGTAGACAAATGGCTCCTTTTCCATCCAAGCAACAGCCTTTGGTAGACAGCAACTGAGGGGACAATGCTGACTTTATGATGGTGTGAGACAGAATGAAGGGGATTTGATGTTGCTTCTCCCATTTTTAATACATTTTTTTCCCTGATACTGGGATCAAACATACATACATACATGTATGTGTGTGTGTGTGTGTGTGTGTGTGTATGTGTGTGTGTGTGTGTATATATATATATATATATATATATATATATATATAGAGAGAGAGAGAGAGAGAGAGAGAGAGAGAGAGAGAGAAAGAGAGAGACAGAGGCAGAGAGACAGAGAGAGAAGTGCTCTATCGTGGAGCTACACGACCTGTTTTTTGTTTTGTTTTGTTTGGTTTGGTTTTTTGGTTTTTCGAGACAGGGTTTTTCTGTAGCTTTGGAGCCTATCCTGAACTAGCTCTATAGACCAGGCTGGCCTCGAACTCACAGAGATCCCCCTGGCTCTGCCTCCCAAGTGCTGGGATTAAAGGTGAGTGCCACCACCGCCCAGCGCCAGTTCTTTTTAAAAGTACTTTTTACAATTATATTTATTATCACATTTATTGTATGGGATCACGTTTGAGCTGCAACACTTGTAGAAGATAGAGGACAGGTTGTGAGTTGAGTACTTTCTTTCCACATATGGGCCTCGGGGACTGAATTAGGGTTACACGGCAATTGCCTTTGCCACTGCCAGCTATCTCCCTGGCCCAGGTTGAAGATGGGGCCCTGAGTACATAACCCAGATTGGCCTTAAACTCTCCATTCCCCAGCCTCTTCTGCCTCCCGATTGCTGGGATTATAAAGCATTTTATAAATTTAATTTAATTTATTTATTTATTTTGGATTTTCGAGACAGCGTTTCTCTGTGTAGCTTTGGAGCCGGTCCTGGCTGTCGCTCTTGTAGTCCAGGCTGGCCTCGAACTCACAGAGATCCGCCTGCCTCTGCCTCCCGAGTGCTGGGATTAAAGGCGTGCGCCACCATCACCCGTCCTCTAAATTTTATTTTTAAACTGGGGTCTAGTGCCTCAGAAAATTGTCAGGGTTGGCCTTGAACCCACAATCTTCGCAAGTCAACCTTCAGGAGTATCTGGGATTATAGCACGGGTCACTGTCCTCAGTTTACTCCCCACATTTTTTTATAAAACCATTAATATTGACCGTTTTCAATGATTCCAAAATATTAATCATAAATAATCAAAATAGTTTTGGCATGATTTGTTCTAAAATATGGTTTTTCTAAAAGACTACGCTAACAGCAATTTCTGTCCTCCCCCGCTCTGCCTGGCCTTTTGGTATCTCCCAGAAAAAAAAGGGGGTGGGGAAAGTATGGGGTGCGCATGCGGCTGCGGGAGAGCACGCATGCGCACTCTCCCGCAGCCAGCTCGGGCTTTCCCGCCTGTCCTCAGAGGGCGGTGCCGCCATTTTAGAGCGCGGTGGGTTTTTTCTCGCCCTCGCGCTCTGGTAATTTTCTTTTTTAACAAAAAGGTTTTGGCTTCTTTCTAGGAAAAAGAAACGGGGCCTTTCTGTCCGTCCTCCACTTGCTCCTGTGGACCGGGTCTTAAGGCAGCTTCTGGGCAGGTCTGTAAAGGGGTAGCCGGGTGAGGCCTGTGAGGCCGGGTGAGGCCTGTGAGGCCTGTGAGGCCGCGCCCGTGGCCTCCGTGGGCAGGGCCGCAGGCGCGAGTGTTCTGGTCAGTGGACCGCCCCCTCAGAGGCTCCGCTGCCATTTAGTCAGTGGCACCGCCAAGCCACCGGCCACAGCTCCATAGTTATAGGTCGGCCAGTGCGGCTGCCGCCGGTCCCTCGCCAGTGACAGGTTCTCAGCGGAGGGTCTTCGGCCATTCCGTCAGGGGTACCGCCAAGCCCAAAGCCGCCTCCGGGTTCGCAGTAAGTGAAACGAGATGCAGGCTGTCAGTAGTAGTGGTGAAGACATGGGAGATGGTCACAATGCCTCCCATTTAGGGAAAATTAAGCTTAGCGTAAGCGATCTGGTATCTGACGATTTTAAAAGGGCGTGGTTAGCACTGAAGGACATCCATGATAAAGAGCTTCACCGCTTACAGATGAAATTGACCAATATGAGGAAAGCCAGGTTGACAGAGGGAAGGCGGTGTGGCCCAGTAGCAAAGAATAAACCAGGGATGGAGACACAGGAGGCCTCCGATTCCAAATCATGTGAGCGCTGTTTAATGAATGAAACATACAAGAAAATGCTACAGCAAGAATTTAGTAACATGCAACAGAGAAGTCTAGCGGAGATTGCTGAGCTCACTGTAGAAAATAACAAATTAAAAGAAGAAAATAGAAAGCTTTCTGAAAAGATAAAAGTAATCCTGCCACGTATTTGTTTGAGTTTTTCAGATAGCGATTATGAGGATTTCATTCCCAGTATTCAAATGAAAAGGAAACAAGTTTATATAGTAAAGGAGCCTTCCCAACCAGTACAGTTGTTTCCTAGGAATGTTAGGGAACCACATAATGAACAGAAACAATCTCTATGTGATTTGGACGGAAAACCAAATCCAGATGATAATCCACCTCAACTAAGCAGTCACGGAATCATGGAAGTGCCAGAGACTTCTATGGATTCTCCATCTGTTGAGGAAAATTTTGCCCAAGAGGCCAATGTCTTACCCTCATGTTCAGCTTATTCTTTAACAACTGCATTGGAAACTTCAAAGAAAGATGACGTGATTAGTATCTCCAGCCTTTCTGGAGTAAAAAATACACAACAATGGGAAAAAAATACCTTTACTTGGAGCCTTTCCAGTGTGTCCTCTGGAGAAGCTATAATAGTATCTGAAACCTCAGAGGAAAACATGCCTTGTGAGCCTAGTAATGTATTGCCACCTCTGACAAAGAAAAAAAAATCAAACACTGCACAGGTGTTTCCTGTGGACTATACTTCAAAATACGTTCAGAGAAGGAGATTAGCACTCTCTGGTTTCAGATACAAAAATGACATTCCAATGAAATCTGGTAATGCTCCTTTACCTTCCAAGGAAAAACCTTCTCTGAATAATACTAGTGAATCTGAAAATGTAAGAACTTGTGAAAAGCCTAAAAGTGATTCTGAGACGGTTCCTTCAGGAACCTGTGTGTTGAAAAGAAAAATTAAGAAATAAAAAGGAAGAAGTTGCAGCTTCCCTTCACATTTTCTTCCAAGGAAAATGTGTTTTTTCAATAAGATAGTATTCCTGTAAATTCAGACTATGGAACTAACAATGAATAAAGCAATATGACTTAAGAACTTTGACATATGCCCTTTAGGATACTAAAATAGTTTATTACTGTTAGCAAAATGTAGAGGACAGAGAAGGAAACTCTTCAGAACACCCCTGTCCTCAAAAAAAAAAACCAATGTGTACAAGTAGAACAAAAGTTTAAAGTTACTAAGATTACAAAAGTTTACATTAAAGTTACTAAGATTATAACAAAATTTAAAAAGCTATGAGCACTTGAATGATATGAGCTTGCAGGAGCTCAACATTTAAATGGATATAGAGTAATGGAAATACTATTTACTAGACAAGATAAGGTCAGTAGAACCAACCCATTGAAAAGGATCTAGAAGTGAACATTTTTTTTTAGAATAAAATGAGCATAACTTTATGGCATGCAGTGTGACTTTAAACATAACAAGATAAAGAGATTTGATATAAACCACATATATATGAGTTACTGAAAATGATGGGGTTGGGGATTTAGCTCAGTGGTAGAGTGCTTGCCTAGCAAACACAAGGCTCTGGGTTCAGTCCTCAGCTCCAGAAAAAAAAGAAAGAAAGAAAGAAAACGTTCTGAAACCACAAAGCAGGAATAGAAGAACAACTTCAATAACAAGGGCAAAATATTTGGCAGACTAAGCAAAGCTCTATTTATAAGGGAAACTATTACATTCATAAGAAAGAAAAGTCATGGTTTTATCTGTGACATCAAAACATGCATTCAGACTTGTCTGTCTATATGTGTACACTGGATTAGAAGGAGAGAAGTAGTCAGCAATGTATCTTTCCTCTCCCCCATGCTCTGTCCTTTTACTTTCTTTGCTCAGAAATACCCAAGTATTTATCTTTTGCATTTTCCCCATGTATCTCTTGGATATCTTTTTCATTGTTGGCTCTTGGAATAGATGAATTAATGGTACAGGAATACTTTTGTTAAATCCATACAAAAAAGAATGAATTTAACAGGAGTATTCCCATACTATGAATTTTTTCATTCCAAGAGCCAACAATACAGTATTTCTTTCAACATTACAAAACTATTATAATTGTTATAAAATGTTTTAGAATATTCATGGTTCTAATAAAGAAACCCCATAAACATCATAATCAGTTTCCATATTCTCCCATTTTTTATCTTTGTGGGAAGGCAAAGCATGAGTTGTGGTTGTTATTAGGTAATCTATTATTTCCTGAAATGAACCTCTGGTTTTAAAAATTATTTTACTTCTTTTCCAAAACATGGATGCCCATCACAGAGCTTCAATCTAATTTTGACAGTTTACTCTTAAGTTGTATATTCTTGAAACCAATAGATTGCAGAATTATTTGTATTGTTTTTCGGTATGAAATGGTAGAATCCCAGCCCTTAGGAGGCTGATTAGCCTGTGCTGCATGGTTAGTTCCAGGCCAAGCTAGGCTCAATAGTGAGATTCCATCTCAAAAAGAAAAAAAAACTATTTTGAGTTGTATTAACATATTTCACAGTTTTTTATTCATATGTGGCTAATGGGTTTAATATTTCTACAGTTAATTGGCCATCAACTTATCTAGTAATCTGTATTATTTGCATAATTTGTACTGTATAATTTTATATTATTTGTATAATTTGTATTATTCATTTTACTTATATTATTTTGTACTATCACAAAAAAGCAAGCAATGTTTACTAAAAATGGGTAAAGATATTTATGTGCCAAGCCCTAGATTTCATCCCCACCACCAGAAAAAAATTAAAACAAAAAATAATTGAGCATGCTAGCAGCTGCCTCTAGTCCTAAAATTTGGAAGATAGGCAAGAGGATTGTGAATTCAAGAACATCCTTGACTATGAAAAAAAAAAGACTGTTGTATTGATGTACTATAGAATTTGTTATTCATATCTGACTAATCTGTTTTAATGTTTATGTGTCACAAAAATAAAGTATGTAATAGTCAATAAAATGGATAAAATAGGCTGGTGGTGTATAGCTGATGTGCTAGGCCCTGGGTTCATGTCTCTAGTAACCAAAAAAAAGTTCAAAAATATGGCCTAGGTATTTAGTGGCAGTGAAGCATTTGCATATGCATGTGCAAGGCCCTGGGTTCATCATCTGACACCAGGGGGAAAAAATGAAACAACCAAGTGTGGTGGGAAAAAATGAAAGAGCCAAGTGTGGTGTGTGCCCTTGTAATTCTAGCACTCAAGAGGCTGAAGCAAGAGGATCAGGAGTTGCCATCTTTGGATAAATAGTGAGACCCTATCTCCAAGAATTACATAAATTGGGGCTGAAGAGATGACACAGCAGGTAAGAGCACTTGTTGCTCTTGCAAAGGACCTGCGGCCAGTTCCCAGCACCCACATGGTGGCTTATAACCATCTGTAACTCCAGTTCCCGGGGATCTCATGCTCTCTTCTGACCTCTGCAGGCACCAGGAATACATGTGGTACACATACACATAAAAAATCAAATAAGCAGGGCATGGTGGTGCATGCCTTTAATCCCAGCACTTGAGAGGCAGAGGATAGCCTGGTCTACACAGCAAGTTTGAGGCCATTTAGGGTTACATAATGAGACTGTTTCAAAAAACAAAACAACAACTAAGCAAAAGTAAATAAATAAAAATATTAAAGAAATTTTAATTATAAAAGTTACATGATTATGGTGATTAGAAACTAGGTGCACTTTGAATTTATTTTAAATTTACTTACTAATTTTTGCAGTACTAAGAAATTTTCTTTCTTTTATTTAGTTGTAGGAATTGAACCCAGGGTCTCACATATGCTAGCCATGTACTCTACCATTAGTTTACATGTACTTTGTTAACTGTACATATTTATGAGGAATATAATGTTACCTGTGTACACTGTATGATGCCTACTTTAGTGGATACTTTTTGAGCAAAATATTGAGAAATGGAAAAAGAGGGTGGGAATTGTGTAAATAAATGTGGCATTTGAGAGAAAATAATTTTAACTTTTGAGGGCATGTAGTTAACCCCTTGTTTATAGACAGTCATATAATATAAAAGAAAACTAGTAATGCTAGGAGATAATACCATTCTTCTCCAAGAAGAGAAGCAGCCAGCCTGACAATCTGACTGCAAGTAACATCAGTGATGCTGCAGAGACAATGACTGACCCCAGACAACGCCAGTGGTGCTGCAGAGACAATGACTGACTCCAGACAACACCAGTGGTGCTGCAGAGACAATGACTGACCCCAGACAACGCCAGTGGTGCTGCAGAGACAATGGTGGCAACCCTACCTTCAGAAAACCCTGATTGTTTGTTTCTATGTTTTTCAAATCCTGAGTCAAATAAAGCCTAAAATGTTAATTTTGTATTGTGGTTATTTCCTTCCTGTTATATTAACTACTTAACATATTTTATGCTTTGCATAAAAATCCTTTAAAATTGTTGCATAATTTTTATAAATTAATCAATAGTTATTTTTAAATTATATCAGACTCAAATCCACAGGAACTTATTTTAATATTCATCTTAAGGGATATTTTATGACTTAAATCTTTAAAGATCTGTTTCTAACATGCATGTTCTCAATTTACAGGCCTGAACCCATGGGGGGGATGTCTAGTAGAGTTCCTGCTGACTATGTTCATTTCTTACCTTCAGAAATCATCTTTACTATATATAAGTAGCACATCAAGAGGTTTCTGATTTCATACTGATCCAGACGATTATAGTGGGATACACTACTCCTTGAAGAACTGTGTCGGGTCTGTAAGTTAAAAGAGAGGAGACTTAGGGAACAATATGGCAATTTTACACAGCCTTAATCTCAATTATTTGTCCTATTTGAGAAAACTATAAAAACAAATTTTATGGCATATTTGACAGACAAGTGGGCTGAGTCTTCATTGCTACAGTACCTAGTAATATCACTGGAAATTACTTTGGGGTCTTCATAAAGACATAGCCGTTCATTATGTATTTATGTTTTACTTCCATATGCTTTATGTTATAATAGCAAAATTTTAAAATACATTCAGGAAGAATAGCTTTTATGTGAAGGAGGGAATTAAGGTATGTGAAAGCATGACAGACATTTTAGGGCTAGAGATAAAGTTCAAAAGTAGATCACTTGCCTACCATATGCAAGTTCCTGGGTTTAATTCCCCATTGCTGCCTAAAAATTACACTTTTAAATTTGAATCGCTACTTAGAATGTACTAATATCCAACTCCCAACCATCAAATAATCTATTTTAAATGGACTAATTATTACAATAATTAAGGAGGGCCAGGTAGTATTTCCAAATTATATCAAAGTAATGATGTTCCTAGTATTTAATGAGGTCTGTTTAAATACCAAATCATGGCAAGATCTCATTTATTTGAGGTTTTATATAAATAGAACAACAATACAAAGCTTTACCCTTGCTAATAAATCAGTACTCTTGAGCTGAGCTAAGAGGGAACATAGAACTAAGGTAGGATTTACTAAGAACTTGGAGTTGGAGTGAAATAAACCTTGGTTCTGATTGCTTGTCAGCCATTTACTAGTAAGTTATTTAATTGCTCTGACCTTATCTATGACAGTATGATCACAATTCAAAATAGTGTGAAATAGGAACCTTTGTGAATAAATTACTATTTACTCAAAGGTTCAAAGATGCATATTCACGTGGTTCTTAAGGGGTGCTTCCCAACCAGCAGAAGTGGCATCACCTGAGGACTTAGAAATACAAATGAGCAGGCCTGTTTCAGACCTACTAACACTCTGAGGGTGAGGTGCAGCCACTTCTTTTTAAACCCTCTAGGTGACTCTGATGCACATCGAACATGCCACAAAATAGTAGGAAAATTGCTGATTTCTAAACATGGGGTCAGGTGTGGCTGGCTTAAGTCAAAATCCCAGTTTCACTTAAAAACAGGAATGGGAGTTCACTATTTTTAAAAATACTTTACAGATCCTTCTAAGTAATATATGGTTTTACATAATGTCACAGAACTTTACTGTCTAAAATGTGGTATTTTGGCCTCAGGCAGACACATTTTATATTTTACTTTTAGGCTTAAAACAATATGATGGAAGAGTTAGAAGACTCTAGGACTGTCCACTTGAGGACCTAAAGTTTCTCTCAATTTTTTTTTTATTTTGGGAACCTATTCCCGATGCTGGGTTGCCTCACCCAGCCTTGATGCAGGGGGAAGAGCTTGGTCCTGCCTCAACTTGATGTATGCCATGCTTTGTTGACACCCATGGGAGGCCTGCCCCTTTCTGAATGGAGATGGAGAAGTGGATGGGGGAATAGATGGGAGGCAGGGGTGGGGAGAGTAGATGGGAAGCAGGGCGGGAGGGGGTGGGGGGAAACAGGATGAGAGGAGGGAGGGGAAACTGGTTGATATGTAAAATAAATGAAAAAAATTTAATTGATAAAAAATGTTATTTTTTAAAAAGAAAGATTGAATCAGCCCTGTGCTGATATGTTTTGGTTAAAATGCAAGGCAGTTTAGAAATTTTAAACTGGAACCTCCCCTCTAGGTTACAGTGAGCTACAGCAAAACTGGGCATTGTGGTATTTGCCTGTCACTGCAATTACTCAGGAGGATGAGACAAGAAGATTGCTTGAGGCCAGAAGTTTGACATCAGCCTGAGCAACATAGTAACACCCTAGTTCAAAGCAGTAAATTGGAGGTGGAAGCAGGAGATTATGAGTTCAGCACTTGTCTGGGCAACATAAGGAGCTTGAAGCATGCTGGAACTTTGTAGCAAAACCTTGTCTCAAATTTCCACTAAAAAATTCACACCAACTATGTGGTGATATTTTACTTGTGCAACCCAATAAAGTTTATCTGAGGATCAGAGGAAAAAGCCAGCCACTATATTAAACATAGAAATCAGGCAATGGTAGCACACTCCTTTAATCCTATCATTTGGGAAGCAGGGATCTGTCTGGATCTCTATGAGTTCAAGGCCACACTGGGAAGAGAGCCATGCGTGGTGGTACACGCCTTAAATTCCAACACTAGTTAACCATAAAGGTTTGGAGGTCTGTACTGATAGACAGGAAGTGATAGAGCTGGGCAGGAAGAGGAAGTGAGATAGCAGAACAGAATGGCATATAGGCGTAGGTATACAGAAAGCAGGTCTCTTTGGAAGCTGAGGGTCGGTAAGGTGAGGTTGGCTTGTGGCTTTTCCTATTCCTCTGATCTCTCAGGTTTTAACCCTGATATCTGGCTCTGGGTTTTTTTATTTAATAAGACTGCTTAGCAATTCGTCTATATAACTATGCTTAAGGGGGAAAAAGACATCCAAGTAGCAACTGCAGGGATAGAAAGGTACTACTAAAATATTCAAGAATTGTGGGATGCATTTTATAGATCCAAAATAGACTATAAGAGACAATATAGCTGCATGTTTATTTTAAAAGATCTTGGTAGCCTAGTCACCAGGCTATCTATCCTATATGTTTAGGTTCTTACATTTTCACCAGTGTTGCTAGGATCTGGAAATCCTGTTGCTCCTTCTGGGATAAGGGAACCTCTTGAATCCTCCCTCTTAATTCCATGACCATTTTGAAAAGACCCATAGGCTGGAAAAAAGTCCAAGTTCTTGTTAGCAACAGGAAGAACCATCAAAATAATTTTAAAACTAAGTACTACATTATTTTAAGTAAATATACATTGCAGTGAATAGATCCTGGCCTTCTAAAATGTGAAATTTATATATCAAAACACCACAAGGAAACAAGTAAAGGTGAAGTGATTTTCCCCTCCAAAACAATTGGCTATGTATTACAATTCCTTGGAAGTCATGTAATAAAGCCACGTAATTCACAAGACAGCTTATCTATATCATAGGTAAAGAAACAAACCTAGAAAAGGAAGTGTCTTGCCCAATATTGATGAAAGTTGAGAGGAAAGGAAACCACTGTGTTTTGTTTTGTTTTGTTTTTTGTTTTTATCTTCTAGTTTTTTCACTATACTTAGCCATTTTGATCATGCTCAGACAAACTAGAAAATGTGGCTACATGTGTGAGTCATGTTTTAACTAAACTTCAGGAAAGATCAAGCTATGTATAGTTTATGAAATATTTCAAAAAGAGTAGAGGTACATTTCTAAACACTCATGTGATGCATAATCATTAAAGAGCTTAATTACCTGTGTCTTTGTCAGTGGTCAGGCTCCCTCTGTTTGTAGGTGAAACAAAGCCACATGGAAACTCATCCCTGGATGCCTATAACAGAATACAGTGCCTGAGTCATTTAACCAATTTTTAAACTAGCACAAGAAATCTGAATTAGATTGTCCCTGATTTTAAAACAAAGCTCACTGTGAAAGTTCCATCAGGTACTATTAGTATTTAAGTAGCATGTCTAAAAAATTGGCTGCTAGCATACTGTAGTAATCATAACCTCTGACCAAATGATATAATTAGATGGTTGCAATTGGCATAATCTCAATATTGTTCAGTTCTCTTCCTTGGAACCAGGGACAATGCTGGAAGTTGAAGTGTAATGAAAGTCTCTAAGTGAACATGAGCTATAAAAGAAAGGACAGCTAGTGAAACATTTCCAAATATCACTGTCAAATGTGTGGAATGAACTTGACCATGAACTACTGTGTGAAGAAAGACCAATGTGACACCCAGTGAGATTACATCCACATTCCAGTCATTTACACGATCAAGTGCCACAAGCAAGAAAGCCACCAGGCAAGCTTAAGAAGTGGCTTTTCCATCCGGTGTGGTGGTGCATGCCAGTAACCTTAGCACTCAGGACACCGAATCATGTGAATCATTTCAAGTTCCAAGCCAGCCTGAACTATAGCCACAGTGAGACCCTATCTCAGAAAACAAACAAATGGAGCTGGAGAGATGGCTCAGAAATTATGAGTGCCTAATTGCTCTTGACCAGAATTCATTTCTCAGCACCCATGTTGACTGTCCATAACTCCAGCTCCAGGGCATCTGACACTCTTTTCTGGTGTCCATAGCCAACTGTACTCATGCACAAACCCACACTCTGACACATGCATAAACACATAATTAAAAATGAAAATAAAATTCTGCCCTTAACTGATCTTTAAAAAGCTCTTTCTCAGGAACTTAGGAGTGGTTTTCAAAATTAGTAGGGGCATTTTACAGGGAAAGTTTTTCCAGATTATATTGTAAAGCAGAGTTCAACCTATCACCGAACAATATGAAATGACTATGCAAAGTACATAGATGATCTGGGACCATTCAGAATATGAAGAGGGATAGGAGTTAGCATGTACACGGGCCAACAAGTATAAAGCATACAATTTGGGCACAATTTTTTTTTTTGAGGTAGTGTCTTACTCTGTAGCCCAAGCTTGCCTTGAATTTGCATCATCATGCCCCAGCCTTTCAAGTGTTGGCACGTGACCTGCATCATTGTTTTAGCAGGGCCACTGGCAAATGGGAGAGTACCCAGAAGCATTGACCAAGAAAATAAATAAATGGCTTGGAACAAATGACCAAATGGTAATATGTATCCTGGAGAAAAATTTAGAAGCATATGTGGAAGGGACAAATTGTGAAGGTGGAAACAAATGTTTTACATGTCTCTAGAGGACAAAACTAGGAGCAACTGACAGAAACTCTTTTAGGTCTAAGGTGGGGAAGGAATATTTTAATTATTGCAAGGGCAAAGGTTGTTATGACAGACAGAAACCTAGTCACCCTTTAAGTGCCTTAAGTAAGTCTTAAGTCACTAAGGGGACTAAAAAGAAAGCTCACCCAGCTGTAATAAACTAAAAGGACTTACCAAGAAATACTAATCAGAGACTACTGAGGATAGGGAGAAGCAAAGGAGTCTTAACCCCCCAGTGTCTGATGCTCTGGAAGGGAAGGTGCTTTCATTTTGTTCTCCAGATGAATAAAAACACTAAAGTGTGTTAATTAGCAGCAAACTTTAAGGAACAAAATAGAAACAAGGCATTTGTGTTACTCTTTTGGGCCTTGTTATTCAAAATGTAGCCTTTGGACTAGACAAAGGTAACCAAAGCTTGTTAGACACACGGCCTCTGAACCTCAGCCTAGGGCCTACTGAATTAAGATCTGGGTTCTAACACATCCCCACACTGTTGGATGAGAAGCATTGCTCCAGGAAAAATGTAAAATATACTGAAAAATAATTGCTTACAATTGAGATCATGTAGCAGATGACCTCAATTCCAAGTGCATCAGGTAAAACAAGATGTAACTCCAAAGAGAAATGCATTCAAACTTACAGAATTAGGTATGGCTGCACAAGAATACAAAGTATCTTGGCCGGCTAGTCGCTGTATATTTTCCAAGAGCAGTCCAACAAATGGGAGGTACAACTGTGCTATTTTGGCTTGCTGGTTCTGAAAAATATCAAAACTTTATTGATAAATAATATGTATATACGTCAAATGAATGAAATCGGCCCCAAAAATCAGATTAAAAGACTACAAGTGAGCTAATAGCTACAAAATTGAGAGGACTAATTGTCCAAGAACTTGGTTGCGGTTTGGACTTACTCATAAGACAGAGTCCAGTGACAGCTTTCAATCATAACCACATAAAGGAAAAGAGTGTTTGGAACATCAGTGTTACGTTATTTATAATTTGGCAAAGATATCACAGACTACAATAAAATAATTTATATCATAAAATGAAGGAGTCAATTTACTTTCAGCCAGAATCATGAAAAAAACCTGGCAATATTTCCAAATAAAAAAATCTTGGTAACTAGAAAATACAACAGATAAGAAAATTGTAGAAACAAATTCACCTGTAAATCAGGTTTTCAAATTAATTATAATAACAAATTATATCCTATGTTTTTCTTATATATGAATGTTAAAAATTAAAGGCTATGTTGTCAAACATGAAATATATTTCCTTGAGTTACTAAATACCAGAGAAATAATGTAGGGTCAGTCCAAATTAACTCAGTTTGTAGTTTAATTTTCCGCGCCCTTAAATTGCAATGTTAATGACATTTAAATACATATTTAAAGTAGTAGCAGACAGCAACCAGAGCTATAGTCACACATAAACAATGTTAAATGTATGTAAGATTTACAGCCACATCCATGGCTATCGACAGTAAAATCCTATCATGACATCTTTTTAGTATAAATAACAATTCATATTATGTATTTTATATATGATATACTTAATATGTCTTAGTGAACAAATATCAATATATTTATTTAGGGATATGTGTCTATATTGAAGGGCATTAAGGTATTTGACAGTATATTCATGGTACAACTCTATATGATGTTTTGTACATTTGTGTGTATGTGTACGTCCATGTGAACACAGCTGCCCTTGGAGGCTAGAAGAGTGGGATCTCCCTGGAACTGAAGTTACAGGTGGTTAAGCAACCAGATGTGGATACTGGAACCAACCTGCAGTCCTTTGCAAGTATTCTGAACTCCTGACTCATCTCTCCAGTTCCTGTATGACTTTTCAAAAGTCCTAATTAGTTTATATAGGAAGTCATGAAAGAGTTTGACTGGCCCAAATATTTATACTAAATATAAGAAAAACACATAAGGCAATCTATTATCATTTCAATGTCACATAAACACAGACCTTAATATATGTTAATTTAAAAATATGGTTTGAGTGGCTGGTGATACAGAGCTCAGTGGTTGAATATATATCACTATGTGCAGGATTATGGCTTGTTCCATACTCAGCATCAAAATATTAAAAAATGATTTGAGAAAATGTTTTTCTTCAAGTTATTACAGGTATTTAAAAAAATTTAATGGCCTGAAATGAAAAAAATAACTTATTTATAAAAATACCTTTTCACTGATATTCATACTTTGTTCTCCACTGTAAACATCATCTGAAATGAAAAAATCTTAGGAGAAATTTACTAGTGTGCTCCCAAGAACTGTATAGACATCCTTACCTTGTGCTGGTATCTAGTATCAAATGCATGTTTTATCAAGAGATTCTTTATGACAGAGATGGCTGTATATCTGATCTCATAATTGTCTTGAAGAGCAATGGAGGTCTCCCGCAGAAGCAGACCAACCAAGAAGTGATGCTTGCAATACTCATCTGATAAACTGTATTCAAGATTGGAATCTGCAGTACAATAAAATTTATAACTTTTAATAAAAATATACAATTGATTATTAGACAATTAAAATACTGTAATTATCATTTGATCATATGTGGTCATGCTAGCAAGAACTAGAATTTTTATTAATCAATCTGAACAATTCCTCTGTAATACAGAATGAGCATGCAAAATTTTTACTAAATAAGAGCACTTCTAATTAGGGATAGATGATTGTTTTAATGATTATTCCAGTCAGCAAGATAGTCATGAAGATACTTTTTCCCCTAAATTATTTCAAGTCTTAGTACTCTGACAATAGAACCTAGAATGAAATAATTCTATATTTTACAATCTTTTAACACATTTCTTTATATCTGAAGAGATTTCATTTAAACTATAGGCTCAACTTTCTAGAATAAAGCTTGATTTCCTTATCCATTTATATTTATAAAGTGGGAAAAGAAGACAAACAAGACAATCTGACCAGCCCAACAGTATTATTGATTGTTGCAGTGATCGTTACATATTGGCCTGAACATTCACAGTAGACACAATGATAATACAAAAGCCACCACATCTCACATCAATTCATCATCACATCTCACATCAATTCATCATCACATCAATACAGATCTTCCATTTCATAAAATCACCACTGCAAACTGTATCTTTCACTCCTTAGATCTTTTGATCTCCGTTAAATCCTACACATTAATTCTATGGTTGAGAATTGCCTTATAGTAACTCAGAGGAGGCTGGAATCAAATTTAGTAATTTCTATAGTAGACTACATTTTCATTTATTTTAGATAAAGCAAAAAGCTAAAGAAAATGCCTTTCATTTTTTTTTTTTTCTGTTGGCTGCTTCAGAATGTAATGCAATGCAGTATATCCGGTTAGGATTTTGAATTGTTGCAAACTGTCCAATTTAATTCTAAATCCCAATGCTCTGTCCACTCCCTTTCCCTAACTTCCTCATCATTATCAAAATATGGGGGGAGTATGTGAGCCGCACGTGCTCTCAACCTAGTAATGGGTCGTTAGAAAGTGGTTTTACTAGCTATAATTTCACCACTTCTACAACCACTAGCCCCGAGTAGAGACTTCCCTAAAGACTGAGGCAGCATACGACTCTCCTGTGTTGTCATGCTCTTTTCTGAATTCCATTCACTTTATAGATATAAGGACAGCATTGAATAACCAAGGTGGACTTATCTGGGTAGATTTTGCAAATGGCAATTGATTTTTTTGCTTCAGTGACTTGAAAAAAATCCAATTTGGTGTTTTCAACCACACCTTCCAGACTGTGGCCAAGTAGCCCTTCAACAGGGTGACAGAAAGCAGCAAGCCTGAGAGAGGTGACAAACACTTACAACAGATACGCAGCCCATCCCTTGTCCCCAAGCTGCCTTGGAACAGAGGAACTTGCTTTCTAAGAGCAGGCATTTGAAAGTTGACTCTAAATAACACTGAAGCTGATTTTGAAACTAACAAGCACTTGCCTTAAAGATTTTGGGGTACAAGCAATTAAAGGCTCACTTTGTCTCGAGAGAATTTGAAAAGCAAACAAAGCCCCCATTCATCTTGGCCATTCATCAAATCAATTGTGTTTAAACACAGCATACTACCTTAGAGTGAACCGAGTTAAACCTACCTACTGAAGTCAAACGGTCCACCGCAAATGAAAAAAAATCTAATTAATATATGAAAAGAAAAGGGACAAATAAAAAACATAATAACATAAGAATAGTGCTACATAACAAAGAAGCATTCAATAAAACTAGCAATGGAGATTAAAACTGAGGCAGTTCATAAATTTAGTACATACGAGTTATCATTTTATTTTTTATATTTATTTGTGATGCTTTCAGCTGAAATGCATTCATATACTTTTTCATTTAGTCTTAAATAAAATTCAATATACTATTATGATAGAAATTTTACTAGTGTCTGAAATCTGTGTTTTAGCAACAATATATGTAACATATCCAATTTTTTCATACTAAGACTATTGCCACTGATACAATGAAGGAAATGTAGAATGCCATTACTAACCCTATCTTCAGATGGTAACAATTCTCAAGTTACCTTCAAGTTAACAGGTTCCATCAGAAAACATTATGCTACACTATTGCTATCACAAAAGAAAAAGCAATCCCAAATAATGGAAAATACAAATACATACCTTGCACTCTCTGTAGCTTAGGTTTTGCAAATGCCATTGGCAAATTCAGAGGAATGTAATGTTCATGATTGCAGATTGTTTGGAGAAATTCAAACTTGTATTCAGCAAGAACCTAAATGGTAAATTATATAACATCTCATTGTATAGCCGTTTATTTTTTCGATGATTGAAAAATGATCTTTAATTTCCCAACGAAAGTGTTTATCTTCCAAAGGATACTTGCAGGTGCAATCTGTACAGGAAAGGGTTAACATAGCCGGCCCAAGAGTGGTAGATTTTAAAAGGCCTGTTGCAACACTGATGTTGGCTGGCATCTGAGAAAAGGGATTTTGACATGTTCCCTGTGTGATAAGGTTGTGTTCCTGGTGCCAGTCTGCTAGGCTCTTGGTACAAACAATGTGATTTATGGTGAACACCTGTTTTGCTTTCCTTTCTGAGAGTCTAGAGTTTGGATCTGCTTCAAGACAAAACCAGTTCCCCAGTAAGAACTGTGGTAAACGAGTATACCCCTGTATGTATGAGCATTCATGGCATGAACACAGCCATGTCAAAAACCCCAGTGACTCAGACCCATAGAAATGGCAAAGCCTACCCTGGGTCAGGCTCAGGGAATGGCAAGGCCTTCCCCTGGCCATAGTACACAGGTTGATAGTGTGTATTCCCCTACAGATGCAACCTGCGTGACTGCACCCTGAGATTGTTCCCCTACAGTGACCACCACCTACCTCCTCCATCAGTTGTATATAATAAACCTGCCTCCCCATTAAAGCTACATATAATAAACGTACTGAGTTTCTGGACCTCCGGTGTGTCTCTATCAGAGAGCACGGCTCACCCAGTCCCAGGTTTTCCGAATGTGTATCCGTTGTTTCTTGATTCCCCATTATCCCAGTTGGGTCAATCTCAAAGAACCCTAAACTCTAAAGAGAAATGCTGCAGTCTTCTGGCTGTATTCTCACCCCTAGTGGGAAGTATGCCTTCACAAGAGGGAGAAAGCATGAGAGGACTGCATGGCAATCACCACAGATTCCACTTGATCCTGCTGAGTATCCATATCCTATCACTCCAGTGAATGTTGGTCAGAATTACAACTATATGTTGAATCCTGTTAGCGAATTGTTGAATCTGTGGGTGGTGTTGGGGACCCCTCCAAACACTATCCAATAGTCTTTGCTTTTGACAATACTTAAAGTACATAAATGAGAAGAGCCGTTCTGAATCCTCCAGAAGAGAATGGAACTGTCACCTTTGACTTCATGTGCTAATGTCCAATATCTACTACAACTATGTCCTTAGAACTTACCTTAGGATCTTTGGGGCTAAATCCTGATATATAGTCATTTATCAAATTGAACACAAATCCTCTATCCATTAGCGTCAAGCAGCGCTGTGAAAACAAAGAGGGAAGGTTAGCTACATGATTCTAAGTGTCTCTTATCATGACTTTAAATAATTTCTGAATTTCTTTGGCATTTTTACAGACAATATGAGAATAGCTGTCAGGGTTTTGGACAACCTGAATGAAAAAGAGCAAAATAAATTATCAATGGAATTAAGACTTAAGGGCCTCAACTGTGTAATTTTCAAAATAAGATACATGACAATAACAAAAAGTAAAAGTTACCATCTTTTGTAAATATAGGGATTTCTGGCATCTCTCAAAGGAACTCCACTGAGCAAAGCAAACAATTTTCATGTATATGCATTAGCAACATGCACCCTGTGCTGACAACAGCAAATAGGTACCTTTAATTCAAAAGCTGAAAACTTTGGGCGTGAGAAATGCTTCAGTGGGTAAGAGCGCTTGCTGTAGTATGAGGACTTGACTTAGAATCCAAGCATCTACATACAAAAGCTGGGCATGGCCATGCGCACTCCTATAACCCCAGTGTCCAGTGCCATGGTGAATGTGGGAGACAGGAAGCTATTTAGGGCTTTAGGACTGCCAGCCTAGCTAGCTCGAGGTTCAGTGAGAGACACTGTTCCAAAGAAATGTATATGGCAGTAACTGATACATGTGCTGCTCCAGCCTCAGTACGTGCACCTGCACACGTGTACACACACACACACACACACACACACACACACACACACACACCACAGAGAAAGTCATGAACCCAAAAGCCAATTGAACTAGAAAAAAGTCAGAGATATGATGAAGATTGGTGGGGCCTGACTGGAGTAACGATTACCCAACCTAACAGCAGTCCATTTAAAATGTCTGTGAAATAAGCATGACCTGTCTTCTGGCTCAGCCAGAGCCTCTTATTTACCTGCTTGTTTCAGCGGGAGGGGGAGTAAACCTGGCTGATCTGTCAGTCAATCCAAAGAGTTATTTCAACAGCCTTGTAAGAATCTAGCTGGGGGCTGGGGATATAGTTAAGTAGTGTAACATTTGCGCAGCATGCAGAGGGCTTTTATTCAATCCTCAACAACGGGGGAAAAAAAGGGAACCAAAAGCACGCAATTTTTCCAGGAGAAAGGGGAAACGTTGTTCCTTTGTCTTTCCAGACCCTCTCAGTGATGAAGAGATCCTTAACATCTTTTGGCTGCCTTTAACTCACCTTTAGGAAGCTGGCCAAGCTATAATTCACATTTCGGGACTCATCAGGAATCTCGGCATAGCGAATGGTCACATGGGGAATTATTGCAAGAAGCAGTGAATGTAAGACATGATGATATGCCTCAGGAAATCTCTGGCCCCTGGGAAGCTTAAATACAAATAGAAAAAGAGAGTTTGAAAAGGTCTAACTAAATCAACTGCCATTTTACTTCCAAACATGTGCCATCATGAAAGAGGCTTTAAAATGAAGTATAATTTTCCTCTCCACTAAAAATGACTTCGCTAACTGTCCAAAGTATACTTTATTCTTGACCCTAAACTTACAGGAACCATTTGATTCTCTGGTAACATAAGCGTTTGAAATTATCATTGGGCACAGTATGGGTCAATACAGCCCAACTCTGGAATCCACACTCCTGGGATGCAGGCACACTTCTGGTACACAATATAAGCATGTGTCGCAGTTTCAGTCAACATACTCTATGAAAGTTCTATGAGATGGATATTTATTCTATTTCACATGCTTGACTATTACAATTTCTATAGCTAAGAAAACATTTTTGTATGGGTTGGCTGTTCCTAATTGAAAAATCTCACATCTGAAGTGCTCTTAAACCAGAAACTTTTTGAAACTTGACTCGACACCACAAATGGAAAATTCCACACCTGATGTTATGTGACTGGTTGAAGTCAAAACACAGGTGCAAATATAAAGTAAAGCATAAAATTATCTTCAGGCTATGTGTATAAAGTATCCATGACACATGAATGAGTCTCATGTTTAGACATGTGTCCTGTACCGAAGATGCCTATCTCATTATGTATATGCACATATTACAAAATTTGAAAATGTCTGAAATCTGAAAGCCTTCCGGTTGTAAGCATTTCAGGTCAGGAGCTCTCAGCCTGTATCTTTTTAAAAAATGAAAAACGAGTAAGAGGGGCCTGTGAGACTGCTCAGGGGTAAATGCTTGCTCTGCAGACCTGGTTATCTGAGTTTGGCAGACAGAATCCACATGTGGTGAAGGAGAGAAGCGGCGCCAAAAAGTTGACCTCTGACCTCCACACATGCATGGTGGCTCACATGGGGTCCCACCCACACATCATACACATAACAACAACAACAATGAAGAAGAAATTAAAATACAGAAAACAAGTGAATGTACATAACACACTTCAGAAATATATCTAATTATATAAAGCTCTTTTTAAACTTTATATGTACTTTATTCCTTTCCAAGAGAAAGAATATGTCTGACTTGCTACTTTTTCTAGTTGAATCTTTTCAACAGACTTTTTTTTAAAATATTTTATCGTATTTATGTGTGTGTTTGGGGAGGTACCTGTAGAGGCCAAACGATGGTATCCTATCCTCTGAAGCTGGAGTAACAGGTGGTGAGGAGTTGCCTGACGTGGGTGCTGGGAGCCACACTTGGGTCCTCTGGAAGAGCGGCAAGCACTAAGCCATCTCCCCAGCTCCTCAACACTGACATTTTCAAATCACAAAAGGAATGCACAACTTTAAAGGCAATGCATTCTGTACGCAAATGACTGTGGACTATTACCTGTAATTATTTCTTACTACACAGCAGACACTGCACATTCAACTGTAAGAACTGTGGGACCTCAGATTTATGCAAACCTCCCATTGTTTCTATAAACAACATTGGAAGAGTTAAGGGCAAGAATCGTTGAGAATAAAAGGGGATTTGTATATTACTGTTATGTGTAAAGTTATCTCTATATTTGTTACATTCCATTCTTATAAATATGTAAAAATTACCATTTATCAATTAAAATAAGCCTAATGTGGTGCCTCAGGCCTATAATCCAAGTACTTGGGAGGCTGAGCGTGGGTTTCAGACCAGCCTGGACTACAGGTTGTCTCCAACATAATTAATTAATTAATCAAGAAATTATTGTTGTGCTTACTTACCTTAATTTTATTCTCTTCCAACAAGTATGTGGCCATGGACTTTGCAATTATTTCAAAGAAAAACCATGAGTACTGAAAAACAATCACACAAGCCGTAACTGTCACCCAAATGCTTTGAAAAATTTGACAAATCACTAGAGATCTCGTCTCGGAGGGTGGATAACATTTTCTAGTGATCCCAATCCACTATCAAGGGCTCCCAGCATACCTCTGCAGTGTTTCAGACCCAAACAAACAAACAAACACACAGACAAAAAGGCCGGGCTGCAACCGCAAGGCCAACTAGCCCTGGCCAGTGGGAGAATGGGAGGGTTTGCTTCATGGGACGGGGTTATTTTACCACGGACACTGTTTTGGAATGCCATGGTTGGTGATAAAAGCAAACCACCTTTTAGTTACTTGTATTACTTCTTTTAAATTCTGTACAGTTAACATTTAAAGTTTTTATTAGCCTATATTAATCATATATTAAATGGGTTTAATGACATTTTCATACATGTATTATAATGTATTTTGATCATATTTACCCCATTGCCCTCTCTTGTCCCCCTTCCCTTCCCTCTTGCCCTCCTTCCCAAATACATCAGATGATAAATCTTATTGCTGCCTACACTCAGTTTGGATAACCATCTTCGGCTGTGGTACAAAATTGGCACAGCTTATATGACCTATGTGGTTGCCATATCTTGTAATTGGAAAGCTAGCATCAAGTCTCTAGCCAACACATCCGAAAAGGCCCATAATTTTATCACCAATTAAAGAAAGAGTAAAAATAATGAGAATAATAGTTACTACTTATTGAGTGCCTACTCCCTGCAGCAATATTGTCAAATATTTCAACTTCGATATGCGTTAATAGCAGCTCAGAGCTGGGAAATAGGTAGGCAAAGGTCTACGAACTATATACTGTAACAGATACAAGATTCTGCCTCATCTGAAATTTATCTTTTACACATTTAATTGAGGACAAGGGGTGTATTGGGAGGGTGAACAAGGCTCTGCAAAGAATACATGTGCAATGTAATAGAATGAAGGAGGCTCCAGGGCAAAAAGGATAAAAACAAGAATTAAAATGGCAAGTCACCAACAAGTATGTGGAGGCTGTTTTTGTTTCCAGTTGTGTCTTCCATCCTTACCTTTAGAAGTTTATTTATGGCTAAGAAATCTGCAGACTGTTTCAATATTGCTATCATGGTGGTAGCCAGGGTTTCGTGTATAAGCTGGGTCTGAAGAGTGTTGGGTTTTTCAGGTCTGAAGCTATACTGCAAATAGAACCAAATGAACTATCAGATACAACTGTCCTGGGAAACAGTCAAATCATCCAGCAAGAAAGCTTTACTCCACAAACCTTTATGAAGGATCTTAAATAGCTATCGAAGCCTTCTTCGTGGCATTTTGACACAATGTGTAAGAGAACCCTGAAACGACAGTCGTGAAAGTCAGCAGGTCGTGCTTCAACTAACTACTACAGTGTGACTCTCAGAAAAGAACCAAACCAAACCAACAAAACGCCCGAACAACAAAAGAGAGGTAACAGAAGAGGTGATGATAGCTTAAATCTACAAGATTCCAGTGCCTAATACACTTAGAGCCTTGGAAAAATGTACTTCCTGATTCAAAAGGATACTTTATTTTGACAGCCCGGATGTTTCGC
Source organism: Peromyscus eremicus (assembly GCF_949786415.1). Lineage (NCBI taxonomy): Eukaryota > Metazoa > Chordata > Mammalia > Rodentia > Cricetidae > Peromyscus > Peromyscus eremicus. The sequence continues at coordinate 98,601,636 of NC_081439.1, read as the reverse complement.
CTCCTTTCTAAATCCGGGTATTCACTTAGAGTATGGGCATAGCCCTATGTTGTAAAAGAGCTCAAGTAATGTAAATACTGAAATCCCTTCCAGTGAGGACAAAAGGAACAGAAAAGAAAGGTAAAGTGGCTGGGAGTGGTGGTGCATACCTGTAATCCTAGCCCTTGTGAGGCTATGGCAGGAAGATCACCATGAGTCTGAGTCCTGTCTGGGCTACAGTCTCAACCAAACCAAACCAAACCCAAAGAAACAAACGAAAGACAGCATGAAACTGTCAAAGGGAGGAGGGGGCAGAACAGGTGAAATAATATGAACGTTGGAGGTAAACTCAAGAGACTAGTCGTGCCTCTCACCCCTCAGCAAGCGTCAGCATCACCTGGAAGGCTTCTGAACAGATTGCCTGACTCTTTGCCTGGTGTTTCTGACTTTGCAGGGCTGAGGTAAAGTTCAGTGATTATTAGCATTTTGATAAGCTTCCTGAAGATACCGCGGCTGCTGATCCGGGAAGCGCATGTTGAGAACCATTATATTAGGATAATGCTTCTTAAATTTTCAACTGGACTGTTCCTGGCAGTAGAGATGGGCACATAGCACGCAGGTGTTTGTAGCCTAGGGTCTAGAGAAAGAGGCTGTAGCAACAGCAGAAGCAGCAAAGCCAGGGACATCGAGCACTGAGCTCAGCATCTTCATTAAAGTCTCTTCCTTTCACTTTGAAAAGCAAGTGTGTTTTACCCTCTACCCTACAATGTATCCTTGTTTGTTTTCATACAGAAACAACTTATTCTTCCAAGTCAAAATTCATGGCTTCGGGCCACATTCTGTCCAGTAGGAGAAACACTGGTCATGGGTGGCTATATTGGTTAAAACTAAAATGAACTACAATTAAGTATTCTTTCTTCAGAAGATATAGGCACACTTCAAGTGCTCAGTAGCCAAATTGGGGGGGGGGGGGGTAAGTGGGATACTTTAGTGGACAACACAAGTATAAAACATGGGTAGAGAAAGGTCAGTTGAAATTTATATTTGTCTTATAAATAGGCATGGAGCAGTAAATACTGTAAATACTGTAGGATTTCAATATCTCCTTTTCAACAATGGATACAAAATTAAGAAGCAAATATTTGACTTGAACTATACTTAAAACAAATGCATCTAAAAGACATATACAGAACACATTCCATTAAACAGTAAAAGAAGACACATTCTTCTTATGGGCACACAAAATATTCTCCAGGATAGAGTATATATTAGGCTGTTCAAAAAGTCTTAACAAGATTTAGGAAGATTGCAATCATATCAAGTATAGTTTTCAACCACAGTATGTTGAAATAAATCAATATGAGAAGAAACTGTGGAAAATGGAAATGACTGTGGAAAGTAAACATCATGCTTCTGAACAAGAAGTCAAAAAAAAAGCAAAGAGAAGAAATGAAAAAAGAAAGAAATAAAAATAAATGTACAAGAAAAATGAATGTACTTAGAATGTATAATATTAAGTGAGGTCACACAATCTCAGAAAGAATATGGTCTCTTATCATATGTCGAACCTAGGCAATAACATACATATATATATATATATACACACACACACACACACACACACACACACACACACACACACAAATATGCCTGTGGGCTCAATATAACAAGTATGAAAGAGAACAAGAGAACAAGGCTATTAGAGGATTAGGAAGGACTTAACACCGATAATAAACACAAGTTATGAAAGAAGATATATGGCTAATTGTTTTTCTAGTTCTACATCTGTCACGGAGCTTTTTGTTCTGGTGATGGTTGAGTGCATAAAAATATAATAGATAGTGAAAGTGTAAAATCCAATGGGAAGTTCCACAGCTTCCATTTTGTACGGCTGTTCTGACTGCATAGAAGTTTGGTGAGATGTACAGACTTTGGGTCTGGTTAATGTAGTCATGTGTTGTTTATTTTACTTTTAAGTTTTTATAGTAAAGAAAGAAAGAAACCAAAAGGCAAATGAAAAACAATCTTTCAGACAAGTGACAATGAGACAACAATCACAGTTCTCAGAGGGAGGTTTATAGCCATGAGAAAAGAAGAAAGACCTGACGCAATAGCTTCTTTCATTGTAACACCGAAACTCACATGGTGCAGTTGATGGGAACGTCATCTTCATGGGTCATATTTGTGAGAACTCGGAAGAGTTGCATAAGAATTACAGGTAGAAACTGTATCATGACTTGGATCTCCATGGCATGCAAACACTAAAATAAGTCATTATTAGTTATGGAAACAAACAGAAACATGATCCAATTTGCAAATGTGAAACAATAAGAAAATTAAGTCATGAGCGATATATCGACTAGACTATCACCTTGCTGAAATGTGAGCTTCTGAGACAGGGGACTTGTTAATGACTTAATGCACCCCGTTATTTTGCCATTTGGATTCTGTGAGCTTATCTGACAAGAATACTTAACTATACAGATATCAAGTGCAATTTACTTATGGGCTTTGAAGAGAAACCAACTGACTTTTGGTAAATCTATACTCAGCGACAGGGTAGGGGTTGGAAAGATCTGCCTCCAAGCCTCCTGCATGCTTTCTTAGACAATCTTGACCTCCAGTTAACCTGATTTGGGAAGTTAAATGGGCCTCAGTAAAGAACATGTCTATACTTTTTTTATACATGTATTTTGCTTTATCCCACATCATCATCATCTATAAAACAGATAGTTATGCATTTTACCATTCTTTTACATTTTTTACTACATCTTACTCTGTGTGTGTGTGTGTGTGTGTGTGTGCATGTAGGAGCATGTGTGGCCCAGTGCATGAATGTGGTCAGAGGACAACTTGCAGGAGTCAGTTCTCTCTTCTATTATATGGATCCCAGAAATCAAACTCAGATCGTCAGGCCTGCTAGCTTTTCCCACCAAGCCATCTAGTCAATCCTCTAACATTCTTTGAATATATTTACTTCTTTCACATGCTTGCACTCGGTCTCCAATAAAGGGTGCTACAAACATCCAAATGAAGTGTTGACATATATTATTCATGTACACATAGAAATGCTACAGTGCCGTTTGCTACATTTCTTTCTTCTTTCCACATTCATTCACTCCATCAGCCGAGAAAAAAGAAAACCAACTTGGCTGAGAATGTTTGACACCAATTCTATGTGTAGTGCTATGGGAAACACAACGATGAACAAGCCAAGTCTCCGTACTTAAGGGAACTCATCATTTCTCGGTCTTAGTCTCTGTCTTCATAGCCTCACATGCACCCTCCCTTTCCAGGACTCCATCATCTGTATCTTAATTACTCCAACAAGGACTTTAAGTCTCTGTGTAGCGTCTCTCCCATCAGGTTCACAGGGCAGGTTGGCTAGCTCCAGGAACACGGGGTTGTCCTAACAAGGTTTCCCCTCCTTTGCACTTGCTCTCCAATCCTCTCTACCACTGTCCCCTTTCAGGATACCACCTTGACATTTTTCCAGTTCATCTACAGTTTCTCTGCATTCTCAGAGTATACGTTACACATTTCCAAATTCATTGCCTACTTCCTTTAAACGCTGATTACATTAGACTACCTTCTACCAAAATGGTTTTTCTTTTTTCTACGGATACTGAAGATGTGACACAGTTTCCCACATGCTAGGTAAGCACTCTCCTGCTGACCTACATCCTCAGCCCTCTAAGAACGTTTGTGATGTCTTCCCCTTATTGTGAGCAGCGGCTCTCGTTCGGGAGTCACATGGTCTCTATGGGAGGTTTAGTGATGTCTGGGGATATTTTTGGTTATCACAACTTGGGTATGTGTGTGCTACTAATTTCTATAGGAAGAGGCCTATAGTTCTGCTAAAAATTCTACAACAAAGAACCATCTTCTCCTGCATGTCAATAGTGCTGAACTTGAGAAATCCTGCTCTAGGGAATTAAGTTGAATGTATTGAAGACCTGGCCTACATTTTGAACCTTAGAGCTGCTTGCTGTTCTTCAGAAAGGCAAGCACCACCACTGTTCTTTAACTGTATCACCTGCTTCCCTTTTGTCTTTGTTCAGAGCTTTAGCCAAATCCTAATTGCTCATCCAAGGCAAATTCAAATCTTCCTTTCAGTGAAGCCATTTCCTTTTCTCAGTCAACAGAGGTGTACTGAGTGCACTTCCAGTAGCCAAACAGCAGAGAAGAAACAAAACAACCTGAACTCAGTTCCTACCATTAAGCAGTTCACTGTCTAAAGGGGGCAAAGACATGGAACTGAGTCACTGTAGTACAAACAGCAAATAGTAGGACAGGCACAGGTTCAACATGTACAAAAGAAGTGGCAACTGGGCCTCGAGGGGCAGAGAATGTGAGCTAAGCAGAAAACGGCAGGCAGACAAGGAAGATAAGCAGTCCACGCAGGACAAAACTAGGTCTGTCTGAGTTTCTCCCAGTTTACACTCCCAGCACCCAGAACAATGCCACATGAGGTGCTTAATAAATATTTGGTGAATGGTTGAATAAGTAAATAAGCAATGGAGGGCAAGGCAAAATGGAAGTCCCTGCTCTACACTGGCTTCTCAATGACCTGCATACATAATGCCTGTAGTCCGCAGATTTAATACCTGTAGTCTGCATCAGACATGTAACATTTAATCACATATGTCTTTCCGTGGTCCTCTGTATTATGAAGACGTTGCTAGCTAACTTATTTTTGCTGTGTGTTTGGTTAGGCTGTAATCTCCATACTGAAGTTATGCTGTTCTGCAAGCCCCATAGCATGCACAAAGGTACTAAATACATAACAAAACTCAAGGAATACAAGAATTCATGAAACTGCCATTTACAGGGACAACAGAAAGAAACCTCTGCACAATCCTTCCTGCACTATTTCTACAATCACATGCCATTTCACTTACTGCCACCAGAGGGTGTGTGTGCATTGTATAACTATCAGACATTCTACACCCTTAAAAACAAACGCCAGCGTACATCTTGTTAAATTGAAATACCAGTATTTGAAAATGATGTCGTATCCCATACCACTCTGTGAAAATTCTCAAAAAGCTCCCTCCAGAAGGAAAAACAATGGTCTTAACAAATAAACCATCCATCCATATAGTTGGAATCTTCCTAGACAGTACTAAGGACTAGATTTGAAAAAGTTACTTGAGAGGCAGGCAGATCTTTGTGAGTTCAAGGCCCACCTGAGCTACAGAGTGAATTCCAGGAAAGACACAAAGCTACACAGAGAAACCCTGTCTCAAAAAAGCAAAAAAAAAAAAAAAAAAAAAAAAAAAAAAAAAAAAAAAAAAAAAAAAAAAAAAAACACTATACAAATGGGGTTGGGGATTTAGCTCAATGGTAGAACGCTTGCCTAGCAAGCGCAAGGCCCTGGGTTCGGTCCTCAGGTCTGAAAAAAAAAAGAAAGTTACATGACTATTACACTTCTAAAGGTCAAAAGCCACTACTGATCATCTCTCTTGAACCAAAATTGAACATTTTTATATGGCAGGCAGGATGGTACAACAAAAACTAAATTCAAGCCTGACCTAGTAGCTCTGTTCTATAATCCCAGTCCAGTCCAGTCCAGTATGGGAGGATAAGGCAGGAGCATTGGCAGTTCAAAGCCGATCTGGGCTATATAGTGAGTTAAAGACCAGTCTGGGCAACTTAGCAAGGGTGTGTTAAAATTAAAAAATAAAATACAGGCCTACTTAGCTGACTTGGTGAGCTCAAGGCAGTGAGAGATTCTGTCTTAAAAGACAAAGTAGACAGCTCCTGAGAAAATTCAAGATTGACCTCTGGCTTTCACATACATGCACACATGTGTCTGCACATGCTTATACACACAGGTATCCACACACATATGAATGTACACATATATACAAACTACCAGAAAGTGAGGCTATAGCTTCATGGTATGGTGTTTAAGTACCTGGCATGTGTAAAATTAAAGCCCTGGGTTTAATTTCCAACACAACAACAGCAGAAGAATCAAAGGCAAATCATGCCAGTACACTTGTCAAACTCCTGCAAGGCTTCCTATCTGAACTGCAAAAAATAAACTTCCTCACTCCAGCCTCAGAGGCTCCCTAGCTGCTTCCAGGTCAGACCTTCCCACTCTGTGCACCAGCCACACTGCAGTCCTTCCTGCTCCACAATACACTCAGCCAAGCTCCTCAGGGACTCTGCTGGCTATTCCCAGTCCTTCCCCAGCCAAGCACGTGGCTGCCATCTTTCTTTAAGCTGCCGCTCAAATATCACATTAGAAGAGGCATTCTCTCTGGCCTCTGTAAGACAGAAAGTCTAGCATTGTCCTCTTTTCCTTTTACTGCTTCTGGTGTCTCCAAGACAGTGGCTCTCCACCTTCCTAATGCTATGACGCTTTACCACAGGTCCTCATGCGGTGCTGACCCCCAACCATACAGTGATTCCTGTTGCTACTTCATAGCTGTCATTTTGCTACTGTTGTGAATCGCAATGTAAATATCTGACACGCAAGATATCTGATATGTGACCCCTGTGGGGCTGCGACCCCTGTGGGGCAGGGACCCCTGTGGGGCTACGACCCACAGGTTGAGCACTGCTTCACTACAGCCTCTAGCATCGCCTGATGTGACATCTCTACTTGCTCATTTCTATGCTCATTCCCTCTACGAGACATGAAGCTTCTCCATACAACATGCTGTTTTCTTTGCTTAGATCCTGATGCCTGCTTCCCAGGAAGCCCTCCAGGAGTCTTGTGTCATGAACAATTATGACCCAGCAGATGAGCCATCTTATTTAAGCCTCATGACCTCGTGACCGATGGGTATTACTCTTATCCCAATGGACAAACAAGAGAAGTTCTGTGACAGACCTAGTAAATGACAGCCCTGTGACACAAAATCAGCTTATGATTCCGGACCCATACTCTCTGTCTCAGGCCATACTATCTATCTATCTGAAAGAAAAGGTTTCCCGAGGCCACTGGAAGGCAACCGCATATAGATAAAGGGAAACCCTGTAGTCTCTTCAGATCAAAATGCCTCAGATTTCCCACAGCTGACCTACTAAGGAAGCAATGGAAACAGGTCCTAGGATGCACACCACAGTCACAGCACAGAGTGAATAAGCCAACCATTAGGTTCTCTGTCTGCTACAGTATGATATCCTAAAGATTCCCTAAGACTCTCTCCCCTGTGCCACGTGCAGACAATGTTTCTATGTTTCGTGGCCCTCATGAGAGTCTCCCACTAATGGGCACAGGAGGACCATTTGACACTTTATTACAAGGAAAAGTGGTTTTGTTCTTTCTGGCCCTTCCCCCATCACAGCGTGCTCTCCTTTAGTGGCAGTTAGCAGGAAGAGCCAAGACCCCAAAAGCAACTCAAATCGAAAGGTTTCTGAACCATGATGTCAAATTTGGGCTCTAATATTTTCTCCCTAATGTAGCCATGCTGTTGTCTGCTTCTAAGCAGCCACTTGATGGAAAAGTACAAAAGAGAAAGTGTCCTCCTGAGGCCCAAAGGATTTTCAACCGTTTGCCTAGTTCGTTTTTTCCATGTCAAAATGCAGCAGCAGAAAAAAGGCACGGAAAACAAACCTTTTGCAGAAAGCTGCTGTTCATTTACCTTTAAATATTTAATGAGCTCCCCTGGAACTTCTTTGGAGCCTGACTGAATCAGCTGGCAATGATGGAAGAATTTGTGCACATGCAGATCCTGGAACACAGATGGAAACAGCCATATGAGATTTGATTCATTATTCCCAAGCACACGCTTCCAGCTCTCCCTGATCTGGCATCTTGACGGCCTATCTATCTCGGTATTCTAACGCCTGGACTCTGGAGCCATCTCTGCCAATGTATGTTTTGCACCTGAAGTCCTCTTGACCATCATATAAAGCAGCATAGCCGGATGAAACTGGTGTGTGCTGGAAATTGCTAAACATGCCCAACTAGGTAAACACTTATTTAAGCCTTAAAAAAAAACCCAGTGTGTTCTATCCAGTTCAGATGCTTCTCTCTTTTAATGAAACGAGCAGGAATAGAGGTCTGAAACGGCAGGTGAAGGAAGTTCCCAGGTAAATCATTTCTGGTATTCAGTACCCAACTTTGCCATGACACTCTGCTGGGGAGTCCAGTTATCCCATATGAAGTCTGTACATGTCGGTTTTCTGAACAGTGTGGGCCACACCAGGAGGTAGGAAAAAGTAATGTATATTCTGAACTGGAATTCCTAATTGTTATTTTGGGCCTCGGGGTAAACCACCTCTTTTGACTTAGCCTCAGTTTTTCCAGGTTTAAAATGGTGATGATAGCCTCTACATGCCTTTTAGAGTTCAATTTCTCCAAACGGTGGGAGATTAAAAATAATCTAGTTTAATGAGGAAACATATTCCAGTATTCAGATTGAGAAATCTGAGTGCGGCAGCTTACCTGCGTATAAATGGTTGATTCTAAGTGGCTCTTAATCTTCAACAAAGGCTTTGCACCATCTACCCATTTGATATCCGCATTCGATTGCTGCATAGAAAATACAGCCATGAACATCTATATTATAGCAAGAGACACATGAACCCCTTACAGTACTACCCATGCATTTTAACAGATTCCATCCAGAAAGGAAGGTATTAGATTTATCCAAAGAAATACTGGAGAAAATAAATGCCCTTTAGAATAAATGTGTCCTAAATTATTTTAATTTCCAATCCTCTGAAGATTTATATAAATTACCACCCAAAAAAAATGAATTACTTAAATAAATGAGGCTTTTTTAAAATTTTTTAAGTCATGCCCCAAATCCAGTTTTAAGTTAGTAGAATTATCAGCTGTAAACACAGAGCACAGACTTTCCTTGTGAAGGGGGACTATCCTTCAGACCATATTTGAGTATTCCTGTCCCAAACCACACCAACAGAAGTCTACTTGTAAACATCTAAAACACAATCACTTGCACAAATGCAGACACCCCCTACCCTTCTTGACTCGGCATCATTCACATTCAAGTAGCCCGGGGGAAGATTGGCTGAGACTGGCAGCTGCTGTTCAAACGTGAGAACTCTCCCATCCTTCAGCAAAGGTACCCAGGCAAATCCAACTGCCAAGACAATAATCAACCATAAGAGACGAAATCACAAATGCAATTAGCTACGCAAATGTCTGCAAGCTGGGGAAGAAGGCAAGATGGTGACGTTTCCAGGGATCTGCATGCGGGAGCCCAGGTGACAGGCGACTGTGGAGCAGGGAAGGAACAATGCTTTTGGATCGTTTCCTAATCCCAGCCTGTCCACTCATGAGTTATTGGCTCTGTATCTTTGGCAATAAAAATGGGAGCAACATGGCTTTCTCTGTTAAAAGAGTTGAGGGGCTGGCCTCAGAATACATGAATATATTGAAGTTTAAAATGTGCCTGTGACATCACTATCTTCCTGTGTTGGGGGCTCTTTGAGTAGACTCATGGTTTAGAAGGTTCACATCCTTCTATCCTTCTATTCAGAGTTCAAAGTCTCCCAGCTGACACCATCTCAGACAGCAATCATATGTTCAAAAACCTCTTACGGTAACCCTGGGATACTGGAGTATGGAGAATTAAGGTCGTAAGTCAAGGTTACAGTGTACACTGATCCAAGGTAGTAAAAGCGTCAATCATTTAGACAGGCAGAGTTTTCCTGACTGGAGGTAGAGGAGGAGGAGCAGGAGGAGGAGGAGGAGGAGGAGGAGGAGGAGGAGGAGGAGGAGGAGGAGGAGGAAGAGGAAAATGCGGCCAGGCTACAGTGTTTATGACTTCAGTCCATTGAGAGATTCCCTGCCATCTCTACATTTCTTAACACTTCTACCCCGCCCGGGAAATCTTGGCTTTCTATTAGAAAACTCCTTATGTTTTGCTATACTAACCAGAGCCATCTGTGTTACTCAAGTTGTGTAGTGTCAGTATTTCCATTATACAGATTACTCTGGGCTTTGAGTATTTCTAACTCAGCTGTAAAAAACAAAAAAAGAAAAGAAAAGAAAAAACAACCCAACCTCGCTCTGGATGGACTTCTGGCAAATGAGAAGGGATGGTAGTTGAAGAGCATTTGCAAATCCACTACTTTTCAAGTCTTTAAAAGTCTTTGCATGAATCCCTATGCAATGCATGTGCATGTATGTGCATGTGTGTGTTTATACTGTGAACACAGAAGTCAATACAAATCTGGTTAGAACGTCTTCATGTACATGTTTAATTTGGCAAATGTTTTTATTCTTAAAAGCCAACCAAAACATGGCTTTCTCTCAGTAGACTAAAGTCTTTCACAGATGCTGTACCATGTCTGAAGAGCATCTTCTCCAATGCAACTTCAAAAATGCTTCTCCCAGACCTCTGCTCTCAGACAGAGCAGGAAAGTGTGCGGAAGGACCACTATAACTGACAATGTCAGGAAACCTACGAGGCCTCAACCCTACACAAAGAACTACAGCAACTAAGGACTGCTGAGAGTGGGAAAAATAGCCTTCCCCAGGGAGGAACAGCAACTGGCTATCCAATACCAAACGGTCAGCCCGGAACACATACATACAAGTTACAATGTACAGACTGAGCAGGAATATATAAACATACACATATGCATGTAATAACATTTAAAAAGAGGGCATGAATTTGAAAGAGAGTAGAGAGGGATATATGGAAAGATTTGGAGGGAAGAAAGGGAAGGGGGAAATGATGTAATTATAATCTCAAAAACAGAAGAAAGAAGGCAAATGAAAAAGGAGGGAAAGAAAGAAACAACACTCTCAATACTCTGAAACTTTTACCAATGGAAAACATTCCAAACTAGAAACTAGGGAAACATATTTCTTGTTTGTAGACAACATTTTTCCTCATGGAGTTTTTATTGAGCTATAATTTGTATACTATTTTTTAGTGAATTTGCAGTTGCTCCATTAACAAGGATTGCAGAAATTTTTCATTACTCTGAAAAGAAACTCGACCGACCTTTGCAAGCACTCCCAACCTCCCTTTACTCCCCCCATCCCTAGAAACCATCAATCCACTTTCTGTCTGCATGAATCTGCTTAGGTGACAGTTCTGCACCGTGAATTATCAGAGCATGGCCAAGTGAGTCCCTTAGTTGAAACTCATAGGCAGCACTTGGAAGCTGTAAAGATATACTATCAAGCATGCCATCTGGCTCAAAGGTAGGAAGCCACTTAAAGGGTGGGCAGTTAGAATGGATGAGTGGCATGAAGAATCACCACCTCATGCTTCGCTAAACATCTTGCCCATTTCTGTCTAGAATTTGGATGAGGAAACTGCAATTTATCACTCTGGAGGAAAGTACCTGCATGGATTCTCATAGTTCTGTTCTCATCTCATTTCTCCAGGCTCCTGCTCTAAACTAAGTGCAGTTTCAATGAGGATCCCTAATATTCAGTCCTGCTGCCTGATGGTTTCCCTCAAACTCCCCCTCAGACTCTCCCAAACACATTAGTCCTAAACCTCCCACATACTGGTATATCTTCTTTTGGAAGTTCAGACATTTGCCAGGTACAATAAATACATAGTCATCCCTTGGAATCTGCAGGAGGCTGACCGGTCAAAGATCATCCAAGCAATAGTAAAATCTGTGCATGCTTGATTCAACTACACATATCTTCCTGTATATTTCAAAGCATTCCTTGATTACATACACTATCTACTGGAATGTAAATGCTATGTAAATAATTGTTTTACTCTACTAATTAGGGGACAAAAACAAGGGGGGAAGCCTGTATGCATTTAGTACAGATGCATTTTTTTTTTTTTTTGGAATTTTTAAGAAAAGGTCTCTCTCTACATAGTCCTGGCTATCCTGGAACTAGTGATATAGACTAAGCCAGCCCCAAACTCACAGAGATACACTTGCCTCTACCTCCCAAGTGCTGGCATTAAAGGCGTGCGCCACCACAGCCTGGCTTTCAGATGCAATTTTTAAGACTAACATTTACAGGGACTGGGAGACAGCTCAGTAGGTAAAATGCTGGCCATGCAAACGTGAAGACATGAGTTCAATCCTTAGAGCCCACATTTAAAAAGTCAAGTGTGACCATGTACAATTCCCAGCCTGTGGTGCTGATGGAGGCAGGTGCATCCCTAGGGCTTGCTAGCCAGTCGGCCTAGCCTTCTTGCAAAGTTCTAGGCCAGTGAGAGACTCTGTCTCAATAAAAGACTGAGTGGCAGGCACCTAAGGGATGGCAGTGGAGATTGTCTTCTGGCCTGGTCATGCATTTATGTATTCATATGCACAATAAACATATACACACATAGAAAATAATATTTTAACCCATGGATGGTTGGATATATTCATAAGGAACCAACAGAGTTTCTTACTGGGAGGATTTAAACTTTAAACTTTTTCTTTTTTCTTTTTTTTCATTAAAGACAGGATCATACTCTATAGCATAGGCTAGCATTAAGCTTATGGCAATCCTCCTGCCTCAGCCTTCTGAGTGTTGCAATTACAGATATGAGCCTCCACATTTGACTTTCCTTTTCTATTAATTCTTTATTCTTCTTCCTGATATGGTCATAGTGTACCCTCTTTCTTTTTATGACCTTTTAAACAGGTCCCCAACTGGTGTCCTTCTGTTCTTCCTTGATTCTTCCTGCTCTAACTTACACTGCCCTTCACTTTGCTTCCTGGCCCATTTTCCTCCAAAACAGCGTGTACTGGTGCCAGTAGCCCTTCAAAAACTCCACCCCTGTCACAAAAGAAAGTCCAATTCACAGCCTGGCATTCAAGGCTTTCCAGAATGCTCTTCAATCGGACATCTTGTGGTTCCCCACTCAGCATCCTGGGCTCTTACGTTTGTCAAGTACTTACAGTTTTCTGTCCATATCCCTTATTACTCTGACTCTGTGAACGCTGTGTCTTCATCCCAGAATGCCCCAGCTTCCAGCCACCAGAGCATTGCCAAGCTCCATCCTATCCTTTAAGACTTCATTCAAATACCATCTCCTGAAAGCCTTCCCAGAGTCATAGCCACTTGTCCCGTCAGCAGCTGAGTAACTCACTCGTCTGTGTTCAGGTATCACAACTTTCTCAGTGCTCACTATTATCTGAATGTCTGCATAGAACCCATGTAGCTGACTAGATCATATGCTCAGTGAAGATGAGCTCTGACCTGGTTGGTTTTTCTGTCAACTTGACATGAGATAGAGACTTTTGGGAATAAGGACCCTCGATTGTTAAAATACCTCCATAAGACTGACCTATAGCCAAGTCTATCAGGCCTTTTCTTGATTAATAATTGACAGGGGGAGAGAGTCCAGCTCATTGTGGGCAGTCTCATCCCTGGGCATGTGGTCCTGAGTTCTATAAGAAAACAGGCTGAGCAATCCATAAGGAGCATGCCAGTAAGCAGCACCCCTGTGTGGTCTTCGTTTTAGTTCTTGCCTCCAGGTTTCTTCTCTGAGTTATTGTCCTGACTTCCCTTCATAATGGACTACAAGTTGCAAACTGAAATCAACCCTTTCCTCCTCGAGTTGCTTTGTGATCATAGTGTTTTATCACATCAATAGAAACCCTAAGGCAAGCTCTAGATTAGATTTTTTTTTACTACATTCTCTACAGTATCTACTAATATCGTTCACAGAAAAAATACACAGAAATAGTTGCTGAATGAATGCATCCCAAGGCATGCTGACATTCATGAAGTGTAAGCGACACAGACTATGCTCCCAGTCCTTGGATGTTCTTCTAAAGCTGTCTTCCGCTGGTTATTTAAAGCCTTCGTGACACAGGACCAGAACGGGTGCCTCAGTGCTGAAGCTTATTCAACTTCATTAAATCTGTTCTCATTAGCAACAGGCAGTCCCCAATCTCCCTCCAGCTCACAGATGTCCCTGGCTCTGGGCTTACTTTTCTCTTCCACAATAAGCATAACTGGAAAATTCTAGTTGCTGGGCAATTCTACATAAAAGACATAGCAACACTGTATCATAATATGTGTTTTTCCCTGAGAGCAGCATTATCACTTTATGTTGCTTAAAGTGGTTTGGCTGCGCTGACAAGCATTTGGACAAAGATATTTGACACACATGATAATAAAATCAACATATAATTACTCTTTTGCCAATGAAGTTTTTCAGATGAAGCTTGTAATGCTGCCCAGGTTGGTCTTGAACTCCTGGGCTCAAGTAATCCTCTACGCTTAGCCTCTTCAGTAGTTGAGACTACAAGTATACACCAATGTACTGGGCTTAGCAATGACTTTGTAACTCAGAAATGGACATTTTGGTCAAGGAGTGAAGTAGTTGACAGCTTGATGACAAGATTTTAATCTTACAGAAAGAATACATGACCCTGGCTTTGAACCCAACACCACAGTAAACAAACAAACAAATAATTAAACAGCGTCACACAGACCTGGAGTTTCCACTGTGTCCTGCTTTTTAGTTGTTCCTTTCGTGTTGATTTCACAGCTTACATGATAAAAAGTAAAGAGCAAATGATGTTTTGGATGCAGGTGAATGGGAAGCTCAATTTTGATCTGAAATGATAGCAAAATTACATATGACAGTTTTTTTTTTGTTTTGTTTTAGTTCTCAGGTTGGACTATCAGCCGTGTAGGTCAGTTTCACCATGTTGTTCCAAAATACTCCCTCCCCGAAGGACAAGCCAGGCAGCCAAATAGCAGCTATCATTTCAATATACTTCAAATATTTTTCTGGTCGGTTTCAGTTTGACAGCAGTATTCCCCTGAGTTGTGGGGATTTAATACTTTTGTTGACTTAATACTTTATTTCTGTAGAGTTCAATGGAGTCTCCCAGCTTCAACTTTACAGCAGGATTTTCTAAAACACTAGATTAAAAATCACATCCTTATACCCAGATATGCTGTAACCCAGTGCAATCCATTCGAAACAAGCACTGAAAAAAAACCTTATGAACAATGTGCAAGTACCATGGCATTAGGGTACAAATGCCACAAATCAATGCTCACAAAAAATTTCTCTAGAAAAAAAAAACTTTTTTTTTGGTTTTTCGAGATGGGTTTCTCTGTGTAACAGCCATGGCTGTCCTGGAACTTGCTGTGTAGATCAGGCTGGCCTTGAACTCACAGAGATATGCCTGCCTCTGCCTCATGAGTGCTGGAATTCAAGGCATGTGCCACTACTGCCTGGCTAGTAACTTTATTCTTGAGCAAACCAAAAGAAGTCACATATGACTTAAAAATTTAGGTTCAAAAGATGCTTATAAGAAATGATTTCAAGTGACTTTCTAATTAAAAACCAATTTCACGCTTATACCTCCTATTAGCAGATAAGAGACAAATTAAAAATTTAAATGATTTGATGCATATGCCCTAGCTTAGGCACCATACATACCCTACATATACACATAACAATAACTGTTTTCTGTCTTTCCTAGTCAATATATAGTGAATGAATCAAAAAGTCTATTATTTTAGACATTCTAGAATCATATCTGATTTATTATGCAATCTAGTTCTTTGCACTGGTTATAGAGCTACATGTAAGAAACAGTTGATAGACATTTGGTCCAATTATAGTCCATATAAGGAATGGCTTGGAGTATTATCACCAAGGTCTGTTATAGATATACTTCATTACAGAACATGCCTGTTCACAGCATCCAGACCATCTGGGCATCTAATGCTCTACTGCACATAAACATGGACATACTCTCCCCCTGGGTAGCAAAAAATGTAAGGCACTACTAATTCCTTCCCCACCCCCAAAGAAACCAGGCAAAGTACACTGAGAAAAGAGTGAGTGAAGCCCAAAGCTGGGGCAAGATGCTCCGTAGAGGAGCAGGTGGATAGGGAGAAATCCTGACAGCAGAAGGGATGGTTTCGGACCAAGCCAAGAACGGAGACTTGAGGGCCCAGGCAGACAGAGCAGAGCATCTGGCCCAGGATGTCCACTCAGGCCACATGCAAACACTAGGAATCAAAAGCAGTCTGCAGATTTGGATAAACAAATATACAGAGGCCAAAAGAGGCTGCGACAGAGGCACACTGGGCAATTCAAAGAGATATAAAGAGAGAAACAGAAAGAAAGAGCCAGAGAGACTAGACAGGAACACCACAGCACTCCCCTTCACAGCCATTTCAGTGAGGTGGGCAGGGAAGCCAGTGGGACCGTGGCGCCCCCTTCATAGCCATTCCAGTGAGGTGGGCAGAGAAGCCAGTGGGACTGTGGCGCCCAGCTGTGCAGCTTTGTCCCTCCGGTGTTCACTTACAGGCAAGCTGTCCCTTCCCACTTAATACCATAAGGAAAGAGCTAGACATGCCCTCAGAAAAGCTATTCTGGATTTAGTTAATTTTACTTTATGTATTTATTTAACTTTGTTTTTAAATTAGCACTTGAAGTTTTGTTTCATTATGGCATTTCCAAAGACAGTTTTTCTACAGTAGAGTTCCATCTGCTGCCACCATGGCCCTGCTGCCCCCTACCCTTCCACCTCTACCCCTTATCCCCTCAGCCTCATTTCCACTTCATTTACAGGTATTCTCTAGTGTACCCCTCTTCCCTTTTCCTCAACACCTTTTCTCTATCCTGGTGGTCTCATTTCTAGTTTCATAGCCTACACCCACATTTATATAGTTATTAATTAGTTCATTTCTGGCCCTGGGGTTTGAACCCAGGGCCTTGTACATACTAGGCAAGTTCTCTACCTGAGAACTACATCTCCAGATCTCTTTTCACTAATTTTTTTAGGTATACTTTCATGTAGCCCAGGCCAGCCTCCAACTTGTTATGTCACTGAGAATGACATTGAACTTTTGATCCTCCTGCTTCAGCCTCTCGAATGCTGGGATTATAGGTGAGTAAGCATGCTTGGCTTATATTTACCTTTTAATGTTTATTTTGAGATACGTTCCCATTAAGTTGCTCAGGGAAGCCTTGAACTTGCAATACTCCAGAATAGCCGGGATTACAGGCCTACAGCACCAGGCCTGGCTCTGGATTTCTTATTTGATTTTTTTTTTTATTTTTTGAGACAGGGTTTCTTTGTGTAGCTTTGGAGCCTGTCCTGGGGCTTTGTAGACCAGGCTGACCTCGAACTTAAAGAGATCCACCTGCCTCTGCCTCCCGAGTCGTGGGATTAAAGGTGTGCGCCACCACCACTTGGCTGGATTTCTTATTTGAAAGGTGAGGAAATGAAGACCCCCCCCCCAAGAGAAAGTGGTGAAACAGAACCAGTCTGATGAAAGTATGGAGGGCCAGAATCCCAGCTCCACTTGGAGATTTATGTCCTAGTTTATCTTAACTCAGAGAAGCCTTTAAAATTGTGAATAAATCTCTCACTGTCATCATAGGACACCACGAAGGCAGGAGCCTCTCCTTTTGATGTGACATTTTCTGTTTTCATGGAACAAAACATTCAGGGATTACATTGAGCAGATGAATGGCTTGAAAATTTAAAAAAAGGAATTAGAAAGGGCTGCTGTAAATACTGAAATTACGTTTTTACCTCATCATAGAACTCTGGATTTTGGTTGTGATGCGAGACCACGGCGTAAGCATTTGTGGTAAAAACAGAGCCTGCGGGTTTTCCATAGATGCACTGCAAAAGAAGGAAAGAGAGTCACCACTCCTAACACGGTGCTACAGTCCCACACACATTCAGAGACAGTGGGGGGGGGGGGCCTGCGGCCGAGGCCACTCAGCTACCATCGGGAGCCTGCGGGCTCAAGCATAATGTAGTCACTCCAGATGTGCCCCAGACAGTGCCTAACTCAGCCCCAGAAGGGTTGGCAACTTCTGGCCACAGTGAGAAGCCGTGTAGCTCCTCTCCTTTAGAAGAGAGATCCTCTCTATTAAGCTTCTGGCTCTTCACTTGGAGAGCTTAATATGACAGACAGGTGAACCTTAGCAAGATTGTTTGGATGCTCCTTGTTCAGTGGTAAAAAGGTGTTTTTAAAAATCAGCAACCTAAACATTAAAAAAAAATCAAATGTCTATTAAGCTCCAGACAAACTTACTGTTCTCTTATATTTTAAAATCTTTTTTTTTTTTTTTTTGAGGCAATGCTTTACTATATGTAGCCCTGGCTGGTCTGGAACTCTCTGCATGCATCCCCACCTCTGCTTCTCAAGTGCTGGATTTAAAGGTGTGCCCAGCTTCCTTTTACATTTTTTAATGTGACATTTTATGAGACACATTTTTTTTTTCAAAATCACCCATTTTCTGGTATTAGATGGTAAGGCTTTCTATGGTTCATTGGGATGTTCTCATTCCATGACTACTCTGCTTTTCTTCCTCCCACTGACTCAATAAGCTTAAGGATGAATACAGAGCCTCTGGGCCAGCTAAGAAATGAAATTGCGACTCCATGAGTCCACAGCCAATTCTCCCAAATACAGTTATCAAGGCATTTTCCAAGAACTGCTGAGACGTGACCAGAGGGCTTCTAAAGTATATCAAAGGATGCTGCAGGCAGGAACGGGAACCAGTTGTCCTTATTTCTAGTGAAGAGACAAGCAGAGGGAGAAAAAAATCCACTGCATTTGAGCCAGCTAATCTTTAATTTAATTTAATGTTCTCTTTGAGAATGGGGCTCCTTTCAAACATAGGGTCAATACGATATTCACCAATTTACTCAGGAGTGCATAGGTAGCATTCTCTAGCGGGTTTGAGTATAACTACTCATCCATTTGGCTGACTTAGACTCAAGCTAGAAGCGAGGAACCAGACACACACTTGGTGATGGCTACCTGGTTTGGGGTTTTTGTCTCAGGCTTCTGATCACTAGGTTTGAAAAGAAAATGTGTTGCTGGGGATCCATGGCTGCACTGGATGCTACGGAGATCACAGAACTAAGTTTGGAGGTACTGTTTGGCCAGCCCTGGGGCAGAAGTCCTACCTCAGATCAAAGCTATCCTGCTGTGCTTCTGTCAGCTCAAAAAGCCTCTTCAGGTTTCAAAGAGAAAGGAGTTTAAGGTGTCCTGATGGTAACATTATAAGGTCCCCTGAAGGGAACATTATAACTATCGAGTCATAAAGGAGTGACCTTGGGATTAGGCCACAGTGAAGCAAATGCCAAAACGGAGTAAGTCAACCTTATCCACGCTCCCTTTTGCGATGGAACCCAGGGCCTTGTGCATGCTAAGCAAGTACTCTACTACAGAGCAACACCACCATATAAATAAACATCCCCGGCCCAAACTGACCCCTCTTCCCAGCTGCAGATTTTGTAATATATGATTATTGAAACCAATTCTTTACTTCACATGTAAAATGTCTACTTCACAGTAGAAAATGAAATATTACCTTTGTTGCTCTAGCACATTAACCTTATAGCATGACACCATCAAGTACTAAAATTTTCATCTCTACAATCTGTTCCCAAAATACACACGGATCGACACCAGAAACAAACCTTTAGCGCAGAGGCGTCACTTTCGTCCGAATCCCGGAATTCTACACAGACGGCGATGTTCCTAGCCTAAAATCACGAATCAGCCAAAGTGAGTCATACGGTGAGGAGAGCAGACGACAAATAACATTGCAGACGCCAGGAATGTATGGTTGCCTTACCTTGGCAAATGATTTCTGGCTGTCATATTTTAATTGCAAGGGATAGACATACAGATGGTTTTTGTAAATAGTGAATGGATAACAATATTTTGTCATTTCTGGAACAAACTCTTCAACCTCCACAGTAATATTTTGACAAGTCTTCTCAAAAGGCTTCAGGGGCACATATGAAGAGGTAATACAATCTACGGTAGGAAAAAATAAGCAAGCATAGTACATGTAATTTAACAGTCATTAACACAGGCCTGCATTTGTAAAAATATACATGGATTGTGTTGGCAAAGAATGACTTCAAAACAGAGTTCTTAGTTGGTGACAAAAAGTCAAACAACTCTATGAAGCCGAAAAGGACACAACAGTGCTGCTGATCTTCATGGGACCTTTGACACCAGACATGGGGTGTAATTTCACTCTCAACATCGAATGCCTTGCCAAATATAACACATCATAATTTTGACAAATTTAAACTCTGCAAAGAAACTCACTGCATTTTCCCTCCCGTGGCTGCAATTTCAGCTTTCGCTGCAAGTTTTTATTGGTATCAGGGAAAGGAATAAGAGTAAATTTATGCTTCCAATTAGCTCATGGAGAGTCACTTTTAAAAAGTTAACTTGGTGCAGGTGCAAATTTTCACTAAAGAAATAATGGATGCCTTCTGAAATTACAGACCTTATGGTGTGTTACCAATAATAAAATAAAACCCACCAAGTCTCTGGCAGTTTAACCATATGGTCTGTGAAGCTGCCACTGTAGTAATGGTTACAAGCAATCTGTAGGGCTGTGAGACTGTCCTTACTGTAGACCTAGAACCATGTGGATAGACAAAAAAGACCCAGGCTAAAGTGAGCATTTTGGTTGCCTTTTTTCTGATTACTAAGGCAATACATACTAATAATAGAACTTCTAGAGCACAGAACAAAGGTTACAATAACAATGGATCATGCCACTACCCACAGAAAAGTAGCATGGGCATTTGAGTGTGGCATCTTCTACTCTTCTTTCTCTGCACATTTTATATAGCAAAATGAAAATCCTACAGTATGTATCCAACTCAGTCTCAATTATTTACATTTTATCCGAAATCTCACTGAACAGATTATGAGCACCAATCTGAATCATTGCATCAAATTTTATGGTACTTGTGTGCCATATGTCCTTGAAGCATACTGACAATCTTGATTCTATTAATTTCCAAGTCCTCTCTAATGTAAAGAATGTTGCAATGAACATCTATACACATATTCATAAACTCCTGCCTAGATTTCAATTATTTTATTAAAGATTTATTTCATTATTTATTTGTGTAGGTGCCCACGGAGGCCAAGTTGTCAGATTTCCTGAAGGTGGAGGTACAGGTGGCTGTGAGCAGCCAGTTGTGGGTGCTGGGACCTGAAGCTGGGTCCTCTAGAAGAGGAGCAAGTGCTCGTAACTACTGGGCCACCTCTCCATTCCCCTCAATGATTTTTTATGAAAAAAAATATTCTATTTCACTCTTACATGTTTTGAAATACACATTGACTATTGCTCCATGTGTACGATCTTTTAGTGACTTCTCAATGTACTTAAAATAAAATGCAAATCTAAGGTGTTACTATAGTCTATACAATTCTCTACTTCCACTTCCTGCTCCATTGTTCCCACCACATCCTACCACAGAGCCACACCGGCTTCCTCCCTATTCATACAAAACAAGTTTGTTTTGTATGGACCTTGGTTGGAAACAAAGACCTTGTTTCCATCTCAAGGTCTTTACAATATATAGGATGACCTCAGTTTGCAATGTATGACCCCAAACTTCCTTTGCTAGCTACCTCCTTCCCTTGTTGGTTAGGGCAGCTGTAGGAATTTAAGACACTGTGCAAACCTGCAGTAACCTACTGGTAAGTACTCAAGCTCCAATTACAAATGTCAATGTTTATTTGCAATACATTCTTACTTGGCAAATCTACAGGAACACATTCCACTGTGATGTTCAGCTGTCCAGGGATAATCTGCAATTTTGTCTTTTCTGGCCTAGGTATAAAGCAAGAATATTTTAGGACTAAAAATGATGATTGTTGAATGATTAGTTACCTGAAATCCAACTCAAATTTTTAAGCATTCAGTTTTGTCCATGTATAACTCACATTCACTACTTTAAGAAATTGATAATTCATCCATCCTATTCATTGAGTACAATAATATCACATACTTACTTTTTGTATTCGGATAGCAACTTGAGAATGTCTTCATTTGACAGCTTGCTACTATCTTGTTTATACAAAGGGGAAAATCTCCCATCCAGATCCAGAGAGCCCTGAATGTCTTTGAAAATGGGTCTAGAACAGCAGTAGAAAAGCTTTTTAAACAAAGTTGGAAGTGCCAATAAATTCAATTAGTACTGATGAGAATGCAAAACTGTCAAAGTGCTATGGCAATGCACACACCACTTACTCTACAACAATGCCATTCTATTTCCAAGCATAGTTCCGCATGCTACCTGGATGCTCACAGCAGATATATTTGCTATAACTCCAAATTGGTAATAAATCAGAAATTGACCAACTAGTAAAGGAATGAACAAACTGGCATATTACACAGTGGAATGCCACACAAAACACCCAAAATGAATTATCACACAACATGGATAAATCTAAAAAATACACTGAGCATAAGTAACCAACCCCAAGAATACATGCTGCAGGATTCCACTTCTATGGTGAGTTCAGGACAGATAAAATTTCATCTACCGTGACAGTCAGATGGGGGTTGCCTGGGTGGGTAAGGGTGCAATAGGTGACTGGACAGGTCCAGGAGGAACATTTCTGGGGAGAAATATTCCTTATATACCTTATCAGTCATGGTTAAAGTGGTTGTTACATTTATGAACACTTACTAAGGTTGATTCTTGAAATTTATGTGTATTATCAAAAGTGATGTGTTTTATCATCACAAACTGATAAAAAAAATTGCATTGAATCTTAAAGATAATTTAATATAAAGCTTATTATATAAGTATAGTTATATTCTTTTGAGGCCCTACCCTCCTACTTTTTTTTTTTTTTTTTTGGAGACAGGGTCTCACTATGTAGCCGGAGTGGTCTGGAATTTACTATGTAAGACCAGGCTGGCCTCGAACTCAGAGATCTGCCTGCTTCCCTCTACCTCGTGAGTGCTGGGATTAAAGATGCATGCATCACCACACCCGGCCTCTTCTACCATTTTAAGCAGCTATTTTACTACTAAAATGGAAAGTAATATATAAGCAGCTAATGCACTGGAAGTAGCAATAGCCAGAAACCCAATTCTCCATGGCAGAGCCCGTTGCTCCTACTTTAAATATTTATATCTACTAACAGGGGCTTATCATACACTTTTTAAATGCCAAACTTTTAAAAGACAAACATTTAGAGTAAATTCTTGCTACTGCTGCTGATAGAAACAATCCAGGAAGGAGAAAATAGCATACTTTCTCAGGAGAACTGGGGATCAGAGTTTCTCTCTGAAGCTTTCAGAATTAGTTTTCTCAACTGATCAAACGGCATCAGGAAGTTCCTGTAACTGTCTGGGAGCAGGAGAATGCCACAGTGGCCTAGAGTTAGTGCTAAGGCCGGGTAGCCAGCCCATAGCCTGATCGCTACTCTGCCGCATGCTGTAAGACTTAGGCATGAGTTTCATTTTCTTTTCCTGTCTTTCTGTGTCTCCATTCCCTTATGCCAAAGATGGGGCAATGGGACCTGTCTCTTAAAAAAATAAACATTAGGCCAGGCATGGCAGTGCATGCCCATAATCCCCAGCATTTTGAAGCCAGAGGCATGAAGATTGCTCCAAGTTCGAGCCCAGCCTGGTCAACATAATAGTGAGCTCTAGGTTAAGCAGAGATATATGGCAAAACTGTACTTCAAAAAATAAATCAATAAACAAAATATGCAGTAAGAACTTATATCAGTATGTCCTGAACAGAGTTAAGACTTAATGAGTACTATTAATAATAAATAGTAGTAGCAGCAGCAATGGACTTTGAAGGTAGAAGCATTACAAGTAATTGTATATCTATATTTCTAAGCCATACTTTACCTTCTGGAATGTCAACCTTCATTAGTTTTTGCCATTCACCTATCCTTGGCAATCATTTGTTTTAACCAGTATGTAAAACAAGCAAAATAGTGCCTTCTCATCTGTTAGTACATGAAACATTTCGAGATCCTTACCCCAAATAAAATGGTTATAAATAGTGACAGAAGAGTTGATTCACTTCAAATCTCCTACCTTGTGCTATTCCCCAGCACACAGTGAACATAATTGATTGAATTATTCAGAACATGGTGCCCTTTCCCAAGAACTCCCAGTCAGTTGGACAGGCTGTACCACAAACAAGCTGATGAATTTACACTTTGAAGTGGGGATAAGCAAGAACAGGCTTCAAGTCCTCATCGCCTGTAGATTTGTAAGATTTGGATAAAATACCTTCATAAACTACAATAACATAAGAGTCATAGAAAATGTATGCTTCTAAATGCACAATTCCCAAAGGGCTGGCTGAGCTTGTCACCAGGAAACAAGAAAAATCTATTAATTATAAGCTTGCACTTCATGACTACATTCTCTGTCATCGAATATTTCGTACATATTCCAGAATGATTCTATGATAATTTTTAAAGCCATAAACTCAGCCAACTCTGAAAAACTGGGCATATTGTACATAATTTGTCACACATTTTAGTTCTCTGGGGGAAAATTCTATCACGTTAGCAATGAGCTGTATTAAAATATAAGATTAAGTGGCATCCATCAGACTAACCCAAGCCAAATAAAAATTCCCTAAAGCAAGATTACACAAGCACGAGAGGGGTTTGGAGGGGGTCTTGGATGCACAGAAAATTCTAAAGAAAGAAGCTATAGATCCCATGTGTCCCAAGACACAACTGGCCTGCCAGAAATAGACCACTGAATTGCTGGTAAGGACACTGGTCCCCAACTTCGGACAACCGAAAATAGAAGGGTCAGGATTTTGTTTACACGAACCTGGTTGCCCAAGCAAAGGGCATTCTGTATTGTCCAAGGCGACTACACACTTGTTTAGCTGTCCTATGTACCTTCTGGGCTGTCTGTGGTCAGAAAGAAGAAGATGAGTTTAGATTTATTCAGTCTGCCATGGATTCACCCCCAAACCTCCCCCCCCCAAGTCATCATTATAAAACACCAAAATCTAGGAAGAAACATCTATAAATAAATAAAATATTAAAATATAACATATCCCTGCTACCCATTTTCCAAGACTAAAGTATCTCTTTTAAAATCCTGGGGGGCGGGCAGTGACTAGAGATGAAACCCAGAGCCTTCCACACTACCACTGAGCCAAATCCCTAACCAAAAAGTGAATTCTTTTGGGCATGTTGTTTTCTCCACGGAAGACAGACTAAAGAGATGTAGGGACTCCTCTGTACCACCGTCCTCTGCTAGGAACACTTGGAGCAGTATTAACATGTATTTCCTTCCACACTGCTGACAGATTCTCATTAGTCATGGAAGAAGTGTGCTCTAGACACAGTTGACCTTTCTACTGCCAAGATAAGGCACAAGTGACAAAAGTCAATGCAATTAGTCTCGTGTGGGCAGCAGCCGCTGTTTGAACAGGCAGTGAGAGATAACAAAGGCGATAAGCTGTCTATAAGGCCTAACTAGGCAGCAAAGCACAGGCTGGATGCTTATCCCTAGGGACACAAAAAGCCTAGAGGCTTTTGTGTACCTTGCAAAGACTTTCCCCCACAAATTAGTCATGTCTCCTCAGCATCCGCTACTTAATACATGTTATTTGAATACAGTAAAATGCAACATACAACAGATTGATGGCTCTGAAATAAACAGTAACCGTAGTGCTATGAATGAATTGTTCCACAAACACTTGCCTTCCCTGGGTCTCAGATTTCTTATTTCTAGCATGAGAGGACAGGCCTCAAGCAAATGGTTTCTCAACAGTCAGATGCATGATCTAGAGATTTTGATAATGACAAAAATGGCCATTTGAGAACATTCAGAAAAAAAAAAACAATGAAAAATCCCCACCATGTATATGTGAACACATCATGCAAGGAAGGAATAACACTGAAAAAGTATGAAGAATGAAATGGAGCACAGCGAATGGCAGCCCTTCAAAGTCAATACACTGAGGAAGTGCTTACTGTCTAGCCTCATTGCATCAGAGACAGGAGTCGACAGAGGTACAGCTTCCCACAGCAGACAACATGAAAAAAGTCCTCAGAGAATATATTTTTTCTCACAAAGTCACAGACAGTGCCATTTGAAATACTGGTAAAATCTATGTTCTCTATTAAGCAGGCAGGCATCTTCACCAATGGTGTTTTACAATACCTTTACTGGATCCGAGTTTTTGATGTAGGGTTCTGCACAGTGTGTTATGTTGCCCTGCAGCACCTTTTCAATTCTCACAACTAGAAAAATTTCAGGATGTGGATTCGTCACTGAAAAGATTCCCTGGGGAAAAATGACTTCTGTTAGATATTTTTATGCAACATACATATGGCTGTTTGGCAACTGATATCTTGTAGTGTGGATAGTACAGAATGTTGATATTCAACATAGGATCATGTCCAGGATTCTAAGAATAGGTAGAACATTTTTTGTTACTTGGGGGACTTTCTGAGACAGGGTCTAGCTATATACAGCCCAGGCTAGGTTTGAACTCAAAACAATCCTCTTGCCCCTGCCACCTCCATGCTGGAGCACTAGTATCCCAGGCCTATACCAGCATGTCAAGAGGGTAATGCTGGCCGCTTCCAACGAAGCTTTCCAAATGCATGTAGTTCCTATTTTCTTACTAGTGTCACCTGTGTTCAGTCCCGGAAGTACACGTCCCTCTATGCTGCCAAGCTCCTCCTGCTTGGCTGTTTTGCAAGTTGAGTTCTTAGACCTAGTGACTACAATACACATTGTCTGGTTTCACTGATATGTGCTAAAGATAATGTGTGTCTCCCAAGTAGCTCTAACTACTGAACGGTTCACTCCCAATTCACACTGAATGCGGTGAAGTAGGAAGGAAGATCACACTTCGATGCTCTGCCTAATAGAAAATCTCACCAGCTGGGGCTGTGAAGATGGCCCAGCACTAAAGTGTTTGCCACACAAGCAGGAGCGCCTGAGTTTGACAGTCACATAAAGCCAGGAGTAGGTCTGTAATCCCAGTGCTGGGGAGGAGATAGGTCGATCTCTGGAGCTCACTGGCCAACCAGTCCAGCTGAATGGAAGAGCTCCCAGCTTCAGTGAGAGATGCTGATTCAAAAAAATTAAGTGGAGGGGTAGAAAGTTGGCTCATGCTCTTCTTACAAAGGCCAAGAGTTCAGTTCCCAGCACACATGTTGGGAATGGGGCTCACAACTGCCTGTATCTCCAGCTCCAGGAGCCTACATAGACACTCACACCCATTTGCCCATATATGTACACATCAACACACACGCAATTAAAAACAAAAAAATTAAAATCTCTTTAAAAAATAAGGTAGAGAATAATTGAGGAAGACACCATCAATGACCTTTGACCTCCACACCTGCACGCACACGTATATACACATACCCTCATGGACATATACAAGCAACACACACACACACACACACACCTTAAACCATATTATGGAAAACTCTGAAGTTTAAGAGCTTTTGTGCTGTCGATATAAAGGGAAGAAGCAGAGGCTCTAGAACTTGCCTGGTCTTTTTATACTGTTTAAAGGCACAAATGTGGACACAGGCAAAGTTACATCATTTTCTTTGAATGTGTGTGGAATAACAATGCCATCTTTTGTCTTTCCAAATGAAAAAAAAAAAAAACCTCTAAATACTGTTAGTGGTTTTTGTCTCTCAATTGAATAAACAAATTAATCTGAACATAATAATCCATCATTGGGTCTTTACCAAGTTTTATTTTCCTGTTTGGTATATTACCAAGTTTGTTAATACATTGCTTTATAGTCTTCAAAGCATTTCAGACACATCATCTCATTAGTTCCACATTGGAGCTGCTGAGTTTGACAGAACACAATAGAAAACAGTTGAAGAGGTTAGCAATGTCCCCTCCCCTCCCAAGTCAAAGAGCCTGGAGAAAGACTGGGCGATCGATTCCCAAGCAGCAAGAATGAGCAAACACGGAACAACCTATGTAAAATATGGATGAGGATGTAGACAGCCTGGGTTCACATTCTGGCACCATTCATCAGTTTAGGCAATTCACATCTCTTCTATACCTCGGGTTTCTAACCCATGAAATCATGGCACTAAGAGTGACAGTGATCTCAAAAACTTCTTGTATGGATTAAATGAAATAACGTACATTAGGTGTCTGGTTACCACTAGGGTGGCCCATCAAACGACGTCACGGTCACAGAACTTGGCTTCTGGTATCGCTAGAAACATGCTGCCTGAGCTCTAAGCTGGGCTAACAGACTGTTCAAGCTGCCCTTGCAGAAGGTATGCTTAGCACTGGACCTTGAGCCTAGTAGATTTTTAATTTTTAAATTATTTTTAAGGGGATAAGAGACAGTTTATTCTGTTATTGTGTCTGCCAAATATGGCCTGGTAACAAAGATTCAGGATACCCAAAATTCCATGTTTCAATGCGGTGACAATGTCGTGAAGGTTTCATAGAGACAGAACAAAGGAAGTCATAAAGTAATGCATATTTCAAATTCAGGCGTGGAGCCATCAGGAAGGTGGATTCCAGCAAAGTAAGAGAATCTGGGCGATGGCCTCAGATGCTGTCTGATGATGACATTCTTAGCCTTATGGTTGGTGAAAGCAATGGTCTGTTAGTAAATCCCAAAGTTTCACCTGCAACATTCAGGTCTTACATGTCTAGAGTGGTTTCCCATTTGCATTTATTTGCTTTTCTAAATGTTTCCTTTTCATTTTTCTTTCATTCCCAGTTTTTCATTTTCTCTCCTTTGCATTTTCTCCTTCCTTTCCCCTCCCCGTTTCCCTTCCTTCCTTCCCTCCTCCTCCTCCTCCTCTTTCTTCTTGTTTGTTTTTGGTTTTTCAAAGCAGGGTTTCTCTGTGTAGCTCTGGCTGTTCTGGATCTCGCTCTGTAGACCAGGCTGGCCTCTAACTCAGATCTGCCTGCCTCTGCCTCCCGACTGCTGGGATTAAAGGTGTGAATCGCTGCCACCACCACCTGATCCACTCCTTCCTTCTTGCCTGACTTCTCTGTTTCTATCTCCCTCCCTTCCTTCCATCCACCCATCTTGCTATGTTGGCCAAGCTGGCCTGGAGTTCTCAGGTCCAAGCAATCCCATTGCCTCAAGCCTCCCAAGTAGCTGGTGTACACTAGTGCGCCCAATTAAGTATAATTCTTGCTAATTAATTTATGCTTAACTATGCCTCACTATCTGTATGCTTTATCTCATTCCACCTTCATTTAAAAAAAAAAAATCGAAGGCACTAGTTATGTACATATTTAAAGGATTCAGAAGCAGAAGCTCGGAGATGTTTACACAGTGAGGAGATGGCAAAGAAGAGTGCACGCCCTGGCTTCCAGTATGTCACGTGATGCGGGTAGGTTAGAATAGTCAAGCCGATCATTAGTATTGCTATCATTTGCTGGGTACCTATTATTCCCCATTCCAGCCATCTTGGCATTTACCCACACTGATGCCAGCAATCAATATTACACTTTAATAATAGCTGGCAATTGATAAAAGCACATGCTCTCTCTCCTTTATATAAGGTCACTGTTATTGGTGCTGCCCATAGCAGGCACAGTGCACTGAGAAAACGTGTTGCACTAAGCAAGGTAGGTGTGCCTGTCACAGAGTGCTATAATGGCCCTAGGAAGCAGGAGCTGTCACTGCTTTCAGAGTAGAGAAGAAGGTCCAGAGGCATTTACTGTGTGTATGCATGTGTGTGGTGTGTGAAAATGTGTGTGTTCCCATGCATGTATGCTACACATGTGTGTGCATGGAGGAGCCCAATGTTGACATCAGGTGTCTTCTTCGATGGCTCCCCATTTTAAATCCTGGAGAAGGGTCCCTAACTGAACTCAGAGCTCGCCATGTTGACTAATCTGAATAGTCTCCTTATCAAGGAGATAATTTATAAAATGTGTTAAAATATATGTATGTAGGTGTGCAATGTACCATTATGATACCAAAAAAATTATGGATATCCTAACTAAATCAGTATATCATGTTAGCCTTTAACATGAATGTCACATATCAGTATCTGTACAGGATAAATAAGACAACAAATGCATAGAGTAGGTATAAGATATCATGAATATGATACAAATTTTATAAAAGTATTCAGAATTTATATATATTTATATAAACAACAGAAACATCTGGAAAGGTGTATGAAAAGAGTATTTCAGATGGGTGGTTACTTCTACTTTCTTCTTTATAGCATTTAGACTACATTTTTCCATAACAATATAATATTGTAATCAGAAGACAACAATTTTACCTGGGGACAAATCATTCTCTTTATTATCTGAGCATCTCTGTTCATATGACTCTCGCCACTCTGCCTCTGTGCCACACTCTCATTTCTATCTCATTATAAAAGTCCTTTGTGACCTCCATTCCAGTCACAGGTCAGAATGCCAAGGAACTGCGAGGCTCTTTCTAAAGGTAATTCTTGGCATCAGCCATTACAGGTGGGACACTGTGGTTTCATCCCTTTGCTTTCTCAAGAATCATTTTCAAAAGGAATTGTTATGCTCCATTAGAACTACCTACTTATAAGGGACATGAGAATGTAGGGTCAGTTTTTCTTCGGAGAATAAACATTTGTGGCACCTACTGCCACACCCAGAAGATCAAACCAGTGTGAATGAGTGTGTGTACATGTGTTCACATGTGTGTGTGTGTGGCTCTATATTTGCATTTTATTTCACAAAATATTTCCATTGACTTTCATTGCATGGAGCCACTACAAGATGTTATTCTGCCAATGTGTTACTAACATGTTCATTGCTTTCCATTTCCTCCTGCCAACCTCAGTCAGCAGAAGACCATCTGTGGATAGATCTTCTAAGAGGTGGGATGCCCTAAGAAAAATGCCTGGCACTATGAAGTAAGGCAAAAATGCTTCTCTTTCTTGTTCTGAATGCACTGCAAAAGCTAGCGTTCAACACTCACCTGCTTTATGTAGCATAACTGTGACTCGGCAATTCCATGGACGAGAGACTCAGGTGAATAGCCCTTTGCGGTCCCTTCATTGGCCAGTTGGGTCGAGGCGCCCCACAGCATTTCACGGACAGAGGGCGGGTTCAAGTCTACATGAAAGTCGGCTGAAATTTTACAATTGTTCTTTACATCAAATAAGGCGAGGTTGATGAAAAAGGGCTCAACCTAGGAATGAAGACAGTTGATATTTTAAAATTAAGACTTTGGGAGATAAACTGCAAAATGAGATTTTTCTGCAAGTTTGAGTTATTGTGTTACCATCCCAGTTCAATATTTAGTTAAAATTGCACCATTGTTATTCTGCAGAGAAGGAAAGGCATTCAGAAATGAAAAACTAATCAAATTTTAATTTTGTGTAGCGTAAATTCCCAAGTTATGAATTCCCAAAAATTTACAAGTCACATTTTTTAAAAGATGAGTAGAATCCAAAAGTTTCATCTAAAGAAAAACTGATCTATGATAAAATTTAAATCTCTACACATTTACTGATATGACTCCTAAAACAATGCTAACCTTATAGATCAGTTTTAAAAATTTCTGTCTGGTATATTGCAATGTACTAGACAAATAATGCTCTGCCCCATCAGCAAATTTGGAAGACATGATTCCTCCCTACAGATGGCATTTGAAAGCTGGTCACAAAGAGAAATTTCATGCCAGATGGCATAAAGATTAACCATTTACAGGCAGAAAAGTGCTTGGGTATATTTTAGCTACTTTGTGAAAGAATCAATCATTACACTTGGGTGTTTCGGAAACTAAAAACACAAAGATGAACATCAAATACAGTGTCTTTGAAGATTTGACATTTACAGAGGCAAGTATTTCTGACCGCCTGGATTTATGATACCTAATATTTACACAGAGCAAAGGTGAATTCCACTCTATAGAGCAGTAAGTGAGTCTAGCAGGCTGCATAGCATCTGTGTCTCACCGGGGCTTGGGGATACTCATTCATTGCTATGAACCAATTTTCCAAAAGAATTCCTATTCCTTAGTCAAATCCAGTGTGAGGGAGATTTTTTTCCAGGTTCTGCTCCTGAAAAGGAAGCGCCTTCTCCATCTGCTACTCTAAGTAGGTAAGACTTGCAGGAATCCTCTCAAGATGAGAACACATGTGTATTTTGGCCAAAGAAAGAGATGAAATTCTTCCTGTCAAACTTATCATAGTATGTAACAGTGGAATTTTCGTCCTGCCAATTAGTCCTTAGTCATTTAAAAAAAAGAAAGAAAAGTATTTCTTTACTTTGCTGGATTCAGGGCAGTAGAAAGAAAGGTCATACATACATTTGTGGGTGGTCCTTTTGTATTGTCTCCGATGTGACCCAAGATGTTGAAAGTTAAATCATGGCAATTCACCAGGAAACGCTTGGTGCACTTTTCTTCAAACGGCTTTACATCAGGCTCAATTCCTGAAAAGTCCAACCTCTACAAAACAGACAGTCTGAGTTATCTAAAAAGACAGGATTCATAGTGACACTGATTGATACAGATTCAGATCGGTATAGTAGAGATGGCAGCAGAGTCCAATAGCTCTCTGTCCAGTCTCCACTGAACCCTTCTAATGCTTCCAGTCAACCAGTTTCAGGAGCCCTTACAGCAGCTTCCAAGTACTGACAGGGAATTCCTGGAGGCAAAGGCTGAGAACGGTCACTAAGGCAACGAACACATCAGAAATCCACACCTTGACCTACAAACCCCTCCCCCACACAGCACGACTCCCTTTCCTCCCATTCCCCACATTTGTGGCCCTGTCTTTTACTATTTTTGCCTTTCCCCCTCATTTTACTGTTCCAAATCACACATCCCTCCTTGGTTCTTTTTCTGTCTAGTACATCTAGTGCCTCTGTCACCACAGGGTCTTTGTGCTTGCTGCTCTACAAGGAACTCTGCCCCCAGGGAGCTGTGTGGCTTGCTCCATTCTTTCCTTCAAGTTTCTCTCATCAACTGGCACTTGAGAAGGGAAGTATTTCCCCAACTTCCTGTAAAAAAAAATGCATACTGACAGTCTACACTTCCTTTCTTGGATTTATCTCATATTTTTAGTATGCATTTATTTGGCTTTCTTCTTGTTTATAAAATATATCCTCAAAGATGGTAGAATTTGTTTCCTTCACAAGCCCTTCAGGAGGTCAGGGGACAGGAACAGGTATGAAAGCCTACAAGAATCACACAGTGGTGTCAGACAGCAGATCACAAAGACACTGATGTTAAAAACTCTGTTGTGGCATACAGATGAATGATAGATTGGGGGGAGTGAGTAGAAATGAGTAATTCATGTAGGGATGTTTTGAGTTTGAGGTGATTAGTGGGTGACTGGAAAACTAGGGGAGGTCTGGGCTGAAGATAAGGATTTGAAAGTCATTGGCATCTAAGGGTGAGAGGCAGCCAAGGAGGCCAGGGAGACCTCCTACATTTCAATGATGGGCAGAGAGAGAGGCCCTGCCTACAAGGGATAAACATGAGCTCAGTTGCTAACAGAACTGAGGGATGTACCAGAACTGCCACAAAGATGTATGTCTTTACAAGTACTTGTAGTTCAAGATAAATACAACTCTTAAACAAAAGATACTGAGAGTCAGTTCCTCTGAGTAGGGCAGCATCTGTGTCTCCTCAGAGAAAACTCAAGAAAACTCCCCAGCTCCCAAGGCTCACACAGTCTAAGTACCTCTGTCCATTTTCTTTGCAAAGAGGAAGCCAAGTATAGATTATGGGACAACTTATACTTTCATTAAGACCATAGGCACAGTACGCAAGAAGTGACACAAAAGGAATTTGATCAGAGACTACTGCCAATAAGGAAAAGTCAAGCCAAGAAACATAAGAAAGTTCTCAGTTACCTAAGCAGCCCAAGCCAAGACAGGTGTTATACCTGAAGACTCTTAGATATTACAGCTGCTTTGACCCAGCCTGTGTCTCTAACAAAACTCCTCTTGAAAGGGCGTAGTGCATAAAATTTGTACCTGAATGCATGGTTTTCTCTCTCTGAGTCTATTTATCTACAAAAATAATGCAAGTGTGGGACTAGGCAGCTCCCTTTTGAATGCTTATCTACGGAGCCAGCGGAAGCAAGTCATTGCCACGGAGATGAGGTCTAATTTCTGCCCATTTATCTGCTCTCTTTTCTGTCTTACTCAGGCAGTGGAATGTGGGGTAACTGGCCCAAAGTGCCTCCAGCCCCCAAATCCCTTCCTTTCTAAGGCCCCCAAGTACAAACGTTGAGACATATGGCCTTCCCCAGCAGTTCAAAGTTGGAGCCATGCCCCTTCAAAGTAGCACTTTATTATTCCCTAAGGTCACAGACAAAAATCTTATCTCTCTGTGTTGAAATGTGAGCAAAAGAGGAAGTTGAAATTATGGGTTAGTATTTCACCTTTTCTACTTGACACAACATGAATTCGTCTGTGGTGAGATGCCCTTCCACAATCAACATTAAATTCAAGTTCTTTGTGCTTAAAGATTCATCACCACTGTGGGTTTTCTCTCACTGTAGCTCACCGATAAACACAGAATCAGTTCAGTTTCATGACCACAAAAACACTACACCACAAGTTTTTAAAGATGCTGGATTTAGTTTCAACCACTGTCAATTGCCTCCTTTGTACTCAGTCAAAGAGCCTGACATGTCCAATTAGAGCCCAGTCACCCAGGGCAATCGAAGGCTCAGTCATGCTTGCAACAAGTACATTTCTGAAGGAGAATCCCAGAGGCTGCCATCTCTGAAACTCCTCACTATTCTAGTTTTTTTTTTTTTACATTTACTTACTATGTGTTCCTGTGTGTGTGTGTGTGTGTGTGTGTGTGTGTGTGTGTGTGTGTACACACACACACATGAAGGTCAGAGGACAGTTTTCTGAAGTTGATTCTCTCCTTCCACTTTTAAATGGGTTTCAGGAATTTAAGTCATCAGGCTTGGTAGCAAGCACCTTTACCAACTGAACCATCTCACCAGCATATATGTATGTATGTATGTATGTATCTATCTATCTATCTATCTATCTATCTCATAACTGACATTAAAACAATATATAAAACTGTTATGAGGAAAACAGAAAATGTTTTGTTTTTAATTAATTTGCTAGGGCTAGGATTGCTAGGTAAAGTGCCTACTGTGCACGCGCGAGGACCTGAGTTGGGGAGCCTAGCTATTCACATAAAAAGCCTGATCCAGAGCTGGAGGAGAGCACGGAGACAGGAGACAGGTGGCTCCCAGGGGCTTGCTGGCCAGTCTAGCTACAACAGTGAGCTCCAGGTTCAGTGAGAGATCCATTTCAAACTATAAGGTGGGGAGGTTGCTCCAAGTCAAATTGTGGTCTTCATGGGTGCACAGAAAGGTGCACACATACCCTCCCTTGGACACATTCATACACCACACATGCACACCACACAGTATCAGTTTTACATGGTAATTTTATTAATGAATGCATCATACGTACACACTTTTTCAATTTTAAGCCACATTTAAAAGTCAATTAGAGAGCTCTATGAAGCATAAAAAAAAAAAGAAATAACAAAATCAGTTTTCCTCAAATTATTTTATACTTTCCTAATATGTTTTTACTGGACTAAAAACTGCTATGCTCGTGTAATATTTTTATTTAAAACAAAATCAAGCCAGGCAGTGGTGGCGCAAGTCTTTAATCCCAGCACTCAGGAGGCAGAGCCAGGCGGATCTCTGTGAGTTCAAGGTCAGCCTGGTCTACAGAGCGAGATCCAGGACAGGCACCAAAGCTACACAGAGAAACCCTGTCTCGGAAAACCAAATAAATAAATGAATGAATGAATGAATGAATGAATGAATGAATAAATAAATAAATAAATAAATAAATAAATAAAACAAAATCAAGATGGTTCAGTGGGTAAAGGCACTACCATCCAAGCCAGACAACCTAAGTTCAATCTCCAGCACCCATTAAGGGCTAAAGGAGATGACTGACTCCACAAAGTTATCTTTTGACTTCCACATATGTGCCATAGCATATCTGCCTACACAAATCTCTCTCTCTCTCTCTCTCTCTCTCTCTCTCTCTCTCACACACACACACACACACACACACACACACACACACACACACGCACACGCACACGCACACGCACATGCACACACACACAATAATAATAATAATAATAATAATAATAATAATAATCTGTTTAAAAAGTTTCATATAGAAAACGGGGAAAGAAAACAAAAATTCACTCCCCCAAATAATTTTGTGAAATATTCTTAGTTAGGAAAACTATCCAAATAGTCATATACTATATACTTTTCCTGTTTTATATGCCAACATCAAGTAGAGAAAATCCGTATTTCATTAAATTCAGTTCTCTTTGTATTACAGATGTTCAATGCCACTAGATCACAGCTGTACATAATGGATTCAGAGAACACTGAAATCATATTTAGGCATTATTAAATTATCCATGGTGAGCAGCAAGATGAAAGGATCTAAGGGACTGAAAAAAGATATACACATTCTGTCCCATGCTATTAACAGTCCTCTTGAATGGGGAGTCAGAACACATGTTCAAAGTAAGTAAAGCGATTCTAAAACAATCTGTTACCCCTATTGCTGAACAAAAATCAATGATTTCAATATTTCACTAATGGTTTTGTTGTTGTTGCTGGGGGGAGGGGGAGTTGTTTTGGTTTTTTTTGAGAAAGGGTTTTGAGACTGTGTAGCCCTGGCTGTCCTGGAACTCACTCTGTAGACTAGGCTGGCTTCGAACTCACAGACATCCACCAGCCTCTGCCTCTCAGTACTGGGATTAGAGGTGTGAGCCACCCAGCTCCAGTTCACTGATGATTATTTGAATTAGAAATATTTCAATACCTGAACCTCCGAGTCGAAAGAGAAGAGATTCTGTCTTCCATCTCCTCTACTGAGTTTGTTCAGCTGTTCTGTTTCTCTGCCATACTAGAATTTAAAAAATACGTAACATTGCTGCAGTTCCTTCAAAAGAATACTAAATGCCAGTTAATTCTATCGTTTATACAGATCAGTGACACAATATGCTACTCTTTGCTTCCATGTATGTAATATGGCTTAAAAATCCTTGATTGGCTGGGGAGTCACCATCACTGAGACTAATAATAAGCTATATATCTAATTATTGTACATTTCCATAATGTCTAAAATACTCTACATTTTGTGCTCATTATAAAAAAAAATCCAAAAGTCTTGGGATGCAAACAAGAAATAAAAGAGAACAATGCCATATTTGACATCTCCATAGTGCTAGTCGAGAGTTATCATATACAATTCTATTGTCTTAGGGAAGATAATGACCACACATCTACCATGACTGAGAAACACAAAAAGGATTCAACTAAAATCCACAAAATCATAGAAAGCACAGACCATGGGGTCATGAGTAGGTTGTGATATTTTAAAGATGTTTTTAAATTTTAAGAGAGGGGTAAATTTAAAACAGAAAACCAGGACTAAGTTTCTATAATTAGTCCAGGGAAATGAATAACGTAAAATGTAAGTAGGCTCAAAAAAGATTGAAATGAATAAACTTATAACTTCTAATTAATTATAACATAGAGCACAGAGGGAATATACATTCTACTAAAATACACATGCTAATAAGTGTCTACTTTCAAAATTCGTTCATTTCAAACTCCACAGAGAAGGATAAATAACACAAACAATAGCTGCTCACCAAAGTAATTTACAGGAGAAATCAGCATGTGTCGTTGGACTGAATACCATATGCATTAGCCCATTGAAAGTATTTATTTAATGATATATATGAATCAAATTGAATAAAAATAGATAAAATTAATAAGGTTACAAAAGTTTAGAAGTTTGTGTAATTGCATGGTGTCTAGGAAAAAATTTTTTTCCATGCTGAGAGTAGGCTACCAAGTCCATCATTGGAATGTACCCTTTTTTTTCCAGCCTGTTTAATCAGTTTGGTGAGGTGCTGAACTTGAAAATGACATTTCCAAATGGAATCCAGCACTAAAACCTTACTAGCCTGCCCTGCATTATGTCAGTGGAAGACAAGCTGCCATAAGAGATACCTTCATCAGTTCCGGATGCATGCTCCTTTCCAAACTGGCCATGATGTTCTCGGCTTTTCCTTGGCTGCTAGTTTCATCATCTGCAAATTCATTAAAAGCAGATGTTCCAAACCATACAGACCATTACTAATCACCTAAGAGAACTATCCTCTCCCCCACCCCATCCTCTTCTATGAGATTTATGGCAAAGAATTGTGATTATGAAAGCACAGGGGAAACTTTAACGGCCTTTTGAAAATCTGCCATGACTTTCCTATCCATTTCAGCACGGTTGCATTTTAAGTGTCGGGTACCATGCAGTACCAACACTTTTAAAAGCCTAGCCTGTAGTCACTCTTCATGAAGAAGCAGGTTGGCCTTTGTTGTTAAGGCTGTATCTTCACCTAGCACAAAGGACATTCCCGTGGATTAAAGATGAGGAGCTTAGCCGGGGGGTGGGGGTGGTGGTGGTGGTGGTGGTGGCGGTGGTGGTGGTGGTGGCGGCGGTGGTGGTGGCGGCGGCGGCGGCGGCGGCGGCGGCGGCGGCGGCGGCGGCGGCGGCGCACGCCTTTAATCCCAGCACTCGGGACCAGCACTCGGGAGGCAGAGGCAGGCGGATCTCTGTGAGTTCGAGGCCAGCCTGGGCTACAGAGTAAGTTCCAGGACAGGCGCAAAGCTACACAGAGAAACCCTGTCTCGAAAAAAAAAAGAAAAAAAAAAAAAGATAAAGATGAGGAGCTTACTCTCAAGAATGAATCATTTCAAAACTCTTACCTTGTACCGCTTCGACTGTCTCCTTTTTCTCTTGCACTAAGCTGTCAGTATTGATCTGAATAATCTTTTTCAGCGTTATCAACCATTCCTCCATTTCCTGCTCAGTTTCAGCTGCCAGATAATGGCTATACTTATCTAACATCTTGAGTTCAAAAGCATGCCGGCGCATTTTGGGGCACTAGAAAAGGGGAAAAAGGAAAACACCTGTTCAATTAGATTAGCCGCCCTTTTTAACATTAATTGCATTCTTTTATTTATTTTTACCTCAGCTCAGTCTATATGTACACCAACATGTCCACAAAATCATTGCTTCTTTCAATGAGGTACAGACACGCTAGACCACATCAAACCTATCTTTGGTCCTCCTCCCAGGACTGAGCAAAATGGAGTAAGGAAAAAGTGAGCATAAATCATTGAAGGCCTTTGGGACCCTTCACATTTAGAAAACCAAACCACCACCATTAAAACAAGGACACATTTTGCTATCTTCATTCACAAATTTTCCTTGCTTTATTTACACTTTTCAAAACTAGGTGTTAGAAGCAAGTTAAAATGTGACCTGAAACAAATACAATGCTTCCTTTATATTTCCTCATTAACACAGATATGTGGTTCACTTCAACATGCACAGTATCAAATAGTATCACGAGGGTAAAAGAAGGCCATAACTGTTTTACATCAAACTGTGACTCTCAACAGGATGCCAAGTGGCCCACACTGAACATTAGAATAGAAGGAAAAGAAAAACCCTTTTTTTTTTCTGGCTTCAAATCCTAATAACACTTTTTACCACCTTCTCTGTCGTGACAAAAGAAATTACCCCCTCTTTTGTGCCTCAGCACAAATCAGTGCCTCGGCAAGCATTTCAAGAAAGGCTCATAAATCAATAATTCTCCACTGCATGGTCATTATTTAAGAAGAAATCATCGAAGTTCCTCCTTTTTGTCTTCAAAGAATGGAAAAGGGTGAAATTAAAGCAGCGTAGCAAGCCATAAAGATTTACACATTTGAAAACACCAGGGAGGGGAATCAGAAATTGATGACTGTGGGAGAACGACGAAGAAAGGTCACTGGAAGAGGGCTGATTGAAAAACTCCAGCAATCTTGTGTGCCTTTCTCTGCTTCCAGTCAAATTAAAAGATGCGATTATCATTTATTTTCAAAAGCACCTTGGGCTGGGGCTGATGCTCAGAGGTAGAGCCCTTGCCAGGTATACTCAAGACATGAAGTTCAAGGCTCAGCTCTGTGCACACAAAACCAAACCAAATAAAAAGCATGTTGAATTACATAGATGGTTACAGTTTTAAAATTTTTCATTTGAACCTCATGGCAATCTTATTGGATAGAGTGTGGCAGATATTATTAATCTGACATTACAGTTTTGAAAATATTCCAATAAATTGAAATTATTGAATCAGTCACCCTTGCCTCTTCATTAGCTCAATGCTCCTATTTGAATCACAGTGCCGCAATGTCCCTCTCCCAGACTTACCATTCAAATAATTTCTCTGCCTTCTCATTTCCACCTGACCTTTGTCTGTCTCCAGTAATCCAAATCAATAAACACTTGCTAACTCCCTAAGGTGTGCACAGCCTTGTTAATTATTATAGGAGTTACAGGAATGAGTGAGACAGGGTCTTTGCAATCCAACCCCCCAAAAGGAAGAAAACACAATTTCATGTGTGATTTTGATAAAGGAAGCAGCCCCGGGGAAGCCCAGAGGACACTGGGCTGGATTGGACCAGTGGAAAAGCTAGTGAGGAAGGAGACAGAAAGCAATGCAAGGTTGAAAGGGAATTGAAGGCTTTGTGTCAAAATAAAACATGAGTTAGGGATATTGTGTAGTACGCACAAAACTCTAGGTTCAACTCCCAGCATCACAAAAAGAAATAAAAAAGAAACAGGGAAGCCACAAACCTGCCTTAACTCCATGGAAAACACAGCTGGTTGTGATCAGAACAGAGATGTATAGAGAGATGCAAAGGAATAAAACTAGACAATAAGTTAAAGGCATATCACCATGAGCCTTGAATCCCATGGGAGGAGCTTTAGATGTTCCTCTGCGAGACAGGAAATCAAGACCCAAAGGTTTTGAAAAGACAAGTATAGGAGCCACTCTATGTCTCAGGAAGATGGACTCAAGTAAAACAGTAAATTGGGAGTTAGGAAGGCAAGACTTGGGGGTAGAAAGATGGCTCAGTGTTTAGGAGTATCAACTGTTTACACAGAGGACCTGAGTCCAGTTCTCAGCATCTGCTTTAGGCAAGGTATATTTGCTTATAACTCCAGGGGAATCCAATGCCCTCCTCTGGCCTCCACAGGCACCTGCACTCATGTGCACATATCCACATACATGAATAAACATAATAAAACGTAATGATAAAAAAGAAATCATTAAAAAATTGAAAAATGGCAAAATTCTAAGGTAGGCAGTATACAAGGGATACCTAGAAAAAAATCAGGGAAAATTCAAAGAAAATGCAAATCAAGAAGCACTTTTGAGTCAGACTCGAAGGATTTGATAAACTTTTAAATACTGAGAAGTGGTGTACTGAGAAGATTTAGAGATTTCAAATACAGGTGTTTGGGGGCATGGAGATGCCATCAACCAAGAGGGGAAAAAATGCTTAGATTTTTAATAGTTCATCAACAACCCACTTGGAGAAAGAGAAAGAATGATTACTGTGACAGCCTTACCTGAACAACATCAATGCAGGCATCCAAGTAGATACAACCTTTAGACTCTTTGGAATTTTTCTCATCTTTATAAGAATTGAGGATATATGAACCATCAGGAAGTTGAGTCAAGTAAAAGTAACGTCTCTTGAACACCTAAGAAGGAGAAATGCAGCAAAGATCCACTTGTAACATATCCTCAGGGCAGAAGGGCTGTTTATTTTAACTAAAAACCTTAAACATCTTGCCAGCCACCATATCTGAACAATTGTCAGACAATCTCCAGAAATTGTTAAGCATCGGTTTCTGGGCTGGTGAGAAGGCTTGGCATGTTAAGGCACTTGACATCAAGCCTGTTGACCTGAGTTTGATACCCAGGACTCACATGGTAGAAGGAGGGAACCAA
This sequence comes from Peromyscus eremicus, assembly GCF_949786415.1. Classification (NCBI taxonomy): domain Eukaryota; kingdom Metazoa; phylum Chordata; class Mammalia; order Rodentia; family Cricetidae; genus Peromyscus; species Peromyscus eremicus. The sequence goes on along the minus strand of NC_081439.1, from coordinate 98,560,131 downwards.
CTCCTGAAAGTTGTCCTCTGACCTCTACACATGTGCTCTGGAAAGCATGTACCCATACGTATACACTCAGGCATCTCTCTCTCTCTCTCTCTCTCTCTCTCTCTCTCTCTCTCTCTCTCACACACACACACACACACACACACACACACACACACACACAGGCACTAAATAAATAAGTAAATAAATAAATAAATATTATGCCTAACTTTGTTTATTTCTTTAAAGATACTATGGAGTCAAGTAATTTACCCTTAGATAATCAAATATAGAGAATAGTGAATATTTTACACTTTAAAATGTATAAAGCACTTTTACATCTGAATCACTGGCCTCTTTACCCAGCATCCTTTTCCATCTAACTGCAAGCCCCAACTGGATCTTTTCCAATTTTGTCTCATCATCACAAATGCAGGTATTAAAAGGCATACACATTTACATCACCTTGATATCATACGTCACTTACAGCTCCTGCAAACCCCACTTACAGCTGCCTCACCAATTGCCTCAGTGCTGAAGTTTGAATCAAGAGGCCAAGGGGACCGCACCATGTGATCAGAGATGGGAGTAACCTGTTGCTACAACTCCCAGCAAAGCGCACAGGAATGAGGAAAAAGAGGAAGACCACCTGAATTCCTTCATGTTCTCCCTGAAAACATTCCCACAGAGCACAATGAGCAAAGGAGATTACAAACACTTTGATGTTTCTACGCTTTTTTTTTTTTGAATGGATCAGAAACCATAGGCTGTGTGTCAAGCATCGGTCAGAGCGAAAGTAAAACTTACTCCAGTCGTAACTCCTCAGGATGGTGGGTCTAAAACCACTTCAGAATGAGAATGGTAGCCGAGACAGAAAAACAGACTCCAAGTGATTACTGAGGAAATACACGCTTACTCACAAAAGTTGTTTAAGATTTAAGCTTGCGATTTACAACCAGCCATCTGACAATCAATATGATCTATGATCTGATATTTAAAGGACTCATGAAAAGAGCATTATTTGACGTGATCATTCATACCAACTACTTAAACTTCTGGCAAAGCATCTCGAAACACCAACAATCTATTTCTCCATAGCATGAACAAGTAAAATTAGACAGATGTGTTATGGGGTATTTCGTTTTAGAAAAAAAAAACCAGTAAAATAATAATAATGCTTACAAACATTTTGGACTTGTTTAAGTATCATCTATTTGTGAATGAATACAAAAAATGTACTAGTATGAGGGAGCCCTTGCCAAGTCAGACTGATAAATGCTACAGCTTCTATTTCAGGTAGTAGCCATATGGGCTATATGGTATCCGCAGAAGGGAGAGCAAGCAGAAAACACCAGCTTGTTCTTTAGTGCCTCAACTATATGTTACTTTACTGAGACACAGAAAGAGAGTGTGCTTGTAAGTTCATTTATGTCTTTTTATATTTATACGCAAATGGAGTAGCCTTTAAAGTGCCTGGGGCCAGAGAAGCATTTTAGATTACATTCTTAAACTGAAAATCTGAAGTCAGTGAATTTAGGATTTTTCAGATTGGAGGTAACTCAAGTATTTCATAGATATGAATACATATTTAATATGTATAATTATAATAACATAATTATACCATTGTAATATAATGTAATGCATATAATACATATTTAATTAACACACATTTGTGTTTATAAAAAGGAATCTATATTAATATGCAAGAAAAATGTTAAACAAAATGACTACTATATCCAGGCATGTTGGCACATGCCTGTAATCCCGGTACTCAGGAGGCAGAAGGATCAGGAGTTTAAAGTCTTCCTTGGCTATACAGTGAGTTCAAGGTCAGTCTGGGTTATATGACATCCTGTCTCAAAAACAACAAAATTGGTGATGATATTATTTACATTTATGAATTTTTCATGACAATGGTTCACATCTTTTAATAAAATAATGGAACCAGAAAACCTAAAATTACATACCGAGCTTATTTTAAATGAATAATTTACTGAGCATTGAGACTTTGTATAATTATGACTTTTTAAAAATTTATGACATTAATTACATGAGAAAAAAACAATATATCTTCTAGGCAAAAAGAATACGATTTAAAAACCTTGCAACTCAATTAAAACTTTAATTGTGACCAAATCTAAAGCTAAAAGTGTATAGATTCAGTGATGCAGCTGGCCGAATCTGCTGGCAAAACCCACAAGTCAACCACAAAGAGAGGATAGAGAAAGAAAGACAGAGCAAAACATGTGTGGCCTAGAGTCAAATTACAGTGTGCACAAATGCTGTCGAATACAGCTGTCTCACCAAGCAAAGACATTCTGCAGCCGTCACCACTTCCAAGATTAGTGGAAGGATGTGAAATTATAGGAAATCACACCCCACCCCCCACGCCACCCCCACCCCCGTAACACAGCAATTACACCTCGTAGTGACACAGTAGGTAGCTCACAGCTCAGAGAGAGCATTTTCATAAAAGAGCACTTGGAAGGAGCAGATGTCTCAAAGGCTGAGGATCTTGACCCTCACATCCAGGATTCCCTGTGACATTGTTCTGGAGGCTGCTTCTTTAAGTCTCCTCACTTGTAACCTGATTGGACCAGACTAGGTGATCTGGGAGATCATTTGTCAGACTCTACAAACTATTTTACTGAACATGAACAAGTTACACATTAGCTTTCCTAGGCTGACAGTCCACCCCCCCCACACACACACAAACACTTAAATGTGAGATGGCCCATACATTAAATGTTCACCAAACAAGTTACACATCAGCTTTCCTAGGCTGACGGTCCCCCCACACACAAACACTTAAATGTGAGATGGCCCATATATTAAATGTTCACTGAACAAGTTACACATTAGCTTTCCTAGGCTGACGCCCCCCCCCACACACACAAACACACTTAAATGTGAGATGGCCCATACATTGAATGTTCACCGAACAAGTTACACATTAGCTTTCCTAGGCTGACGGTCCCCCCCACACACACACACACAAACACTTAAATGTGAGATGGCCCATACATTAAATGTTCACCGAACAAGTTACACATTAGCTTTCCTAGGCTGACAATTACCTCTGCACACACACAAACACACACTTACACGAGACAGCCTATATATTAGAAGCACACTGTTTGCACATCAAAGAATTGTTTTGTTTGCTCTTTTTTGAAATGGAGGTCCCACTGCATTGCTCAGGATGACCTTTTATTCCTGGTTCAATTGATCCTCTTGCCTCAGATTCCAGAGTAGCTGTGACTACATGGGTGTGACACTGTGTGGCTTAGGAATTGTTTTTAAGTCATCCATGTGTAGAAATCAGTTTGTGAATGAACAACAGATCAGGAGATGGTTATGATCTCTTCTCATTCTAAATTTCAATGATGTATCTGTTTTTTAAATAATTTTTTAAATTATTTTTTATGTGTATGGGTGTTTTGCCTCCATGTATGTATGTGCACCACTTGCATGCCTAGTGCCCACAGAGGCCAACAGAGGGCATCAGATCCCCGGAACTGGTGTTACAGATAGCTTAGAACATGATGCATATGACCTCAGGTTACCGTGTGTGTGTGTGTGTGTGTGTGTGTGTGTGTGTGTGTGTGTGTGTGTATGTGTTTTCAATTGCTCTCCATCTTACTTTTTGAGGCAGGGTCTCTCAGTGAACCTGAATCTCCCAGAGTTGGCTGCATTGGCTGACCAGCAAGTACCATGATCCTCCTGCTTCTGCCTTCTGGATGCTGGGATTACAAGGACTGCAGCACTGGCTTTTGTACATTGGTTCTGAGGGATCCCATGCAGCTCCTCATGCCATCTCCCGAGCCTGCACCTGTATAGCTAATCACACTGCTCACACTGGTTTACCTGCAATACTGAAGAACCCCAAAGGAACTCCTTTAAGTCTTTTCTCTTCCTGCCTTTAGCTTTAGCAAGGGATCCTCTTGCCTGAACAGTCACACAATTCCCCCTGCTTTCTTTCAGGACTGTACTTGAGCCTCATCTCCTTGGACTGGTTTTCTGTAGGTACCTCTAAACATTGGAGCATTCTTCTGCAGTGTGAACTCTATGTAAATCTACCTCATTCATCTATCTCTTCTTTAAAATTTACTGTTTCTTTCTAGACTATTAAGGTAAGTTATTTAAGTCCAAAATAATGCTTATAACTCACTAAAGTTTTTCAAAAGGAAAAAAATAAATAATTCATCCTCTAACATATCAAATTCATTCAATAGAGTGATATTTCTCTGTAATACAAACATCCTTCACTTCCTCCTTGCCTTTATTATCTGTCTTAGACAGTGATCACAGATGACAATTCTCCATCTTACTTAATGAGAAGCATTTTTCTCATTAAGAGTAGTCTTTTCAGGAGATTAAGCCAGACAGCAAGCTGGAAGAGCTGATTATCAGGAATCAGGTCATGTCAAGTCTTTTAAGGCCCTGAAATGTTGGGACAGTAACCTTTTGGACCTCTTCTGGACCAAGCACAAAGGTCATTTGTCACTTGGTTGCATCAAAGATAGAAGACTGTTGTAGAATATTATTTTAAGATGTGTTACATTTGTTTATGCTGTGAACATTTGTTTAATGATGCAAAGATGTGTTGCATTCTTTTATGTTGCATTTGGTTAACTCTGTGAAGCTGTTACTTTGCCTGTCTAAAACACCTGATTGGTCTAATAAGAGCTGAACAGCCAATAGCAAGGCAGAAGAAAGGATAGGCAGGGCTGGCAGGCAGAGAGAATAAATAGAAGGAGAAATCTGGGAGGAAAAAATAAATGAGAGAAGGAGGAGGACATCAGGGGCCAGCCACACAGCCAAGCAGCAGGCTATTGTGAAAGAAGTAAAGAAAAGAAATTATTCAGAATAGAGAAAGGTAAAAGCCCAGAGGCAAAAGATATATGGGATCATTTAAGTTAAGAAAAGCTGGCTAGGAACAAGCCATGTTAAGGCCGGGCATTCCTAAGTAAGAATAAGTCTCCGTGTATGGATTTATTTGGGAGCTGGGTGGTAGGGCCCCAAAAGAGTCAAAGAGTAAACACAACAACAGAAGACAAGCAGGAACGGTAGTGTACCTAGTACCCTGCCTTCCAATTAGGAAAACCTTTTATCATCTTATATAACAAACCACAAGGGTGTCTGGCTATGTGTGTTGCCTAGAGTGGGGATACATCCTCTACAATATAGGAACCAGAAGTCCTAAGACGGATGCTCTAAAGGCTAAGGGACAGGACAGGAGGGCCAGCAGCAATACAGAAATGAGGCAGGTGGATCTGCTTAACTGAAGTATTAAACTAAACAGCACTGATCAGGAGGAAGCAGGATCCTGAGACAGAGGTGGGAGGATTACAAATTCAGGACCAGCCTGGGGCTGTATTATGAAACTCTTGCCTCAAAGGAAAAGGGGGTAGCAAGAGCCACGATGAGTCTCAGAACTGTTCTAAGCAAACAAGGAAGAAACAGTAGGGAAGAAAACCCCAAGACTTTATACAAAAAAAAAAAAAAAAAAAAAAACTGACTTATACTTAATTATACTAGAATGGCAAGAACTTGGTCTTTCTGGAGAAGCCCTCCAGAAGCTGGCAACTTATCACTCATCTCTCTCCATATCATTTTATACTCCTATCATGTTTTAATAGACTCCATAATTCTACATTGGGGGGGGCTCCCCGGAATCAAGTTCATTTTTCTTGAATAATTCTATCATAGCTAAGCACTGGAAATTTTTTAAACCAATTTGAAGCAAACCATAAAAGAGGGTAGCTACAACCCTCCCTCATCATTGCAGATACATTTTTTTTCTCAGACATATTTCAACAAAGATGGCCTTGCTCAACTTCCTTCTGTCCTTCCCTCCTGTTTCTTCTTCCTCCTTCTCTATCTTTTTATTTTTGAGACAGGGTCTACTCTACAGCCCAGACTGGCCTTAATCTCAAGGTGATATTCCTGCCCCAATCCTCAAGTTCTAGGCTACAAGCAAGAGCCAGCACATCCAACTTTTTTTCTTGCTTAAACTTTTGATGGTATCACATTTCTTGCCTGACCTCTCATAATCCTCCTAATATAAAATAACACTGACTGGCATGCTTCCTGTCTTATGGTCCCTGACTAAGTGCTTTGCTCACATACACAACTCTGTACGGTGCCCACCATCCTCATCACCACATCACAAAAGAGAAACTGTGGCACAGAAGGATACTGGGGAGCAAATCAACTTACTCTAGCATGGCTATCAGACCTCCTCTAATATGTGCTCTCTATATCTCTATATACTGCAGCCACACCCATATTCTCTCTTGGGACCCCCTTCTTCAAGGCCTGGCCATCTCAGACCCCATGTTCATACAGTTGGTATCTGAACAATCATTAACTAATTATTTTTATTATTTTTTGAGACAAGGTTTCTCTGTGTAGTTTTGGTGCCTGTCCTGGATCTCACTCTGTAGACCAGGCTGGCCTTGAACTCACAGAGATCCACCTGCCTCTGCCTCCCGAGTGCTGGGATTAAAGGCGTGCACCACCACCACCTGACTAAATAATTATTTTTATTGTGTGTCTCACATCTCCAAAGAGGTCCTAAGCCCTAAGGGGCAAATGTGATACTTCTGTCTACCTACCAGAATACTAATTTCATGTACTAATAAGGTATCCATTGTATATTTAGTGAAAGATGTGATGATCTTAGGAGTGTCTGGCATATAGGAAAGCACCTAATAAGTAAGTTTTGAGCAGCAGTCACCAAATGAGGGGAAACAAGACAGAAAAACAAATTAGTGAGAAACCCCCTGCCTATGATAAACAAGTATTAATCCATATTATTTATTGTAAGATGCAGTCTAGTGGGTGGGCGCATGCAAGTGGAGAAAAAAAATCAAAATAATAGATCTTATCCTCCTCTTGTTCCAATACGCACAGCGACCTTGAACTCCCGGCAATTACTTTCATCTTGTATGTGCTTTCTTGGATGAACTCCTCTTTCGATTTGTTGTTCTCCCCCTATCAAGAGGAGAATGTTCCTTTAACAGTCAAAGAGTAATAAGGACTTTTGGACTCTGAATGTATAACAAATGGCTCTCTTTTTGTGGGGGGAAAAAGAAAGAAAGAAAGGGCACCAGAAGTGAGTCATACATCAAGCAGTTGAACTTGCAACCCCGATAACACAGCAAGGCACTTCAACATTTAATTGCTGCAAATGGGGAGTAGAGAGCCTGAGGAATGTGATCAAACTGAGCCAAGAAGATGCACAAAGGTGGGTGTCCCAAGGGTTAGCCAAGAATGTGCAACTCGTTTAAACTAAAAACCACCCTCAAGATCAAATTTTCCTTATTCCATATATCATTATATTCCTTGGGAAAAATAGTTCTAAATACCAGGGGAAGGTCATGCCCGATAGCACAGCTATCTACTTCACAGTAATTTTTCTCAGTGAAAGAGAACAAGCTGAATAAAGCAGATGTCTCCAGCAGCTACTTAGCAAAGAGTGCAACCGAATAGGCTCCTCTTAGGACTATGGGCTCTGCCTAAGTGACCCTGTATTCTCTATGATTACCTTCAGCTTCTCTCCGGTCCTTTTCCAGGAATTGGAACGGGGTAGTGGGATGGGTTCTCACTAACCAGAAAGCACAAATTGAGGAAATGGCTCGCTGTAATAAAGCTTGTCCTGTCTTAACATGACCGCTGACAACAAGGCAATTTACAAGTGCTGGATAAAAAACAGTCACTGTGCCCAGACAACAATCAGTGCCTTTACAAGAGCTGCATGAGGCCAGCATCCTCTTCAGGGAGAGGAAGTGCTTGGGCACTGTGACTCTGTGGAGTGACTGTGTCTCACTGTGAAGCTCCATATATCATTAGCAGCTCTCCCACCGCCTGGATGTCTCAGTGATACTTTGTTGGTAGATAATGAGGTTACCCAGAAAGCACTTTGGGGAAGATAATGACAATTGCAGTCAATGTCATGGTACTGACTATAACTTAACCGTTCCGGGCTGGGAGGTGCAGTACACTGGGGAAAATATAATTTTTATTCCAGCATCAAGAACTCAGTGGAGTCCATGTGCCAGCCCTTCTTTCCTGTGGAGTCTATCACTATCAATCTGAATGCCCTGGCAGAGTTCTGGCACGCACCAGAGTGGGCTTACTTTTTGGAAGTAGTCCATGCAGAAATTGCATTGGCTGTGTTGCCGATATTGCATTAGGATGCATGGTTGCTTGCTCAAATGATCACATAAATTAACAGTCTTCTAGTTCCTTTTGCAAATCAACTGGACGATGCTGAGCAATTTCTGATCCTTTTTTATTGGACTTTTACATCCTCAGTCGTGATTCTAGCTTTTTATTTCCTTGCTCATTGATTCTCTTATTCCTGACAATTCAAAAGTCTAGGAGAAAGTCTCAGACTTGTTTATCAAAAAAAAAAAAAAGTTGCAGTTACTGGACATAATTTCAAACATCGTAAAGGACAGCTTCTACAACAGTGCTCTTGGGTTGGTTGTCTGAGACATCGTTTCACTGTATGGCTAGGCTGGCCTTACTAACTCTTCCTACCTGCTGCTGTCTTATGAGTGCCACCAGGCCCAGCTACTCCAACAGAAAATTTTTTTTAATTAGCAATTTTTTGGGTTGTATGTTTTAAAATGAATTTTAAAAGAACTTTGGAATACATAACTTGGCTAGTGTTGAGCCACGGCCTATCACAGAAACTCGAATAAAAATACAAAGAAAGAAGCTTGGCTTCTGTGGGCTGTTATTTGCCAATGAGTCATGATTAATACCTACCCGCTTCTGAGGCAGCTTCCTGGCTGCTGGGAGTTAGCAAAGCCTCTCAGAAGCATGAATTTGACGATAAGAAAGATTCTCTGGGGTCAGTTCTGGAGCTCGGGGCCTGTGGAGCTGCTTGCTAAAGCTCCCAGTGCTTCACACCAGTGCAGAAGGAGGCCCCATCAGGCAGGGAACTGCAGCTGCACCCCGGATAAACCTGCCTCAAGTGCAGGGAACATCACTCCGATATAGCACACCTGAATCATCTTTCCATTTGCTTATGAGATTGAGTAAGAGTCTTTATTTTGAAGATTCACATATTAGAAACTAACAGAAAATATCCTTCCAGCACACCTCTAATCCTGTCACCCTTTGGCTTTACTTAGGCCTGTGTCTACTACTCCAAGAGCTAGCTAGGCTGGCTGCTCACCTGACCCACGAGCACTTAGCATCTTATTATGCCTGAACCCACGCAAACTTGAGAAGAACTGCTCGCCACCCTGTGACAGCACACCTAAGGGTGCAAGGTCTACGCCCTCAGTATGCCTTGCTTCACAGGACAGGACCCGCGATTTAGCAACTTCAAGACCACCACCATTTCCAATCCTTTGCTACACACCCTCATAGCCCCTCTTTTCACAGAGAAAGCGAGCAGAGTAAAACTATAAGAGTGAACACTCCAGGTGCAACTAAGCCCACGCATGAATGCCGGAGTGCACGATAGGACAATCGTGAAAATACTTTCGTCTATATAGGATAGAGAAACATTGGCAAAATCTCTCAGAAAGTTCTGGCTGATATGTCCTCTCATGCCCGTTCTAGGTTTGGCAGATCACCAAGTACAATGGCACTGCTTTGGCTTAAGAGGTACAGGACATATGCTTAACTTGCAAAATTCCATGGTGGTGCACGCCTTTAATCCCAGCACTCGGGAGGCAGAGGCAGGCGGAGCTCTGTGAGTTCGAGGCCAGCCTGGGCTACAAGGAGTTCCAGAACAGTTAGGATTGTTTCACAGAGAAACCCTGTCTCAAAAAAACAAAACAAAACAACAAAAAAAATTTCAAATAGATATCCCAATCCATAGTAGATGAGGGTAAGGACAAATGAATCCTATAACCAGAAATAACTCCCAAACCTCACCAGGGCCTTTACGTTTCCAAACGGTTTTGTTAAAAGCTATGCAGCCTCATATGACCGATTTGGTTTCTTTCCTTTTTGCCTCCTCTGTCTACTGCTTTATACAGGTTTTAAGAAGAAACAACAGGCTGGGGGTGAAACTCATTGATAAGAATGTGTACCTAGCAGGAATGAAGCCCTGGGTTCCATCCCTGGAGGTTGAGGCAGGAGGACCAGAAATTCAAGTTCATCCTCAGCTATACAGCAAGTTTGAGGCTAGCTTGGGATACATGAGACCGTATCTCAAAAATAACAGACAGAAGGAAAAGAATTAGATGAAAATTGTATTCCACAGAGAGAGGGGAGGGGAAGAGATCACAGGGGGGAAGGAGAGAGGAAGGGAAAGACAGAGAGAGGGGGAGAGAGAGAGGAGAGAAGAGAGAGAGGTGAAGATATAAGCAGCTGGGAATAAAAAGACAAAACGCAAAGAACCTAGCTCAAACAGGGCAATGTTTGCCGACAAAAAGCAGTAAGTGCCCATGTGGTCACCAGGTTACCTCAGACCTACCATCCACTCCATGAATTTATGGCTCCTCCATGGCCCCTGTAAGTGTGGGAGTTTTCAACCTCAGAGATAGATAACAGCCAAGCTGAACAATCAATCTTTGGCTGACTGTATTAGTTTGCTAGTGCTATAATAAATTACTTCAAACGTGATGGCTAGAAACAACACAGATTTATTACCTTATAGTTTTGGAGGGTAGAAGTCTGACTGGTCTCTAGGTAGGGGAGGGTCCATTTCCACTCCCTTGCTTTCTTTTTACCTTCAAGAGGATGCCCATTGTCTTTGGGCTTGTGACGCCTTTCTCCATCTTCAAAGTTAGCAAAATAGCATCTCCCCTTGACCCTGCCTCTGCTCACATCTCTTCCTCTGACTATCCTTTCCTGCCTCCCTCTCTCTTTCACATATCAGGGTCTTTGTGCTGATTCTGGGCCTGCCTGGATAAATCAAAATGGTCTCCCTATTGGCTTATTAGCAGCTTGAATTCCCTTTAGTCATGCAAGCAAACATTTACAGGTTCCAGGGATTAGGACTTCTTTAGGGATTTGTTAGTCTTGCTATCACATCAATGTGTATTTTAAAAATTATGAAAGAAGTTTATAAACCATGAACTCTTTTACAGAAAACCGATCTTTTTACCTAAAATAATGTCTTCTTAAGAAGTTGAAAAGTTGTCAGTAAAGCAAAATGTAGTTCAATGGTATGTGAGAAATCATTTAAAACAGGCTTGTGGTGAACTGCTTAGTAAATATTAATTTCTTGCCAATGTCTTATGGATCTAGCTTTCTACATAGCACACTTCCTTAGTGTTGTGCTAAACCTAAGGTCCAGGTAGAACAGTTTAATATTTTGAGAATGTTAGGGGAGGGGTGGAGTCTAATGTATAGCACACAGGGGTATAGTCAGATGAGGGTAATAATTTCTACAGATCAGTAGAGTGCAGCTGGCAACAATTAGCCATATATTTCAAAATAGCTAGTGAAGATTATTTCAAATGTTTTCAACACACATACATAAGCACACACACATGCACACACACACACACACACACACACACACATGCAATAGTGATGAATATTTAGGCTGGTGCATGTGCCAATTACACCGATCTATTCATTGTTCATTATGCATTATACATGCATTAAAAGCTTACCTTGTAACCCATAAGTATGTCCATCATGTATCTTTTTAACAGTGTAAAATCCTAGAACCATTTTCTGACAATCTGCACTTAGTTACAACCTCTACTCGTGGGCATCTGAACCTGATGACTGATAGGACCTGTATTATGGCCCTCGGTGTGCTGACCAAGAGGAGAGACCTGCATAGGCTCAGATCCTACTTCTGAAAACTTGGGGCTCTGTTTTTCTTTTTTAGACCCGTATGTGTGGTATGCACACACATACGCACACGTGTGTTCTGGTGTATTCACCCTGTACATTCACATGCAGAGGCTAGCGGTCAACACTGAGTGTCTTCCTTCATCATTTTCCATCCTATTTTCAGTAAAGCTGGAGCTTGTTGTTTCCCTTGACTTGCTGGCCTACAAGCCCATGATCCACCTGTCTCAGCATCCCCAAGTGTTGTGATTACAGCCGGATGTAGTGTTTCCCAGCTTTTTTGTTTATGTGGGTATTGAGGATCTAAACTCAGGACCCCCATGTTTGCAGAGCAAGCATCTTACCCACTGAGCCATCTCCCCAGCCCTGGAGCTCTGCTCAGGCACACATTACAGTATCTGTAATCTAAGAGTAATAATAGCAGTGTCGATTTCATGAAGCTGCTCTGCAGATCAAATGCAGAATATAAAAATGAGATGCAAAATAAACTGGGTATGGATCTTGGCGTGCCCTGAGCCTCCAGTAAATGGATTCTCTTCCTATCTCACAGGAGAAAATAATCCCATGTTCAGACGCAACAGATACACAGGAAACATCCTACAACTTGGATTCATTATCTGAGGGGCCGGAAAATGAAAGTGAGAACAGGACATGGCCACTAAAGGGAAGCAGCAAGCAAAATATTAAATTAAGATAGAATTTGAGTCTTCCTTTGGTAGACACCCATGGTTTCTGCTTTCAGGCTATTTGAAAGCTAGAATGACCTTCAATACTTAATGGAACTGTGAATCATCCTCAGTAAGCCACATGATCTTATATTGAATATCTGAAAGAACAGTTATATTTGGTATCATGGAATAATTTGTTTGGTTTCTCTGCTGAGAATCTTTAAAAAGCTCATTTGTTTTTCCTCTGGATTGTAATGGTTCTCCACTGCCTCCCAAACAAAAGACAAGCTCGTGTCCGAGGCATCCAAGGCTCGCTGTGGTTCTTTGTCCCTTTCAATGTTCTTGGTTTTGTCTCACACAAATTCACTATGTTGTCAAACTACTCCATTTCCTAACTAGGCTCTTCTGAGCACCCTAAGGAACTGTTTCATGTAGGAGTTTCTAACATAATTATGAAGCTGCTGGACACAAGGAACTCCCCATCTTAGACATCCATGTTTCCCCACACGCACTAGTATTCAATAAGCGCCAAATTCATTCATTAAATCTCCTTCTACATAGGAACCTCTAATGCCTGTTTTTGTAAAGCTATTTTCTTCATTCAACTGACAACTTCCTTCTTAAGATCCCTTATTCCGACAATAAGAACTTCATTACATGTCTTTAAAAAGTTAACATTTCTAAATTTGTTCTAAGATTAGAGTTTTAATATTCCATGCATCTGTAAAAATTCTTTCATTAAAGGTATTTTTTTAGTAGGGGAACAGATGAGAACAAAATATAATGACATATGTATTTTTAAAGCCATAATGAAACCTATTATTCTACATGTTAACTTGAAACAAAAGATTATATAAGGGTTCATTAGAAAATAAACATTTCTCCAGATTCACTATATATGTCAATATACTTCAAATGATGGACTAATACAGTAACTACTTCCTACCTTCATGGTTACTGTGATGGTGCTGTTTACATTTGCTTTATGCAACCAACCTTGTTTTATCACACCACCCTTCTGAGAACATAAAGAAGATGAATCCTAAAATAGAATAAAAGCCATCAGTAAAATAGCAGTCATCCAACTATTTATTTAATAATCAGCACTTAGTATACACAGAACTAGCCCTATTCCCATTTCCTAATTAAACGTAAAGTTAGCAGTCCCCATAAATATTTGAAATTATTGTCTATACAATGAAAGGCCCAGTGGTATAAGCACAGTAGGCACTCAATAGTTGCTGAAGGGTCCGAGTTGCCGCCTAAGAAAGTCTTCTTGTTATGTAAACAGTAAAGCTATACCTTGAAATGTCACAGACATCAAGACCACCTGTCCCAGGAGGGATGTATCAGGCAGGCAAGTCCACATGAAATCACCATACCACATGTCCAACATAAGAGAAGTAACTCTATAAGCCCATCCCACAGGCAAGTGAACAAATTTATATACATAGCACTGCCCATTTCACTGGAGATTTTCTAAACCTCATTTGGAAATGTAACCTTTTTCTTCAATTAAAAAACACTCATTGGTTATAAAGCTGGCCACAGATACCCATAACCACTTGTCCAGCATCTCTCTTCAAGGAATTCCCTTTAAAACCCTTTCAGCAGAAGTGGCCTTGAAGAAAAGCATACAGCTAACCCCATCATTACCTCATCTTTTTCACAGTCTTCATCAATTTCAAACACATGATTAGGAATCTTTTCTGGCCTCAAAGATTTGCTGAAAATTCAAAGAAAATTACTTTAGACACTGAACATAATCCATGACCACCACCAACAAACAAAAGCTAAAAAAGGGTGACTTCACCCTTTGGAAAACAAGAAAATGCAAGACTAGAGATGGAAAAGTACTCTCTTCTTCCTAAACGTAGACCTATCCCTAAGTAAACACGCATCGCTTCTGTTTGCTTGTTTGATTTTTGCTAAACCAGAACTCCTGACTAAGCTACCTTTTTGGCCCCGCATTATTTGTATATAAGGACTCCCACATATGCAGCCAGCTGCGAAGATAAAACAGAGACCAGATAGGAGTCGAGGAGAGCAGAAGTTGCTAAGGAACGCAGGCTGGGGCTGCTAGCAGTGACAGAACTTTATCTTTTCACGGGTCAGAAAGCAACACGGTGTCCTTCCGGCTCTCCCATTTGTTTGCTCTGGGAACCTGGACTGCTAATGTTAGCAGTTTCGTTCCTGGGGAAATGTTTTTGAATGACATACAGGGTTGCACAAATGTCTTGTTTCTCCTTCATTTTTTTTCTCATGTTTCTCTAGATGAAATGCTGTGAGACCAGCAGTCACACAGTGGAGAAATGGGAGAGCTCAAACAGGTTGATTTGGTGGGTCAATAGCAGAAAGATGACTTAAACCGTAACTCCTGGGACATTGTTCTCACGACATTCCTTCAACTTCACTGACAGAGATCCTCCCTGCCGACACCCCTGCAGCAGGTGTTGAACTGATCAAATAGCTTCTAACTTCTTCACTGATAGCACTGAACTAAAGATACCCTACATTTTCCAGACTGAACTAAAGATTATTCTGTGATCTATATGGATGCACCAAAATATGTGAGCTCACACAGACTGGGAAGAGTGTCAATAAGCAAAGTTAAAACACACTCAACTAGTCAAAACATTGCACGAGCCAAATACGCTGTTGTTTCAAGTTTGGTTTATTATAAACTATAACAGGGGTTTCAGAACAGGTTTCTAAAAAGCCAAATAATAACAATGATAATAATGATGATGATGATTATAATAATAATAATTCTCCCATTACCCCTGACTTCAAAACTTACCATGGCAACATTCGAAAGTCTCCAGAGAAGTCTTCGTACTTGTAGTTTACCACGTGCCAATCTGTGCTGTAGGTCTTAATACACTACAAGAAAAGAGGAATTGTTCATTTTAAACATGGGAAAAGAATACACAGAAATATTTTCTTTTAAAGTCTGGCAGAGCTGACGATGGTGCCACACACCTGTAATCTCCAGCATCCAGAGACCCAAGGAAGAAGGATAAGGAATTTAAAGGCAGCCTAGACTGCAGAGCAAGTCCCTGTCTCAAACACACAAACAAAAGTCTGGTGAAATTTCGACAGACTTTTTTAAATGAGTTGAGAAACGTTGGTTTGGTGATCAAGTGTGATTCTCTAGCCCTATTGACAACAAGCCCTAATTCATATGTCCTTTTGAAAACTCTGACTTCAAGACTATAAGAAGTACTCAAGTCTAAAGGAAAAATACAAACAACAAAACCATGCACTAATTATGTTTAAGTTTTACCCTCACATCATACAGACCCGTTACATAGGTTAATTAAGCTTAGTACTTTTATTTCTCTTTTATGATAAAGGAGAAGGTATTTTCAATAGTTTATAAAATATATTTGAAATTCATAGATATATAGCTATTTTTTAATAGCAAAAACATATGATAGGTGGCTGGAGAAATAGCTCAGCAGTTAAGATTATATACTGCTTTTGCAGAGGACCTGGGTTCAGCTCCCAGAACCAATATCAGGTGATCTACAACTGTCTGTACCTCTAGTTTCAGGGGATCCAATGGCCTTTTCTGGCCTGTATGGGCATCTGCATGCACATGGTGCACATAAACTCACTCAGGCACGTGCACGCGCACACATACACAAATAATAAAAGAATAAAATAAAAATGAAAAATATGTTCCTTGGCTGACCATTGATCCCTTACCTCTTTGACAAATAAGCTCTGGGCCCCCTTTTCAGCATCTTCTGGTACAGTAGACTGCACTGTTCTGCGCTGACGACCGATCACTGAGATCTAGAAAAAAAATCGCATTCTTGCTTTAAGAACTGGCTTGGGAAATAAAGTGCTTATTCTTTTAAAAAGCGCATGTGAACTCACAGATATGTCTTCCATGGGGAACATAAGCAGATCTCTGAGGGGATCGCTGTAAATCTGTGTTTTCCGTTGTGTGATAACATTCTCGTAGTCCAGGGGTTCAACTACCTTGGCCTTTTCCTGTGTAAGAGACCAAAGACATAAATTGTTACTGTCAGACTCCCAGAAGAGGGAAATTCCTCTCCATGTAGCAAAGATACACTATTTCACAAAAAAAGCGATTGTTGTTACGAAGTACATAAAGCTACTTTAATAAGAGAAACCTTCTCCATAAGTGCATACACACACAGAGCAAACACATGTGAACACCAAACACAGGCATAAACAAACTCCTCCTTGCTGTAGATAAGAATTCTAAAGAAATAGCACCATATTCTATATATCTGTATGTCTTCCAAAACTTCCCTGAATTTGAAGTCAAACAAAAATGGCATATTTAAAAGCCTGTGAGTCATTTGGTGAACATGCACTATTTGCTGGGTAACTAAAGGGGAGAAAATCTCAACATTCAAGCGCTCTCTCTGTGCTAGATACAAAATCCAAAGAGCGTATTACATTCCAGCTTTGCTATGGCAAGCATGAGGCCTGGAGATGCTTAATCCTGCTGACAGGGCCTCAAAGGGTGAGGTTCCAGGAGGCAGAGTCTGTGGACTCCTGTCAGAGAGCTAAGTGAGCTGGCCATTGATAGCAGGGCACCAGCCTGAGGCTCATGTTACTAGGAGTGGGGTCAATAAAGCTGAGAAATCATAATATAACATAGTAAGAGGACTAATCATAATAAATCATAATGTACCAACCGGATTCTTTAAAGTATTGTAGTTAGTACTTACTCATGTCTATAGTGTGTTTTGATGAAGTCCACACCCATTCTTCTCCTACTTCCCTGTTTTCCTCTCTCAACTTCTTGTTTTAAATTCCACTGCGTTCATTTAGAGCTGCCTATATGTGCGTGGGTGTGGGAGCACATACTAGAGCGAGGACGGCTTCTCGGGGCTCATGTCCTTGAAGAAAACTGACCCTCCCTCACTCAGCAGCCATCCATTTCCAATAATTCCTGAGCTCTTTCTATGCAGCAGGTAAATGCTTTCTGCATATTTTCCAATGTAACGCTCCGAACAGCCTACGAAATAGGTATAATTGATTGCCCCACATTACAGTTGAGAAAGCACTGGACCTTAACTCAGGTTAAATCATTTACCTATCTTCAGAGTCAAAAGTCAACCCCAGGTCTGTGCCTGAAAAGACTCAATACTCTCTCGTTCTCTCATGAAGAAATACACAAAGATATTATATGCAAGGTCTTGAACTGGGATTATTCCACTACCTACCTGCCTATCATTTTCTTTCACTGAACATACTGGGTTCTATTTTTACCTCTCTGACTATTCGAAGGCAGGGAGCTTCCCACAATAGAAAACCTAGCCCTGTGAAGCGAGCCTCATCTCTATGAGAAGTAAAGGGAGGAAGGACTGAAGCCCCGCCTTTCCCTTCCAGCGGGATTCAGTTGTGAGCTGCTAGCCTCGGAGCCAAAGAAAAGCTTTCATTTGTTCACGGTCATAACCCTAGCACCTGAAACACCCGCGCCTGGTAGGCATCCAAGCATTAATTATGGAATGAACTTTCGGATATTCAAACTCAGTTAAAAACATGTCTCTACATGCTATTTTAAACAATTACATGTTAATTGTTTAAACAATATATGTTAATAATTTCTAATAAGGATGTTTTATTGAAATGAAATTATTCAAATTTATTAATAGAAGCTGAATAAAGAAAGTTCAGACTTAAGGTATATTAAATCAGGGCTGGAAAGCTGGTTTGGGTTAGGAGTACTTGTTCTTGCAAAGGACCCAACACCCACATAGAGGCTCACCATTTCCTTGGCACCAAGCATGCATCTGGTGCAAAACACTTATACACAAAAACTAATAATAAAATAAATCTAAAAAAAGTAAAAAGACAACCAGGCAGCGGTGATGCACACCTTTAATCCCAGCACTCAGGCGGCAGAGGCAGGTGGATCTCTGTGAGTTCGAGGCCAGCCTGGTCTACAAATCAAGTTCCAGGACAGCTACGGCTGATATACAGAGAAACCCTGTCTCGAAAAACGATAGATAGATAGATAGATAGATAGATAGATAAATAAATAAATAAATAAATGGCATGTTAAACCTTCACCACAAAGAAATGATACATGTTTAAAGAGATAAATATGTTTAACATGATTTAAGCATTGCATGTTATATACTTATTTATAACATTACACAGCACCCTTTAGTATGTACAATTTCCATGGTTTTGTGTGTCACTTAAATGTTGAAAAATGAGGTGGGCATGGTGTTGCGCGCCTTTAATCCCAGCATTCAAAAGGCAGAAGCAGGCAAAACTCTGAGTTCGTGGCCAGCCTGGTCTACATAGCGAATTCCAGGTCAGCCAGGGGTACATACTGAGACCCTGTCTCCAAAAAAATGTTGAAAAAAGGGTTTGGGGTGTATCTCAATAGCAGAGCACTTACCTAGTATGTAAAAGGCCCTGGGTTCAATCTTCAACCCCACAAAGTTAAACAAATAAGATATATGAAATATAGCCCTCAGGGCCGGCCTCTAACTTATTGAATCAGTGTCCATTAACCACTGTGTATGGTCATTCCACATGGATCTGCTTCAAGTAACTCAGGAAAATGACAAAAAAGAAATTCCTCTTTTGGCTTTCTCATGTCACATTAATAGAAAAGGCCTATGTCAAAAAGAATTGTGTGTTTAGATGTAAACTATATGCTCTCTAAAACTAAATCAACAGTTTCCCCATGCTACATAAAAAATGTTTTTTTTTAAGGTTTTACTTTTCATTTCAAACTGATTGAACCTAATGTTCTGAGTCGCCATTTCCTCTGTCACAGGTAGCAAGATGTTAGAAGAATTAAGGTAACTATTCTGTGTACCACAATGCTTTCCCCTAAGAGAGTGGTTCTCAACATGTGTATCGCAACCCCTTTGGGATCAAATGACCCTTTCACAGGGGTCACATATCAGATAGCCTGCATATCAGACATTTACATTACAATTCCTAACAGCAGCAAAATTTCAGTTATGAAGTTATGAAGTAGCAACAAAATAATTTTATGGTTGGGGGTCCCCACAACATGAGGAACTGTGTTAAAGTGTCGCAGAGTTAGGAAGGCTGAGAACCACTGTCCTAGACCTATGAACTAGGCTTCACCTCTATGAGAAGAAACAAAAGAGAGGCCTGAAACCCTGTATTTTCCTTCAGTGGAATTAAGTCATCAGAAACAAGGAAAAGTTTGGACTCACGGAATTATCATGATTTAATAGACTTAATAGCTATTCTTCCCAACAATCTAGTCCATAACCTTATGGAGTTTGCTTTTTTTTTTTTTTTGCCATTCTATCGTTAGACTTCTATGGTTACCAAACAGAAAGTTCTTACCACACTTACAGATTTTTCATGGCCAGGGTGGGTTTGATCAAAACACATTATATACATGTATAAATATTCAATAAAATATTTTAAATTAAAAAAGAAAGCTGAGCATGCCCTTAATCCCAGAACTTGGGAGGCAGAGGCAGGTAGGTCTCTTTGTAAGTTCAAGGTCAGCCTGATCCATAATGAGATTCAGGAAGCCGGGGTGGTGGTGGAGGGGAAAGATGGGGAGAAAGGAATGAAGGAAAGAAAGAACTTTTCCATGTTCTTTATTTATCCTTTTAGTTTGTACAATGATTAGCCTACAAAGACTTTTTTTATAGCCCCAGAAACCTGCATTATAATAAATATGACTTTACTAATCATTCAAGTAACATCAAGGCCCCACTGTATGCTCCTATGCAGTTCTGTAACAGGTTAAACAAAAGGCATTCACACCATCTGGAGTGAAGTGGGCAAATGTTTCAGTCTTGCCTTACTAAGGAGTGACAAGAAAATGGTCAACCTAAATCTGGAACCTACTCAGTTTTCACCAGGGTCAAGAAAACAAAGTGATCTGTCTTTCAACGTTCTCATTCACTGAGCCCTAAGCGCCCTTGAAATAACTTGCTGGTGGTATTCTTAGTATTATTTTCTTGCCTTTCTGCTCATTTAAAGATCACTTTGTAACATTAAGAAAGCACTGGCAACTGCATTCCACTGATGTTAGGAAAGGTCCACCAAGCACACACATAAACTACTATCCTTTTAACTTTATACATGACGGAAGTGGCCCAGAGGATTCAGCTGTCAGTCAGTATCAGCAGAATCACCATTACTACCATACAAGCTGAGATTCCTCTTTTTGCCATGTTGGAAATAGGACCTTGTTCATGGCGGGCAAGCACTCTATGACTGAGCTACACTGCAACCCCAAAGTACATCTTCTAACTCCTGATCCTTTTCCTTTTCTTGTCAGTGTTTCACAAACTAAATGTATTTTTATATAATCCTCAAAGAATCAAATATGTTCACTGAGTCTGGAGATGTAGCTCAGTGGTAGAGGGCTTGCCTGGACTATCATATGAGACCCTGGGCTCAATCTCAGCTCTAAAAACATCTCCACTAATATGCATTTTTTAAAAAAAGCTTTCTGAGCCTCCTGTAAAGGAGAAGAAATCATTATTTACCTAGTTCTAGTAAAAAAAAAAATTGAACGTTCACTTTGGAACCATGGCTTTAGATGTAGCACATTGCTTCATGTTTATTTAAGCTGCCTAAGTGGAACTTTCAATTGCCTTTGGTGTGTAAATCCTAAAACTAGGAAGAAATGCACAATTCCACAAACAGAACATCTTATCATTTCTAGTACAGGGGAAACAGCAAAGTCATCAGCATGGATTCAGCTGCAGCATGCCTCTCGGCCAACTGACTAGAAAGAACAGATCCCAACTGAGGGTCTACCCACAGCATCAGAACTTGAACATTCTTCTTTGTGGCAGTTCTTACACATCCATTGTGGGGATCTTTCATCATTTTAACTACACATGTACAAAATACAAAAGCACGTCTAGAATCCTAAAATATGTAAATATGGGCATGCTTGCATTACAGTTGACAGTGCAATCACTGAGTGTCTCCCAAAGCACATACGGCTAGCAAGTCTGTGGACATTATCATTAGAAACACAAGCACAAATCCTCCCATTTAAGACCCAATAAAGGGGCCTGAGAATGAAGCCACAGAAGCCTGACCACCTCAGGTAGATCTGGGAACCCACACAAGGTGAGAGAACCAACCTATTCTACAGAGCTGTTCTCTGACCTACACATGCACACCATGGCACATATGCACAAACCTCGCTACATACACACCACACATGTATACAACAACAACAACAATAAGCAATAATAGCACTGGAACCACAAATAACCTCGTATTTCTCTACAGACACCACAAGAATCAGCCCGACTTACTTCTGCTTAGGTATTATACTAAAGGTCATGAGTTTACCAGTAAATCTTCTATTTTAGAAACCAGTTCTTATGAAGAATTCAGAGAATGCATCTTCTGCAAGTCTAAAGTGAGCACTGGCTGCACAGAATCCCTTCTTTATCACATTGGGAGGGCGAGCAGAAAGCTTAGCAGTGAGGCACGGGGCCAGTTCCAACCCTCCTCCCACCACCTGCTCTAACCCATCCACCACAGTAGGTTTCGGGGCAAGAAGGGCATGGCGACGTCTGGTTTAAGACAAGAATTGTGTCCAAATTTTCATTTTGTCGTTCTGAGACAGGACTATAGTTGCAGGGACATCTGAATTCTTTGGTTTTGTTCCTTTGTTGTTTTAGAGAGAGAAAGGGTCTTACTCTGTAGTCCAGGCTGGTATCCCAAACTCGTAACAATCCTCCCAAGAGCTAGGATCACAGACATAAGGGACTATAACTTGCTAAACATTTTTTGATGGATGAGGACAGTGTGGAGAAAGAAGTACCATGCTCAAAAAGAGGTGAGGCACGCCATCCCCTGGTTCCACCACCTCCTTCACTTGGAACTTTCTGCACTGCCCCTTGCCATTCAGCTCCCCCTTCCTTTCAGCCACTCAACAGCAATTTCTAGTCTTCTCGCCAGAGAATACCTTAAAATAACACTCTGCACTCAAAATGGCCACTGGGGGCATGGAATTTCCGGCAGGAGAGCAAACAAAGCAGGTTCAGTGTGTGACACATTGTTTGGGTCTCTACTAAGGTCCAGCCCCTGTGTTAGGTCCTGGTGATGGGGACATAAAAAGAATTAGACCTTGCCATTAAGGAGCCCCCTAGTGCGGAAGGCAGATAAACCCAAGACACATGACTTGATTCTAGAAACTGTCTGAACTTAAAGCCACACTGGGCTCCTGCACCTCTATCATACCTTCCAGTGGCCAGTGCTGCTTCTAGCAAAGTGCTAAAACCATTTGACACATAAAAACATGGAAATCCATCATTAGCATTTATTTAAATCAGAAGTTTTCATTGCATGAGAATATGCAGTCTCGGGTCACTTCCACTTTTCTACTTCTGTTCATAAACTCTAGAAGGCAGACCTGGTGTCCTACTACTCAGGAGGCCGAAGATTACAAGTTTGAGGCCAGGCAGTCCTTATCAGAACAGGAAGTCCTTATTAGAACATGCTAGTGCAGGCCCTCTGGATAAGTGAGACTTAACCATACTATGTACCCATAGTGCACTCTAAACTCCACAGACACTTAATAATATTTCTTCATTCTTGATCCTACCTATCATGTTTTGTTTCTCTTCATGGACTTCACATTTTGGTACTTTCTAAAACTTGGAAGTACCTTACCATCTTTGTTAACCAAAGTGAGGCCTTCCCTCCTTATCCTGATGCTGCGCATGGCTAACTTGGAGAGCTTGTATCTTAATTGGATAAGGAGTTTTGCATTTCTCGGCTGTTGCTTCCAATTTAGCATTTGTCTCCAATGAGTAGGGATTAACACCTTGGGTCTTTTACTTTGAGGAAAGGAGCTGGCAGATTCAAGTGGGGAAGAATCAAATTACAAAAAAAAAAAAAAAAAGAGTAAGATATTGTCAAGGGACCGTATCTAATTCATCTCAATGTCCTCCACAGAACCTAGCAGAGAGCCGTGAGAACTCCAAAGCCAGCTTTTGTGGTTCCTGGGGATAGCCAGCTGCCTAACACAAAGAGGCCAGTCTTGTGAACAAGTTTTCTAAGCCAGAATGGCCACCCAGGAGGTCAGAGGAGTGAGCAGCCTTCAGAAGCGATTTTCAGTTCCCAGGTTTAATTAAGGAATGACTTACAACTCTAAGAGTCAACAAAAATGGGATTTCAAAGGTACTTAAAATTGAACATAAAAACAACCAGAAAAAATAACCCTACCTACCCCTCCCTATTTTTTCCAATTTTAGAACTTTAACACGAGAAATATTTAATGTGAAATTACTTCCCCTTTCCAAGTCTACTTGCTATGTATTTTGAGAACTAGTCTGAAAAACTCAAGAAGATTTCATTCTGAAGAAACGACTACATGCGTGCTCTGTAAGTGGTTTCATGCTTGCTTTAACAAATGTCTTCTTTACTGCCAACTCAGATATTATGCAAATAATCCATATTCTCTCCAAAGGGGGAAGTAGAAGTCTGATGAACTCTCTACCCCGAACTTCATTGTAGTCAATAATTATAACTTGACTCAATCCACTGGGTTTGGATTCAGTTCCTCCTGGCTTGGTATTCATTTTGTGGGAATAAGTTTTAAATGACACTCAAACGTAAGAAGAACAGAAGGGCTTGAATAAATTGAGAGGATGTCAATTAGAATAATATTATTTTTATTCTTAGCACACCCTTATTGATAGGGAAAAATGCACCTTGGTTGTTCCGGTGGAAGCTCCACCACAACTCCCCTCCCCCATATCTTTCCCCAAACCCACCCCCTCAAAGCCCGCCAATAGGCTCCTCCCCCAGAGATGCTCAAGACCACTCCCACAGGGTATTTGAACTGCATCCCAGAAAACATGGTTTTCCGGTCTCTGGTCCCCATCTCCTCTCTGGGGGGCTGGAGAATCACCCGGGAACGCTTTATCCATTAAACCAAGGCTTTTTCTAATTCGGTCTGATTTGGATTGCTGTGTCGGTGGAGAGGCTTATTGGGGTGCAAAAAAAAAAAAAAAAAAAAAAAAAACCTTTCATTGGTAATACATAATGACTTTCCAGAAAAAGCAAACACTTGAAAAAGTTCTCAAGACATACACATTTATGACAAACAATTTATTCCATGACTATCAACTAATTTCAATCTTCCTTGGACATTTGTGCTCACCACTGAATTGCAAAACTATGAGAAAATTCTCACTAGGAGCAGTGACCCACCTGTACAGTCCCAGATACTTGGGAAGCTCAGACAGAGAACTATGTAAACCCAGGGGGTTCAAGGTCAGTTCTGACCTTTAAAAAATGTTATTACTATCCCGATGGTGGTGGCACACACATTTAATTCCAAGCACTCGTGAGGCAAAGGCAGGTAGATCTCTGAGTTTGAGGACAGTCTGATCTATAGAGCAAGTTCCAGGACAGCCAGGGCTACATAGAGAAAACCTTGTCTCAAAAAAAAAAAAATCCTCACTGACTTGTTCCTTACTTATAAACAGAGCCATAACATACTTGGCATTCTTCAGCAGAAAAAGAAGTCAAATGTATTTAGTCAGTGAAAAACTAAACAATTAAATACCTGAATTCCCTTCAGCAGCATCAGAATACTGCTGTTTACACTTTAGAACGTGGCCACACATTTTCCACATTGGATTGCTCCACAGATCTGTGCATCTCATTGATTTGCTTCTGATAACAGACTAAAGAAAACTGAAAGGCCTCAGTTTGAAAATGAACCTTGAACAGGACAAAAAGGCATCCTGCAACAAATATTTAGTCTTCCCATAGTTGGTCATCTTGGATCTTCTCATTAACTAAAATGACCCCCGCCTCATTTTTTTGTTTGTTTGTTTGTTTGTTTTTGTTAACTCGTCCCAGTCCTAGAAGTCTGCACCACTACATGAGATAATACACTTGTAAAAGCTACTTAAAGAAAATAAAGGCAAAGTACCTTTGGCTTTTCTTAAGTTTACATCTGTTAAAAGTTGAGAGCTTTTCTATTTCTTTGTATAATATTACAGGACACAGTGACCCAACCCATGTTAATCCTATCTATCCTACTATAACTCAACAGGCACACATGCCTGAAAGTGGCTCTCCATTTTACTACCCTATTAACCCACAGACACTCTGGGCAGATTAGCCTCCTCCGTGGCCAATCTACAATCATATCCATGTTGATTTAGTCTAGTTTAAAGAAGCTCAGCTTGAGTTCCAAGATGGTGGCGGCGGTGTGTGCGTCTTGGGTGTCCGGGCTGCAGGCCGGGCCCTCCCACGGGTGGGGCGGCCCATGTCGAGTGGCGCCCACGGCGAGGAGGGTTCAACTCGCATGTGGAAGGCCCTCACCTACTTCGTGGCGCTGCCCGGGGTGGCAGTGAGCATGCTCAACGCCTTCCTCGCGTCGGGGCGAGGCGAGCACGAGAGAGCCTAGTTCGTCGCCTACCCCCATCTCCGCATCAGGACCAAGCCCTTCCCCTGGGGAGATGGTAACCATACCCTGTTCCACAACCCTCATGTGAACCCACTTCTGACTGGCTATGAAGACGAGTAAAGAGAACCTGGACCTTCCCCCAGACCTCAAGGGACCACAGCACTGGTGTGGACCATTACTCGGTGTGTGGACCATTACTCTGTGTGTGGACCATGAAAGCGCATCTTTCCTTGTATCAAATGGTGACCGTTACACCAGTGTTCCATCCCTTTGCTCGTAAGAGGAGATGGCTTAAATAAATAACTTAAACTTAAAAAAAAAAAAAGAAGCTCAGCTTGTACTCCCCTATTAATAATATGTTTGATTTGTTTCCCCAACTCTTATATACCCAGAAACACCTCCCTCACTCCCCTGTCCACATTATCATAACTTTATGAGGCCTTACTTCTTCTGTGGCTTAGCTTCTATCAATCCTTAGGAGGGTGCTCAATCTGCCCAGCATCCTTTGGGTACATCTCTTGGATAGCCTACCATGACTATGCTCTTTGTTTCCCTCTTTAAGCCAATTCTCTTCCCTATGACAAATGTCCTATCACTAGACACACACACACACACACACACACACACACACACACACACACACGCACGCATGCACGCACACAGGCACACACTCAGCAGGGGTCTTACTTTTGCTTCTTATTGCTGTGATAAAACACTGACCAAAAAAAGCAACTTGGAGAGGAAAGGGTCTGTTTCATCATGGAGGAGTCAGGGCAGGAACTGAAGCAGAGGCCATGGAGGAACGCTGCTTACTGGCTTGCTTCTCACGGCTCACTCAGCTTGTTTTCTCACACCCCAGAACCACTTGTTCAGAGGCGGCACCACTCACAGTGGGCCAGGCCCTGCCATATCGATTATTAATCAAGAAAATGCCCCACAGGCTTTCTTACAGGCCAATTTCAATTGAGGTTCTCTCTCCTCAGATGACTTCTGCTTGTGTTGAGGTAACAAAAACCAAACCAACATACAAAGAAAGGGAATTTGAAGTATTAGGGGTCAAGACTTATGAGAGGTTTCTTGAACACCTAAAGTATACTGAAACCCAATTACTCCTTATGCTAAGTTTAACAAAAATTAAGAAAAAAGCTAAAACATAAAAAAGCTTCACTTCCTTGTACATTCAGAAAGATATAAAACCTCCAGTGTCGCCTAAGAGATACATTTCCAGTTATTCATTAGCATAGTTAGATTTTGATGTGTGAGAAGATCCTACCTCAGTCAACACTTTTGCTGGCCAACCTGCTACACCAGTGAGGCTCCCTGGTCAGTCATCCCCTGAGAATTCTTCCAGGGCACTTACAAAATAAAATGTAAAACATTTAACTTAGTCACACACATTCACTGAGCTTCAGCCATGGGTCAGGCAGTGAGCTACGAACTGCTGAAAGATGGACAAGATGCAGACAGGGCCCTTAGTGACCTCATGAGCCCGAGGGGGCAGACAGCCATGCTTTCCCACAGAGAGCTACAATGAAACATGGGAAGGACTGGAATAGTGCCTTAGTAACTTTTCCTGGGGAGAGATAAATGTGCATTTACTTCAAATAGGGCACCAATGACAGAACAGAAAACTGATTTAACCCAAGTCTACCTTGGTGAAGCAATGAGGTTAGCTGGAGTTACTTAACAGGAGTGTGGGCAACTTATCATCAAAAAAGTCCTGTCCCTGGCAATTGTTAACTGCTTCTATACCCTGGAGGAGGGAAGCAGGACCTAAGGAAGCTCTCCAGTAATGCCACGGGAGTCCTCCCTCCACCCAGTGAGGGAATGCCAGCAAGCCCAGTCCCCTGACAGCCTCGTGCAGGTAACTCCAGCTGCTCAGATTTCAATACAGCAAGGGCCATGTTATGGCTGGAGGACAGAATTCCACAACAGATCTAGATATAAAGAGGGTGCTGTGTGGACCCCCAATCAGGGAGCCATTCATTCTGCTGGTGAAGGAGAAATAAGCAGGTAGGCTACTCCCTGGACAATGGAAGATCATCATCCCAGAGCAGGCAAGGTTGAGTACGGGCAGCATGGGAAAAATCATAAACAGAGAATAGAGAGCTGAGTTCATGAGTTTGCTGATGTGCAGCAAAGGGAGAGACAGATGAGCTGAGCTGGAGAGGTCCATTCATGGAGGGCTGCATGGACTAAGAAAAATAGTTCCATTTGTGGAGGGTTGCATGCACCAAGAAAACAACCTCGGACTGTTTCCTAGCGTAGGAGTGGGGAGTTTTGTTTGTTTCTCTTTGAGCAAGGGAATGACATGAACAGATGTTTTACTCATATTTATGCATTGAAAGCCAGAAGGTCCATAATAATGGAAATTAATCCATAACATGACAACATAGCCTGAAAATGTTCCGCACTGTCTCTATTTCCAGGAGCAATACACTGAATTATGGAAAGCTGCTCATTAGAGTTGCATACAAAACTCTTGAGGGAAAGCAAGTAGAAACTTTGTACAGAGAATCTTTCTTTAAAGGACACTGAGAGAATACTTGCATCTATCTCCCCTGTGACAGACTAAATTAACCCGAACAGTTCATTCTGAAAAGATCAGCTGCCAATCCTGCAATTCAATTTGTTCCCGACACCTCTTCATTGGCTCATTTGATCCACATCAGTTAAACTTTTCAGGAGATGAAAGTTGGTTCATAATAAATTCCTTCAGTGGCTTCTCAGAACCTTCAGCGTAAGACCCAAACTGCTGAGAAAGGTCTCTAAGACAGCTTGTGATCTGGCCTCCAATCCCATCCTCCAGTCTATGCTCTCCATAGCTCCTGGTAGCTCACATGATCTCACTTTTGCTGACCCTGATTCCTCTGCTTGGTTTTCTCCTCCACTACATCACAGAACCCTGTAACGCTGCCTGACGGATCCAGGTGCACATGGCCAGCCCCTGATATCCAGTGGTACTCACCTCCTGAAGCACAGACCAAGTAACTTGCTTCCTTTCCTATCCTAGCCTGCAACCGAAGGTCTCAGATGCAGTCAGTGTTCATCAATTTCCTCCCTTCCCCTCCCCATCAAAAGAAAGCCTTGAGATGGCTTGGTCTTAGTCACTGCTGGGTCCCCAGTTCCCCCACATTATATCCTGAATGAGTGACTAAGGAAACTACAGACCCACTGCCAAGATCTTTCTAACCCTCAGCATTAAGACTGTCTTCCTCTTGCAATCTTCCCAGGATGAGCACTCACTGAGAGACGCTCATTAGGGAGGGACCCAGGAGCCCTGCCCTGTACATGTGAAGAGCATGAACAGCACTCACACATCACTCTTAGACATTACTCTTTGGATACATTCATAGTGCTGAATCTGAAGTTCTCAGAGGACAAGGCATACCTGCACAAAGGAACACCAGGGCT
This sequence comes from Peromyscus eremicus, assembly GCF_949786415.1. Taxonomy (NCBI): domain Eukaryota; kingdom Metazoa; phylum Chordata; class Mammalia; order Rodentia; family Cricetidae; genus Peromyscus; species Peromyscus eremicus. Next base: position 98,530,893 of record NC_081439.1, on the reverse strand, counting down.
GGGCAGTTGAAAATGGTGTCAGTTTGGGCATTCGAGTTAAAACCAAGAGGAAGATGATGACCCACCCAAGCAAAAGTCCATTCATATTGGTTGTAGTGTTTTTCTTCAATAGGCTTCCTCCCAAACAATCAATCAGTCTGTCTCTCCCTCCAGCTCTCTCTCCCGCTGTTGAGTTCACATTTAGTCTGTGAGCGGAATATGCCCACAAGAACATTCACTAATTTGCTCCTGCTAAAAGCACTCCAAAGTACAGTCATACGCGCTCAGAAAGCAAGGAAGGCTTCAGCTACAACCAACACTTCCCCATTCCCTTACCTTAGCACTCCCACTTTGCAGTGCCTACCCCACCTCCTGCAAATTCTACCATGAGGGGTGGGGGCCTCTACAGGCCTCAGCCCTACAGCATTGACTGAGTGGTTATCCCAATGAAAACCACTATCTGTCCTCGAAAATACTCTCTGCACCTCCCCCCTTATAAAGTCTGGAGCTAGATGGACATAATTGCCATGCTCTCCACATGACAGTGCGCTAGCGTTCTACTTTCACTGTCAGGTGAACTGGAGCCTACAGGCCCAGAGTGCTCTCATTCACCCCTCGCCATTTCAAACTACACCGGCCGCCGCTGCCACCACTCCAAGCCCCCAATCAGCCTCCTTGCCATTTTCTCTGCTATGCCCTATTCCCGACTTGATGCTCATAGACTTACTTCTTCACTGATTCAAGTCCTAAGCTTCGCTGGGCTCTCAGCCCTGCCCCGAAGGCTTTGCCTTAATTCCTTCAAAGCGTCCTGTACTCCAGGGACCTGTGTCACAGGCCTACAAAAGACTAGGAAAGAGTTAGAGGATCCAGCTCAGAGACAGAGCACCTGCCTAGAATAGGAAACTTGAGCTTTCATGAATGGAAAGAAGTCATTGACGGCACCATGTGTACAGCTCTACCTCCTTCTAGAAGGGTCTGGAACTTCCGGTAATCTCAAAGGAATGTGTGGCCTGAGAAAAGTTAAGATCAACTGCCATGCTAGCTTCCCTATACCCAAGCTGCATTATTTTATGTAAGAACTCTGGTTTTCTGTAATTGTAAAAGCGAAACACGTTCAAGGAAGAATTCTGAATCCAAAACTACAGCTTGGAAAATAAAAGTCGCTTAGCAACTCAGTGCCTAGGCTGCCTGTTGGTCCTCGGCTCCCTTCTATTTGGATTTCCAGTTGGTTTCTGGTAGCCACAATGTTTCAAATGATGTCAGAGAGACTTTAGCGAACAAGGAATTTTGGATGAGTGTTCAAAAACCCCCTTTAGTTTCTAAGACACAGCCATGAACATAATCACTATGTGAATGTCATACCACTAGGCAAGTAAAGGCTATAAACTTTAAAAGTCTAGGCATTTTGATGGGCATGGTCGTGGTCCCCTGTGATCTCAGCAGTTGGAAGGAGGAACCAGAAGCGTCACAAGTTCAAGGGATGCCAGGGCTACATAAGGAGCTCTGTCTCAAACAAACAAACTTGCTAGGATTTCAATAGGCTATGGCAATCCCCAGCCTACCAAATAGCATCTTTTCACTTAAAATGTCTGGACTTGCATCAACTGGGGGAAAAACAAAGACAGATGGCAGCAATAATCCAATTACCGACTTGAGGAGAAGCAATTAAACCAGTACGAGTCAGTTTCTTATTATTTTTATATTTACTTACTTATTTTTTTAATTTATTGAGACACAGACAGACAGACAGACAGTTCATTCCCGTGCGGGGATCAGTGGAGAGCTGGCAGAAATTGGATCTCTCCTTTGAGGATCTGGGTCCCGGGGAATCAAACTCCGATTGTCGGGCGTGGTGACAAGTGCCTTTACCCTCTCATCCACCCAGTGCTCCTATCGTTCAGAGACAAGGGGTCTGTAGGTGTGTGGCGGCACAAGCGTGGCCATCAGAGGACAACTTGTAGAAGTCACTTCTCTCCTTTCCCCTTCTGGATCCCAGGGATCAAACTCAGCTCATCAGTCCTGGCAGCCAGCAGCTTTACCTGCCAAACCATCTCAGTGGTCCCTAGGCTTTTAAAATAGTAAATTTTCCTTTACTCCCAAAATGCACTTGTGATAAAACATACAGTATGTGAAATATCACTGCAAGTAAGGGCCCTCGTCATCTCTCTCATACAGTCACAAACTTGTTGTGAGGTAAACCCCTTCTTTGCATCAATGACATTAAAGAGTAAGTATATGGCCTCCCATGTAGGTGGCTTTTCAAAGAATGCCCATTTGGTGCAGTTATCTCACCAACACTGCCTACATATTTCACAATCAAGATAATTCCGGCAAAATAAGATTATTGATTTTCTTGAATCAAGTGAGAGATTTATTGTCACATATGTGTACCCTATGGTGAGATTTCCTTCCCCGCCGCATGGCCTTCCCCTCCCGGTTTGTAGTGCTGGGGATGAAATCCAGGATCATTCGCTTGTTAGGCAAGTGTCCTATCACTAAGCTACACCCACAGCCCAATAATACTCTGAGTCAAGAGGGATAGCAAAGACAGCTCTTTCCAAAAGTCGGGCAGCGCCCATAGAAATGTGGAATACCTTTCTACAACATTCAGCCCGGGGCCCCTGCTAAACTGTTTCAGTTTCTCTTCCTTCCTTTGCCACTAGGCACTTTCTCTGAAAGAGAAGCCAGGGCTCACCCAGGAGGAGCTGTAAAGCACTCAGGAACCCACTGTCACCCACTGTAGGCGCTACAGCCCCCAGGCAGATCAGGGACTTGCCCCTGCTTTCTGGTGAACTGGCAGTGACCACGTTCCAGCTTTAAGCCAAATGGTCAACCCACACACAGGCGGTCAGTCTCCTTAGGTTCCTGAAGCACATTCCCTTTCCCAGACTATCCACTGTAAGGCGGGGAGAGAAACACAAGTGGGCAGAGCAGAACTCAGAGCTGAAAGGACAGTAGGAGTCTTCAGCATCCCTCTGGAACCAAGAGCCCCACTTGGCATAATGAGGTGTTGAATCTACCTCTGCAATGTGAACCGCAGCTGCGGTTCTCTGTGTGTCGTCTGACAATAGCCACAGACGTCCCCACCCTGTCAGATACTGTTCATGCTACTGTAGCTGGGAGCCAGCCTTGCTGATCCCAGCTGCTCTGCTCCCATGGTGTGGCCACAGCCCGAGAACCACTGCTGCTGAGGACAGCCTGAGTGAGTGAATGCCAGCCACGGCAGCGACGCTTGTCTCGACTCTGAGGCCTTTTCTATTTCTCCTCTAACAGTGGATGAAGACTGTGAAGGTTCACTAGGGACGAAGTAGATGGCGGTGTGCCCCTTACACAGGAAGTGGTGGAAAATGACTTAACTTTACTGACAAAGGCAAGGTGGTTAAGAATAAATATGGTGAAATTAGAACATCAGCTTTACTTCTTCAGAGTGGTGGATGTGGACGTGATGATTTTTCCCTTTCAGTGTCTGGGTTTCCCTCAGAGACTTCTAACACTAAGTATTCCTGGTACAATCCAAAAACATACAAGGACTAAACTTGAGGAGGGTTATTATTGTGGGGAAAATCTACATACTATTTATCTATCACGTTCATCCTTTTAAGGGTACATTTCTGTGGTAGTAAGTACACTCCCACTGCCATGTGCAGTGATGCACATCTCTAACTCCAGCACTCAGGAATCTGAGGCAGGGGGATTGAGAGGTTGAAACCACCCTGGGTTACATGGCAACACCGTGTCTCAAAATCCAAATTACCAAAATAGAGTAGTCATTGAATGACTAATTTCCAAACTTTAAATTATCCATCAGAAACCCCAGTCATTAAACATCACCTCTCCACTGTTCCTGCTAGTCCCTGATAATCCCTATGTTCTATTTCTATGTGTTTGCCTCATCAACATACCTTATAATTGGAATTGTCTTTTTCTGTCTGGTTTGTACCACCTGCATGATGCTTTCAAGATTCGCCCATCCTGCCACATATGTTAGAATTTCATTTTGTAAAACTGAGTAACATCCCCACTGCACATATATACCACATTTTGGTTTTGTGTTCACCTAGAATGTTTCCAACTTTTGGCAACTGTGAGTAATGCAGCTATGAACCTTAATACACAGATTATTTTTTGGAGTCTCTGTTTCAGTTCTTTGGTGAGGAGTTCCTATTTCTACCTAGAGGCAATTCTATATTTAAGTTTCTGAGGAACCACTAAGTTATTTTTCACAGCAGTTATAGTATTTTCAGTTCTCAACAGCAACAGACGAACGTCCAGTTTCTCCACATCTTCACACTTGCTATGGTGTAGGGTCCTTTTTTGGAGGGGATATAGGTGGCATGGCATGGCATCGGAATTCTGCTGTGTCTCCATAATTATTGAGCAGCAGTGTCTATTTAACTCCTTTGCTTGTTTAAAAGCAAGGCTTTTCCATAGTTGCTGAGTTGGAGGAGTTCTTCCTGTGTTCTAGATGTTAGTCCCTTTGCAGATATGTGTGTGGCAAATTTTTCCGACCATTTTGTGGGTTGCCTTTTCACTCTCTGGCTAGTGACCTCTCATGGGAACAAAAATACTGGGCTTTGGTTTTGTTTTGTTTTGAAACAGAGTTTTGCTGTGTAGCCCAGGCTGGTCCAAGCTAGCCTTAAACTGATAGTGATCCTAATGTCTCCACCTCCTAAATGCTAGGATTCCAGATGTGTGCCACTAAATCCCAGTCTCTTTTTGTTTTAAAAGACAGGCTCTTTGCTTTGTAGCCTGAATGTCTACGATGTACTCAGTACATAGCCTGGAGCTGACCTTGAATGCTCACTCCGGAGTCCTAAGATCACTGTCTACTACCATGCTCAGCCTCAATTTTGTTTCTTAAAGAAAGTCTGGGGAAAAAAATTTCAAGATCCAACAGACAATCTGGAGAAACTGGTCTCTACTGTTTTCAGGCTTTATGAGAAATCGAAGCTTTACGGCTTCCTTGGAAAAGGAGCAAGCACCAAGGTCTTTCTCTTAAGATTACAAACTCATGACTCCTTCCCTCTAGGTTCCTCTTTGGAGCAGCTAATGCTATTGAATCTTGGTGGATTCGTGAAAGCCACAGAAAGGGAACCCATACTGGTTATGGCGCTGAGCGCATTGGGTGCAGGCAAAGTGATGGAGACATGGGATCTTACATGGTTCCTCAGTTTCATCAGCTCCCTTTTTCTAAGCAGTCCTTAAATACACAAAGCCTCAGAATTGCCAGCACTGAAGAGAGTATTTGTCATTATTGTGAAAAGGGGGGGCACCCAGGTGTATTTCTGCCGTGAAGAATCAAATCCATCAGAAGTGATTCAGCTTCTGAACTGCAGGCCAACCCTTTCGTTTCGGTTTGTTTGTTGACACGTGGTCTCACAATGTGGGGTGGTCTGGCCTCAAATTCAAGACCTTCCTCCTTTGGCTTCCCAAGTACCGGGATAACACCCCATCCAGCATCAGTCACTCAGAAGCCAGGATTCACCATGCCAGCCAAGTGCTCCACCACTGAGCTGGAGTCCAAGCCCTAGGCACTGCCTTTTTCTTACCTCTCTGCCCCTTTCTCTTTTCTCTTTACATCTCTCTATCCTATCCCCCTCTCTTGCTTGCAAAATGGGCCTTCTAAATAAGTGTTTGTCATATGGGGGGTCATTTTCTAACTATTGTTGAAGCATAATTCCTCTGGACAGTGAGAAAGGAGTTACACTCAATTTCTTCTAAGGATGGCCATGTGCTCATACTCAAATCCCCTAAAACGGCCATGGCTCAGTAGTTCATGTGAATAGACTGTGTGCACATTTCTAGAACTTCAATGTCCTTAGTCTATAGGTTAGAAACACATGGCAGGTTTTAAATATTGCTATCTTCAAAAAGATTTATTTATGTATGTATGTATTCACACGTGTGCACCTGTGTGCACAGGGGCCAAAGAGAATATCAGAACTCTCAGAGCTAGAGTTACAAGTGTTTAGAGGATGCTTAGATGGGTTCTGAAATCCAGTCTTCATGATTGAACTGTGAGTGCTAAGCCATATTTCCAGCACCCCACCCCACCCCACGCCAAGCATGAGGACTAGAATTCGGCTCCTCAGCACATAAGTGAAAGCCAGGAGTCAGACACAGGGGCTCTCTGGGACAAGCTGGCTACCTATACTGATTAGAACTGGCCAGCTCTGGATCTAGCAAGAGACTCTGCCTCAATAAACACAAGCTGAGAATGGTCAGGGAAGACACTAGACACCAACCTCGGGCCTCCACATGTTGAGTGCATACACACCTGCAAATATGTGTGCCCACACACATACAAACATGCATACACACGCGGGCATGCACATACACACACACACACACACACACACACAAAAAAAAAAAAAAAAAAAAAAAAAAAAAAAAAAAAAAAAAAAAAAAAACAGTACTGTCAATTACAGACCACTGACCTACCAAACTCGTTTTCTTTTGTTTGTTTGGTTTTGGGTTTGGGTTTTCAAGACAGGGTCTCACTATGTAGCTCTGGCTGTTCTAGAACTCACAGTGCAGAACACGCTGGCCTCTGGCCTCAAATTCACACAGATCTGCCTGCTTTTGCCTCCTGAGTGCTGGGATTAAATGTATGTCCCACTACACCTGGCTCCAAACTGTTTTTTTATAGGCAGACTAACATCTGAAAGTTTTATGTTATCTAAGAAACACACCTCACACAGGGAGAAAATCAGGAACCAAATTATCTCTATGTGTTCACTTAGCAAATAATCAAGTTAGAAACTTCTAGAAAGGCTGTCACCTGGACATCCTAACACAAATAACTAAGAAAACTGAGTGCTAAATATTAAGAACTTTTTTATCTTTTCCTTTTTTGGTTTGACACAGGGTCCCACTCTGTAGCTCAAGCTGGCTGGGAACTCACAATCATCCCCTTTGAGCCTCCCTAGCGCTGGGATTACAGGTGTGTGTCATCTCTCTTTGAAGTAATGCAAATGACTAGGGGGAAACCCTGAACATTTGTAGCATGTTAGCATAAGCTTCGCCCTCAAAACCATTTCATTACGGGTAGGAATAAAGACAAGGTAGGAGAGAAAGAAAAGCAGACGCTTCTGTGCTACGACTCTGGTGTTTATGGAAAGCTCCATTAGTACTGGGGCTATGCTGAGATGCATTTCATTACATGTGTCATTTCATGCAGTTCTAGCAACAACCTCATGAGGTGGAGAATACTACCACAACTCCTATTTTATCAATGGGAAAACAGAAGAAGAGAGCTTAGGCAACTTGCCCAAGTGACTGATGGAGCTGCTACAGTGGAGTTCTAGGATGCTCCCTAGGACTGTTCTGCAGTCTACCTGCCTCTTACATGTAAGTGGGAACTGTGACTATTAGGAAATACTGCTCCCCCAATTAGGTTACCAAATAATTGACTTTGAGCCCATCAAAAGGAGGCCTAACTGAATTAGATGATTCCTAGAAGATGGACAGGGCTTGTCTTGAAGAGAAAGACTCACCTGCTGAGTTTGGACCAATAGACCGCCATGGAATAAGGCAGCCAACAGGCTGGGACTGACACCATTCTGATGGAGGCCGCCAGCTGCCAGCCAGCAAATGGGATCAGTTCCTACAACTAACCACTGAATTATGAAACTGAATTCTGCCAACCTGCACGAGCTTGGAAAAAGCCTCTAGGCCTGCAGATGACAGTGCTACCAACACCTGTGGCCTCAGAGGAGCGTCTTCCACTGAGCCCTGCCCATGCTCCTGCCCCAGAGAAACTGGGACCAAGTAAGTGTGCACTATTTTAAGCTGCTAGATTTGTAGTAATATGCCATGCAGTGATAGAAAAGTAATATGGTAGGGATTCAAAGGCAGGGCTTCTTAACCGTGAAGTGCACACTCCTGACCACTACAGAAATTTCTGTAGCACTTTTATGAGTTCCTAAACATTTTAACGCTTCAAAACCAGTAGAGAGGCTGTATAAGACTCACTTGTAGAATGTTTGCCTCGCAGGTGTGAGGCCCTGGGTTCTGTCCCCAGTTGCAGGGTTTGAGAGAACAGAAGCAGAAATAGAAGGAAATGAGAGAAATCTGTAAATCTATGGAATAGCAATGTTCATCATCTTTTCCTTTTCTAATGAAGTTTTTCAAGTTCAGGAATTGGGGGGCCTAGATCCTACCTAGCACATAAGCATGCTTGCTGCTGCTGTCTTTGAGATCTCCTGAGAGAATACACATTCAGTAGGAAACTGTTCAACTATAATGTGAGACAAGGTAAGTCACGGAAAATGAGCAAGACAGAAACGTAAGTTTTTATTTACCAAAACCACCTTATTAGAGAGGACTTGGATTTTGCTAGAGCTCCAGGCTGTGCTACTGACCAATACTTCCCTTCTGACTGGTGCACAAGTTACAAAATCTGTCGTCTGTTGTTTGCAAGCAGATGCCAACACAGTACCTCTTTTTCCAGGGCTCAATCAAAACTTCACTGAATGTGAGAAGCCCACGAATTCCCTACTGGAGTGAAGTATCCTAAAGAAGGAAGTGTAAAACCCTAACACTGTGATGGCTTCCTGGAGAGCATCCATCTGCAAGTCAGATCTCCCGTTCCTCCTTCACACAAAACTACACACACAGTCAACTGAGAGGAGAACGATGTGGAGTGTTTGCAAGGGATGACCTCATTCAGATTATTATTACTACTGCTCCCCTTGTATAAATAAAGAAACAGAGATGCTAAAGTTAACTTTCCCATATTCTATAGATAGAAAGTGGTTTTCCAACCCAGACACCAGAGCAGCCACTTACTGTGTTACCCATTCTGTTCCTACTCTGCCACTATGGTATTCTCCCATCCTTCACAGCACCTAGCGAGAAGAAACATTCCCATAGGAATGCACAACAAATGCTCACTGATGATGATAACGAACAAGGCCAGAACTAGGGATCATTATGAAAATATGGGGAGACTTGAAGAGGACAGAAGGTAACATGGGATAAAGGGGCAGCCTGGGGACAGGCCTCACTTTTGTGGATATCATTCTAAAAAATATGTGAATAGGATCTTACCACCGAGAACCCCAAATAAACGCTGACAAACCACAAACAAGAAGAACTGACTAACTCTGGCTCTGAGATTATTTAAAAGAAAGAAAACTAACCCAGTTTTCCAGCGTTGATTTCTTCCTTTTGGAAAAGTTTCTGCTACACATCTGGAAATGATTTTCTAACACACTAATTTCAATGAGTCATCTACAATATTAAGCAATGATTCCATAGGGTGAACCCTGATCCTATTTTTCCATTAACTGGCATTCACTGAGGTCAATGAAAGGCAAGATTTGACCCAGGCTTGGAGAAGCTCACCCTCCACAGCCCCATACTCAACTGTCAAGAACATGTGTTTTCAGAGGAACAGAAAGGCAATCTATCTCCCAGCACCAGTGCAAGACACACTGATACCCGTCCTTCCCTTTCACTGGTCACACATGGAAGTTGGATCCAAAGGCTACTTAAGAGAGAAACAACCATGAATAAAGCTGGCAGAATATCACTATGAAAGCATGGGAAAACAGGACACTCCGAAATGCAGGAGGTCGGGGGGGGGGGGGGACAAAAGAGGAAGGCAGGCCACAGTGCAGTCTCACCAAAGTTCAAAACCCATGAGACTGCCAGCAAGAATTCCCCAAAGAGAGCCGGGCGGCAGTGGCGCACGCCTTTAATCCCAGCACTCGGGAGGCAGAGCCAGGCGGATCTCTGTGAGTTCGAGGCCAGCCTGGGCTACCAAGTGAGTTCCAGGACAGGCACCAAAACTACACAGAGAAACCCTGTCTCGAAAAAAAAAAAAAAAAAAAAAGAATTCCCCAAAGAAAGCCAGGCGGCAGTGGCACATGCCTTTAATCCCAGCACTCAGGAGGCAGAGGCAGGTGGGTCTCTGTGAGTTCAAGGCCAGCCTGGTCTACAGTTAGTTCCAGGACAGCCAAGGCTGTCTAAAAACAAACAAGCAGAATCCCCCAAAGGAACAATCTGAAAATGGCTGCCAGTCCACCCCTTGCTCTTTCAGTCACATATTAATATAGCTGCTACAACCACCTACTTTTAACCCATATCACATAAGCTTTCTAACATTTAACATTTCCAGTATTTATATTAAGAAGCAGAACTTAAATCTTTTTTCTCAGTGTCTTCTGGTCCTTGGATTTCTTTCGGGTTTCAATGAAGGAATGAATCATGTGTTCACAGAACTAGTAGGCACTTTAGAGCCAGTGTGGTGGTACATACCTTGTAATCTCAACAGTTGGGAGCTAAAGGCAGGAGGATAAGTAGTTCAATGCCAACCTGGGCTATATAAGAATCTGCCTCAAATATGGTATGTAGTCACTTATAAGTAGATATTAGTAGTTAAGTAAATGATAACCAAGAGGTTGGATAAAGAGGAGGGCTCTAGGGGGACACATGGATCTCCCCAGGAAGGGGAAATAGAATAGATTTTGCGGTGGACTTGGGAGCAGGAGGGATGGAGGAGGATGGAATTAAGGGAGAGCGTTCAGGAGAGAGATGGTCGGAATTGGGGGATATTTCAGAGAGTGGAAACCTAGTGCAGTGGAAACTTCCTGGTATCTATGAAGAAGACCCTAGTGAAGACACCTAGTCATGGGGAATACAGAGCCTAAACTGGTCATCTCTTGTAGCCAAGCAAGGCTTCCAGTGGTGGGACTGGGATGCATTTGGTTGAGTTGTTGGCAGAAGGGGTCCCATGGAGATCTCCAAACAACCCAGGCTGATGCTAGGACAGAGGGTTGCTCTCCAAAAACTAACAGCAGCACCCCACTGCCGAGGACAACATCCACAGGACTCATTGAACGTGGAGAAGTTGAGCTGGTGCCTGCACGGAGCCTTCTTCCTATGTTCTATTCTCTTTGGTGTGGGAAGGTATTCTGCTGGCTACAGAAAGAGAAACATGGACACCAACCCAGCCACAAAACCTTTGACCTACAATCTGTCCAGCCTGCAAGATGTGCTGGGGCAATGGTGGTGAAGAACTTGTGGGAATAGCCAACCAACATCTGGTTTAACTTTAAGTCCATTCCACGGGAGGGAGCCTGTGCCCAACACGGCTTAGATGGCCAGGAACCAGAAACTGGATTGCCCAGAGACATGGGGTAAAACTAAACATGACTGGTCTAAAAAAAACAATGAAATGATTCCTAATGATATTCTGTTATACTCATCAATTAGTGCCTTGTCCAGTTGTCATCAGAGACCATTCCCAAGCAGCAGATGGGAGCAGGTGCAGAGACCCACAGCCAGACACTATGTGGATAGAGAGTCTAAACTGGCAGTCTCCTTTGGATCCCTCCCCTTAGAGCTTATGGAATCCTGCAGCAAAGGTGGTGGAAAGATTGTAGGAGTCAGCAGGGATGGAGGACAGCAGAAGAACATGGTCCACTGAAAGAACTAACCAGGGCACATATGGGCTCACAGAGACTGAAACAGCAAGCACTGGGCCTGTAGAGGTTGCACCAGGTCCTCTGTGTATATGCTGTGGCTGTTAGCTTGGTCTTTTGTGGGACTCATAACTGTGGGACTTGGTGTGTTTTTGACTCTTTTGCCTGCTCTTGGGACTCTTTTCTTCCTGTTGGATTGTCTTATGCAGCCTCTGTGTGAGGGCTTTTTGCCTTGTCTTATTGTACCTTCTTTTTGTCATGTTTGGTTGTTGTCTCTTAGAGGCCTACTCTTTTCTGAAGGGAAATGGAGGGGAGGTGGATCTTCGGGAGAGGAAGGAGTGGAGGGAGGGGAAACTGATCAGAATGTATTGTATAAGAGAAGAATCTATTTTCAATAGTAATAATAATAATAATAATAATAATAATGAACCTGTCTCAAAAGACAAAATAAGCAAGAACTATATTAGTTCCCAGAAACAAGAACTGATATGATATTACTTATTTCCCAGAAACAAGAATTGATTATATGGTTTCTTCAGGCCAGAAGGAGTTAATGAAACTTCCTAGATTGACTATATTTACAAATCTCATTTTAGGAGAGCCTACAAACAAATGCCACTTTACTAAACCAGCATAATCCCTAACTACACTCTAAACATCTGTCCTTATCCCAATAGATAAGTGTAGCCCTCATCCCTCATCAGGGAACCTTTGTATTGCAACAGAGATTACTACAGAAAACCACAACCAATCAAAATGCAAGATTATGGAATCTGATCCAGCTGATAGACCTATGAAACAATTCCTGCACCTAAGGCTCAAGGAATATTTTGGAAGACGGGGTGGAAAGAGTCTAAGAGCTAGAAGATCAGGGAGTTTGCTACAAGACCGCCTCTCTTAGTAATTTCAGAAGCTACACCCATAAAATCTCACCAACATGACTGAAACGTAAGCTGAAAAGGCCAACAACAACAGACATGCTCACAAATAACTACAGGAAACTGAGTGGGAAAAATAGCCTTCCCTAGGGAAGAGCACACCAATTGGTTATTTAATACCGAACAGTCATCCCTGAAAACATACACACAAGGAATATTATACAGACCGAGCAAGTTATACTTGGGAATATGTATATATATACACAAACATATCTGTATATAACCATGAAATATAACCTGAAAAGAACCAGGAATGTGAAAGAGAACAAGGAGGGGTTTATGGGAGGGTTTGGAAGGAGGAGGAAAGGGAAGGGGAAATGATGTAATTCTATTACAATCTTAAAAATAAAAGAAAGAAGAAAAACCTTTTATCATTCTCAAGAACCTAAAAAACTTTCTTTTCGGCCACCAACCTGGTCCCAAAACATGACACAGAGACTTCTTATTAGTTATGAATGCTGGGCCTTAGCTCTTATTTTAATGTTTCTCTTTATCTACATTTTGCCTTGGGGCTTTTTAACTTCTTTCTTTCTGTGTATCTTACTTTCTTACTGTATCTGTGTCTGGCTGGCTGGTGGCTGACTGGCTTCTGGCCCCAAGCATGTCTCTCTCATTCTCCCCTCCTTCTTCTCTCTTGAGCCTAGATTTCTCCTCCTATTTATTCTCTCTGCCTGCCAGCCCCGCCTATGCCTTTTCTGCCTAGCTATTGGCTGTTCAGCTTTTTATTACACCAATCAGATGCCTTAGGTAGGCAAGGTGGAAACAGCAATACGTCTTTACATAATTAAACAAATGCAGCATAAACAAATGTAACACATCTTTAATAGTTAAAATAATATCCCACAACATAAAAACAAATGGATGGGAGCCAGGCATGGCAGCACACACCTTTAATCCGAGCATTCAGGAAGCAGAGGCAGGTGGATTTCTGTGAGTCTGAGGCCAGCCTGGTCTATGTAGTGAGTTTCATTTCAGCCATGATTATGTGGTGAGACCCTCAAAACACAACACAACGAAAAGATGGCTGGGTGAATTGCTGATGAAGCAGGAGCTTAATGGAAGGGCTTGCCTCTGACATTTAAGATGCTCAGATCAGAGCACTCATCTTGGGAAGTAAGCAGCGCCTCCTTTTCCCTCTGCACTTGTGTGCCATTTTCCTCAACAGCATGCACATCTTTGAATTCACTCTTTCTTCTTGATTTTGCTTTTAGCTTCTTTCCCCTGCACCGTCCCATCCCAGCCTGTTCTTTTCAAACACTTCTCTCATCATAATGTAAGATGGACATATAAAATGATTTTTTTGTATTTAAATTGAGTTTTGACTATTTCCTCATAACTTAGAAAATAGAGAGGGGTGAGGTAAATAGCCAGAACACAGGATGTTTAGCCTAGTGACACCATTCTGTAGTACCAGAATGATAAATACAGGTACAGGTTTGTACTTACGGAGCGTTTAATATGAAGAGTAATCCCTAACATACACTGGAGACTTTGGGTGTCACATCAGTGTGGCTTTGTTTCTTGTTCTCTTTTTGATTTGTAGCATACCATGCCTTGAACTAGTCATCTTCCCGCTGAAGTCTCCCAAATGCTGGGATTACAGGTGTGCAACACCATGCCCAACTATTTTTTAAAATTAAAATCTTTTAATATTACATCATTATCCCCTAACCTTTCCTTCCTCCAACACCTCTCTTCCTCCTTCACTCCCTCTCAAACTGATGGATTCTTTTTTTTTTTTTATTTTTGCTACGTGTGTGTGTGCATAGATATATAAATGCAACATTCTGAGTCCACTTAGTGTCGCTTGCGTATATATGATTTCAGGGCTGACCACTTGGTATTGGATAACCAATTAGGGGGCTCATCCCTGGTAGAGGCTAATTCTCCCTCTCTCAGCAGTCATTAGTTGCCTGTAGTTCTTTGTCTAGGGACGGGACCCCATTAGATTGCCCCTTCCACATTAGCATGTCTATTGATATTGTCATTGTGCAGGTCTTGTTTAGGCAGCCATACTGTAGACGTATCATGGGGGTAGCTTCCCTGCCATTTCTAGGATACACAATCTCACAGCAGACTTCCTGGCCTTCCAGCTCTTACCATCTTTCCATCCTCTCTTGTCTTGGTTAGGGTTGCTATTGCTATGATGAAATATCACGACCAAAAGCAAGTTAGGGAGGAAAGGGTTTATTTGGCTTACATTTCCACACTGAAGGAAGTCAGAGCAGAAACCTGGAGACAGGAGCTGATGCAGAGGCCACAGAGGACGGCTGCTTACTGGCTTGCTCAGTCTGTCATCTTAGAGCACCCGGGACTACCAGCCCAGGGTGGCAACACCCAAAATGGGATGAGTCCTCCCCCATCAATCACTAATGAAGAAAATGTCCTACAGGCTTGCGTACTGCCCCATCGTTTGGAAGCATTTTCTCAATTGAGGTTCCCTCCTCTCATATGATTCTAGCTTGTATCAGACTGATATAAAACTAGCCAGCACACCTTTTCTGTGATGTCCCTAAGCCTTAGGTGCAGGAATTGTGTTGTAGATGTATCCGTTGGTACTGGGCTCCCCAAGAGCCAATGATCTCTGCACTATGACCAGTTATGGTTTTCTGGAATTGTCTCTGTTTGCTGTAATGAGAAGTTTCTTTAATGAGGGGGTGAGAGCTGCACTTATCTGTGGATATACAAAGAAGTTTTGGAATGCAGTTAGGAATTATGGTGTCTAGAACAGAGCCTGTAGAAGGTTCCCCTCTAATATCCATGGCATCACTAGCCCCAGGTAGTTACCTAGGTTTCTAGTACCAGACATGATTTCCCTCCTGTTGAGTAGCCTTACATCCAATGAGACAGCTGTTGATTTACCACCAAGATATGAGCGCCACTATCACACTTTTATGGATAGCTTGTTATGCTGGTCATTGTAGTTCACAGGCATCACATCACTGTTGGATGGGACTATTGACTGCTTCCCTCCCTTGGCAGCTTACATAGCACTTTATGGTACTATGAAAACTAGACTGCAGGAGGGAGACTTTCAGATTAGGGCCAGCTGGAAGTCTTTCAAGATCACTGAAGTCCTGTGTCTGAAGTGTGTGGTGTCTTCGGCAATAGAGAATTACTCTCAACCTCTGAGAGGCAACCAAGGGCAACAGCGATAGTCTATATTGTCTTGGAAGTCACTTGGACTAGCCTGACCAACTACTTCATGCTTGGTTGTCATATAACCGTCTCCTCCAAGACTGAAACATTCCATCCTGCAGGAAGCTCCTTAAGCAGGAAGGTAAACTACTCAAAATAGCCTCAGGAGGTCGCTGAAACTGATGGGATTCACTAGGCCCCTCCCTGCCACAGTAATCAATAAAAACTGAGAGTCCCTCTCAGAAGAGCAGAGTCAAGCTACAAAGAAGACCCTGAGACCAGGCCAGCTGCCTAGAGGAAGCAGAAACCAGCTCAGCTGCCCGGAAGGGATTTAGACCAACTGAGTCACTCAGAAAGGACCCTCTCCAACCTGTTGAGCTGCCTGCAGGCTATGCAGTGTGCTCCAGGTTCCCGGCTTTTGTGAGCTGTCGCCCATGCTGGGGTGGGCTTTGGTGATGCAGCCATCTTTGAGTCGTTTCTGCTCCTGTAAGTAACTCCTCACCCATAATCTTGTAAGTAAAACCAATAAAACTTACTGGTTCACCAAGTTGGACTTCAGTGGTATCCAAACCTTGGTCTGTCATGGGCTGCTTATCTGGGGTGAGTAGATGTGTGTGTTGCATCTCCCCAGAAAAAAAAAATTTTGACACACAACACTGGTACTGGGGCTTGTGTTAGATAGTCTATGGCTCTTGTGGGGAGCACTGTGAGTACAAGTAGCATAACTTCGTGTGTGTGTGTGTGTGTGTGTGTGCGTGTGTGTGTGTAAGAGAGACAGACAGACACAGAGACAGACAGAGAAAGAGAAATGGGAAAACGGGAAGTGGGCTTTAATTGGGAAGAGGGAGGTAAATTAATATGGAAGGGAGGAAGGACAGATAACACCAAAGATACTTGATAAAGCTTCAAAGAATCATATTATTTTATATTTACCTCAAATTTGATTCCATTTTATTTTTTGCCTTCTAAGGAGAAAACCCAAGACCTTGCACATGCTTAGGCAAGTGCTTACTCCTGAGATACCCTCTCTACCTCATATTTCAAAAACATTTTCGTACTACGGATTAGAACCCAGCTGCAACCCAATCTAATCTTTATTTATTTCTAGTAAACACTACCCACATTGAATATTTTCATTTAAAAGGGAAGACTAGAGATAGAGCTCAGTGGTACAGCATAATCCCCAGAGCTGGAAAAAAATGTTGTAATAATGCAGGATGTAAAGATATTAATAAACCAATAGCCAACTAGTTATAGAAAAGTTAAAATAAATCATTAACTGGGACTGATTGTACATGCCTATAATCTCCGTTATTTAGGAGGCTGAAGTAGGAGACTCCCTGAGTTCAAGACCTGCCTGAACTACAGAGTAGGTTCAAGGGTAACCTGAGCAACTTAGAGAGCTCCTGTCTCAAAATAAAAGGTAAAAAGAGGTCTGGGAATACAGACCAATGGCAGAGTACTATCCATACCATGTGTAAAGCCCAGGATTTAGTCTCAGTACTGAAAAAAATATTAGCCAGATATGAATAATAAAGTGTAAAATGCATCAATATATTCATATTTAGTTGATATATGTGTGTGTGGTATCTGTATATGTGCACATGTAATTCTGTGGGTGCGCTCGTGTGTGTGCGTGTATAGAGACTAAAGGTTGATGTTGGCCATCTTCTTCGATCCATTTCCACCTTGATTTTCAGACCGATCTCTCACTGAGCCTAAGGAGCACTGTTTTGGCTAGCCTGGCCATCTAGTGCACCAGCTGGAGGTTTGCCTGCCTCTGCCTCCCAGCACTGAGGTTACAATACGGATCTGTGCAGAAGCATGCCTGGCTTCTTTCACTTGGGTACGGAGGACCTGAACTCCGGTCCTCAGGCTTGCACAGCAGCACTTTACCCATGGAGCCAACTCTCTAGTCCCCTATAGAAGTCTCCTCTTGATTTTTAAGACCAGCTCTCTCACGGTGTAGCCCAGGCTGCCCTCCAATTAACTATCCTCTTACCTTAGCCTACCAAGTGTGTGAGATTACAGAGCTGTACCACCACACTTGACCACTCAATTCGGGTTTTTTGTTGTTGTAACTTACCACTTTGATAACAGAGGGAGGCAGTATAGGAGAAGTGAACGCCACGCTTGCTGTTCTGTTTGGGCCCGACCTTTACATGAACTAAAAATAGTTCATAAAAGATACATAAAATATCATATTTATCTCTATAAAAATAAGCTAACTGTAATGGTTTTGTGTCGTATTTTCTGCTGTCAGTGGACATACAGAGAATTAGTTTCTCCGGTTGCTGGTAGTTTGAGAGGCTGCATTCCTGGTTCTGTTGATGACTCATTTGTATAATTATGGAGAAGCAAATGTGGATTGAACACTTTGAAGGTTTTGGATGAAAGCTACTAGGTAAAAGCCAAGCAATTTTATTGTTAGAATGAGGGATTATGAGTCAGAAAGTATAACATTTACTCTTCACTTTGTGACCTGGGTGGCAGTGTGTCCAATAAAATGGGTTTGTGAACAGCCCAAAGTCACAGTGCATAGGTAGCTGCCAGTCACTGTTCAGGCTTTGGTACAGCTGTGTTTATACAATACAGCCTGTAGGGAAGTTAAATCTGGGGGAAATCAAATCATTTAAGCATACACTTAATCCATTTTTTTAAAAAAATTAAACTCTATTGACATTCTTTGCAAAGAAAATAATTCCTTTGGGATGCAAATGACCATCCCATAATATATATCTTTTGTAAGGTAGGATTTTGTAAAGTCATATGTAATTTCTAACACAGGGACACTCCTATGCCAAAAGATCTTAAGATTTTTTTAAATAAAAGAACCAAAACACAGGTCTATTCAAAACTCAGGAAAATCACTGCCATGAGTCCTTATAAGAGCAATGCATGTAATATGTAATATACTGATTAATTTTACTTGAAATTTAAGTCCCCACAAAATATGGTGGCTTACAGATATGAGCAGTTGGAAGGAAGCAGCAGGTAGGCTTCAAGTTCAAGGCCAGGCTGGTCTACATAATGAGTTCTAAGCCAACCTGGGATACAGGATGAAATCCTGTCTCTCTTTCTCTCTCTCTCTCTTAAAAAAAAATAACCACATTATAAAGCTAGATGTGGTGACACAACCTGTAATCTCTGTGAATGGAAGGCTGAGGTTGGATAGTCACAAGTTCAAGGCCAGCCTGAGCTATATAATGAGACCTTGTCAAGAAAGATAGACTGGAGAGTAGTGGTTCTCAACCTTGTGGATCGTGACTCCTCTGGAGGTCGAATGACCCTTCACAGGGGTCACCTAAGACCACTGGAAAACCTAGAGATTTATGTTATGATTCATAACAGTAGCAAATTACAGTTATGAAGTAGTAATGAAAATAATTTTATGGTTGGGGTCATCACAGCATGAGGAAATGTATTAAATGGTTGTAGCATTAGGAAGGTTGAGAAACCACTGGTCTAGAGACAGAGAATGGGTGGGTGGTGGGCAAAGAAAGCAAAGTATATTATGGTGAAAGCTTGAAATAATTAAGCAAGCAGGAATGAAAGGAAATAGGAATTGAAGTCTATAATTTCTAGACCATGAAAATCGTGTTCATTCAACCGACAGAGAACTTGAGATGTACAAAGCACTGGGCAAGGAGCTGAAGATTTTGTCAGAATAGGAGAAATTGTCTTAATAATCATACTAGAAGCTGGGTATGATATCACATGCCTTTAACCCCAGCACTCAAGATGCAGAGGCAGGTGGATCTCTGTGAGTTTGAGGGCAGCCTGGTCTACAGAAGCAAGTTCCAGAACACCCAGAGCTACATAATAGAGAGACCCTGTCTCAAAAACTAATAATAACAATCAAGGCTGGAAATGGCTCAATGGTTTAGAGTAGTCTTCTAGAGGACCTGAGTTCGGTTTCCTGGCACTCACATCAGGCGACTCACAACTGCCTGTAACTCAGGCTCCATGGGATCCAACACCTCTTCCAGCCTCCATGGGAACCCTCACACATGGCAGACATTCATACACACACACACACACACCAGACTGGGTTACATAGTGAATACCAGGTTAAGGTTAAGGAGAACTACATAGCAAGACCCTGTCTAAAAATATTAAACATATAGTAAATTACAGATGGTGTTATATGTCTGTCTATATAGTCACCCAAAAACTAAGCACAGTTCTTGTCTTTTAAAAATTACTGTGATCAATGTAGAAACAAGATGGGTTAAAAACAAAAAGCATGCTAGTGGTGCACTCCTTTGATCCTTGCTCTCAAAAGGCGGGGCCAGGAGGATCACCACAAGTTCAAGACTTGTCTGGTTTACGTAGCAAGTTCCAAGGTATATAGTGAAACTCTGTCAAAAAAAAAAAAAACAAAAAACCAGCATGGCGGCACGTACTTGTAATTCCAGCACTTGGGAGGCAGAGGAAGGGGGATATCTGTGGGTTCCAGGTCTGCCTGGTCTACAGAGCAAGTTCCAGACCAGGCAGGACTACACAGTGAAGACTCTGTCTCAAACAAAAACAAAACCCAGACAACATAAAGCAAGAATAAAACTTATCCACAATACCACCATCCAGAGTATAGAATCTTATATCCACAGGCATGTATCCATTATAAACACGCAATGTCCCACCGATACTCTCTTTGAGAACATCAGTACTACCAGTGGCTTTCTGTGTGCCAGGCATTGTTGTAAGAACTTTACTGCATTCTTTCAATGAAGCTTCACAACAATCCCATTGTGGTATTATAACAGCATTGTCTCCATATTGCAGGTGAGGAAACTGAGGTGGGGAGTAATTAAATAACTAAATTCACACAGATTTGCATTATTATACAAAATAAAATCATGCTTTATATGCAGTTTCATAACTGAAACTTTTCTCTAATGTGAATCATATAGTAAGAAGTCATGTCAATGACTGCATCATTTTCTGGTGTGTGGGTGTTAATTTGTCCAGCCCCTCACTATTTTATGTTTTTATTTTTTATTTGTTTGTTTGTTTGTTTTTTGAGACAGAATTTCTCCATATAACATCCCTGGCCATCCTGGAACTAGCTCTATAGACCAGGCTGGCCTTGAACTCACAGAGATCCACCTGCCTCTGCCTCCCGAGTGCTGGGATCAAAGGTGTGCGCCACCACCGCCCAGCTAGCCCCTTACTTTTTAAAAGGATTTATTTTTATTATTTTCAAGCACGTGTGTGTACATGTGCACACACGAGTGTGTGTGAATTTGGAGGCCCCAGAAGCTGGAGTTTCAGGTGGTTTTGAGCCTCTCTACACGGGTCCTTTGCAAGTGCAGTATGGCCTCTTAACCCTTATTTTTGAACACTTAAATTTGTGTTTCTTTTGCTCTTGTGAACATCTCTACCAAGTCCCAAAGACAATGCTAGTCTTTCCCTTTCACAAATGACTGGAAGGAAATCCCCCAAGTTAAACATCCTCCCCAAGGTAAGACAAAGTATCAGTGCTGGCTCCTCTGGCACACTGACTGTTGTACATTAGCTCCTGCCATTCGCCTGCGGGTCCCTGAAGGCATCCACATTCGAATGGAAGAGAAAAGCTATCAACAGCTACACTGATGAGGCAGAATGAAATCGATGCGCTCTAAAACCTAAGAACGTTACTGCATTGTTCAGTTAGCAGGGCAAACTGAAAACTGACCTCTGACACACATATCCCCTCTCGAAAGCCTGCAACCTTCTAATGTGACTTTACGGCAAAAAGGCCCATAGAGATGTGGTTGAGTTAAAGATCTTGAAATGTGGAGATCAGTGTGGTTTATAAAGCTGGGCCCTAAACGCTACTGCAGATGTCCTTTAATAGAAGGAAGAAGCAGAGGGAAATTTTTCATGGGCCAAAAAGATGACAGCAGGCCCTCAAAAGCAAAGACTAGAGTTACTCAGGAAGGTGGTAGCTACCAAAGCTGGCAGGAGAAAGCAACAGTGCTTTTCTGAAGTCTCCTGAGGGAATGTGACCCTGTGATTCTGATGTTAGACTTCTGAACTCCAAAACTATGAGAGAATAAATGTATTGTTTCATGCCTCTTAGTCTGCAGCATTTTTATAGCAGCCACAGAGAAGCAACCAGACTAGAAGCAAGCTAACCTGCTTTTCCGAAAGAAAACATGCTACCCAATGAGCTGGTAGTGTTGTAGATGGCCATTTGGTGTGAGCCCTGCAGAATAGACAGGCCTCCCTTTTGTAAGAGAAGGGATGAAAGGGCATTCCAGAATAAGGAGGTGTTTTGCAAAGGCCGAAAGGGGAAAAGGACGGTGTCTTGGAGCAATGATTGCTCTGAGGATGTGGTAGGCGAAGATGAGACAAAGGTGAGACTATACACTTGCCTGGTAGACATGAAGAAACTCTGAGTGCTTATTCACAGTCACACGAACCCAATGCAAATGAAGTTGGTATTTTTCGGGTCTTGGGAATTTGAATTTCCCCCACCTTCATGAGAGGTAGCAGAATGGCAGACTATGTCTCTGTATTTGAAGCTTGCTTTTTGGCGAATTGTCAAGATAGTCACCTCTAATTTGTTACAGCCCTAGGGGATATGCAAGCAAAACCTTGCCCAGGTTATTTCTCCAGGGAAGAAGCAAGACACATGAGGGTGGGGTTCATCTACTCAACTCCACCTAGTAACATTTGGGAGGATGCTCCGGTGCCCCAGGAGACCCACTCGGGTTACTCTGAAATGGAGCTGGCCTCTGCCAAATAATGACTCCAACAAAGTGAAATCCTCAATTAAGTTGAGTGTGAGAGCTGCATTTGTTTCTTATGCATTCGGTTTCTTAGGCCTCTAGAAAGGCCTAAGAAGCCAAAGGCTATTCTTTCCCAATTAAGCCCAGAAGCAGAGAAAAAGAAAGTGATGTAAACTGGGATGTTTAGTTGTAATTACTGATTTCATCATTACACAGCTAAAAACTTCCTTTTCTTTCACATGGACCTAAATTCAAATCCAGGACATTTTAGGGAACGACTTTTCCAGATGTGCAGCCCCATGACATTCCCTTGGCACTCCAGCTACTGGATTTCCAGAAAAGGCACCTAGCCATCACTAACTCAGGCCTTTGGAATTTTCCACCCTTGGCTTTAAAAAAGGTTAAAGAAAAAATAAACAAAGTAATGTCTCTGCCCCCATGGTGAACACTTTGTAGTCAAGCCAAAGAGAAAAAAAAAAAAGGAGAGGGAGAAAAGATGATGGGGGTGGGGGACGATGTGGGAGCTGGATGTGGTGATGCCTACCTGTCATCCTAGCATTAGGGAAGGAAAGAGAGAAAAAGAAGGAAGGAAGGAGGACATAAAGTAGGCATGTGCCCACACTAGCATGATGAGAAGTGAAGAAGGGAGGCCATGAAGAGGATCACAGAGGATCCAGAGCCACAGATTTGCAGTGCAGAGAGGTGAATACCAGGAACATCAACAGAGTCCGCATGTGAGAAAGGGCTGGGAATGTGACTGGTAGGATGCCTGCTGTGCACACAGTTACCAACACACTGGAGGGGGTGGACTATGAGGCAGGCGAGAACAGTGGAGCAGTGAGCATTAAGCAGAAGGTAGACAAGAGAAAAAAGTGGTTTAGAAGAGAAAGAACAGTAAGAGGAAGCTGGGGGCCGCTTGGGCAGAGTTACAATGGCTCAGAGGTGCAGTTTCCATTTGCTGCTGTTCCTGTCCAGCAGGGTTTGCTGCCTCAAGAAATACAGGTTTGGGATAGGTGTTGCCGTTCAAGGCTAAGAAAGAAGGAAGAGAGGCGGGCATGCCTTGTACCAGAATCCCTCCACCCTTGGCTCCCAAAAGAAGTCTTGCACCTGGAGGTGTCTGCTGGCCAGTAAACTCTGACCTCCATTGGAGCTGGACAGGAGCTGGTTTGGTTTGGTTTTCAATTGTAATATTCAATGGAGAACAAGGGCTTTTGAAACCCCTCTGTTAACTGATTTGGGGTCTTGAATTATGCTGGTTGACAGCATGCAGTATCTTTAGGCTTGAATACGTATCTACTCCCCAAGCTTTCCTCCTACCTAGCACAAGGTCTGGAGCTTTTGATTTTTTCCTGTCTGGTTCTCTAAAAATAGGCTGCTACCCTCATTGAATATTGTTAATATTTTAATCTCTGGCCTTTTGGTCTATTGTGATGCAAAAAAAATCCTTTAGTTCTCTCAGATTATATCCTCTTGGCTTCTCTCATGTCCACAAGTTGGCTCTAAATAGACTTAATCCATTATAAAGAAAGCAGCAGAAATAGAACCTCTGCTTCTGTACGGCTCCAGCAACAGTTCGAAAAGCAGCTCCCTTGGGACTTTAGCATCAAGTGAATGAAAGTATCTGGATTGACCATCAGCCAGTGCAGCTATGTACCACATCACAACGTACCTTCTTTTCTGGTTAGCACACGCCTCAAAAATACATTGCTTTCGATTTCCTTCTGCTACCTACCACAGGCCAAGAAGTTCCAGGCATCTAAGGCATCAAGTCTGTACTGAAATTCATTGATGTAGTGTACACTACCTGTAAGCCATGGAGCTCAATGGAAGGCAAGCAGAAAAGGGGGGAATCCGCAACAGAGATCTGTCCATCGGGAAAACGAACCAAAAATTAAAGGCCAGTATGAAGGAAAAGAACCCATAACTTAGCTAAAATAAACACCATCTTACAAGCGTTTCTAAAGAAGTCCCCAGCAGGATTATAGTTAATAAATACACTTGCACATTTAAAAATTAGTAGATTACTCTTATATAACAGTAGACCACTTAACACAACCCCACTGAAAATACCTGAAGATTTATCCTCTTAGCTTAGAAAAAAGAATGGGAATTATTTTCCCCTGGAAGAGGACAAGAAAAGAACATGGACCAGAAGAAAGTGAGGAGAGTTTCTGGACATTTTGTTGCTCCAGATTTTGAAACAAAATCTGTGATTTTCCTGGACCTTTTCATAAGGCTTTTCAATGCACAGCCAGATCAGTTACCCTAGGACCTGTAAAAGGATAGGTTGAGCCAGGGAGAAATACAGCCGTGGCCAATTGGAACCGCTGTAAAAATAGCAAACACAACTCACATCTATGCTAGAGTGCTTCTTCAGAGCTGCAAGGCTCTGTGCCGTCAGACCATCATGGATATTATACTGGCCAGCACCACGAGGAGGCTGAATCAAAAGCAGCCAGGAAGCGTTTGTGGTGCGGCTCTCTAAAATGGCAGGGGCTGCCTTCTGTGGAGAGAGGAAGTTTCGATTTATCTCTCAGTTAAAATCACCATGAAGTCAAGAAGGAAGTCAGAGATTTCCCGGTCTTCTCCTCCGCCTTCTCCAGCCTATCTGAAAGGGGTCCTGTGTTTACCCATCTAACGTGACCTTCAGCCTTCAGCCTAGGTGAAGTATCTCTTACAGAGGACATATGAGAGGCATCTTGGGACTTGTCAGCCAGTTACTCTCTGTGATGTGAAACCATCCCTTTCTCTTTTAAACATGTCTCCTGCACACATATCTACACCCCTGCCCCCCAACACCTACACACCCCTACTGCTTTCCTCTTTTCCTTTGCTGAGAGTGGAAAATTCCATAGGCCTCAAATGGCTAAGTGCCTGCATGTGTCTGGCCAACTTGTATCCTGAAACACCTCAAGTCTGAAAGCAGTGCCCTCTATAAGAACTGCAGACTAATGGAGTCCTCTGTGGGGAGAATAATTAATTATGAAGAATTTCAGAAAATATGCGAATGGAAATCGCAGATGACAAGCCTGCGTTCCTTTCCTTCAGCTACAATTCTCAAAAGGGATCACACTCCTTCACTAGAATGCTGGGAAGGCGTCTGCACCTAGCTCACTGTTGGCTAGTCTATCAGACTCGTTTCCTGTTTTCTCTTCCATCATAAAGTCAGGAACCTACCTGACCTCACCAGCCCATCAGGAGCCCACCGTGGACTCATCAACCTGTAACAACACTTCATGGCTCCCCAAACATGGCTACATCTCGGTCCCTCAGACCAGGGACTATGGACTTTACACATCAGAGGAAACCAGAGATATGATAAAGTTAAAGAGTTGGAGATGGGTTATCCAGGTGGGAGGGACCAGAGCCATCACAAAGGCTCTTCTACATGCCTGGGAGTGCAGCATAGTCATAGAGCAGTTGCCCAGCATGTGCAAGGCCATGTTTTCAATGACGAGTACTACAAAAACAAGGCCAAGCGGTTTAGAAATGAAAGAGGGAGACTGGCTCATCAGAGGCAGGGAAGAGAACATGAAGACAGAAGCAGAGGCGGGGTGGATGCTGTGCAACACCGCCAGCCATTGCTGTGCTGAAGACGGAGACAGAGGTTGAATGTCAGAGAATGCAGGAAGCCTCTGGAAACTGGAAAAGAAGGCAGCATACGGGACTCTCCACTAGAGCTCCTGAAGGCCGTGCAGATTTGCCAAATCTTGGTTTCATCCCAGTGAAATCTGTGTCAGACTTGTGGTCTCCAAACCTAGAAAAAGGTCTGTGTTCTTCCTAGGACTAGCTAGGCCATCCATCCAGGGGAAAACCAAATACTACTGTTCTGCTAAAGCTGCAGTCACAACCTATGGGTTGTGACCCCACCTGGAGTCACATAGCAGATATTCTGCCTATCAGATATTTACATTATGATTCATAACAGTAGCAATGTTACAGTTACGAAGTAGCAACAAAAATAATGTTATGGTTGGGGGTCACCACAACATGAGGAACTGTATTAAAGAGTTGCAGCATTAGGAAGGCTGAGAACCACCGTGCTAAAGGAATGTAGCAATAAAATAAATGTAGTGATAAAATGACTCTTAGTAATATTCTGCTATACTCGTGCTCAGCCATCATCACAGAAGCTTCCCCTGCAGTACAAACAGTAAGAACAGTAGGGACAAACACAGAGACCCACAGCCAGACATCGTGCAGAGTGAAAGACCTTGGAACACTCCATCCTAAATGGGATGACACCAACAAATCCCTCCCCTCAGGGCTCAGCCCGAGGGGATGGAGGACAGGGAGGGATCAAGGTCTTCTAAACACAACACAGCTGACACAACTATGACCTCACAGAGACCGTGGCAGCACGTACAAGGCCTGCACAGGTGTAAACTGGACGGGGTCCCAGCACTGAGCAGGGAGTGAATGCAAGCCCCTCGCCCTACCCCAGAAGCTAGTTCCAACTGACAACTACTCACAAGGGAAAAAGGAGTTTTCTCCAAGTCTCACTGGGCACACATACCACACTTAAGGGCAGGACTCATGTCCAGCAACAGATGCCTAACACAAAATGAACTCATAATACTTTGGGGATTCTCTTTGTTACCTCACAGGTCTTTCGCTTACATATTATGGTTTCTGGTTTTGTGTTTTTATGGACTTTCTGTATATGTGAATGTGTGTGTATCTGCATCCATGTGTTTCCTATGTGCTTTTTCTTTTTTTCTTTATTAAAAATTTTTTTTATTCATTTTACATACCAATCATAGATCCCCCTCTCTTCCCTCCTCTTGCTCCCCGCAACCTTCCCCCTCAACCCACCCCCCATTCCCTCCTCCAAAAAGGTAAAACCTCCCATGTACAAAACCTGGTACTTCAGTTGAGGCAGGGCCAAGCCCCTCCCCCTGCATTAAGGCTGAGAAATGCGTCCCACCATAGGTAATGGGCTCCAGAAAGCCAGCTCATGTACCAGGGATGGATCCTGATCCCACTGCCAGGGGGCCCTCAAAGAGACCAGGTTACAAAACTGTCTCCCATATGCAGAGGGCCCTGTGTGCTTTTTCTTTGGCTCTTTTTTCCCGTTTGTTTGTATTGTCCTATTCTGCTTTGTTGTTGTTGTTGTTGTTGTTGTTATAATTATAATTATTATTATTATTATTATTACTATTACTATTATTATATGCCTGTTTTCTAATGAGAGAGAGAAAGAAAGGATGTGGATTTGGGTGGATGGGAAAGTGAGGAGGATCTGGGAGGAGTTAGGGGAAGGGAACCTCAATCAGAATATATTGCATGAAAAAATTATTTTCAATAAAATAAATAAATAAGTTGGGCAGTGGTAGCATATGCCTTCAATCCCAGCACTTTGGGAGGCAGGAGGATCTCTGTGAGATGGGGGCCAGCCTGGTCTACAGAGTGAGTTCCAGGACAGCCCCAGGGCAGTTTCACAGAGAAACCCTATCTCAGAAAAACAAACAAACAATAAATTAAAAAGTCTCTACTTTGAAGACACTTAACTTTGTGACAATATACTGTGGTGGGAATGGGAAACTGATACACCATGTGTGCCGCTGGTCCAACTCTATAAGGTCCATCTGCTGGGCCTCCTTACCTGGGCACTCGTCCTCCTATGAATTTGCTAATAGCCCCCTCCCTCCGCCAATGCATTGGCCAGTTCCATTGCACAGAGCTTAAGCTGAGCAGCTGTAGAATCATAGTAAAGGCACAGCATCCCGGCTCAGGAGACCTAGCAGTATGACAAGAAGTCACTTGTAAAGGAGCTGGTAACCTGCCAGGAAACCAAGGAGGGGCTCAGATATGGGTGAGCAAAGGGATCAGGTTAGGGACATAGAAGCTGGAAATTTGATACAGGGTTGATTACCTGCTCAATGTATGGGAATCTGTTGGTTCCATATCTAGCAACACACACACACACACACACACACACATACACATATACACAAACACACAGAGTCATAAAAACTCAAGGTAGACAAAAAAATAACACCAGAACCCAGTAAGTAGAAGTTAATTTTAAAGACACGGCAGATGCTGGGTCTGGCAGCATAGATCTGTAACCCCAGCTGCTCAGAAGGGATTAAAAGCATGCGCCACCACACCTGGCAACAATATTTTCTTTTAAGTTTAAGGTCAGCCTGGGCTACATGAGACCCTGTCTCAAAATAAGTGAATGGATGAATAAATAAATATAAGCAAGTAAATAGACATACACAAATATACAGAGTACAACCAATAGTTTATGCAACTTGAAACCAAGGCCCTGGACACTGAATGTGAGAAATTCTTGATGCTTCCACTAGTAGAGAAAGGAAGGAGGGTGGGAAACAAGGAGAAAGCTCGTGTGCCATTAGAAAATTGAAGCAAGAATTCTTCAAATTATCAAAATTATCAAATTCACTTTGGCGCTACTAGTGAGAATTCTAACCGACTATTTGGAAGGGACAGACAGAGGCCAATTTCCTCTGTGAGCAGTCAGGTCAGTCACTAGAAGTGACAGAACAAGTCTCCTGGGGGCAAGTTTGAGAGGAGAGCATTCTTTGCTTCCGGAGTAATAGAGTGAGTCATAAACACTCCGCTGGACACAAATGAGAGCCACCGGCCCCTGTGAGATCTTAAAGAATGATTCGGTTCAGTTTATGCCAAGTCTCCTTGGACGTCAGCCGTTTCTTGATGGTAAGGTAGACACCTTGGAAGGTGGCATTCCTTCCTCAGGTCTCTAGGTAGCCAGCCATCTGGTGCACTGGAGTATTCGGAACTTGTTAGCCTGTGAAAAGAAACTGGTCATGCCAACAGCACTGTTCCATGTCCTCGTGAACACTGGCATTTCTTCAGGGAGAAACCTAAACTAATATAAAAGGCATGGAAAGATCTTATACATATGGTGTTATTTTGGGATAGTGGTAATCTAAAAGTAGTTCCATGAAAACGATCCCAGGTACCTTTGCAGAGCTAAAGTTCTAGAGTGTTCTTTTTCAGTATATTTATTCAAATAGTAAAGAAATGAAGAACAACGAACTGTAAGCAGTTCACAAAATCTAAAAAAAACTAATCTGGCCTTAACTTCTACTTTCCCAGTAAAGAAACCAAGCTTGTTTGGAAAGAAATATGGCTTTCCATAAGCCATCACTCAGACACACAGGAAAAGTTTCTTTCCCCTGCTTGCTTGTGGAATCTGGTAGCTTCTTCACACGGCTACTCTTAAGAAGTGGAGACACCTGGAGTTCATTACCTGCCCAGTCATTTGGAAATGACAGATGGCCTATGGCCTGCCTCACCAGAAACCAGGCCTCTCTTTCTCCACATAAAGGAGTGATGACAATGTGGTATGTGTTGAACAGTGATCCATAACCATATGACATCACAGACATAACAGCCTTTTTAACTCTTCTTAAAATTGGGGCTATCACAGGGCTGGAGCAATGACTCAGCAGTTAAGAGCACTGGCTGCTCTTCTCGGGGACCTGGGTTCAATTCCCGGCACCCACATGGAGGCTCACAACTGTCTGTAACTCCAGTTCCAGGGGATATGCATATGCATGTATGCAAAATACCCACAAAAATTCTGGGAACAAAAAGGCTGAGGCAGAGAGACGCTGCCAGCCACCACCATGAGAAGATGTTAAGATACTAGTAAGCCACGAGCCACATGGCAACTTATAGACTAATAGAAATGGGTTAATTTAAGATATAAGAACAGCTAGCTAGAAGCCTGAGCCATTAGGCCAAACAGTTTAAATAATATAAGCGTCTGTGTGTTTATTTTATAAGTGGGCTGCGGGACTGCCGGGGCTTGGCGGACCCAGAGAAAAGCTCTCCAGCTACACATACACATAAAATAAAATAAATATATTTTTTTAAAAATGGGGCCATGGAAATTCAAGGCCTTGCCATCATCTGAAAAACATTCCACACAAATGAACTTGCGGGACTTCTGTCACAATGCACTGAAATGCTTCAAATAAAGATATTCTGTCCAGGGACTTCAAAATATCTTCAGTTACATCTCACCCAGTAAAATATGGCCAGTCATTAGAGAAAACAATATGGTGGGGAAACAGAAGAATCTTTTATTTTATGAGCACTGGTGTGAAGGTGCCAGATCTCTTGGAACTGGAGTTGTGAGCTGCCATGTGGGTGGGTACTAGGATTTGAACCCAGGTCCTCTGAAGAACGGTGGGTGCTGGAAGAGCAGTGGGTGCTCTTAACTGCTGAGCCATCTCTCCAGCCCTGATGAGTCTAACACTTTTCACCACCTTGAAACATATACAGTCCAACACAAGCTGTCAAGAAGGCAGGGGGAAAAACTTCCTGCGGATGATAAACTCCATAGGCCATAAAAAATAAAGTAGCCAAGAATCACAGGAAATCATTAAGAGCAAAATTTAGGTGTGATTGTGCAAGGTTGTGCATGAACAATAGAGAAACCACGTGTAGACGGAATGACGGCTGTGTTTTCCAGACTGACTTGACCGGGAAGCTGGATACGCCACCCTTAACAAACCCAGCCTGTTATTAGAAAACCTGAATAGAAGAATAGAACAGGACATTAGGACTACAGGTGTAGCTCAGCAGTAAGTAGCACACGTGTTTAGCATCTGTGAGGTCCACTCTATGCCCAACACCACAAAAAAGGACATAAAGCCTGGGAATGATGTGAGAAACAAGGTATGCTTTGTGTGTATCTCTGTGTGTGTGTGTGTGTGTGTGTGTGTGTGTGTGTGTGTGTGTGTGTGTACAGGTGTATACAGGGAGGTAAGCATGCACATGTTTGCACATCCATATGGAGGCCAAAGGAAAAGCAGCAGCGTTGTGGTTTTCAGGTCCACATTCATATTCTCTCTGTGTCTCAGTGAGCTCAGGTATCCACCTGTTTCTTCTACCTCCTCAGAATTGGGAATACAAGGGTATACCACCACACCTGGCTTTTCTCCCGTGGGTTCTGGGGGCTCAAGGCCATGTCCTCATCTAAGCATTTGACTGACCAAGTTATCTCCCCAGCACAACATTCATTCGGATCATATGTTCTGACTGATGTGTTCTACACGCACTGGCCTGATGTCAGCCTGCCAGCAAGCAGCTGGGCTGAACTCTGAACACAGGAGTGGTATGCTCCCGGAGCTCAGGCTCTTACCCCTTGCTCTAACAAACAGGAGCTTAGAGGCAGTAGCAGCTTCGCAAGGCTGTCCCTTTGCCCCACTCCAGTTTCTGCTCAGGAAACCTCCGGGGTGGGGCTGTGCAAAGAATCAAAAAGGCATCTGGCTCCAGGCTGATCCAAATGGCAGAGCAATGTTAGGCTGGAATTCTTCCGCCCTCCTGGCCAAATCTATAGGAAACTATGAGATCTAAATCCCAAGGAGAAACTTACTCTAAAAGTACCCTTATGATTTATAAATCATAAAACAAAACAAAAACCATAAGAAAGGAGGAACTTCTTGAGCTCCCTCTCCCTCCCGTGGTTTCCGGTTTCAGTGGTAAATAAAATTTAGAGAATATGAATACATTTTTCAATACATCTTGTCGATGATTCTTTATCTCAGGAGAAAAAAATCCGGCAGGTGAATTAATCCTCTGTACTAAGTTGTAACATTAAATTGACTCAGTAGGTTTTGTGTGTGTGTGTGTTTGTGTGTGTGTGTGTGTGTGTGTGTAATAATTAAAGAAGAGGAGGTCATGAATTTGGGGGGAAATGGGAGGAGTTGGAGAGTTGAGAGGGGTAGGAGTTACGTCAATGTACTGCTCAAGTATGAGGTTCTCAAAACAATTAAATATTTTTTTTCAAGCAAGGGTGGGCTAGCAAGGTAGCTCAGCAGGCTAAGACAAACTTCCAAAGTCTGACGACCTGAGTTCAATCCCAGAGACTCACATGGTGGAAGTCAAGAAACAACTCCTGTAAGATACCCTCAGACCTTCACAGGCACATTGTGCCATACTTGTGTATACATACACACACACACACACACACACACACACACACACACACACATACACAGAGAGAGAGAGAGACAGAGACAGAGACAGAGAGACAAAGAGAGAGAGAGAAATAAAATTGTAATGTGTTAAATTAATTAATTTAAAGCCAGGTATGTAGAATTTTGGGAGGTAACAACTACTGCCACAGAGGTCAAGAAAGGGAATGCCAAGATGAGCTATACATGTATACTACAAATTTCTCACCATTACATGTCACTGCTAACTCTTACCATTGCCATAAAGCATGGGGGAGGGGAACTCCATAGGAAAAGCCACAGAGACTAACAGTGTTCATTAGAAAAGGCCTGTTTGGCCTGGTTAAGACCAGAAGAGACTATGAAAGTCTTAACAAATGTAAAAAAATCCGGAAGTCAGTGGGGGGTGGACAAGGGCCAAAGGATTAACCAACTGAAACTAGAAGGCAATACCAGAGCGTCTTATCTGTGTTTACTGTGTGTGTATCCTATCTTCAGGTCTGGATCGGGAGTCCCTTAGGGATAGAGACTATTACATTAGCCTCTCTGGCCACCCAGAGGAATCTGGCTAGCTCCTTGTCCCCATGAACTGCTAAAGCCAATTACTAAAACAAGATCTCACCACACCCACCCGTGTGTGTGTGTGTGTGTGTGTGTGTGTGTGTGTGTGTGTGTGTGTGTACTTCTACTATCATTCTAATGGGAAGTCTAGGGCTAGCCTCCAGATTATTCTTCCCCACCCTGCCTTCTGCTTCCTAATCACCCCCAAAGGGGCAAGCCTCTTCCACCAGCTAATCACTCCTACAATCTCTGTCAGTGCAGCCCGGCTCCTTTCCTGGTTCTTCCTCCCTTTCCTGATTCCACTTGGAACACTTTCCTCTCTGCCCTCAGGAACCCCGGGCTTCTGCCAAAACACAAGCCTACACGCTCAGCCTCCCCTTAGACCGCTCTCACCGAAACCTGGCCTTGCCCTCCCAATTTTTTCAAACAGAGCTTGCTCATTTTCTCTTCCCTTCCTGTCACCTTCCTTCTGCTCACCCAAGCTGTAAAACCTCAACTTCAGCTTGACTCCACCTCTCTCTTCCTCCCCTTCGTTTCTCTTCCCCCTTCAACAATCACCAAATGCTATAGATTTTATCACTGAACGGCCTCTATCTCCATTCTCACCGCTTCAGCTAAGGCCTTTCTTTGTTGGTTAAACCCTTTGTTAGCCCTCTCCTGGACTATATATTTTCCCCCGCTTTCCTGCCTCCAGGCCCTTCTCCCAATACACACAAAGTGTAAAACTGTGTACCTACTGCCTTCCAAGCACCATGTGAAGTGCTCATACCCAGAATGAGTAGGGAACATTCTATGGTAGATGCTGAGGTGTTTTCCCCCAACATTCTCTTTATTTATTTTTCAATTTTTCTTAGTTTTTTTTATTAGTTCTTTGAGTATTTCATTAACATGCTTTGATCATGTTCATCCCCTCCCCCAGCTCTTCCCAGATCCACACTCCCTTCCCTATCCACTCACTCAACTCTGTGTCCTTTTTGTTTTAAACCCATTAAGACCAATTGGTGCTGCCCAAATGTTCTTGAACGTATGATCTTCCATTGAGTGTGGGCGACTTCCCAGGAAAACTGTCTCTCCCTTGACCTTCATTTTAACACTTATGAACCACCTATACACCAAGCCTTTTCATTCGTTACTTCTTACTCCTCACAAGGGAGCGCCACATGTCTGTCTCCATTTCACAGACAATTACCTGCCTTCATTCACAATGCAAGTAGCAGCAGAAGCCAGACTTGGGACCAGGTCTCACTCCAGTCCTGATGCTCTCTGCCTCTGCTACTCAGTAGGGCACTGAACACTTGGACCAGAGTCAAACAGAACGACCATGATGTGAGGAATCTTGAAACCAAGTCATGTGTGAAATGAAGGGTGGGGGGAGGGCTCTCTGACCTTGTGAAGAGTGAATTTTTTAAATGGCATGGTGGTTGTCTCCACATGTTTCAAGGATGGGCACGTCAAAGAAGAAGCAAACATTCCATGTAGCTCCAAACAGTAGGGTTTGGTGCAGGTCAGCAGAGAACTCAGTGGAGTAAATTTCGATTCAAGTTTTCCAACACAGCCTCCTAACACGAAGAGGGGGTTAAGGAGAATCCACACAATCCTTGGTCAGAAATGTGTCTAAGAGACCTTCTTGCCTTGAACAGATGAGTGGCCTAGATCAGCATTTCTGTGCACATCAGAATCACCTGGGAGTGGCTTTAAAGAATATGGACGTGTGGCCTCACCCTTGACTTAGCCAAACAGAATTGTGAAGGGTGGAGATGATTATCTCAAGAGTCCAAAACAAGGAAAAAAGTCTGTGTCAAGGTTCCCTGTCCTTAAAGGAAGAAATATGAATGGGCCATCAACACAGGAAACACTATTCAGTTTCAACAGTAATTGAAGAAATACAAATTATAACAGCGATGTACTCGATAGCTTATCAGATCATAGGGATGATGAATGTTGAGCAGTGTCAACACGAGAGAGGAGAAATATATACTCATACTCCACCGGTGGAGTAAACTGGAACAACTTTCTGCAGAATAACTTAAGTGGTTTTTTGTTTGTTTGTTTTGTTTTGTTTACCAGGAATTGTTTATAGTGCTAAAGATGGAACTCAAGGCCTGACACACTGAGTTACCCCTCTATCCCTAAGATAAAATTTCAATCCTAAAAATGCATGTGGGCTTTGAACAGGCATTTTGATAGCCAGAAATTTAATCTATGGGCAAAATGTAGCAAATCTGAAAGTACCCTCTCTAAGCTGTTTGACCCAATGGTAACCCACTGTAGTGACGGAAATGCTGTGTTTTAGCACTGTCTACTATGGTAGACCAGCCACATATGGCGACTAAGAAGCTGTGCCCAAGGCAATTTAGGAATTGATTTTTAACTCACTTAAATTTAAAGTGCCGGACATAGTAGCTGAGGCACAAGGGTTACAAATTCAAAGCCAGCCTCAGCTACACAGAAAGACGCTATCTCAAAAAACAAAATACGTAAAAATTTAAAGGTATGTAAGACACTAGACAGCTCATGTTTATTCAGCATAAAACCAGGAACATTGGGCCAGGGAGATAAGATAGCTCAGCAGGTGAAAGGACTCACAGAGGTGGCCTGATGACGGGAGTTCCATCCCTGGAATGCACACAGAACAGGCCAGGTGCAGAGGCCCTCACCTGTCATTCCTACTGAGACAAGAGAATTGCCTAGAAGCTTCAGGGCCAGAGAGCCCAGAGCGGAGCGTACAGCTCAGCAGAAACAAAAGAGGCCCTGTCTTAACAAAGCAGAAGAGCACCAACTCCTGAAAACTGTTTTCTGACCCCCAGACAGGCACTGTGATGCAAATACCCTGTATGCACACGCATGCACAACACACACACACACACACACACACACACACACCAATATTTTTTAAATCTAAAAACTATAAAGAATCAATCAATAAAGGATGATTTATCTATGAAAAACTCCTAATAGAATTGTTGGCATCTTATTAAACATGCTTAAGGGTAGGTATGTTGACTGATGAGTAAATGCTAATAAGATATGGATAAGAGAAGAGTTATTTAAGGGCTAGGGAAGACGGCTCAGCATAACCACACAATAAAAAATTGAAATATTCATATATAAAAATCAAAATACACACACTAGACTATTAACAGAGTTCCTTCTGAGCAATGAGCTAGTGATGCTTCAATCTTTTTCTTCTCTAGTATTTCTTTAATGACTATGCATTTTCAGTGATAAAGCAATAAAAGTTTAAAGAGAGATTGCTGGTGATCAGGCTAGGGAAAGATTCAACCTGGAGGACGGATTTAAGACGTCAAACTTAGAAAAGAAACGCCAGAGCTGGGAAGACAGCTAAGTGTATCAGAGTGCTTGCTGTACAAGCAGGAGGACCACATTAAAAAGCCAGGTGTAGCTGTGGGCACAGTGGGTGGGAACAGAGTGCGGAGACAGGAGGGCACATCAGTCTGGCCAAAGAATAGCTAGTTCCAGTCAGTGAGAGACCTTGAGTCAAGGAAATCAAGTGGCAAGTGCTATAACAGGGCACCAGTATTCTCTGATTTCTGCATGGGTGCGCACAGATGAGGACACCTGCATACACATGCCCCACAGAGAAGAGGGGGATTCTGTTTGTTGTTTCAGTGAGGGCTTAGTGAGGTGGCCTCGCTCATTTTATAAGCAGAGTTGGGCTTTTGGACAAACCGTAGAGGTGTGGGTCTCCCAGAGCCCTTCTAACCAAGAGAAACTACCAAAAGGAATGGAAAGAAGGGATGTTTACGCTCAGGTGCCAAGGTTATAGCTAATCTTTCTCACGCTCAGCTCAATAAGAGCTGAACTAAGTCTTTGAACTGGAAAGGCGTGCTCAAGAAGGCAAAACTGAAGCCAGGTATATGGGTACATGCCTATGAAACCCTATCATTCAGGAGGATGAGGTATAAGCATCATGAGTTAAAGTCTTGATACACAGGCAAACAAACACAACCAAGTTGGGCTAGGAGTGTGGCCAGGTAGTAGGGTAGCACCTAGCCTATTCCAGGGTCCTGAGTTCGGTCCCCAGCATCTAAGGGACTTTATTCCACAGTGGAAGTTGTCACCTCCTTCCAGATGAAGCTGTGGGTTTTGTCATACATTAAGTACTTTCCAGAAACCCCCTGGAAAGAGGGAACAGAGGAGCTGCTGAGTTTTTCAGGCAAGCATGACAACCATTCTGCTCAAAGGTAGTTGTGAGTGGCGGGTGGAGGAGTCAACAGCTGGTGACCCTTGTCAGCCTTTCTCAACTCCGGAGAGCTATTCCATGTGAAATCCCTTGCTGCCAGCCAAAGGACCTGCCCAAATTACCTCGCCTCAAGGGCTGTGACTGGTAATATCTAATAACTTTTTGCTGATCATAAGTAGCAAGCACTATTTAAACACCTACTAAGTAAGAGATACAGTAGGTTTCTCAAATGTCTTTGGTCCCCCTCCAAGCACCAAGGACTATAACAAAAAGACAATCAGCACTCTGCCCTTTAAACATGCATATATGTGAACAGTCTCCATTAGCCCCACTGCTCGCTGCTGGGCTATCGTGCCCCTCCCCAAACCTCTCTTGAGAAATCTTGGTCAATGGCAGTTCAATAATTATCCCTTTCCCTGGTTTAAAATTGACCTTCATAAAAATGCTGAACTCACAGGAACATGCAGCCATGAAATAGCCTCTCTTTCTCTGCTTGTTTCATTATATAGTTAATAGATTCGTGGAAGTACTAATAATGACATGCTATATATAGCCAAGGCCCAAGCCTTCTGCATTTTTTGAACAGCGAGCAAAACTCAATGATGTTATAGACATGCCAACAAGGGTGTAACTGTAAAAAAGAAAAAAAAACTAAACAGGAAATAGTGTGTATTTGTTCAGCTTGGTAGGGCTTCCAGGTCTATCAAGAATTACATGGGAGGAAAGTGTGGCCCTGCTGTGCTCATAATGACTCCAACTTCTGCAGAAACCCTAATACCATCTTGGGTTTACGGCAGCAAGTGTAAATCCCACCTCAGCTGTCCCTCAATAAACACTTGGGGCTTACATCACAACTGAACCAGAAGTGGACAGCAGCTGCAACATGCTTGTTCTGCTCTCCAGTCACCCATGGCTTTCCTAACACTTGTTAGCAGTTCTATGAAGATAAAAACAAAAAACAAACCAAAACTAAAACAAAAACAGGAAGAGAAGGAATACATGAGAGACATATTTCAAGTCTCTCACATATTAATGGTGTACAGGCTATTTAAAGTGATTTATTTCTTAATCGACAAAGAGCATTATTCAACACCTTAGGAAATCCCTAAGACTATACACGCACACACACACAAACCTAGGCTGGAACTAATGAAAATAAATGAAGAAAGGGTCATCTTCACTCCTTTATAACTATAAAGCATCTAACACTGTGCCTTGCACAGAGTGAGTGCTCACTGGATGTTGATTCAGATCACTGGGAACTGCTCCCCCAACTCCCCAAATCTTAATACAGCTCATAAACTACAGAAATGAATAGACTGCACTCCTCTACATCCCCTGACATAAAAGTGACGTCAGCTGACCAGGAAACTCTGGCCACTGGCTGTAGCTCCAAGAAGAGTCTTTCTCTGTTATGGACTGTTTTCCCTCTGCTTTGTCAATAACAGACAGCTAGGAAATCACTGCACCTGTGGTACACAAAAATTATTGGTGGCACATGCCCGTCATCCCAGTACTCAGTAAGCTGAAGGAGGACAATTAGCACCCAGTACAAGGCCAGACTTCCAGCCTGGGCTACAGACAGAGAGAGACCCTGTCTCAAAACTGAAATTCTTTTGAAAGCTTAAAACCTGGGAAAGAATGTTAACTTTCTACTGTTGCAGGAAGCTGGTCAAATCCCAACAGAGGTTGCTTGTGTCCCATTTATTCTCTTGATACCATCTGTCCATCTTCCCTCTCCCTTCACAGGCTGTGGTAGGTGGCCATGCACCACTGCTCAGGGAAGATTTTCTTTCTTTACGATTTGAGAAAAGCCATCCTTGTGCTAGGCTGTCTGGATCGCTTGTTAATAAGCATGGAAGAAGACAGTCTGGTATAAATAAATGCCTTGCACACAGCTTGTGGTCCTCTCTTAACTGGTTGTGATGACAAGTGAGGTCTGATCTGACCTCAACAGGTTCTTGCTCCAAAATCCGAGTGAAATATACAATAAGCCAAATCCATTAAAACAACATTAAAGGTCTGGGTTTAGCTTCACCAAACAGCAGGATTAAACTTCAAGGGTCCTGCCACGATGAAGAGATTTCTTTAAAGTCACTTGGCTCTGCACAGTTGCAGCTATTAGAAATCCGATTTTTATCTCAAAGGTACATATTTTACCTTTGATCCTCCTCCAGAACTCCCACTAATGTCAACTTTCCCCACTGTTAGGATCAGGCCCCTTGCCTCGCTTTAATGTTGGTTTTATTGCTGATTCTACAAGATCAACATAAAAATTACAAGGGAAAGCTGCGAGGTTCCCTTCTCAGGATAAGTTGGGCTAACAAAAAAGCCCTCTCTTAAATGGTGAGATTTAAACACAGCAAATGACACAAAATAATATAGGAGTGGAATGAGACAAAAGCCAGCAAATCTCCCGCAAAACAAAGTAACAAAACGCACGCTAATGAACCAGTCCCGCAGCTTATTTAAGGTTTGATATCCAGTCTAAAAAAAAATGGCAATGGGGGTCTTTAAAAGCGAAGGAGCAAGTGTCCTTTACCACCTACGGCTTCCCTCCAGATTTAGACAATCTGAACAGGGCAGAGGGTGTACTAGAAGGGTTCCCAGGGGGTCAGAATGCTCTCCAATCCCCATCCCCCAGCCCTGCCCGCCGCCAAGACAACCCCAGTCCGTTGCGGTAGGCGTCTGGTTCTAGGCTCTTCATCCTAACACAGGCACACCCCATCTTTCCCCCATCCTCTTGCCTCCAAAAGCTTGCAAGTCTCAGGGGCCATCCTCTCCCAGAGGCGACCGACCCAAAGCCCACTCAGGCGCAGAACCCCGTTGTTTCCAATCCCCTCCCTCTGCCTTAGTGGCAGTACCCTTCAACACCCACCACAGCCCTCCCTCTCCCCAGTAGCAGGAGGAAGTCGCTGTGCTTCCTCTGTCCACACCGCCCGCCAGAGCTCGGGCGCCCCGGGCTTTTTGGGTGGGGTTGTGTGTGTGTGTGTGTGTGTGTGTGTGTGTGTGTGCGCGCGTGTGTGCGTACTCGATGTGTATCCACACTCAAGTGTGTCTGTGCAAGAGGCTCATCGCATCCTTCCGCCTAGGCTGCCCCAGGTGCCCTCCCAAGGGGATCCAGATCTCCTCGTGCCCTCGCCCCCAGCTCTTTGTGCGGGGTCCGGGGGAGTGGGAGGTGCGCTCTGCAGCTCTCAGCCGCCCCCGCCTGGGGTGGGAACCCGCGCTCCATCCGCAGCTGTCCGCGACCCGCTTTGCCCTCCAGCTTCTAGCCGAGCGCATGCTGGTGGGACAGCCAGAGCGCTGTCCCCTGGAGCCGGGGACTCCCACCCCCCGGGCAGCCAGTCGCCAAATCGAAAACTTAACTAGAACAGAGAGAGAAAGAGCTCTTAGCGCACCGGGCTGCCGCCCAGGCGTCCATCCGGCCCGCCGTCCCCAGCGCGCGCGCGGGAAGCCACCGCGCCGCTCCCGGCGTGAGCGCGTCTGCCCCCCGGGACTCCCCGTCGCTCGGCCACTCACCAGCACCAAGGATCCCCGCACGGCCTCCGACACGCTCTGGCGGAGCTCGGCTGCTGTGCCGGGCTTGCTCAGCCGCTTGGTGAATTTGCGCACTTCGGCCATGGCAGCGGCGGCGGGCAGGTCTCGGCGGGCGCGCTCAGTGCCCCGGGCCCCGGCGGCCGCGGCCGCTGCTGCTGCCTGTGTTTACACGCCGGCCGGCCGGCCACATCTCAGCTCGCCGCCCCGCGCCCAGCTCCCGCGGCTCCTCCTCCCGCGCGCCGCTCCTCCCTCTTTCCCTCCTTTTCTCTCTTTTGCAAGCTCAGCCGCGGCTCCCTCTGCTCCAGGGCCCCGGCCGGAGGAGCCACCAGCCTAAGAAGGAGGGTGTGTCTGCTGGAGGGGGAGGGAGTGCTGGAGGTGGGGGCGAGGGTCACGCGGGAAGAGGGGGG
Organism: Peromyscus eremicus; assembly: GCF_949786415.1. Classification (NCBI taxonomy): domain Eukaryota; kingdom Metazoa; phylum Chordata; class Mammalia; order Rodentia; family Cricetidae; genus Peromyscus; species Peromyscus eremicus. The sequence goes on along the minus strand of NC_081439.1, from coordinate 98,490,025 downwards.
AAGTGGCAAGCTCCCGGGCTCCGCCCGCAGCTGATGTTGCTGGTGCAGCCGCATCCGGGAGGCGAGATGAGGCTGCTTCTCTTTCTAGTGTATGTGGCGGGAGGGGGTCAGAGGTGGGGGATGAAATGTCTCCAAGACTAGGGTGTGCCATGCCCCAAGGCTTCTCTGCCTCCCTAAAGACTGTAGGACCACCAAGGGGGTGAGAGAAGTCTCACTTGCCCTCACCCAGCAAGCCTCTGGGTCCCAGGCGGCTAGAGGCTGGGAAACAACATGGAGCTGCATGCCGCCTATTGTGTACTCAGCCTGGTTGGGTCTCGCCTATGTCAAAGGAAGGAAGAGCAGGTTTGCTGCAGGACGGACTTGCCTGGGTCCCACACCCAACCCACTTCATTTCTTTGCCCAGGCATCCACCTCACAGGGCAACTCAAAGGAGGGAACAGGCTTCTGGATGTGTGACTTGCCCAGGCAGGGAGAGCTGGGTGGTGGTGGGTACCAGAGCCTGTGGCAGGTTGTGTAGTTATGGAGTGACTCCACCAGCAGTGGGTGGCCCTGGCGCTGGGAAGGCCATGGCCTTGGTTTTGGAGGACCTGTCAATGTTCAGCTTTTACATGTGCCCTGCAACCCTCTCGCCCTTGCCTTAGCTTCTCCAGCTTCTAAGAAATTGTTTTTCCAAGAATCAAAGAACATCTTCTGACTAGGTGTAAAGTGTGCGTGCTTAAAACACAAACAACAAGAATCTTGAAGAGCTCGTGACCCTGCCAAGACTTAACTCTGAAATGAAAGGGCCCATTTCATTTTTTAAAAGTTTGAAAATGGCCCATCACCAGGGATCCAATCTGCCCATCTGAGAGGATTCTCACCAGTGCCCATATGGCACTGTCCACACTTCTCCAGACTTCAAAGAGCAAACAGTCATACGTACAAAAGGATTTTGTTATAGAAACAAGAGCATAGGAATGAACTCCATGAACCCAGAAAAGACCAATTCTCTTAGCAGCGAGCCCATTTAGTCACTTTCACAGTGGTCCTGATTAAAGCACAGATGGAGGGTTCCTCCAGGACCTGGGACAGGCATTGTCACAAACATTGACTTCATGGTGTGGTGGTGGTGTGGTGGTGGTGGTGGTGGTGGTGGTGGTGGTGGTGGTGGTGTGTGTAATGTGGGAACTGTTGCCTGCAGGTGAATCAACACAAGTTCATGCCCTATGTTCCATGAATGATGAATGTCTGTATGCCTGGATTCTGGTTGATGACCTCCACAATGCTCCAGCATTTTTCCTTGCTAAGAGAACCCAGATTCGCTGCTTTAGGGACAAGGCAGAGGTACAGTGTTTAGGAAAGAAAAGTAACACTCTAGGTTGGATGAATCATAATTGGTGACTACTAACCCATGCTAACCTCTCTCCTTTACTAGTAGGATGGCCTAGGCTCCTGCTCAGTTTGGGGAAATTGGGTATATGACAGCAGACTGAGAGGATTGCTGGGCAAGTTTTCCACCTTGATAGAAAGAGAAGGGTGTTCATTTCCCGGCCCATAGGTTCAATTCTCAGGTCATACAGAGCCTAGTCCCCTTTGGGGCTAGAGAGATGGCTTACAGGTTGAGAGCACTTGTTGCTCTTGCAGAGGACATGGACTCAGTTCCCAGCACCCACATGGTGGCTTACAACCACCTTAACTCCAGGTCCAGGGCAGCCAGTGCTTCTAAACTCTTTGGGCACCAAGCACAGATGTGGTACACGTCTACACATTCAGGCCAAACACGCCCACACTATTGCTAAAATTCCTTCCCTGGGCAAGAGGTAAACAACATCTACCTCTCCCACTGAGGTCCCAAAGGCAATCAAAGGTAGAGTTCCACCGAAGTTCACCTGAGAAAGCAGAGCAATAGATGAGGTGTGACGGAGAAGAGTGTGGGTGACCTGGAAGCAGTCACACCGAAAGGTCTGCACCCAGCAGATAGCTTCTCTGCCTCTGCAGTGTAGACGGAGCCCCACCCCCTCACTCATCCTTCCTTACACATATCGTCTAGTCCTTCCCAGAGCCCCTGAGGCCGTGAGCAATTAGGAGAGAGCTGCTTGGGAGGGAGCACTGGACACTTCAGTGAGGGTCTTATGACCTTTCACACCCCCTCCTTCCAAGAGTCAACACGTCAACAGTCAACACGCCCAGGGTTGATGATCTTTGGAAAACAGGCCCTGCTGGACTCCTGAAGGTGGTAACAGTTTGGCTTGGTGGATAGTCATGTGCAACACACATGAAATACATAGAGACAGACGGACAGAACCCTCTGTCCCTCCTTCTTCTCAAGAGCAATGTAATTTTGTGTGTGAAGGGTCAGCCCTGGCCAGCTGTATTGTAACCAAGAGGGAAGACCAGAAGAGCCTTAAAGAAGCCAAACCAGAATTCAGCAGTGTTGAGCTCTCAAATCTGTTTCATACTGCAGAGCTCTGAATTCCTTTTCATGGAAGGAAAACAAATTCTGGAGTCAACCAGTGTCTCTCCCCCTCTCTCTGCCAGGCTGCCTTGACACTCTCCAGGTAGCTAAAGCTTGCCTTGAACTCACACCTGGTAGATGGAGTGCTGGGGCTCATGCCTAGGGCTTTGTACTCCACCACCTGAATGATATCTCCAGCCCTTTATGTCACTTTTCTGTAGTCAAGCAGTCTGTCACCTTTAGCCAAAAGCATCCTTAGTGTCGAAGGCTCTCTGCAGCTGCAAAAGGTACACAGCATTGAGCATGACAAACACAGTCTCTCTTCTCATGGAGCTGACATTCCACTCTAAACAAATGAGCACGTTTATTTCAGGAAGATAAAGTAATATGATTGAGAGTCGGTGCCGTTAGGGGCCTAATGTAGATGCTATGGTCAAGAAAAGCCTCTTTGACCCGAATCGCAGGGAGGCGGTCACTGCAAGCCGAGCAAGAATACAAGGAATAGCCTGAAGATGGAGGCAGACTTGATGTATTCAAAGATCAGATTTTTTTTTAAGGCCTGGGGGTCTGAAGGGTTGAAGTGAGAAGAATGGGTAAGAGATGGAGGCAGAGAAGTAGCAGTTTCTACGGAGCCTTGTGAGCCATGGGAAGCATATGTCATGCTGATGGTGTACAAACACCATCTGGCCATTGTGCAGTCTCCATGCTCATTCATGAGAGTGTAGGTTTTCCATTTTCCGCTTTAGGACTTCCGTTTAATTACTTACACATCAAGAGCGGTGCTATCCACCGAGAGGATGATGAATTAATGGCACTGTCCATTTCCTTCATGGGAAAAAACTGAAGTTTAATGAGAGTGTGTTTGTGATGCAAGGTAATCTGTGATAAGGAGCTTCTTCCAGGTTTGTTTGTTTTTTAATGGGAGCGATCACGTCTGTGGAACACTTCTGAAGAAGGGGCTGTTAAAGCTGGACAGTGAAGAATGAGTGGGATGCGGACAGGACAGGACTTCACTCACTCACATGGTAAAGAGAAATTGTAGTGTCCTCTAAGAGGACATTTCATTAGGTGGTTTCTTGTCTGCATTTGTTAAATAGCTTGCACGTTTCTTACACATTTACCTGGCACGTTAACACTATCGTAACCAGACGTGGAGGCGCATGACTGCAATCCCTGCAAACTCAGATGGCTGAGGCAGGAGGATTGTGAGTTCAAAGTTTGAAGCTACTCTGAAGTTCACAGGGAGTTTGAGACCAGCCTGCTGCATAAAAAGAGTCAGTTTCAGGCTGGAGAGATGGCTCAGAGGTTAAGAGCACTGGCTGTTCTTCCAGAGGTCCTGGGTTCAATTCCCAGCAACCACATGGTGGCTCACAGCCATCTGTAATGAGATCTGGTGCCCTCTTCTGGCCTGCAGGCATATATGCAGACAGAGCACTGTATACATAATAAATAAACGTTAAAAAAAAAAAGTCAGTCTCAGAAACAGGAGGAGGTGGTGATGGTGGTGGTGGTGTGGAGGGAGAAGAGGCTGAACAATTATTTTACTTATGAAAAATCATTTATGCATATACTTTTGTCCTTATATGTGAATTAAGGGGGGTGGTAAGAACCAACAAGACTTTACATTTTATTATCCAACTAAGACTGCAAGTGTGTGCATGTACACACAGCTAGCTTGTTTAAGTATATGTGAATTTAATAACAAATTTCATCCCTCCTTCACATGAGCCATATTTCAAATGCTCAACAGCCAAATGCAGGGTAGGCTTAGAAGAAGGCTCAGGGCATAAAAGCTATTCAGGACAAAATTGTGTGAGCCTTTTCCAGTGAGAATATGGTGATTGTTATGTGAATGACAACAATAAAACAGCATAAGCAATCATAATGCTGTGCCCACCTCTTGAGTGTTTTTGCGGCCTTTATAACAACTGAATAGTCATTGTGGGGAGCTGAAGAGTCTCCAAAACACACTCATGTCCGTATCTCTTTTGTACTGGGTGGTTGTCTGTGCCATGCCCTGAAGCACCGCCCCTAGTGAAGTAGGTACCTGCCCCTTGGGCATGGCTGGGATAGGGACCCTTAAGACCTGGGATGCACATACGTACACTCCCTTCTCTTTGCTACCTCGTGGTCTTGGATGCTGGTGTGGATCAGGCCAGAGCTCTCCGGAGAACAGCGCTGGACCATGCCTCACCTTTCCGGGATTCTGCTACAATCCCTATTTCCTGTATTGTGAGTTTCCTGTATTGTGAGTTAACCCCCCAATAAGTTCCTATAATCATTAAGCTATTTCCGTGGATTAGTAGCGATTTAATCACATTAGTCTTTCTTTTTCATTTTTTAGATTTATGTACTTATTTCTTTAATGCATATGAGCATTCTGTCCGAATGTATGTGTATGCACCATGTGCATGGATGATGCCTGCAGAGGTCAGAGGAGGGCATTGGATCCCATGAAACAGGAATTATGAATGATTTTGAGCTACCATGTGGGTCCTGGAAATTGAACCTGGGTCTCCCTCAAGAGCACCAAGTGCTCTTAACCACTGAGGTCCATATGTCCATACCTCTTTCAGTCCTCAGAACAATTGTGAGAGGTGGTCAAATTTGAGATCATTTTTCCCATTTTATAATTGAAGAAACCAAGAAAGATAAATCACACAGCAGTTGGCAGAGACAGGCCTTTGAGGGTTTTTTGCAGATAATGCCATATAGTGTCCAGAAACCCAACTGTTCCAGAGAACAATTCCATTGTACTTTATACACTGTGAACTCATCATCACTAATTTATACTGAGGTGTCAAACTGGATGTAATAATATACGCAGTATATGAAGATGTGCATGGAAAGCCCTGTTGCAATTATAAGGCATTTTAAGTAATAGATATCTTACTGGGTATTTATTATTGGATGGTTGTATCGTTTGGTATAATGGGAGATTTTTTGTTTTCCCAGACAAAGTCACACATGTTTGAATGTTTTCTAAATTCACTTTCTTCCAATGGACCATGGTGATGCACTTACCCCAACACTCGGAGGCTGAGGAGGGAGAATAACCCTCTGTTACATAGGAAATTGCCCTCAGTTTACCCTGTCTTAAAACAACAACTAGTACTCTTTGTGAGAAAAATGGAAGAAGGTATTCAAGGTGCATGCACACTGACACATATTCCTGTTCATGCACACACACACTCACACACACACACACACACACACACATAAACACACACACAACATGTGTGCCTACATGCATGATCACGTGCATGTATATACATACACACACCAAAACATAAAAAAAATAAAGGTACCTTTACACATAGTACTTTGTAGATTTAAAGATGACCTTTTCTCAGCTGGGCGGTGGTGGTGCACACCTTTAATCCCAGCACTCGGGAGGCAGAGGCAGGCGGATCTCTGTGAGTTCCAGGCCAGCCTGGGCTACAAAGTGAGTTCCAGGAAAGGCGCAAAGCTACACAGAGAAACCCTGTCTCAAAAAACCAAAAACCAAAACAAAACAAAACAAAAGATGACCTTTTCTCTTCCAGGAATGCGGTAATAGGTCTATGAAAATGTCAATGTGTGCTTCTTATGTATTTGAAATGTTACAGAAAGTGTTGGGGATTGCTTTTTCCAATGTAAATGAAATGTAAACTCCTGAGTGACATTTCAAGCCACAGAGGGCAAATCAGTAAGCAGTACTACTCTGTGGCCTCTGCTTCAGTTCCTCCTTCCTGCCCTAACATCCTTCAATGATGGACTGTGATGTGGAAGTATTAGAAAAATAAACCCTTTCCTTCCAAAACTGCTTTTGGTCATGATGTTTATCACAATAATGAAAAACAAACCAGAGCGCCAACCCTGGGGCTGAACAGAGCAAAGGAGGACTTTCAGGGGCCTTTTGGGACCAGGTGCAGGAACTAGGATCACAGCAAGAAGAGGACAGGGGCTGGCCAATGGTGGCACCCACCTTTAAGCCTAGCACTTGGGAAGCAGAGGGAAACGGATCTCTGTGAGTTCGAGGCCAGCCTGGTCTACAAAGTGAGTTCCAGGACAGCCAGGACTGTTACACAGAGAAACCCAATCTCGGAAAAAAAGAAGAGGAGGAGGAGGAGGAGGAGGAGGAGGAGGAGGAGGAGGAGGAGGAGGAGGAGGAGAAAGAAGAAAACAGGGAAGGCACATGTGTGGAACTTGGAACAGACCTTAGACATTATAAGTGACTAGTTGGTAGGGCAAAGTACATATTTTGTACAGAAGTCAAAGCTAGGTTTTATCTAGATACAGAATCACAAACCACTCAGAAGGTGGGGCCATCTTACAAACTAAAGGACAAGGATAAAAAGCTAGCTTGACTCTCAGTAGGTATATAATCCTCATAAATGAAGACAAAAACCTTCTACTCATACCCCCAAAGCAGCCCTAGAGATAAGTACTGGAAGGTTTACCATGGGAAAGGGAGGGGGTAAAAGTTACTGAACTTCTACTATGCACCAGGCAGTGTGATAACTTCAGTGTGATAACTTCTGCTATCTGCCCACTCTAGAGACCAAGCATGGACACAACCCACATGGTTAGGGCCTATTGAGGCTGCTGATCAAGACGAATAGGGTAATGTAGTTGTTAAGCAGTAGGGGACCAGAGTAGCACTGTACTGGGTCACATCTTGCTCCTTCACCCTCTACTGGATTACAAAATGGAAATACTAACAGTGCTTGGCTCACACGATTATAGAAACTTAATAAGATAAAATTCCCTAGTCCACACTAAGCATTTAAGGATTAACTGTGGCAGATTGTGTTCCCCAAAGGTATCTGCAACAATACCTCCCATCTCATGGGCTCTTCTTAAAATGTGGCTCTGGCATTTCTCCTTTCAAGGCAAAACTGGCTATAAAATCTGCTAGGCTCAGGGTAAAATGAAAACGCAGGGACCCGTGTTCATATTTTATTACAGACTTCAAGACAGCAGTAAGAGAACCTTAAATCAAATGCAGAGAGACCTTCTGAGTGAGGAGCCCTATGGGGCTGCAGAGGCGGCACACCTGTAACACTCATAACAGAGGAAAGGGTCTGCATTGTCTCTGTTTGACTCTGGGAGAACTTATGATTACGTCGGAGCTGACACAGATAATTTCCGACACTAGGACAAAAGAGAGATCTAGTACCTGTGTGCTCTTTGGGATACCTTTGTATCCCTGGGCCCTCAGCTGCCATATAAACAGTCTAGCTAGCCATCCTGAGTCTACCATGCAGAGGTCAAAACTACCCATGAGGAGAGCACCCTCCGTACATGAGGTGAAGTCAATGCATGCCCAGCTTTGGCAACTGTCCAATTCCAGCTCCAATCACCAGCTCACCAGCTCGCCTCTCCCTCACACAGCACCACATGGATGCTGGGGGGCGGAGGGGCGGCACATCAATGGTCTTACCCAGAGCTGGAAGCTGCGGCAGCATACTACAATATCAGATGTGCTTACTGGTAAACATGGTGGCTGTTTGTGGGGGCAACCAATTGCTCTCTTTATATATGAGACTCACTCCACAGGAGGGATTTTACGTCTGGCATTGTAAATCCAGTCGAAAGCCCACAAGGGAAAGCATAGGCTCTAGAGGAACCTACTATTGTTATTTTGCTAAGTGGTCATGCCATCAGACCTCCTTCTAAATACTTGTGTTTCTACCCAGAGATCAGTGCCGCTCTCACCCTTGCTCAGGAAGGCTCTCTCTGCAGTGGGCAGCAGTTAATACAGAGGCTCATAACTGGTCAGAGTGCCCATATATGATGGTGAGTGCTCAGCCCTAAATAGGACATCTGTATCAACCACTCCCCTAAGGCAGAGGGAATATTGAGGAAAATGGGGAAGGCTGTTATGAAATAGTGTCTTCTGGACACGACAAGGTTGTACTTAAGAATGCCACAGCATTTTTTTTTTTCCGAGACAGGGTTTCTCTGTGTAGTTTTGGTGCCTGTCCTGCAACTCGCTCTGTAGACCAGGCTGGCCTCGAACTCACAGAGATCTGCCTGGCTCTGCTTCCCGAGTGCTGGGATTGAAGGCGTGTGCCACCAACCATCTGGCAAGAGCGTCGCTTTTCTTTGGGGATGTGGCCACTGGTAGGTTGTCCATGCTCCGGTGGATGGCCAGCACCCATGTACATGAGGAATGGACCAATTAGACCAAGTGGGTTATTACTTTTTTAAAAAGGAGAAGGGGGCAGCCCTGGAGAGATGGCTCAGTGGTTAAGAACACTGACTGCTCTTCTAGAAGACCTGGGTTCAATACTCGGCACCCATATGGCAGCTCATAACTGTCTGTAACTCCAGTTCCAGGGGACACTCTCTTCTGGCCTCCATAGATACAAGGCATGCACGTGGTATGCAGACATATATTCAGGCAAATCTTAGACACATAAAATATTAAAAATTAAACAAATTAAAGAAGGGGTCATATGACACTGGTAAGGGGACATGTTGGGAGGACTTAGAGTTGGGAGTGGATATGAGCAAACTACATTCTGAACTTGTATGAAATTCTCTAAGTATCATATTTAAAAAGTCAAAAGACAGGGGCTGGGGGTCGGGGATTTAGCTCAGTGGTAGAGTGCTTGCCTAGCAAGCACAAGGCCCTGGGTTCGATCCTCAGCTCCAAAAAAAAAGACAGGAGCTGGAGAGATGCCTCAGCAGTTAAAAAGCTCATATTGCTCCTGCAGAGGACCCAGGTTTGGTTCCCAGCACCCAGATGGTGGCTCACAGTCATCTGTAACTCCATTTCCAGGGGATCTGGGACCTCTTCTGAACTCAGTGGGCAGTGGACATGGATGTAGTGTGTGCACATACATGCAGACAAAACACTTAAATACAAAAAATAAACAAATCTTTTAAAAGGCACATGTTGAAGCTGGGTAATAGATATATGAGAAGTAATTCAACTACCTTTCCTCTGTCACTTTCATTTATATGACAGGGTCTCACTATGTAGCCCAGGCAGAACTTAAAGTCCCAGAAATCCTTCTGCTGCAGCCTACTGAGTGCTAGGATTGTAGGTGGGTGTCCTCATGCCCACTTCACGTCAGCTGATGCCACAAACTTTTTCAGCTACTCGGACCTAAGTCATTTGTGCCACTCTGTAGTCATCTTCCACAGATTGCGTCTGACCCATAAAGAACCCTGGCAGCTCTACCTTCAAAGCCGTTCTCACACAGCCACTAATGCTAGGGGCCAGAGCTCCATTATCTCTTCTGAGATGACCGTATCTCCTACTGAGAATGCCAGCCTCCCCGGGGGCCTCTGTGCTTGCAGCCCTGGTCCCTTCCCACAAAACAACGACCAAATGAAAATCATATCAAAAAAGGCGGCTCAGCGACTGCCATGCTTCTCCATCCACTCGGCAAAACCCTAGGTCCTTTGGGTGGCTCTGTACCTTCGCCTCCTGTCACCTCTGTGCTCTCCTGTCCCAGGAATCTCTCCTTGGCCCAATCACGTCAGGCCTACTGGCTTCCTTGCTCTTTCTTCAACCAGTCAAGCATGCTCTAGCCTCAGGCCTTTGCATTGATTGGCCCCTCCGTCTGGAATGCTGTCACCCCAGATAGCTGCAAGGCTATCTCACCCCTCTCCTTTACTCAAATGCATTTTCTCAGGAAGGGTCTCCTTGAACACCTTGTTTAAAGTTGCAACCCATTCCCTACCCTAAGGCTTGCTAGTTTTTTCGTCTAACCTGTTCGCTCCCCACAGCACATACTACTTAAATGTTTTGCATACTGATTTTCTTTCCCCAGCTGAGTCTAAGCTTTGGGTGAGCAGAGCCTTTTATCTGTTTCATTAAGGTAGCTATAGCACCTAGCACAGTGCCTGGCATATGGCAGGTGCCCAATGCTTACATGTTGGATGATATGGGTGACACAAAACTTGTGCTGGCATTTGTAAATATTGCTTCATGTCAATCAATCATATTTTATGAAAAAAAAACACAAGATGGCTGAAGTTAATATATTTTAAATAAAAAATATCATTCAATATTTTACATATGTTACCTTCTGTATTTTGATGTCTCAGGAAATTTATAAAGCCAATAAATAAAAACTGTAATAGTTTTGAGGAACAATTCATTTGCCAATCATTTTTGCTGCTTGCCAGTCTACTGTAACTGAAATGAACATTATACCTTGAGTTCCTGGTGTTATTCTAGCTGTACGTATTAATTTCAAGGCTGTTCCTTGCCAAGTGTGGTGGCTCATGCCTGGAATCATAGTACTCTAGAGGCTGAAGTAGGAGGATCACAAGTTCTAGGTAAACCTGGTCTGACCTGGGCTGCACTGTGAGACACTGTCTCTGACCATCAGAACAATGGGCTGGCAAGATGACTCATTGGGAGCCGGGCGGTGGTGGTGCACACCTTTTATCCCAGCACTCGGGAGGCAGAGCCAGGCGGATCTCTGTGAGTTCGAGGCCATCCTGGTCTACAAAGCGAGTTCCAGGAAAGGCACAAAGCTACACAGAGAAACCCTGTCTCGAAAAAAAAAAAAAGAAACCAAAGAAAAAAAAAAATGACTCATTGGATCAGAGTGCTTGTGTACAAGGCTGATGACCCAAGTTCAATCTCTGGGACTCCCATGGTGGCGGGAGAGAAGTGACTCCTGCAAGTTGTCCTCTGACCTCCACGTGCGTGGTGTGGCATTCATTCAACTTCAAAGAAATAAATAGGTGGAAAATTTTTAATAAAATAATTGAGTTTCCCTTGATGCCGGGGTAGTAGCTTAGTTATAGAGTGTTTGAGTTCCACTCTAGCATAGCAAAAGGGGGGTGAATGGGGATGGAGTGCTGGTTTTGGGGTTAAGAATGCTTACTGTGTTGCAGAGTGCCTGGGTTTGGTTCCCAGCACCCATATGGTAGCTCATAACCAGGGGATCTGATGTCTCTTCTAACCTCGGAGCTCTGCACACACTTGGTGTACATACTTATACCAGTTACAAACATATATAAACACAGCATGAAATAAATGTTTTAAGAGTGTCGCCTGGTCAGGGTTTCTCTGTGTAACTTTGGAGCCTGTCCTGGGACTCACTCTGTGGACCAGGCTGGCCTCGAACTCACAGAGATCTGCCTGCATCTGCCTCCCGAGTACTGGGATTAAAGGTGTGTGCCACCATGCCTGGCTGGGTTTTCCTCCTCAAGCTGCTGCAGACTGTGACTTGGGGCCATTTCCTGGGAACCTGTGTATGGACCTGGCCAGAGGCCATCCACTTGGCCAGTCTTTAATTAAAGCTTGCTTCAAATTTAGCTTTAAAAAAAAAAAAAAGAGTGTCCCCTGGCTATATACCTGTGAGAACTGTTGCTAAGTCTGTTATTCTGTGACAACTCCTCCATCTCCTTATTCTTTCCTCTGCTGTCTGTCTCCCTCTAGCAAAGGGGACTTCGTTTAACTACATGTACTCCTGATCGGTACCTACCTCTCTCCAGGTGTTGTCTTTCTTTAGTAGTTAGGGTGCCATTTTCAAGTTTTCCCTGTTGAAGGACCTGTTTCTTTGAGTCCAATTCCTAATGGCTATTGACTTCAGTTTCATAGTCTCTCTCTTTTTTGTTTTGGTTTTTGTTTTTGGAGACAGGGTTTCTCTGTGTAGCTTTGGGGCCTGTCCTGGAACTCACTTTGTAGACCAGGCTGGCCTCGAACTCACAGAGATCCGCCTGCCTCTGCCTCCCGAGTGCTGGGATTAAAGGCGTGTGCCACCACTGCCAGGCTCATATTTCTCTTGAAATGGCTGAACATGTCTCATAGTCAATGCTTTTTTTTTCTAGTCCTCCTAACAGTACCTCTAATGAATAGCTTTCTAATACTAACTCTTCCTATCATGAAAACATAGGGCCTGAGATCATCCCAAATGCAAAACACCTACACAAACATATATCATCTTGTATATGTCACAGTCATGCGTATGTATGTATTTGTTCACTGTGAGAGACTTTGGAGAGCATATTAATTAGTACTGTGAGTGATGAAAACATATTCCACAACATATATGTATATATATATATATGCATACATACAATTCATGCAGTTTACACCCATGTATATTCTTGTACCTAGTCTATACTTCCCATCAATATAATAGTTTTTACACTTTACTACATATATACATATCCATAAGCAATATTTCACAGTGCCCTACTTTTCATTGCCCACCTTCTAAAGTCACTCAGCCCTGGCGCTGTCACCTGGCCTGTTGGAACTGTTAATCAGCAACCTTTCTTCGGTCCTCGTTGTCTGAGCTCATCATTGTCCCTCCTCCTCTCCTTCTGGAATCTGTTAAATACTTTTCTGGCCTGGCCCTCGGGACACATGAGACATTGGCGCCCAGGGGAAATGAGCTGATTTGTCATTCAGTCTTTGCAGCCAGTTTCCTGTCCTGACCCCACAGCATGACACATCTTGATGTGCATCTCTGCTCTGTTATTTCTTGACGTTTATCATGTCTGCATCCTCCGTGAAGCCAGCGTCTGTGCTTCTCTCTGTGTCACTGACATCAGCACCAGATATACAACCTGAGTCAGCCCTGACTCCCTTCCTGACTTCACACCCACATTCTATCAATCATCTCCTCTTGTTGATTCTTTTTTTAAAAAATGTTTTGAATTTGTGAACTATTTCAGACACACCAAGGACAGGATAAACCCCAGTTACAGAACCCCTCAGTTTTCATAACAAGCATTTCAATTCATGTGAAGTCCTCTCCACGCCTTCCTCAATCCCCTTCCCTTCTGCACTATCTTGGAAGTAATTTCTAGCTTCTTTTTCTTTTCTCCTGTCTCTTCTTTTTCTCTTCCCCTTCCTCCCTTCCCTTTTTCTTTTGTTCCTCCCAGCCTCCCTCCCTCTTCCCTGCCTCCTTCCGTCCCTCCCTTCCTTTCTTCCTTTCTCCCTCCCTTCCCCCTCCTTCTCCTTCTTTCTTTCCTTCTTCTTTTTTTTTTTTTATCCTGAGGGGACATCTCAGCCCAGGTTGGCCCCAAACTTGATTTTCTTCTGTTTCAACCTTCTGAGTACTGGGATTATAGGCTTATGCCATATTGCCTGGCTCAGAAGAAACCAATATCTAATGTCTGTGCATATATTTGCCAAGAAAAATTTTATACTTTACTATATATGCATTTATCCATATAGCACACATAGTATTGCTTTGTGCATTTAAAAAAATTAAGGATTTATTTAATGCACGTGAGTGTTTTGCCTGTGCTTAAGTACGTACACCACATCCATGCCTGGTGTCCAAGGAAGTCAGATCACCTGGAGCTGGAGTTACCCTATGGTTGTGAGCCATGCTGTGGGTGCTGGGAATCAAACTTGGATCCTCTGCAAGAACAATAATTGCTCTTAATCATTGAGCGGTCTCTCCAGTCTCTCTCTGTGTATTGACTTTTTACATGGCTTATTGGGCATATCATGCTATAACCTGTGCTTGTACTTGAGCATAATGACTTGTTTGGGCAGTGCAAAAAATGGTCGTGTGCATGCTATGTAGGGGCTCACCACTGAACCATCCCCAGACCCTTCAGAAAGATTTTGAGTGTCTTTTGTTTCCATAATGTTGTGTGACTTATCCTGGGGACTGAGAGACATATGTCTATCACAGACCAGGTCCTAATGACAGAACAAAGAAATGATTTGATCTAGGCTTAGGTTGGTGAATCAGTAAATTTATTGGGGTTACTTATTGGGGTTACTCACTTACTACTCAAAAGTAACTGCCCAACCCGCAGGCAACTCCAGCAGAGCCTCAGGTCCTGGAGTGACTGTTTGCTGCTTTTTATAACCTTAGGGAAGGGCCTTATGAATCATATAACTTTCTAAGCTTCTTAAACCTCCTAAGTTTCATAAGCATCCTGTCTTATGAGCCTCTAGTCCTCCCTCCCAGGAGGACATGTTTCATTTCAAAGAAATACCTTAATCAATTACTTAATACATATACATCTAGTTTGTTCTTTTGAACTTCATTTTATTCTAGTTACCTTTCTGTTGGTGTGATAAGACGCTTGACCAAAAGTGACTTAGGGGACGAAAGAGTTTATTTCAGTTTACAGGCCACAGTCCATCACTGAGGGAAGTCAGGCCAGGAACTCAAACGGGAACTTGAAGTAGAAACCGTGGAGGAATGCTGTTTGCTGGCTCATTCCAATTCACTCATGCTTAGCCAGCTTCCTTATATAGCCCAGGGCCACCTTCCCAGGGAATGGTGCTGCCCATAGTAGACTCCCACATCAATTAACAATCAGGACTCACTCAGCCAAATATATCCACAGACCAATCTGATTTTTTCAATTCTCCTCTCAATGACTCAAGGCTGTGTCAAATTGACAGTCAAAGATAACTAGGCCATTGTACTATTCCATAAATACACTATCTTACTGGAATTCTGCATTATTTGTGTACATATCTGAGAGTCTCTCTGGGTTTGTATAATGTAGCCCTTTCTTATCTTTCTCATCTATTGTCAAATTGTTCTTCGACATGGTGGAATACCACAGATTTTTTGTTTGTTTGTTTTTGTTTTTCGAGACAGGGTTTCTCTGTGTAGTTTTGGTGCCTGTCCTGGTGCCTGTAGACCAGGCTGGCCTTGCACTCACAGAGATCCACCTTCCTCTGCCTCCCAAGTGCTGGGATTAAAGGTGTGTGCCACCACTGCCTGGTGACCACAGACTTTTTAAAAACTTTCCATTTCCAATTTCTCCCTATCCTCATTCTCCTGAGTGCTATCACCAAACTTCCAGAAGTCGTTTTAAAATATCCAAGTGTTTAGTTAACCTGGGGTGTATTTGTGTGCATAGCACATGCTCATGATCACTTATCTGAAAACCAGTTGTCCTGGCACCATATCATAGTCTACCATTTCATGTGTGTATGCATGTGTGTCTGTGTGTCTGTGTGTGTTCACATGTGTGTAGGTGCATATGGAAAGTCAGAGGACAATCTTGGCTGTCATTGCTCACGTGTTGCCCTCCCCTCTTTGAGACAGTGTGTCTCCCTCCTGGTAGCTCTCCAAGTAGGCGAGGCCTGTTGGCTACTGAGCCTTCACCTCTCTAGTGCCAGGATTACCAGAGTCGGCCACAGTAGCTGCCCTTTTTTTCACACGGGTTGTGAGCCTCTCGAACTGAGGTTCTCATGGGAGGTACATGCTTCACTACCTGAGACATCCCCCAGTCCTAAAGAATCTATCCTTTCTTCTCTTTGCTTTGAAGTCACCTCTGTCATCTAGCAGGTTTCCACCTTGGGGTAGTCTACCTATGACCTTGAAGTACCAGCCCCTTAAAACCTGAAGGGCATGTTCGTACACCTTGTCCTGTCCTCCTTCATGGACTTGGACAGTGGAGACTGACTCAGGCAGAGAAGCGACGTGGGAAAGACCATCAGCCTTCCAGGACCCTGTGACGATTTGCCTACTCTGTTTAGTGAGTTGTTTTCTCCAATTTATGTTCTAATAAATTCTCTATATCCCTTGAGCAGACTCCCTTGTATTTCTCGCTACAGGGTAGGTCTGTCCTGGCTTCTCTGATCTACCCCTGTCAATGCCACCCTGTCTTCATTGCTATACCTTTATAATAAGGAAAATGTCCTCATGTTCTTGAAAACTGATTGTTATTGGCACCTTTTCTCATATATATATATATATATATATATATATATATATATATATATGAAAATCGATTTATCAAACTTTACAAAAGATTTGTAGAAATTTTGGTCCAATCATAGGAGTTTCTATGTCAGTTGGAAGGAGCTTATATTTATATTATGCTACTCTTTCTATCACTGAACATATTGTACTTGGGTACTTGTTTTTTCTTTTTTAGAAACATCATAATATAATAATACATACCACAAAGGTTTTATAAACCTTTTGTTAGATTTATTTAACAAAAGCTTGTAATTTAATAACATGTCCTACTGTGAATAAAATCTTTTTCAATTGTTTTGGTACCTTATGGCAGGTATATAGAATCTTACTGAATTTTTTAAAAAGTAAGCAATTGCCGGGTGGCGGTGGCGCACGCCTCTAATTCCAGCACTCAGGAGGCAGTGCCAGGTGGATCTCTGTGAGTTCAAGGCCAGCCTGGTCTACAGAGCGAGATTCAAGACAGGCACCAAAACTACACAGAGAAACCCTGTCTTGAAAAAACCCAAAGAGAAAAAGCAATTATTTGTGTGTGTGTGTGTGTGTGTGTGTGTGTGTGTGTGTGTGTGTGTGTGTATGTGTGTGAATGTGTGTGTGCAGACTGGAGGACAATTTCTTAGAGTTGATTCGCTCCTGCTAATATGTGGCTCCCTGAGATTGAACTTGGTTTATCTTGCTTGGTGACAGGCACTTCTAAGCCATCTCACTGGTCTGTCTACTGCATTTTAAAATTTACAATGAGCCTAGCAATCTTGCTGAATTCTTTGTGTTCTATAATTTGTATATTATATGATTATCTTGGATTTTCTAAGTAGAAATGATTCTGTAACTAACAATAGTTAGTTTTGTCCCTTTCTTTTCAACTCTTGTATTTCTTTTGTTCCTCTCTTACTGCACTATCTAGACCAGCCAGAACGATGCTAAAAATTAGGGGCAAGTCCTAAGTAATAAAACTATCACCAAGTAGTATGAACATTAAGCATTAAATTTAAAGCAAGTAGGTTTTTGATAGGGCTCTTCATCAATTTGAGGGCACTCCTTTTCTTTCAAGCTTGTTTGTCATAAATGACTGATGGATTTTTTTGAGTATAATTTTCGTGGATGTGCTGATACAGTTACATATTCCTATTCTTTAACCATTGACTAGTGATTTACATTAAATGACTTTCTTTTCCCTTTCTTCATCCCTACCACCCCGGAGCCAAACGCAGAACCTCCCTCCTCACACCTGCTAATTAAGGGCTCTGAGCCCTTACATCCCCAGCTCTTTTTTCACTTCTCATTTTGAAACAGGCTGGCTTTGAACTAACTTACTCTGTGGCTCAAGCAGGCCTTGAACTTGCAATTCTCCTTTCTTAACCTCTTCAGTAGCTGGAATGACAGGCCTGTGTCACCATGCCCTACTACATTAAATGATTTTCTTTCCAAAGACTGTTTTTTATGTCTTTGTGCTTTGAAACATTCATAAATTGCCCATTGTCTAGAAAAAAAGTCAAGCTGTGTGGTGGTGGCACACGCCTTTAATCCCAGCACTTGGAAGGCAGAGGCAGGCAGATCTCTGTGAGTTTGAGACCAGCCTGGTCTACAGAGCGAGTTCCAGGACAGGCTCCAAAACTACACAGAGAAAGCCTGCTGTGGGGTGATCCTCCTGTATGCAGTGAATATGTATTGGTTAATAATAAAGCTGTTTGGCCTATAGCAAGACAGGATAAAGTTAGGTGAGACAATGAAGTAGGGTGGAGTTGAGAGAGACAGAGAGAGCTGCCCAAGAAGCAAGATGCTAGAGGACCAGTAAAGCCATGGGCTACATGGCAATACATAGATTAATAGAAATGGGTTAATTTAGAAGTAAAAAGCTAGTTAATAATAAGCCCAAGCTATTGGCCTAACACCTTATAAGTAATATAAGCCTCTGAGTGGATATTTGGGGACTGGCAGGAGGGAGAGGAAATGTCTGTTTACAAAACCCTGTCTCAAAAAAGAAAAAAAAAGTTCAACCGTCTTTACTCAAACTCCAGATATTTTTCAAATCATCTGTATCATTTTCTAACTTCATTCCAGCTAGGCTCATTTACTCATTAACTACCTGCTGTGGGATGATCTTTCTGTATGCTGTGAATATGTGTTGCTCTTGTTAGTTGATAAATAAAGCTATTTTGGCCTATAGCCAGGCAGAATAAAGCTAGGTGGGAAAGCCAAACAGAGATACAGGGAGAAGAAGGCAGAGTCAGGAAGACGCTATCCAGTTGCCCAAGGAACAAGATGTTGGAAAACCAGTAAGCCACAGGCCATGTGGTGATGCATAGATTAATAGAAATGGGTTAATTTAAATGTAAGAGCTAGCTAGTAATAAGCCTGAACCATCAGCCAAATATTTATAATTAATATAAGCCTCTGAATGATTATTTGGAAATAGCTGTGGGATGGGGCAGGACAGAGAAAAGCCTCCAGTTATATATACCCTTAACCTTTTCCCATTTCCACACCTATGCCTTGCCTCACAGGGAGCACAATTTTAATCCAGAGGAGACACTGTATATTTTTTAGTTTAACTCCTTTAGTTTTCTGAAAAATAATTAGCCATCGAAGAGTTTTAAGGCAAAGATTAACATAATCCATATACATTTTATTCTATGATTACTATAGTTTCTTTGTGGAGAATGAATTGTAGGAGGTCAGCGAGATGGCTGAGTGAGTAAGGTGCTTGCAGCCAAGGCTGATAATATGAGTTTGATCCCTAGAACCCACATGGTGGAAGGAGAGGGCCAACTCCTGATAGTTGTGCCCTGATCTCCATACTCATGCTGTGGCACACACATACACACACACACACACACACACACACACACACACATACACACACACACACACACACACACACATACACATACATACACACATATGCACGCACATACACACATACACACACATGCACAAACACACTAAATGTATAAAAATTAAAATAATGGAAAAATTAGTTAAGCAGCAATTATAATAGTCCAAATAATAGATTGTGGTGACATGGAATAGAGTGGTAGCTATAAAGATGAAAATATTTAGACAAGATAGAGATGTGTGTCTATGTGTGTGTATGTACATATATACCATATATATGTATGTATATATACACATATTTGGTTGTAGTATTTATATAACTTGTTAACGATACACACACACACACACACACACACACACACACACACACACACACAAAGTGCATGCCTGATGCCCAAAGAGGTCATAACCCTTGGAATTGGAGTTACATATGGTTGTGAGACACCATGTGGATACTGGAATTGAACTCAGGTCCTCTGGAAGAACAACAAATGCTCTTAACCACCTAACCATCTCTCTAGCCAAAACTTGTTAAAGAACGGATGTCAGGACCAAGAAGGAAGAAGTGAGGCTAACTCCCAGACATGGGGCTCTACAAATGGTTTGGGTGTAGAACTGAAATTGTCTAGGCCCTAGACTCTAGGGGAACAATGGGGACTAATGGGAATTGGCAGGAAAAAGTAGGGGGCAGGGAATTATGGGGGAGATATACTCAATACATACTTGTATGAAAATATCCTTATACAACACAGAGACATGTGCAATGAATATATATAATGAAACTTTAAAATTGAAACTTCTCTCTGTGAGAGCAGATGGACTTCTTTACTCCTGCCTATGGAGTTCATACAGTCACATCTCTATATAGATTTACTGTACAACACAGCTTCTCGAACTGTGGGTTGTGAACCATATGGGAAAAATGCCAATAGTAAAAGGTTTCTAAGACGCAATGACTGAAAACTTATTCAAGATCAGACAATGAATCCAAGGTGGTTTGGGCAGCACTCAGCCATGTCTCACCTGGTGATTTCATGGCAGCCTTGGTTTTGAGCATAAGACATGTGCATTTTGCACTGTATGTGTTGTCAAGACATGAAACACAAGCGAACATGGAATCTCTTGGTTTGGGTTTAGGAATATTGTATGCTGTGGACTGTAGCATATGACATTTCACTGTGCACATTAAGTTTTCTGTTCTTAAAGAAACACCATAGTTTTATTATAGAAAACAAAGACTTTCAATATTTTCTTATCACCTTCTTTCATTATGCAAAAGTCAAACCAGTGTATCTTTATATTGTATTGTGTTATAATATTTAATTTTCAACATTGTTGTTTAAGTTACTGACTTGAATCTCATAAAAACATCATTATTAATTTTGGCTTGGTTTAAGAGCAATAATTTCTGAATGTCCCTGAACATACTTCTCCCGTTTTACACTACCCATTAGGTCAGTGTCTTCAGCATTGGTGATTATAAACTCAAACTATCAATCAATTCTTACCAACATTCCCACAGAATCAATGTTCAGCCAAGATTCAATTATTTATGTAAAAATAAACAACTACATTTATCTCAGTATGTAAATCCACTTCTATCTTTACTAAGTGGTCAAATTATATATATATATATATATATATATATATATATATATATATATATATATATATATATATATATGTTGTTCTAAGATAAATTTCTTTTCTTTTTTAAAAAATTTTATTTTATTTTATTTTACAATACAATTCAGTTCTACATATCAGCCATGGATTCCCTTGTTCTCTGCCCTCCTGCCCCCCCACCTTCCCCCCAGCCCACCCCCCACTCCCACCTCCTCCAGGGCAAAGCCTTCCCCACAGACTGAGATCAACCTGGTAGACTCAGTCCAGGTAGGTCCAGTCCCCTCCTCCCAGGCCGAGCCAAGCGACCCTGCATAGGCCCCAGGTTTCAAACAGCCAACTCATGCAATGAGCACAGGACCCGGTCCCACTGCCTGGATGCCTCCCAAATAGATCAGGCCAATCAACTGTCTCACCCATTCAGAGGGCCTGATCCAGTTGGTGACCCCTCAGCCATTGGTTCATAGTTCATGTGTTTCCATTTGTTTGGCTATTTGTCCCTGTGCTTTATCCAACCTTGGTCTCAACAATTCTTGCTCATATAACCCTCCTCTTTCTCGATAATTGGACTCCCGGAGCTCCACCCGGGGCCTAGCCGTGGATCTCTGCATCCAGTTCCCTCAGTCATTGGATGGGGTTTCTAGCACGATGATTAGGGTCAAATTTTATATATATAAAATTTCTTTACAATTTATTATCAGTAAACATTTGGGGATTCATAAACATTTTCTAAGGCACAAATTGGTTGCAAGTAGAATCAATTTAAGAAGCCTTGCCACAGAGTATCCATTGATAGAGAAAAAAAAGAAATTTCTCGCCCCGTTATGGCTACTCTTCTCATCTATTCCCACAATTTCCTGCTGAAACAAGTGGCCTCAATGGTAGCTACTGATTGGTCAAAGATGGGCATGCACTTACCTTATGCAATCAATCCATACACCAGTTGACAGTAAAGGAATTGGCTTGTGTAATAGTCTCTGCTCGACATGAGTGTTGATAATTAACTTGCTCAATAGTTTTTCTTTCTGAAATCAAATACTTTTATTGCCAGAAGAAAGGAGACAACATAAAATGAGGCACAGCATCCCCTTGTTAATAAGGAGCCAAATTAAAGATTTATAGTTTGTTCAGATGAGAGGGTGCCAAAGTGAGTGGTCCTTAAATCTTTTATCAGAAGAACATAGGTTGAAAATTACCTTATGGTGAGCAAATAATATATATTCCTCTGAGGCAGAGTTTGGTTACATATCCTGGGCTGCCTTGTAACTATGTGATCTAGGCTAGCCTCAAACTTTTCTTGCCTCAGTTTCCCCAGTCCTGGGATTATATGCCACCACATCCAGTGAGAAAATCTTTTTATCCCTCTACAAACATTTAAATAGGACTTATAAATTTGGCAATATGGAGTGTGCTGGCTAGTTGTATGTCAACTTGACATAAGCTAAAATCATTGGAAAGAAGGAACCTCAGTTAAGAAAATGCCCCCACTTGACTGGCCTGCAGACAAGCCTGTGGCACATTTTCTTAATTAGTGATTGATGGGTGAGTGTCTTAGGATTTCTATTGCTGTGAAGACACACCATGATCATGGCAACTCCTATAAAGGAAAACGCTTGATTGGGGTGGCTTACAGTTTCAGAGGTTTAGTTCATTATCATCGTGGTGGGACATGGCCGTGTGCAGGCAGACATGGTGCTGGAACTGAGAGTCCTATGTCTTGATTGTTTAAGGCAACAGAAAGTGGACTGAGACACTGGGTGTGGCTTCAGCAGAGATGAGACATCCAAGCCCTCCTCCACAGTGACACACTTCCTCCAACAAGGCCACACCCACTCCCACAAAGCCACACCTTTTAATAGTGCCACTCTCTTTGTGGAACATTTTCTTTCAAGCCACCACAGGGAGGGCTCAGCTCACTGTGGGTGGGGCCATCCCTAGGCTGGTGATCCTAGGTTATATAAGAAAGCAGGCTGAGGAAAGCCATGAAAATCAAGCCAATAAACAGCACTCCTCCATGGCCTCTGCATCAGCTCCTACCTCCTGTTTCCTGCCCTCCTGACTTCCTTCAGTGATGAACAACATGTGGAAGTATAAGTCAAATAAACCTTTTCTTCCCCAGCTTGCTTTTGGTCATGGTGTTTCACTGCAACCTAAGTAATCCTAACTAAAACAATCAGGATGTGTATACCTTTTCTAAACAATGGAATAAGTTCCTCCTCCCCTTAAAGACCAGACTATCACACATGGACAGTTTCAATGAAAATTTGTTACTCATATAAGGGGATGCAAGTGTCAGAGGGTCGGTCGGGTCCAAACTGGCTTTGCATGCATGCACAATAAGGCAAACTGTGTCCTCTGGGTGAACTTTTAGGGAGAATCCCCTAGTTGCCATCTTATGCCTATGCATAATCAGGCATGCATATGATTAAAGTTACATGCATTATGGGAAGGGACATGTGTAGTGAACAAAGTCTTACACAGTCAAAATCTATTAACCAAAATGGAGAACCACCCACACTATACCTCTTAGCAACCAAACTCCTCCCTTTGAACTCCATAAAAGGAGTCACAAACACTAATCAAACAACTGGGCCCCTTGAGTATCTTCAGTCCTGGGCTGGCTTTACCAGCTACTCTCTTGCAGCATGTCCCACCTGTTAAAATCTTTTAAATCTTCAATTCTCTCTGCTGGGACTGAACCTAGGTTCAGTCTGTGTGCGCTTTTATTTCATTCTTGAATAAGAGCACGGAAACACTCGATTCAGACCCTGAAGGCCATTTGGTAGCAAAAATACAATTTAATCATCGTTTGAGTTACTTAAATATCAGATATGATTCTTGGGTATGTGCAGAGAAGGTTTGCTGCTGCCAATTGTTTGTTTATTTGATCAGTGGCAAGCCCAGGGTGGCTTTGAACTTGACACAATTCTGTTTCAGCTTCCCGAATGTTAAGATTACAGGTATGCACTGCTACACATGTCCTGAAGAAAGAACTTTTTGCCGTCTTGACTTATAACTCTAAGGGTATAGAGCGAGATTTATTTTATTATTGGCACATGTTGCTTTTTAGTCACACAGGGAAATGCTAAAAGCAAGAGTTGTCGGATAACGGAAGAGGAAACGGGACGACACCGAGAAATAGTCTGAGAAAAGAAATTCTTTGGACTGTTCAAGGACTCCTGTCAGGATAATTGGTTCACTGTTTAGAAAAAAGTCTTTTTCTTCATCATCCTTCTCCACATACATTAAGCAGGGGAAAAATATCTCCAGGGGAAACTCTTCTAAGTACAGGGCAGGGAGAAAAGCCTTGGGGGAAAGCTCTGTGAAAAAAACAAACAAAAACCCCAAACAAACAAACAAAACAAAACAAAAACCACCAAAAAGAAACTATGGGCCAGCAAGATGGCTCACTGGTCGGGCGGTGGTGGCGCACGCCTTTAATCCCAGTACTCGGGAGGCAGAGCCAGGCGGATCTCTGTGAGTTCGAGGCCAGCCTGGGCTACCAAGTGAGTTCCAGGAGAGGCGCAAAGCTACACAGAGAAACCCTGTCTCGAAAAACCAAAAAAAAAAAAAAAAAAAAAAAAAAAAAAAGATGGCTCACTGGATAAAGGCACTTGCTGCAAAACCTGATGATCTGAGTTCAAATCCTTCTACCCACGTGGTGAAAGAACCAACTCCTACAAGTTCTCCTCTGACTTCCACACGTGTGCCCCTCCTCACATTCATGCAAAAGACACAAATAATTACAGAGATGTAGTTAGAATTGCTTTGAAATATTTTGGGTCTGCTTATGTCTAAAAATGATTTCTTGTTTATCTAAAATCAAATTTATCTAAGCATCCTTTCTATTTTTAGTGCTGAGAATCAAACCCAGGACCTTGTTTGGGGTAAGTGTGTTAGGCAGGGTTCTCTACAAGAACAGAACTGCTGTGCGTGTGTGTGTAGAAAGGAATTCATTAATTTGCCTTTCACAAGAGAGAATGTGTAGTCCAACAATAGCCTGCATACCCGAAGAAGCCAAACCTGGTGGCTTCTCAGCCCATGAAGCTGGACACCTCAGTGGGTCCATTCTGATCCTGAAGACCTAGAAGATTCCTGAAGCATCACTGATCTTCAGTCCAGGTTGGGATGCCAAAACTCTTTATCCTCGGACTTCTTTCTAACTGGACCATCCCTTGGAAAGTGCTGCACCTTCTGAAGAAGGACTTTCTCTCAGTTTATTTCATAAACCCAAACATCCTGTATCTTTTTTCTTTCTTTCTTTTTGAGACAAGTTCTCACTGTGTAGCTCTGACTGGACTGGAAGTCAAATCTCTCTATATAGACCAGGCTGACCTCGAACTCACAGAGCTCTGCCTCTGCCTCCTGAGTGCTGGGATTAAAGGCCTGTACTATCACAGCTGGCCTAGCATATCTGGAAAACTTACTTTCTAGATTTGTGGGCACCCTCTAAGACTCTCACGGTCCTTTGGAGCTAGCCTACAAGCGTGTGAGTTTGGCTTTGCTTTCAGGAGACCCACACAGTGAGGCAGATGGGTGAAGCAGAGTCATCATGGACTTCTGGGTGTTCACAAGATGAAGTTGGTGGTAGCAGTGCATGGGGAAACCTCTTTTATAACAAGGCCTAAGACCACTGCAGGTACAACTCTACAGAATGTCATTTATCTATACTTTGATAGCCCCCCCCCACTACATTTTGATTTTGATCCAAGGGCTCAGTATATAGTCTTATAGCCATGGCTAGCCTGGAACTCACACAAGACCGGCCATAAACTTAAAATAATGCTCCTGTCACTGTCTCCTCAGTGCCGTTGGGATTATAGGTATGGCTCTGTGACTTGTTTGAGGTATCCTTTCTGGTAACTTAGCCCTCCACATCAGTCTGGGAAAGACTCAAGATCCTTTAGTAAACTACTCTGCTCAATGTCCCCCAATCAGGCTTGTTATTTGGGCCTAAGAACTCTGACTGATGCACAATGGATCAGACCCATAAAAACATGTAAGATACCTGTTCTAAGAGTCCATGGCAATGTACATTTTATAACACTGACAATATTTTGTATGCAAGATGTTCACCTAAGATTCAATTTAGAACACTGAGCAATTAGCAGCAATTTAAATCTCTGACATCAAAGGGAGGGATGAATACATTTTGGTACATTTACATACTGGGACACTGATGTAGTCATTAATCAGAATCATTAGAGGATTCTTTAAGGACATGGGAAAATGCTATAATGTTAAGTGATAAAATTGAGATAATTTATTTATGTGATCCATTACATAAATGAAGTCAGAGAAAAATCTGGAAGAAAATATGACAAAATAGGTTGTTTTCTTGTTTTTTTCCTCCCAATAAGAGCTACCAAAACAAACAAATAAATAAAAAAAAACACCCCACTACCACCACCAAAACAATAAACAGCCTTTGCTCTAGTCATACTGAATGACCAATATACCACAGCAGACTTTTCCACCGTGCAAACCCTTGGTGACTTCTCCAGGCATGGGGATTGCAGGAGCACGGCTTTCTCAAATTAGGCCAGGGGGCAGAATTGCTCTCTGCTCCTTTCTGTATCATTCATAAAAGAATTTCTTTGGATTGTGATATGGCTCAGCAGTGAAGACACCTGCTGCCAAGCCTGGCGACCTGAGCTCAATCCCCCAGGACCCACATGGTGAAAGGAGAGAGCTGAATCCTGCAAGTTGTCCCCTGACTTTCACATGCACACCATGGCACATGGACACTTACTCCCACACAAGACAAACAAACAAATATAAAAGGAAATTAACTTTTGGGGGAGTACCGCAAAGCCCTTAGGGCAATGTTGCACTTATTGACTATAAACATTTGGTTTCCACTTGTCAAAGAGCCTTTCAATTCCTTTTGGGAATTCCTCTTATATAAGGTGTATCCATGAACACATAAATGAACAACATAAATCTGGTTGATATCATAAACATGATGATTTTAAATAAAGTCTGCTTGTCATTGAAAATAAGTGAGCCCAGCCAAGGACTGGACACGATGGGAGGAAGACAGTCATATGTAAGGGGCATCTTTCAGGACTGCCGACTTATCAGACGGCAATTAACTTGCAGTGGAATTTTTATAGCAAACTTGGAAGTTAGGGGTGTGGCTCAATGATAGAATGTTCCAGGTTTAATCCTCAGCATCACAAATCCAAACAAAAAACTTGGTTATACAGTGGAATAGAAAGCAAGCATTGCATAGATTTTGTCAACAAAACCTGAAACTTGAACAAAACTTGGTGCTCGCAGCAGCACTTATACTTTGTCATAGGCAGGCATACATTTTCTTCCTGGATCTGAACATCTCGCTGAGAGGCTCACTGAGAATGAGGGCCATTTTCTTTATCAAGTTAAGATTCTTTCAGTGGCCCAACGGTGGTGGATCTGAACTCAGGTTTTCATGTTTACACAGAAAGCTCTTATCATTGAGCAATCTCTCCAAGCCCCTTTAAAAATTGCATACATTTTTTGTACTCAGTGACGGGTCTTATAGACCCTCTGAAAAAAAAAAAAACAACAAATGAACAAAAAAGAAAAAAAACTAAAAATGGGCCAGGCAGTGGTGATGCACACCTTTGATCCCAGCAAGGCTTGCAGGTGGATCTCTGAGTTGGAGGCCAGCCTGGTCTACAGAGCGAGTTCTAGGACAGCCAGGGCTACACAGAGAAACCCTGTCTTGAAAGAAAAAGCCATAAAAGCATTATTCAGTGTAGCTAAGGAAATGAGCAGCAATGATTTCTTTATTCCCGTCAAAACTTGTGTAATGATTTTTCGCCTTTGCCTGCTTGGTTGGTGTCCTGGAGCTTTTGTGAAAGACAGACATGTTTCTATCCGACTTTACTTGATGACAATGGAAATCAAGTGTAGGCATCAAGGTCCTTCTTATCCAGGCTTTCCAGATCCATTCTGAGGTTGCAGAGTCAACATCTAAACTCCAGCTTATAGGCTCCCCTTTCAGAATCTCTTAAACTGGCCGTGGTGATATTGTGTTCCCCAATATATTGTGCACCCTAATAAACTTATCTGGGGTCAGAGAACAGAACAGCTACTAGACAGAGACAGAGGCCAGAAAATGATGGCACTCACACCTTTAATCCTAGCATTCCAGAGGCAGAGATCCATTCCGGTCTCTGTGAGTTCAAAGCCACACTGGAAACAGCCAGGCATGGTGACACACACCTTTAATCCCAGGAAGTGATGGCAGGAGGCAGAATGGTATATAAGGCGTGAGGACCAGGAACTAGAGGCTGGTTAAGCTTTTAGGCTTTTAGCAGCAGTTCACCTGAGATCCATTTGGATGAGAGAGAACTCAGAGGCTTCCAGTCTGAGGAAACATGATCAGCTGAGGAATTGGCGAGGTGAGGTTAGCTGTGGCTTGTTCTGTTTCTCTGATCTTCCAGCATTCACCCCAATACCTGGCTTCAGGTTTGTTTTTATTAATAAGACCTTTTAAGATTCGTGCTACAACCGGCTTTGGCCCTTTACTAATATTTCCTTCCTAACTTTCACAGTGACCCCCTGCTCTACAAAATGATTTCAGGACATTCGTGACAGGACTGTGAAGTACTGGCCTTCCAGACAGAAGTGGGTGCTGTAGCACTCCGACAGAAACAAAGACAGAGAGTCCCAGAGTCAGAGCCAACCTGGGCTACCTTGTGAGACCTTGTCTCAAGAAAGAAAAACAAACACAGACATTCAGAATAACCCACAAGCTTCAAGAATATGAGTTTTACAAATCCCACCATATATCCATTGCCCAGATCCACATGTTATTACCACTACAGCCCGTTCATCCCAGCATGTTCTCTCTCAGCCGTTACAGTTTTTGGAACCCCTTGCATTCTCCATTATTTATGGGCCTTAAATACCTTAATGAATATTTTCTAAGAAGGATGTTCTGATACACAACCACAGAAACGACCGACTTCAACTTAATATTGATACAATGATTTAATCGAGTTGAATCTCCACATTCCAGTTTTGTCTAGTTACCCAATCGGTGTCCTTCATAGCATTCCCTCCCTCACCCTTTACAGGATCCAGCCTAGAATCAGGAATGCATATAACTGTCACGTGGCTTCAATCTGGACACATTTCTGCAGATGTTATCCTTTATAACCTTGCTATTTTTGATGAATGCAATCCCCAGGTCCCTCCTCTTTTTCCCACCCAATAAAATGTCCTTTGCTTCTGATTTTTCTTAGCATCCTATCATGATTAGACTCAGGTGATACCATCTCAGCTAAGATTGAATCGGAGTGCCTCACACATGCTATGGAACTGCTCTGCCATTGGCTTGCTTTATATTCCCAGCATTTTATATTATGTGCTTTTTTTGAGGCACCATCTCAAACTTATGATCCTCCTGCCTCAGTTTCCCAGGTATTAGGATTACAGGCATTCACCACCAGACCTGGCTACTTAATTTATTACACAAATGATGTTGGGTCATCCATCTGTTCCTTATTGGTGATGTTAATTTTAATCATTTGGGCAGATGACATTTGCATTGGTCACTGCTTACTGTTTGCTGTGCAATTAGCTTAATAAGTATTGCTTCAAACAGAGTAGGATTATTATGCAGTCTTAAAATTTGGATTATATATATATATATCACATAGTGTGTGTGTGTAAAATATGTGTGTATGTGTGCATGAGAGTGAATGTGGGGATCAGAGAGTGACCTTAGAGTGTTGGTCCTTGCCTTCCATTTGTGCCAGAGTAGCTGGTCTGTGGGTTTCTGGTGATTATTGGCTCTGCCTGCCATTTTGCAGTAGGAGCTTTGGGACTGGAGATGCATACCACTTGGCCTGGCTTTCAAGGTTTTATAAAAAGTATTTTATTTTTTATGTATTTGTTTTGCCTGCATATATGTCTGTGCACCATGTGCATGCGTGGTGGCTATGGAGGTCAGAAGAGGGCATCAGATCCCCTGGAACTGGAGTTACAGATGTTTATGAGCTGCTGTGGGGTGTGTGTGTGTGTGTGTGTGTGTGTGTGTGTGTGTGTATGTGTGTGTGTGTGTGTGTGTCTGTGTGTGTGTATGTGTGTGTGTATGTGTGTGTGTGTATGTGTGTGTCTGTGTGTGTGTGTCTGTGTGTGTGTGTATGTGTGTGTGTGTGTATGTGTGTGTGTGTATGTGTGTGTGTCTGTGTGTGTGTGTCTGTGTGTGTGTATGTGTGTGTGTCTGTGTGTGTGTGTCTGTGTGTGTGTGTCTGTGTGTGTGTGTGTGTGTGTGTGTGTGTGTGTGTGTGTGTGTGTTTAGAACTGAACCCAGGTTCTCTACCAGCGCATCAAATACTCGCAGCTGCTGAGCCATCTCCCCAGCCCCTTCGGCCTGCCTTTATATGGGCTCTGGGGCTCTGGGAGATCCTTACACTTGTGCTCTACACACTTTATCTCTCTCCCAATCCATGTTGTAGGATCTTTATAAAGATCAGTCTTTTCTGAATCGGTATTTACCCTGATGGTCACCGGATTCTGGCTTCCCAGTTCTGTCATTTCCTCCATACTCAACAACGAATCGTTTCGTAAGCAAGATCCTCCCTTACCTTGTTTTATTTCTTGAGCTATTATCTGGATATTATTAGTAGGGAATCATGGCTTTCTATTTTTTTTAAAGATTTATTTATTTATTATGTACACGGAAGAGGGCGCCAGATCTCATTACAGATGGTTGTGAGCCACCATGTGGGTGCTAGGAATTGAACTCAGGACCTCTGGAAGAGCAGTCGGTGCTCTTAACCTCTAAGCCATCTCTCCAGCCCAAGGCTTTCTATTTTTAATACTTCCCAGTGTACTACTCTACTTCATTTGGTTTTAGTTCTGCTTGTTCCATGTTTTAAACTATGAGCACTTGAAGCTGATTCATGCCCTTGTAATATACCTGTACCACTTATTTTGTGCACCTTGTAGTCTCTGGACCAACCTATGCCTACCTCACCATGCACTGGAATGAGCTAATTACCCTGGTGCCGTACCATCTTGGACTCCAGCTCAAAGTTCTTTTCTTTCTTTTTCTCTTTTTTATTTTTGTTTTTGTTTGTTTGTTTCGAGACAGGATTTCATTGTGTAGCCCTGGCTGTCCTGGAACTTGGTCTGTAGCTCAGGCTGGCCTCTAGATATCCAGCTGCCTGCCGCTGCCTCCCAGGTGCTGGCATTAAATGTGTGCATCACCACCACCCGGCTAGCTCTAAGTTCTTATTAGGTAACTGGGCAAAATTATTTTCAACATCAATCTTACAAACACCAAGATTATGTTTGTTGAATTTCTATGGAAAACTGCTTTTCTGGAAATACAAGGTATTTTTGAAGAGAGTAATGGCAAACAAAGTTGATTAGAAAGTTGTCCAGAGTGCCAGAAATTTCTGTGCTGATCAAATGGGGGAGCCATGAAGTTTCTGATAGGAATTCTCAAATGTAAATTCTAATAAAGAGAATGAGAAGTCCATGTGAATGTCAAGCCTTAATAAACACTGCATTTATGGATGTATTGATTGAAAACATTCCAGACACACACATGCACACACATATGCTTTCTCCATATGAAAAAGGAAATTATGTAAAACACCTCCCTCACATTTTCTTTGGTTAATACAGGATCTTAGATGAATACAAATAAAAACTCACAGAAATCAGAAATCTCAATTTCCTTTTGTCCTCCACGGACCAGCCATTTCTTCTGCTTCCTATTTCCTTTCTAAGACTGATTGCAAAGAACACAGGAATTTGGTCCGAGCCTCTTCTCCTCTCCCCGGCCACCCTCTAGTGGAAGTGAACTGAAATTAGGCAGCGGCCCATAAACAGCAGAGAAAAAGAAGTAACTAAGTTCTCAACCTGTGGCTCGACCCCCCAGAGACCATCAGAAAACACAGATATTTACATTAGGATTCCTAACAGTAGCAAAATTACAGTTATGAAGAAGTAGCAACGAAAATAATTTTATGACTGGGGGTCACCACAACATGAGGAACTGTATTAAAGGGTCACGGCATTAGGAAGGTTGAGAACTCATGAATTAGGAGAACCAGGTAAGAGCTCACCAATGAGAGTTGGGAAAACTTGAAAGGTTTTTATGTTTACTCTCATATTTTTTTGTGGTCAAGGAAAAGGGAAGCTATTTGCTCAAAGGCAGAAAGCTAATAGCAGAGCACTCATATGTACTATCATTTTGAAGATATTCTTAAGCCAGTCACTTGGGAGGTGGAGGCAGGAGGATCAGAAGTTCAAAGTCAGCATCTGCTTCATAATAAATTCCAGGTCAGACCTTGTCTCAAAAACAACAAAAAATGCTTGCCTGAAAATTTTTCCATTGTTTGTCATGAGGTCGGGTCCCCATCCTCTCTACCTGAGGTCTGCAGTAGAACCACTCTCCCTTGATAACCTCTTGTAGTGAGGCTGCCCATCCTCCTTTAAAATTGTGCAGCCAACCTCGGAAGACATCTTGCAGAGGGGCTGAGCTGTCTGACGACTTCTTGCAGCAGACCCAGACACTCAACTTCGATGACTTCTTAAAGACTGGCCTGCTTTCCTCTGATGACTTCTGAGGTCCTACGACAGAGCCAGGCAGCATGCTGACCTCCTCTGATGATAACCTTCAGAGGGACTTCCCTGTTTGATGATGTCTTATAGCAGAGACAGTAGCCTTGTTATTTGTTTATTTTATTTTATTTATATGAGTGCTTTGTTTTCATCCATACCAGAAGAGGGAATCAGATCGCATTATAGATCATTATGAGCCACCATGTAGTTGCTGGGAATTGAACTCAGGACCTCCAGAAGAGCAGCCAGTGCTCTTAACCGCTGAGCCATCTCTCCAGCCCAACAGTAGTCTTTTTGGATGGTGTCTTACAGGCTGGCCTGCCCTCCTCTGATGACCTCTTCTAGAGAGCCTGTCCTTGAAGGTGACATCTTAAAGGCTGGTCTGTTCTTCTCTAAGGACGGCTTCATAGGGGACACACTTTTTTGGGTAAAGATTTATCTTTATTATTTTAATTATGTGCATGTGTGTAGGAGGTATGTGCACATGAATGCAAGGGCCTACAGAGATCAGAGATGTGAGGACTTGTAACAACAGGCAGTTGTGAGGCACCTGACGTGGGTGCTGGAATTGAACTCAGGTCCTCAGGAAGAGCAGTGTGTGCTCTTAACCACTGAGCCATCTCTGTAGCCCTGGGCACACCCTTTTTGACAAAAATAGCAGCAGAGCAAGGTACCACCCCCAATGATGTCTTTTTTAAAATATTTATATTTTATAATTAACTTAATTTCACATATCACCACGGATTCCCCCGTTCTCCCACCACCACCCCCGCCCTCCCCCCAATCCACCCCCCATTCCCACCTCCTCCAAGGCAAGGTCTCCCCTGGGGATTCAGCTCAGCCTGGTAGACTCAGCCAAGGCAGGTCCAGTCCCCTCCTCCCTACACCCAGGCTGAGCAAAGTGTCCCAGCATAGGCCCCAGGCTCCAAAAAGCCAGCTCATGCACCAAGGACAGGTCCTGGGTCCACTGCCTGGGGGCCTCTCAAACAGTTCAAGCTAATCGACTGTCTCACTTATCCAGAGGGCCTGGTCCAGTTGGGGGCTCCTCAGCTCTTGCTTCACAGTTCATGCGTTTCCACTAGTTTGGCTATTTGTCCCTGTGCTTTTTCCAATCTTGGTCTCAACATCTCTCGCTCATACAGTCCCTCCTCTCTCTTGCTGATTGGACTCCCGGAGCTCCACCTGGGACTCGGCCTTGGATCTCTGCATCCGCTTCCATCAGTCACTGGATGAGAGTTCTATCATGACAGTTAGGGTGTTCGGCCATCCGATCACCAGGGGTTACCAGGGCTGGAGAGATGGCTCAGCCGTTAAAGGCTAGGCTCACAACCCAATGATGTCTTAAAGGAGCTCCTGACCTTCCCTGATGATGTCTTCCAGAAAGAAATCCCTGTTTGATAACATCTAGCAACAGAGTCATTTTTGATGATGTCTTTCAGGGAGCTTGCTCTGATGACATCTTGCAGAGGGTCCACCCTGTTTGATTTTGTCTTATAACGAAGTCATCTGCTAGTCTCGGACGACTTCTTAAGGCTGGCCTGCCCTCCTCTGATGACCTTCACCCTCCTTGATGTCGTCATGCAGCAGAGCCAGCTACCATCCCGAGGGGATGTTTTCCAGTGGTGACACCTGTTGATGACAACGGCGCCGGGCACCCTGCTTGTTAATGCGGTGCTGTTGAGTCACCCACCTTCCCTTAGTGACAGCCTGGGGCCTATGCAGGGACACTCCGCTCAGCCTTGGTGCAGAGAGGAGGGGACTGGACCTGCCTCAACTGAATCTACCAGGCTGGGCTGACTCCCCAGGGGAGTCCTTGCCCTGGAGGAGGTGGGAATGGGGGGAGGATTGGGGGGAGGGTAGGGGGGGCCGGGAGGAGGAGGGAGGACAGGAGAATCCGTGGCTGATATGTAAAATTAAATTAAATTATAAAATAAAAAAAGTAACGTCTTGCCGCCAAGGGGCCACACACCCTCCTTCACTGACTTTTTGCAGAGGGAGCCCTTTGATGGTTCCCTGAGGTTGACCACCCTCCTAAGCTGCTCTCCAAGCTGAGACTTCACCTCCCCTTGCTTTCCATCTTCCTGATGTGTTTAGTTGTTGTCTGTCTATTCAGTTTAGTTTTCTTTTTAAAAGTCCAGCCTGACTGTCCCAGCCATTTGACACCCCCGGCATTTGAAAGCAGAACGTTTTTTACATTTTTTGATGTTTTGTCCATGGATATTCAGAAATTCATTTTTTTAGGAATGAGGTGGGCAATCAATAGTTACTCCAAAACACTATGACTTCATCTTATCCACATTTTATCTCCTGTTTTTGTTTTTTTGAGACAGGATCTCACTCTGTAGTGCAGGCTGTATCTCAAACTCACAATTGCCTTGCCCCAGGCACCTAAATGCTGGCATTCAGGCATGTACAATCAGGCCTAACTCAATTCTTTTTAAGACTGTTGAACAGAGAAGTGATTAACAAAAATTGTCATCCAAACAGATGTAAGTTGAGGAAGATGGTCTCAATCCAAGTGATAGTATTGTGAATTCAGAGGAATTTATATATAAGTCTGAATACAGGATGTAATTATAAATATATATGACTTTCAGGTCCACAAAATATAGACTTTCTAGTTGTCAATTTAGAGGGAAGTGTTTTAAGTAGCCTATTTAAATAAGAGACTTGAAATGCCCTTTACAATTATTTGAGAATATCACACATATACAATGAAATATGTATACCCTCCATTTGCCTCCCCAACTCTCTCATATTACCTCCCAGCATCTCTCCCTCTTAGGGTATCTATTGCTGTGAAGAGACACCATGATCATGGCAACTTTTACAAAGGAAAACTTTTCACTCGGGTGGCTTACGTTTCCAGAGGGTTAGTCCATTATTATTATGGTGGGACACGGCAGTGTGCAGGCAGACATGGTGTGGAGAAGTAGCTGAGTTTTACATCTTGATATGCAGGCAACAGGAAGTCGTCTGTCTTACTAGGTGTGGCTTGAGCATATACAAGACCTCAAAGCCCACCCTCACAGTGACACATGTCCTCCAACAAGGTCACACTTAATAGTGCCACTCCCTATGCGCTTATGGGGGCCAATTGCATTCAAACCGCCACACTCTCCTAACTTCACATCTTTTTTTTTGCTAACTTACGAAGTCCAGCTAATGCTGTCCACACGTGCATGGATGTGGGGCATCCACTGGAGCAGGGCAAACTTACAAGTGGTTACATCCTCAGAGAGCAACGCTTTTCCCTTCCCCAGCAGCATCAATTGCCATCAGCTCCTCAGTAAGAGGTGTGATCATGTACATGGACATTTTGGCTGACTTGATCTTGTGTAGGTGTGGGTAACCACAGCTGGTGTGACTTCATGAGTGCAACAGTCATGAAGTTGGGCAGATTTTGGTATCTGTGTATCAGGAGTGGTGATCTCTAAATGATATAGTACCCTGTTGTTGGTATATAAATGTACCAAACACTTTGTTTTCCTTAATGATTTAGAGTTTGATTTGATCTTGTGGTCTAAGGCATCACATTGCTTTATGAGGTCTGTGTTTAACAAGAGCAGTAGCACTTTTCCACACTCAGTCCTTTTCCTGATCGTTGTTTCATCTTCAAAAGACTCCTTTGAGGGAATCACCAGGCGACTGCTACAGCTCTTGTCCAGGCCACTACTAGCTCTTGCCTGGATTACTGCAATGTTCTAAGTGGTTGCTCAGTAACCCTCTTTTTTAAATAAAAGGTTTGCTTTTACTATTTTTAAGTGTGTGTGTGTGTGTGTGTGTGTGTGTGTGTGTGTGTGTGTGTGTACACCTGAGCGCAGATGCACAAAGAGGCCAGAGAGCTGTATCCATCTGGAGCTGGAGTTACAAGCAATTGTGGGACTTATTCCTCTTGAACCCTCTCTACCCACTGCCCTTCCCACCATGCAGCCTGTTCTTACAATTATGCCCCAATGGCCAAAAGCTCGCCTTTCCCCAGCCTGCCTTATCTTTTAAGTTCTGCCTCAGTAGGCTTCAAGATGCGTTGTTCAAAATAATTTCTGACACTTTTCTTAAAATCATGCACTTCATGGTATTGAACCTAGGTCCTTGTATCGTGTAGGAAAATACTCTACCATTGAGCTATATCCCCAGTTCTTTCTGGTAAATTAAAAAAATAGACACCTAAATGTTTATAACATGAGTGAAAATATCAAAAGACATGATTGTAGAATTTTTAAGTATCAAAGAAGAAATATTACATCATCTTTAGTGGAATCCTAATAGCATTATAAAGTTTTCCCACTTCTTTTTTTTTTTTTTTTTTTTTGGTTTTTCGAGACGGGGTTTCTCTGTGTAGCTTTGCACCTCTCCTGGAACTCACTTGGTAGCCCAGGCTGGCCTCGAACTCACAGAGATCCGCCTGGCTCTGCCTCCCGAGTGCTGGGATTAAAGGCGTGCGCCACCACCGCCCAGCGTTTTCCCACTTCTTAAATAGCTTTATTAAGACATATTTTTATATGTTATACTCTAGAAGTTTCACCATTACCATCATTCCTTTCCAATCATGACAAGTGCACATCCTCCCCTTACTTTGAATTTAAAGCCTTTCCTCTTCTCCCACAGTTTTGCCCTAATGCAAGTTATTTTCAAGAAATGTTCTTATTGATCATCCTGTAAGACTTCTTTGTTGAAAACAATCGATGAAAAACCTAGCTGGCACACAGGCGTGTGCACACACACACACAGACAGAGAGAGAGACAGAGACAGAGAAAGACAGAGAGAGACAGACAGACACACAGACAGAGAGAGACAGAGAGAGACAGAGACATAGAGGCAGACAGACAGACACACACACACAGAGGGGAGAGAGAGAGAGAGAGAGAGAGAGAGAGAGAGAGAGAGAGAGAGAGAGAGAGAGAGAGAGAGAAAGTCAGTCACTAGTCTTCTGGATTTTCATTTGTCCCTCAACCTTCTCTCCCTGCGGGTCTTCTGCAGTCATGTGCCATACTGAGCTGTGAGGATGGCTGAGAGCTATGAGTTTCTTTTGTCAATCACAAAAGGAGAGGAGAGAGAGAGTCTGATTGTTGCTCACTTTCTTGAGCAGCTGGATTTGGGGAAGTCTGAGGCCATGGAAGAATGTCCTGGAAATTGATCCTTCCCAGCCCTTTGTCCCTGAAGATGCCATACCTCCTCAGAAGATGACGTACTCAGCTGCTTCAGCCCAGGGTTCAAGTTAGGCGCTTATCGAATTTGCTGGGAAAGGCTAAGGCTACACATTCCAGACCCTGTTCCCAGTCGTTCTGAGTCCAGAGCTCTGGTGTTAGGCCCAGGACTCTGCATTCTAAACATTCCTCTTCTCCCTCTATCCTCTAGGTTTACTGTGCTGTGCTAGCTTGAGCTAGAAGATAAAATGTTGAGGCCAGTTTGCCTGCAGGGTGAGAGCACACAGCCCTATGTACCTGGGGTCAATTTTCTTAGCTCAGGACCCATGACAGGTCTCAGAATGAGGCTAAAGTGGCTGCCTAGTTAGGTCAATGTCACAAATACTCCTTCATGTTGGTTCCTGGCCCGATACACTCCTCAACAATGGCTTCTTGCACCAACCCCATACTTTTCCCTTCTTACACGGCAGAAGAGAGGCTCTCTATGATTGCTCATGTGGGATGGTTAGTCTGGCAGCTAAGAGTGTTATGTGTCTTGGAAGAATGACTGTATGCAGTGGTGTCCTAGCTGGCTGTCGAAACTTCCAAGCCATAAAATATAGCCATAATTAAAATTTTACGATTAATTTTTTAATTACATGTAGTTACTTGTGTATGTACATATGGAATTGTGTGCCATGTGCCATAGTGTGTGAGGTCATAAGACAACTTCTGAGTTGGTTCTCTCCTACCATGTGAGGCCTGGAACTCAAACTTAGGTTGTCAGGCTGGGTGGCAGGCAGGGACTTTTACTCACTGAGTTATCTCGCTGGCTCCCATAATTAAATTTTATGTAACAACAAAATACAAAGGCAATACTCATCACATTCTGTTACTATGCTATACTAAGATTATTTACATTTATTGTACCTTTTGGGTAGAAGTCTTATATTAACAGTGTGCACACTATGCTAAGTGATGGAACGTTAACTTGAAATTGGACGTGGTGGGAGTACTTCTACTGTGGAAACTGACAGATGAAACCAGGCTGGCTGTTTCGGTTGGTTGGTTTGTGTGTTGAGAGCCCACTAGTACACGCAACATTCAGTAGCCTACTGTTGAAGGACTGTAGGTCTTGTAGAGTCTATGCCTCTACTTGTCTGTTTCTTGGCCTTTACGCAAATGAGTTAGTTGCCTGAAATTCTATTCCTAGCTCGCAGATTCTTCAATTTGAGGGTGTGAAACAATCCCCTAGAAAATTGTTGAAAACAGATCCCTACCTCCCCTCCCACAGAGACTGAACTCACCATTTCCCAGGAAGCTAACAAGCCCACTCCCCCCTCCCCCTGCCCAGGATTCTAAAAGGCTGATGCAGACAGAGCACCATTTGAGAAGTCCTCATTAGACTGAGAGGACCTTGAAAAAGGAAAAACAAAATGTCCTGTTCTTGGCAATAACGCATGAAAGTGAAATGCTTTCATGTCATTATTTATATTTATAAGCTTAAAACAAGTCATTTCCCCAATGGAAAGGCATAAAAGGTTGGCTGACTGAACCCAGTGGGTTATTCTTCTGATTTAATGAATGCCCACAACAAGGCAAAATTGAAGCCAATGAAGCCATAGAGGGGTTTTGACATCTCTTTCATTTTTCTAACTCTTGTGCACTCTCTTCTGCGCACTACTGTAGCTACTCTTTGGACTGGACGGTGTTGAGTGCCTCCTACTTCTTTTTTTTTAATGCCGAATGCTGTTTATTGAAGGAGGGAAGAGGTCTTAAACACAGGCTTACAGCACAATGGGAGAACTCCCGAGGGCAGAAGTTCGCTACAGATGTTTTACAATCTTGCATCTAAGCTGTTGATGCCCATTATGCAGGATACACAGACAAGGAACTTCCCTTAAGCATTCAGGAGGGTGGAACCCGTGCCTCCTACTTCTAAGGCCTTAGGATTGATTGGCTTTCAGATCCTTTCCAAGGGTGAAGTTCCTCCAGAGAAATCAACAATCATGTGAGACAGTTCTCTTCTTTATCTCTTTCAACTTGACTCCCAGTGCTTTTGAAGGCTCCCCCCAGCTTTCCACTCCCCCTGCTGCCAGTCTATGCTCCAGCTGCTGCGCTTCCGCAGCCTGTCTGCACCGCTCTGCTCCCCACCTCCAACAGCATTTGCCTTTTCTGATCTTGCCATACTTAGCGCATCTTCAGGACCAAGTAAGCATGCCCTTTGTTTGGCCACGTCCAAAATTGACCTTGAAGAAGACTATTCTGATTAAGGATTCTGACTTAATCAAGGTTAGGTTCCACTTAAATCTTCTTTGGCCAAGTGGTTTTTTTCCCCCTTGAGACAGCATCTTGCCACACTGTGCAAGCTGGCCTCAAACTTGTGATCTCTCCTTCAGCCTCCTAAGTAGCTGTGATTATGATACTCTTGGCCATCATTTTAACAGTTGAGACTGATGTTCAACACATTTAGGAAAAAAGGTTCAGTTCTAGTTTACACTCTTTACAAAATACCTAAGGTTAATTTCATGGCTCACTAAAGACTTAATTTGAAATCTCTTTGGGCATCAGAAAATAAGGCCAAATCATTGCTGCTCTTTGGTTCCCATTCTGTTTCGTGCTGATCCTAACGGGGGCAAAGTACCAACATCTGCTCCAGGATTCCTTCTTCCCCTTCTCTAACCAGGGATGCTCTAAGGCATTTTGTCCCAGCAGTTTTAAATTATGCTATTGGTCCTTCTATCCAGGAAATGAATAATATGCACTAAAAGATACTAAATATTAGCTGGGTGGGGTGGCACAAGCCTTTAATCCCAGCACTCGGGAGGCAGAGGCAGGCAGATCTCTGAGTTCAAAGCCAGCCTGGTCTATAGATTGAGTTCAAAGACATCCAGGGATACACAGAGAAACCCTGTCTCAAAAAACAAACAAACAAACCAAAACAAAATCCAGTTACTAGAACAAGGACTTCCAACCAGGGGTCTCACCTTGTATGGAGGAGCTTCCTATAATCTAGGATAACTAATTTCCCTTAAGGGGTTGTGTTTTACATTCATATTTTAAAGAGCTACCTCAAGTCATCTGTGAGAAATCCTGGAAGTCACATTACATCTTCCAGTGTTACAATGATACAGACAGGTGGGTATTGGATATGAGAAGGTTGTCTAAATTGTGCTTGTAAGATTGAATGTTTTGGGGCTCAAAAGATGGCTCAGCAGTTAATAGCACTGGTTGCTCTTCCAGAGAATCTGGGTTCAATTCCCAGCTCCCACATGGCAGCTCACAACTGTCTGTAACTCCAGTTCCAGGGGATCTGACACCCTCATACAGACATACATGCAGGCAAAATACCAATGCACATAAAATAAAAATAAATAAATTATTTAAAACACCATATACATATAATCAATAAATAAGTAAATGAATAAATCTTTTAAAAAAATTAAAATAGTAAGGCCATCTCTGAATGGTATTTTAGGTAATTATATAGCTGGTAGAAATGCAAAAAGTCAGGGTTGTGAAGAACATCTTGATAGGTTCTCAAAAAATTAAAAATATGACCCAGCAACTCTACTCCTAGGTCATACCCAGGAGAAATGTAAACAAATGTTCACACAAAACAAGTTTGCATAAATGATCTGAACAACATTATTCATAATAGCCAAAGATTAGAAACTGCTTACCAAATGATGAATGGATAAACTAAATGCGCCATGGATCATTATATAGAAATTAAATAGAATTAAGTGCCAATCTGTGCTATAGCACAAAAGAAGCTAAGCACAGAGGGCTACATGTCGTTTCATTCCCCTTCCACAAAATGTCCACGGTAAGCAAGTCTCCATGGAGACAAGCCGTTTATTAGTAGGATGGGAGAAGTGAAAAGTGGCTGCTAATGGGTACAGTGTGTCTTCTTGGAACGATGACGATATTCTAAAGTTAGGAGTGGTAGTTGCACAAATCAGATTATATGCAGGAACCATTGCACTGGTGTACTTTAACTGGGTAAATTTTTGTGCTGCATAAATAAATCCTAAAGGT
Organism: Peromyscus eremicus; assembly: GCF_949786415.1. Lineage (NCBI taxonomy): Eukaryota > Metazoa > Chordata > Mammalia > Rodentia > Cricetidae > Peromyscus > Peromyscus eremicus. Next base: position 98,448,742 of record NC_081439.1, on the reverse strand, counting down.
TTTATAAAATGCACCCAAGGGAATGAATTGGGGTTTGAGGCATTTATTTCAGTATCTGTATGTGTCTAATCTCATGCTTATCAATTCCTCCTAAACCCTGACATTCTATGCTGTCAATGTGCCCCATCATAGTCCAATTTAGATATATATTACATATACAGCCTTACACACTGAGCCAAAAAAACAGCTGTGGGCTATTTAATTTTACTTTCCATTTTCCAGCTTACCATTGTTACAACAGTTTCATCACTTTTTTATTTTAAATCCAAGTGTGGTGGAGCATGCTTGAAGGGCCAGCAATCTGGGGGACTAGGACAAAGGATCATTTGAGCTGCAGAGTTCAAGGCCAGCCTAAGAAATATAGCAACATCCTGTTCATTAAAATTTTTTTTTTGGAATACAATGATTGCTTGGGGTAGTGTTGTAGACTGGAGATAGTCCTTAAAGAGGAGACTAAATTAAAAGGAGGTTATGGGGTGGGCCCTAGTCCAAGTTGAATAGTGTCCTTATCAAAAGAGGAGATTGTTGCACAGAGAGAGAGAGATACCTGGGGCTCATACATACAGAAAGAGACAACAAAACATGTTCACTTACAAGCCAAGGAGTAAGCCACCTGATATTTGGTTGTGGCAGCCCTGGCAAATGAATACAGCAAAGTCATCGCAGTCAACCTAAGGCTCTTTCACACTTGTTCTTATCAAGATCTACAGTATGCGTAACAGTGGGCGGTGCTGTAGCCGAACTTTTAGAGTATCCGTTCTAATGGTTTCACCTTCCTGTCTTTTCACCAGGAGGAATGAATGCTTAACTACAGAACTGGATTCCTATTTAGGCCGACCTTCAGACCACCTCCACCCCCAGTACACTTTAGCCATGGCCCAGAAGGGAAGAAAATCCCAGAAGAGCCCTTTCCTCATGCAAATACACATTCTAGGCAGTGTCTTCCCCCAGGTAGATTTGTTCAAGGTCTTGACATAGAATAAGCACTTGCTATTGGCTGAATAAACAAAAACTCAGTGCTATAAAATGACAGCAGGAAAATGCTTAGGTATCTGAATTTAACTTACTAAGTCCTGCTGATTGAAAATAGTATGACTTTGTAGATCATTGAATCCCAGAGGACTGTGTTAGAGGAATGGGCAGTTTAATCGAAATGAATATTTATTTATTCAGCAAAATAAAAAGATTTTAATTTGCGGCCCATCATTAGAAAAGGAGCAAGTCGGGGCAGTGCCCCAGTCTGTTTTCATAGTTTACTTGGAAGATTCTCACTGAGTGATGGTTTAGGAGACTCCATGTCTCACTTGTGCGGACTTTCTGATTTTTACATTACTCCCCAGATGCAAACAGCTCACCTCCAGCAAGATTTTTCATAACTCAAGGTTTTGTGGAAGGAATTAGTGTCCATCAGAAACCACTCTGTCTACTAAACAGTATCCTGACTGCAAAGCTTCTCTGACTACTGGTGGATCAATAATGACACGGCACAGCCGTTATCACCCTGGCAACAGTACCCAGGACCTATCAGAGGAAAACTGCACATGTAACCACTGGCTGTCCAACAGCATGCCTCAGCTTCCTGTGGAGCATGCTTTTTCTACGAGTCTGCTGTGCTCTCAGGTACCACCACCAACCCAGTCTGGGTCCAACAGTACAGATAAAACCTAATACTTAAAAGGGAATATAAATAGAGAAAAAAGGTACCGCTTTGGTGTGGCAAAGTCGTTTCTCGTTAGGGTACAAGTTGGCGATCTGACAACTGTTGAATAAGCTGTGTTAAGACTGAACAAACAAGTAACTCGATCATAAGTGTCAGCAGGTTTTCAATGCTGGAAGAAGAGATTTTAGATAAGCAAGGAGCTGGTGCTACGGCAATTCATGCGCCAAAGAAACTCTAATAGAAATGCTCAGAAATATTTATATATGTGCATTGATGTGTGTATAGACACATATTAGTGTGTAGACATACAGGTTAGCGTGTATATACACAGATTCGTGTACACACATCTTTGTTGTGTCTACTTTGATAGCTTAAGAGAAAGAAGCACATGGCTATCTTGGTGCCTAATACACTCATTTAAAATTTATTTTTATTTTTTAAATTACTTTTTATGTGCTGATGTGTTGCCTGCATGTATGTCTGTGTACCATGGCTGTGCAGTGCCCATAGAGGCCAGAAGAGGGTGTTGTATGCCCTGGGGCTAGAGCTACAGACTGTCGTGAACTGCCACGTGGGTCTTAGGGACCAAATCAGGTCCTCTGGAAGAGCAGTAAGCATTCTTAACTGCTGGGCCATCACTCTAGCCCCCAAACAATACTTCTCATTAATGAATGTGCACACATCTGACTGTAGGTAATGGAATAAATCACTTGTGTCTTGAAAGATCAAGATTGAAACAACATTCAATATGATCAAACGAGGCTTGTCCTGGGCATGTTGCCCAACTGTTACTACTCAACTTTAGTATTAGAACTCAGGTCCTGTTCTTATTCATGGGTGAGACCTGTTTTCCACTGAGTCTCATATATTTGGTTTCACAAAATGCCACTAGTCATGCTCCTGAGATCAATCAAGTTTTAGAAATGCTACACGGGACAGACAGACTTCCAGGTCCTTCTACAAGCATCACTGATCTCCAGGAACACTGAAGATCAGAGTAGGCGTCAGAACCTCAGAGCCCCAGGCAGAAACAAGGAATCAGACCGCAAAGGAGAATGCTGGAGTGAATGGCTCCATCTAGTGGCCTCACTACTGTAGAACTCAGGATGATCATGACCTTTTTTTTTTTTGCTTCTAAAAAAAAAAAAAAAAAAACCAACAAAACAAAACCCTGTAAATCAGGGCTTTTCTTGCTAAAGCTCTGTTTTGATGTATAATTGCCTCAAATTTAAATTGCCCATCTCCTGTTGTCAAGGTGGCAGTGAGTCCCACACTTGAAGAAGGGAACTGTTTATCAGGGCAGGTTGAGGGACAAACTGTTGGAAAACATCAACCCAATAAGACCAATTGGACCCCAAGTTATACCTACAGGGCTGAGGAAGTGGACAGTGCAGAAAATGGATAGCAAGAAGGAGTTTTACTCCACGTATGCTAGTTTGGGGGTTCATAAACTTAGGAAAAATGGCAAAGAAATGTTTGCCAACTTGGTGGAAATAAAACGGGGAGTGGGGCTTAAAACCCTTCCAACCCTTGAGATTGGGCAACGATTAAGTGATTCACTTCTGCTATGGCTTGGATCTTACCTTTTTCCCCAAAGCCCCATGTGTTAAAGGCTTAATCCCTAGAGTCCATGGTGGAGCTTTGTAAAAACAAACCAGAAAAAAGATTTGTTTTTATGTGTCCGTGTGTATTCCAGCCTGAGTTTATGTGCGTATGTGTGCAGGTACCCACAGAAGCCAGAAGGCATCAGATCCCCCGGAACTGATGTGGTGGTGGTAACTAAATTCAGATCTGCAAGAGCAGTAAGCACTTTAAAAACAGTTTTTTTTTTCAAGACAGGGTTTCTCTGTTTAGCCCTGACTGTCCTTGAACTCACTTTGTAGACCAAGCTGGCCTCGAACTCACAGAGATCTGAATTTCTCTGCCTCCCACGTGTTGGAATTAAAGGTGTGCCATTGAAGGCATGCACCACCAGGCCCAGCGGCAGCAGAAAGCACTTTTAAGCATTGAGCCATCTCTCCGGCCCCTATGGTGGAACTTTGAAGAAGTGAGACCTAGTGCGAGAGTTAAGTCACTGTGGGCATGCCACTGAAGGTGTTAATGGGGCCCTGGGCCTTTCTTCTGTCTCCGTTTTGCTGCACTCTGCCACATGATTCTTCCCCAGTGTGCTACCTCACCACACATCCAAAGCAGCAGGCCCAATTATCAGGGACTGCACAACCTCTAGAACTTGGGAGGAAAAAACCTTTTCTTTTTAAAGTTGATTGCCTCGGGTACTTGTTATAGTGCCAGAAAGATGAGCAACAGCACTTCAAAGAGCTCTAAGTGTATAGAAGACAGCTACGACCTACCTCAGCCAGGTGCTAAATCATAGCGACTGATGTGATAGAATAAAAAGTAATTTACCACCGGGTGGTGGCGGCGGCGGCGGCGGCACACGCCTTTAATCCCAGCACTCCGGAGCCAGAGCCAGGTGGATCTCTGTGAGTTTGAGGCCAGCCTGGTCTGCAGAGCAAGCTCCAGGACAGGCACCAAAACTACACAGAGAACTACCCCCTCACCCCAAAAGTAATTTACCTCAGTGGTTTGCCTTGTGAAAGTCCATAACCCTAACTGCATCATGAAAAAATTATCAGATGAGACCCAAATTGAGGGACACTCACAAAATAATCAAATGCAGATTATACTTGGTGGTAGGTGCCTTCATCCAATGAACCATCTTGCTGGCCCACTCATAATTTCTTTTTTTTTTTTTTTTTTTTTTTTTTTGGTTTTTCGAGACAGGGTTTCTCTGTGTAGCTTTGCGCCTTTCCTGGATCTCGCTTTGTAGACCAGGCTGGCCTTGAACTCACAAAGATCCACCTGGCTCTGCCTCCCGAGTGCTGGGATTAAAGGCGTGCGCCACCACCGCCCGGCTCCACTCATAATTTCTTAATTGTGAAGAAAATATGCCACATTAATGTAAGCCTAACAGTAGGGGGAAATGGGTGTAGGTGGATACAGGTATACTTTCCAACTTCTATGAAAATCTGAAACTATTTGAAAATCTAAAAAGCATGACATCTATAAATGCAATGTGGCATCTAGGTCGGATCTTAGAGCAGTAGAAAACTGGTAGAATCCAAATAAAATCTGACATTTACCTAATAATAATGTATTGCTGGTGTTTCTTACTTTTGATGAACGTACTCTGATAATATGAGACACACATTAACGGGAACTGGGTAGGGAGTGTAAGAGAATGTTGTACTTTACTAATTACTATCATTATGATATGCGTGTATAATGAGTATGTGTGGTAAATGCACATGTGTGCAGGAGTGCACACCTCTGCAACCGTTCACAGACCAAAGGAATATGTCTGTTCTCCTGCTCTCCTCTCTGCCTATCCCTTGAGACACTTTCTCCCTGAAGCTGGAACTAGGCCAGCAGCCAGCCAGCCCCATTCATCTTCCTGTCCCTGCTCCCTCTAGAACTGGAGTTGTAGGCACATATGTGGCATGCTATGTCTTTTTACATGGGTGGCAGAATCTGGACTCAGGTTCTCATGCGTTAGCACCAAGAACTCATACTCACTAAGCCATCTCCCCAGTGCTATTATTTTATATTTTTATGATGATGAAGATTATGGGGCTTCACACATACTAGCATACTAAGCATGTCTCTGAGAATTCTCTACTTTTTTTGCAACATTTCTATAAATCTAAAGTGATTGTAAAATAAAAGAAAATAATATAGTGCAGGGTAGATGAATGTACCAAAAAATCTGCTTGGATGACTCTGGTAACCTGCACAAGGGGCACAAGGGCACTTGACTTAATTAGGACTCTGTGGTAAAGTCTTTCCTTTGACACATATCTTAATACTTAGTAGTGTCCCTGTTAGAACAGTGTGAATGTATTTCCTGTTCACATATTTATTGAAGAAAGTGGCTACGGTGAACCATGGAAACTAGATGACCTAAAACTAGAGAATAAAACAAAACAGAAAGGAACCAGCTTTCAGAAGTCATAGAAAGATGAGAACAACTGGAAGCTAATGCTATTGATCACTGAGTTAGCTCAAAGCAGATGGCCAAGATTCTTCAGGAAGCCAGTGGTTCTCACAGCTGGAAAGAGGGAAGGGCCAGAGACTAAGGAAAATGTTGACAGCTTGGGTAATACTCCATTTTGTGTGCCTTAGCTATGTCTTATGCACAAACTCTTTGACCATAGTTTCCTTAGTGCTTTATATGAGATTAGCAAAGATCGGCTTGATAACCTAGTGTCCGCCATGATTTACTAAGGGTAAAAGACACAGGATAGGGAGAGAAGGGGATAGATCTAGGCAAGTCACAAGATAGTTCCAAGCTTCTTGTTTCTGCAGCCATCTTCTCTCCAGACAGAGAGCTCTTTTGGCATAGGAATCTGCCTGTTTTTGTCTCAGCCCAGAAGTTTTCTATATGCACTAGGTACTTAATATACATTGTGTAGTTAATGAGCAAAGTGGGAAGTCAGAAACTAATGTAACTGGCAAAATCTTTCTTTTGAAATTTTTCTATGAAGCCAGGTAGTGGTACATACCTGTAACCACTACACTGTAGAGACAGAGAAAAGAGAATCAGGGGTTCAAGGCCATCATTTACTACATAGACAGTCTGAATCCAACGTAGATGTGCTGGTTAGTTTTATATCAACTTGACACAAGCTAAAGTCATCTGAGAGGAGGGAACCTCAATTAAGAAAATGCCCCTATAACATTGGGTCTGTAGGGCATTTTCTTAATTAGTGATTTATGAGGGAGGGCCCAGCTCATTGTGGGTAGTGCCATCCCTGGGCTGGTAGTCCTGGGGTCTATAAGAAAGGCTGAGCAAGTCATGGGGAACAAGCCAGTAAGCAGCACCCCTTCATGGTCTCTATAACAGTTCCTGTCACCAGACTCCTACCCTGCTTAAGTTCCTGTCCTGACTTCCTTTGATGTTGAACAGTGATGTGGAAGTGTAAGCCAAGTAAACCTTTTCCTCCCCATTGCTCTTTCGTCATGGTGTTTCATTGCAGCAATAGAAACCCTAACGAAGACAGTAAGCTACAAAAAACTGTCTTGAAAGACCAAAAAGGCAGGTTGGAGAGATGGTTCAATATTTAAAGTGCTTGCAACACAAGCATGAAGACTGCAGTTTGGATCTTCCACAAGCCATGTAACTTGCTAGGTGCATGTAGTGGCCTGCCTATAATCCCAACCTCTGAAGGGTGAGACAAGAGATTCCCAGAGTAAGCTGGTTAGCAAGACTAGCCACATCAGCAGGCTCTGGGTTTGATGTGGGAGATCCTGCCTCAAAGAATAAGGTGGAAGAGTAACTAAAGATGATTTTTGTTTTTCAAGACAGGGTTTCTCCGTGTAACAGCCCTGAATGTTTTGGAACTCGCTTTGTGGACCAGGCTGGTCTTGAACTCACAGAGATCCACTTGCCTCTGCCTCCCAAGTGCTGGGATTAAAGGCATGCGCCACCATGCCTGGCGAATATGATTCTTGACATCAACCTCAGGCCTTATGTGTACATACATGTACAGAGTTATATGCACACCCACACCACACAGATACCCACACATGCCAAAACGTGTACACACTGACACAGGAAAATATGGAAAAAAGGAATAAACCAAAGTAGAGATAAAACAGTAAAAAGAAGACTAAATATATGAGGAAACAATCTCAAACATGTCCTCATATTGAAGCAATTAATAATATTTTGATAATTTGATTTTTCACTTCAACAAAGAGACACATGGTCCTTATTTTTGAAATTATAAGCTAGAAACAGAAATTGAGAGATGGACATGTGAATACTAAGTAAACATTTCAAAGGATAAGTTACTGCCCAATTGGGTTATCTGAAGACTAGTGGAAAATGGCATGATAAATTATGTTGTGAAAAGGATAACCAGACTACTACCCACAACTCCAGGGAAGCTAGGTAACAAGCAGGACCCTAAGAGGGATGCATGGATCGCCTTGGGAAGGGGGAACAGATGAGATCTCCTGCATAAACTGCTGGTGGGAGCAATAGAGAGGGGACGGGGGATGGGAACATGAGGGAACAGGACAATCGAGCTGCGGGAGGGACAGAGTGGGAGAGCAATGAAAGAGATATCTTGATAGAGGGAGACATTATGGGGTAAGGGGTACTAACTAGGGAAATTCCCAGGAATCCACAAGAATGACCCCACCTTAGACTACTAGCAATAGTGGAGAGGGTGCCTGAACTGGCCTACCCCGGTAATCAGATTGGTGAATGTCCTAACTGTCATCATAGAGCCTTCATCCAGTAACTGATGGAACCAGATGCAGAGATCCATAGCCAAGCACCAGGCTGATCACCAGGAGTCCAGTCTAAGAGAGGAAGGAGGGATTAAATGAGTAAAGGGGGGTCAAGATCACAATGGGGAAAACTACAGAGACAACTGAACCAAGCTCATAGGAACTCACAAACTTTAGACCGACAGCTGTGGAACCTGCATGGCACCAGACTAGGCCCTCTGCATACAGGAGACAGTTGTGTAGCTTGGTCTGTATGAGGGGCCCCTGGCAGTGGGATCAGGATCTATCCCTGGTGCATGAGCTGGCTTTCTGGAGCCCACTACCTATGATGGGATGCCTTGCTCAGCCTTGATGTAGGTAGGGAGGGGCTTGGTCCTGCCTCAACTGAATGTACCAGGCTGTGTTGACTCCCCATGGGAGGCCTTACCCTTTTGGAGGAGTGGATGGGGGGGTGGGTTGGGGTAGGCGGTGAGGCAGAGCAGAAGGAGGGATGGGAGGGGGAACTGTGGATGTAGTACAATGAAAAAAAAATTAAATAAAAAAAGTGGCAGAGAACTCTTAAGAAGACTACAAAAATATCCATTGTTATGAGAGAAGGGATTTCAGGCCCTTCCTTTTGTCTTTAGTGCAGCAAAGAGAATTGAGAACAGTAAGCTTAGTGCTATCTACCCTGGGCCAGTCTTAACTCTTTAAAGCATAAGTTCCCATATTAACTTTGCAGCAAAGTGGATCATAGCTGTCTTCGTGGGTGAAAGTACTTGCAGATCAGACTCTGTGTGAGAAACTTGGGAAATGCTGGAATTCTGTGTCACCCATCAAGACCAACATTTTTAATTCCTAGCTCAACATTATCTGAGATACTAGAGTAGACACCTGTGTGGTTCAAGCTCAATTTACTGCAGCTCCAAATAAAAGACTGTCTAAAAGTATTATGTTATGAAGTTAATATCTGCATTCCAATTAAGGCAACCAAGACAAAGATGAAGACAGACTCAATAAGACTCTACAGAAGAGCACGAATGAAAGACTCAATCAGTTCATCTAGCATGGTGTTTCTCAGCCTGCCACAGCACGCAATACATTTTCATGGAAAAACTGGGAAACGGGAATAAAATTACTTCCTTTCAAAAGCCAGATTTATTCACAATCATAGGCTACTTGTAGTATTAAGACTGCGCTGTTTTACTTTGTTTTTTCCTATGAAAATATTCTTTCTTTTATGAGAAGGTGATAGTTAAAAGAAAAAGGGTTTGGTCTTTTTAAAAAGCCCTATGTTAATCCTTGAAACACTATTGTTGGCTGGGCATGATGGTGCATACCTTTAATCCCAGCACTCAGGAGGCAGAGGCTGGCGGATCTCGTCAGTTCCAGGCAGCCTGGTCTACACTAGGCAGGGCCACACAGTGAGGCACTAACTAAACAGTAAAAACAAAACAAAAAACAAAAAACAAAACACTCACTCTATTGTGTATGTGCCCGTGAATCTATCCATTCTAAAGGTGTGTGCATGTGTGTGTGCTGTGGGATGGTCTGTATGTCAAATTGTTCTGATTGGTCAATAAATAAAACACTAATTGGCCAGTGGCCAGGCAGGAAGTATAGGAGGGACTAACAGAGAGGAGAAAAGAAAGAACAGGAAGGTGGAAGGAGAGACACTGCCAGCTGCCACGATCACAAACAGCATGTGAAGATGCCAGTAAGCCACGAGCCATGTGGCAAGGTATAGACTTATAGAAATGGATTAATTTAAGGTATAAGAACAGTTAGCAAGAAGCCTGCCATGGCCATACAGTTTGTAACCAATATAAGTCTCTGTGTTTACTTGGTTGGGTCTGAGCGGCTGTGGGACTGGCAGGTGAGAGAGATTTGTCCTGATTGTGGGCCAGGCAGGAAAACTCAAGCTATATGTGTGTGAATGTTTTGTTTGATCTAAAGGGATATTTGAAAAGGGCAATAAAAAATGCACATTTACTGAGTACATCTACTAGCTAGATCTCATGTTTCATACACATATAATTTATCATTGAATCTTTATATTTTACATTAGCCATTTCCATATTACATACAAGGAAAATGATAACAAAGGATAAATAACTTGACCAAGGAATGTGCTAACAAGGAACCAAATCCAAGTTTATCTGACTCTAGAACCTGCTCTTTTCTAAATCAAATTATTAATATTTTCTGATACTCATTGTAGGAAGAATGGTGCAGTACTGGGATCGAAGTGAGGGCCTTGCACATGCTAGGGGAGCACTTACTCACTAGCTATAACTATACTCTTATTTTTCTTCTCAGTCAGGGTTGAAGTTTTCCAGATTGGAGTTGAACTAACTGGCCCTATAGTGCAGGCAAGCCATGAACCCATGATCCTCCTGCCTCAGCTGTGATTATAGGTGTACACACTCTGCCTAGCTTCTTTGTACATATCTTGATGCTTCCTTTGCAAATATACTTTCTGACTTACAACTTCAGTGTATTTACACAGTAACCGCAAGTGTCAGCATTAGGTCCGGAAGCAACTAGTTTAGCCTTTTCTTTAAGCAACTGTATGAAAGGTATCGGGAAATATTCCCAGAGCAATACCCTGATTATCTGCAGTTGAAACACCCAGAAAGACAGAAATACTCTGAAAGAAGTCAGTCAAAGCCAAGTGTGGTGATGTACACCTTTAACCCTAGCAATTAGGAGGCAGAGGCAGGAGGATCTCTGTGAGTTTGAGGCCAGCCTGCTCTACTGCTCTACATAAAGACTTCCAGGACAGTTTGGACTAGACAGACCCTGTCTCAAAAAACAAACAAAAAAAATGAAAGAAGAGGAAGAGGAGGAGGAGGAATTTTAAAAAAAAAAACAGAAACTATGATTAGTTAGAAAGACAGTGACATAATAATTCAATTTGCCATGTAGAGTACAGGAGGATGAGAGATCCAAGAGATGTGAAAAGAAAGCAGAGAGGGAGGAGAGGTGGGTAAGGACAAGGAAGGGGTGGGAGAGAGCACTGTCTAGAGTAAGAGGGCAATGCAGGGGAAATCCAAGGCAGATGACAAGCAACCAAGAAGAAAGCCAAGAACTGTTACGATCAAGACCATGCTAGATTAACTAGGACATGATGGCGGCTCCTCACGGCCTCACATTCTGGAAACAGTGCAGAAAGAACATGTGAGCATGGATGGCAGCACAGGATTTAAAATCCCTGTTTGACTGAAGTCAATTGAAGACAAAAGTTGTTTTTTCTTGCATCTCTTGGTGTAGTCACGTCATCTAAAAATAATTCACCTTTAACAAGTGTTGATGACCAACTTTAATGACACATATTTCATTTTCAGCAACATATGCAAACCATCAACAACATTACCAGGTTCCATTGTCCCAGATGTTATTTCATTGGTACATTATATTGGTATTTACAAGGCCTTTCAAATTCAACAACACAAAACAAAACAGCTTAATTTTTAAAAACTACAATGCTTTTAAAAAAAATGTAAACAGTTCATTTTTACATTATTGTAAAAAAGAAGACTCACTCCTTAATGTGGCTTATTTTTAAGTGAGCAAAGCCTGGTGCTCATGGATAAAGAAAAGAATTCTTTACATAGAAACATTGTGCTCCAGTGTGGCAAAGAAAAAAAATTATATATATATACACATACAAAGTAAAGAATAAGTCCACAATTTAGATCACAAAAAAAATCTTGTCCCCAAATTGAGAAATTTATAAAAAACCATTTACACATGGTTATTGACCTATTGAAAACCTATATAACATTTTCAAAACAATAATTCAGTCAAAAGATACCACGTTTCTTAAAAACGAAATTTTGTGCAAAAAAAATTTTAGAGCTAGAAACAAGACTATCACCCAGCAGGAGGCCAAAAGAGCCACCGCAATAATTTAACTTTGTTAGATTTAGTGCATGTAACCAAAAGGCACGCACATGTGATTAATATATTAATATCTTTTCATGCAGAAACCTGTGCATGTTTATAATTATATAACAAAACATAAACATAACAAAACATAAACTCTATGCTCGGCAATGTTAATCTAGCCACATTCTTTCTAGTCTAGGGGTTCCTAGATTGCTAACACTGCCTCTCAAAAAAATATATATTATATTTGGACAACTTTCAATAAAAGTTAAAAAAGGATGTTAGCCTGAAACACTATAATACTTTTCTCATTTCTGATACATATAGAAACTCATTGATAGGGTTATTTTAAATATATTTTCAAATTAAGGTACAGTTTTCCTTTTGTTAATAAACACTTTGATTGCTCCAGTGAAGTCAGCAGAGAGAAGAACTTCGGTGTTATCTGTCTTCAGAATACCTGAAAAGCAGGAAGAAAAGGTATTAGTTGATTTTAAAGGACTAAGAAGCCTGTTGCCACAATACTACACACTCACGACCCTGTTTGTACCTTTCGTGGGAAAGATCCTCTTCCGACCATCTGTTTTCTTGATTTCTCTAGAATGCTTACATTCTCTGGTACATTTCTGCCTGACTAAAGCACACTTCCACTTAACTTCCTCTTAGCTGTTCTTTTCCTGTCTTAGGGATGTTACAGTTCCTTGGAGACTGAATGACTAAATTACTCCAAGGTAGTCTAGGCCTCTATGCCATCTAATGCTTCCATTTCAATCTCAGGATTGGAATACTGGAAGAATGGTACCAGCTGGGCAGCAGTTCTGCTGTTAAGAGGCATCTCTAAGATGACTGACAAGGCTGGCTGTAGCACAGACACACTGAAACTGCCATGAAATGAGTACATACATTTGCTCTGTGAATGCTGACAGCACTCTGCCTTTATGCTCTATACTGAGTATCTATGTAGCTACTAGGCTCAACGGCCCAAACACTTACCTTTTACATTTGCTAGCTGTGTAAAAACAGTTGACAAACAAATTCTATGTTGTTGATTATCTATAGACTAAAAACTGTAGCTATAAGAAGTACTGACTCCTTAGGGGTAGAGGAATTTAAATTTTCATTGAAAAGTTGGGTACAGGATGAGGAAGACATAATGTTTTCACTCTAGGTTTGTTAATACCGTCTTGTGAGTCTTTGAACATTCCTTATACTCCTTCTGGACTAACTTAAAGGCAAGCAGTGCAGCAGTCGTAAAGAATTTAGAGACGCGAGAGAAGCAGAAGAAAATGAAAATTCTTTATTGAGCCTCAAATAGTGGCTGGAATCTTAGCAAAAGCAGGTGAGGCAGAGGTCTGAGGAGGCCAGCCTCAGTCTATAGTGAGTTCCAGGTAAGCTTGAGCACAGGATGAGACTACTATATTACACTGTTTTTAATTCTTATTCCATGGTGTAATCATCCTAACCTTGGGGTGGGGAGTAATACAGGAAGGCCCAAAGTGCCAAATGCCAGGAATAAAGAGAGAGAGACACTGGATGTGTTTTATGGTCCCATGCCCTGAGTTGCCAGTTTAATCTTAGCTATACCTAGACAGGTACAAATCTGGAAATAATCCATTAAAAGCTGTGACTCTTCAAAAAGGATTTAGAGAGTTAATGGGGCCCTGTTAATGTGATACAATTTTGAGAAGCCTTTAAAAAAATATACTATAGATTGTCTCCAAGTAGGCATTTAGTAAAATCTTAATAATTATCATTTGGGTTGAAAGAAGTGCTAGGCTAGAATTCATCCTTATTTCTAAGAGTATTCTTCAGGCCAGGTGGTGGTGGCACCCGCCTTTAATCCCAGCGCTCAGGAGGCAGAGCCAGGCAGATTTCTGTGAGTTCGAGGCCATCCTGGGCTACAGAGTGAGATCCAGGACAGGCACCAAAACTACATGGAGAAACCCTGTCTCGGAAAACCAAAAAAAAAAAAAAAAAAAAAAAGAGTGTATTCTTCAAACAGAATGGCACAGTAAGTAGAATGGATAGTATAAATGACATTATTGGGACAATTAATTGAAAGTACTTAAAAACTTTTCAGGAATTCAAGTAGCCATCCTGGTCTACAGAGTGAGTTCCAGGACAGTCAAGGCTACACAGAGAAAGCCTGTCTCGAAAAACCAAAACAAAGCAAAAGGAAACAAAAGCCACCTCTGCACTCCTATTTATTGCTGTGATTTTATGGCTATGTAAACTGTCTATCTGTAGGGTGCAGAAATTCATAAGAAAGTATTCTACGACTGCTTTTTTGAATATAAGCTTATTTTCTCTAACAACTGCTTCACACATGCAGGTTCTTAACCACACTCTTAAGGACTAGTACAGAACATTTTTCTATAACTGTTGCTACAATCACTCTTACTTTTGATAGTTTCCTTTCACTTCCTATTCTGAGCATTTTAACTATCTATAATTAATTCCAGCACTTGGGAGACACAGACAGGTAGATCTCTGTGAACTCAAGACCAGCATGGTCTACAAAGCAAATTCTAGGCCAGCCAGGGCTACACAGTGAGGCCTTGTTTCAAAACAAGTAAGTAAACAAATACATAAATACAAAAACAAATACACTCATTCTCAAAATTGCAGGTAGGTATACAGCTACCTATTGTAAGACGGCAGGCATTTGTAGAAAGCCGAGGAACCTTGCTTTCCCTCGAATCATGACTTCAGGAAGTAAACGATGATTAAGCACCGACTAAAAGCAGGCAAACACTACACTAGTGTGGACAACACAACATTAACTCAAGCACTTAGGAGTCTCTGCCATCCCTGTCTAGAAGCAGCTGATTAAAGTTGTATGTGCTGATTCTGTCAGCTATCCACGGGGCTGCATGTGGCCTTTACAGGCTATACAATCTTGCTCACCTCATTTTGATTTCTCTTCAGAGAATGCTGCCTGCAAAAATGATGAACTCCCAATTTTCCAAAATACCTAGATGAATTTAAAGGTGTAAAACTTACAAGAAACATGTTACTGAAATGTTCAGAAATGGTTATCTAACAACTGTTATGCTGAACACAAGACATGCTCTTTGTATGTATGAAAATCTTCCCATAGGTGGCTAGAAAAACACAGGACAAATAAAATACAGGCACCTACCAGTAGACGTGCTATCCAAAGCTTCAGCATCTTCACTTTTATCAGTATCTTCTAATTTTTCAGATTGAATATCCGAGGATAACATCAAACTTGGGTTTGGAGCAAAGATGGCTGATGTAACCACTGCATTATGTGCTGGGAAAAAATTATTTCAGGATAACTGAGAAAGTTTATACTAAATATCAAGACAAAAATGAGACTATGAAAAAGACCTTTTAAAACATGTAAGACTATTTTAAAATCCAGAAGTGTTTTTTTTTAAAAAAAAAAACTGTCTCATATAGGTTCTATGCTTCCATACTTTTCAAATGTTAGGCCACAATAATTCTCGTTGCTATAGAAAAATGAAATAGTCTGCTATTGAAACACAACCAGTTACATTTGTTAAACTGCCAATATGGCTGGAAGATCAGGTTGTGCCTTGCTCTAAGTTTCTCCATGTCTTGCTGTGGGTGGCTCCATAGTACAAAGCAGTGTTTGACTCCATTTTGAATAGAAAGGCAGAGACAGGCTGACTTTATATCTTATTTGTACACACAGACACCATCACCCATCCAGCACCAACTACAAGCACAGACAAGCCACAAGGGTAGCACCTACAAACTCATCAAAGTAGACTGAAAGCATATGACTACAAGGGCTTATTAAAACTGTATCAGAGAAAAAATGGCCCCAGAACTTAGTGAATACGTCGAAAGGTGGGATACTCTCATCTGGACCCTATAAAAAGATAGAGCCTATCACTTTAATGGTAGTGGTTACAAACCCAGTGAACCGCTATCTGACCACCTGGTCCATGTCAAGAATAGAGAACTCCTAATTGTCCTGTAAGCTTAAGCTCAGCTTAGTCCTCCTGCTGGAAGTGTCCCACTTGAATTGCCTGCCTGTCACCTGGTTTTCAGTTCTGTACTTTCACAGTTTGGCTGTGGGTTGCTCTGCTGAGCCTCCAGAAACTCTTCCATTGTGTTCCTTATGTCTTATCTAACTACCCCAGTGACTTTCTTTGCATCTATCTGCCTTTGCCCCAGTAAAGCTTCCTTCAACTCTGTGACCTCTTTAACCCTTTTGTAGCCACTCTATAAGGTACTAATTAGTGTGTCATGTGAATGTGTGATGTGAAACTTAATATTAGTAAGTGAAATAGAACAAAAGGGCCAGGGAGATGGCCCGGTTAGTAAAGGTTCTTGTTACACAAGCCTTACGACCTGAGTTGACCCCTGAAACCCACGGTGGAAGGAGAGCACTGACTCCACAAAGCTGGTCTCTGGTCTCTACAGTTGCACAGTGTCATGTGTGGAACTATACCACCCACACTACCCCCACCCAAGTAATGATTCTTAAGAATTGGGATAAAAAGAACCTGTGTTGGCCGAAGGCCAGCTAGCAAATGAAACTGGGACTTCTTGGGAAATTGCAGCCAACAAAACTGTTGTAACTTGTGAGTTTATTGTTAGTCTATAAATTCTGACATAGTGGAAGACATAAATCCGTCCATCTATGTTTCCAGCATAGTGCGGTCACAACGAATCTCTACTCCTCTATAATAAGGCACATACATATAAGTAAGCTGCATTTGCTTACCTTTAATACCTTCCCAGAAGTCATTACGATCTCTCCTGACTGAAGTAAACTTGCTTAGGTCATGGTAAGTACTCCAGATATAAACATATTTATCTTCTGAACCGCTAACGAGGTAAGTAAAGTCATGGCTATATTTGAGCAGGACAGGTCAAAAAATAAACAGAAAAAAAATCAAGGTTTCCTTCTATCAGTGCTTCCTAATTTAAAATATCTAAAACAACACCTGAGGGAGATTGTTGAAAACTAGAGCCATCTTCTTATTCTGAAGACTATGAAGGTGGTTTGATGCAGAGCCAGGCTTTTTTGAAACTTTGTTCATTGCTACTTACTTGTTCTAGCACTGTTATAATGACTATACTATCTGTCACAATAACCAGGCTAATCTTTTCAGACATAGCGATGTAAGCTGTTGTTCACATTTTGAACATTATTAGTGCTGAGGACCCAACCCAGGGCCTCATTTGAGCTAACCCTGACTCTACCAGCATTAGTATTTTCATCAAAGCCCAGGTAACTATGATGTTGTTTAATCTACTCTAGGAGAACTAGTGCCTTAAAGGATAACAGAAGTAGAATAGTTCACCAGTTGAATAGCTGGGTAATTACTGGGTCCTTCAAGAAGAAAATAACTGACTTTGGAAAAGAGTTGATAGCAGGATTAGAAAGAAGAAAAGCTAGGCAGGTAATCCTACTTCAGGAGAGTTTACAGATCCCAAATTAAGAATTGAAATAATAATGGCAAGTAAAGGTATAATGACAAGGTACTTTACTTTAGGGTGATCAAATGCTTTCTTAGCTCCTGCACCTAAAGGGATCAAGGCAATATGTGTGTAGTGGTGGTGGTGTGGTGGGGTGTCTCTTGAAAGTTTATATAAAAGTTGAAAAGCAAACATTCTGGAGCTAAGAATCTTCTGAGCATGTCTCTGAGAACTATGATTTTGGGCCAATCATTTAATGTTCTGGGTTTTGCTTTTTTTATTTGCAAAATGGAGATAGTTTTCTTACCTACCAGGGTTTTTCTTTCTTTATTTGCAAAACAGGGATGTTTTTTTTACCTACCATGCAGGTAGACAAAGTAAGTACTGTATGATGATGATATGATGTGATACCAGTTATAAAAATGTAGACTTAAAAACCTTATATAATGAAAAACAGGGAGTGAAGAAATGCCATACTTTTGGGGATTTCTCAATGCCAATTTACCTGAAACTTGCTTTGATCTGGCTGCTGCTATTGACATAACCCTTATACTTCATGGACAGTGATAGGTCTCTGAGATCGTATAGTCTGATTCTGGAGTCATTTGAGGTTACCAGTATCTAAAAGAAAACCCAAAGCAAAGTTAAAAATATCATCTTTCAATCTAAATTAAGCCATAACACCAAAAGAGTGTTAAACACCAAGCCAATAAACAGCAAAACAACCAACAGCAGTATTCCCCTATGTTATGGCCCAGATATTAAAACTAACTTTCAAGAATCAGTACACAGTGTGGAGAGAGATGGTTTTGAATACTATAGTACCTTATTTTCGCCAGGTAAAGGTTCAATGCCAGTAATTTTTCTTCCAACCTTGTTGCGCCCTCTAGTAGATCGTACATGTATTTGTGTATGGTATTTCAAATGCTAAAACAAAATCATAAATTAAAAATATCAGAATTAGAAGAAACCTCAAGGATCATTTGTTCTAAGTCTCAGATATTACCATTTTTGCCCTATATTACAAATAAGGTATTTAAAAGGTACAAATAACTTGTCTAAAACCACAAGGCTCTTACCTCTGTATCATAGAAAATACATCTACCATCATATGTCCCAATTACTGCATATTTGCCATTCTGACAGAAGTTGGCAGCTGTGATCAATTTTGTCTGACCATCTACTTCATTCCATAAAGCCACTTTTTTGTCAGGTATGTTCCATAGGCGGAGCTTTCCATCCAATGATCCACTGAGGAAATACCTGTCATCCTAAAAAGTTGGCAAAAGAGAATGCTTTTATTTTCACACCAGGGAAAGCTTGGCTAATTAACACATTAAGAGAAAAGAAATAATAATCTAAAATGAAGTGTTAGTTGAAAAGTATTTGTTACTGTTATTTTCTTTTTATTTTGAAGGTTGGGTACTAGGGAGTCAAGCCAAGGCCTCATGCATGAAGGCAAGTGATAGAGATAGAGATCAGTGAACTACATTTACACCTAGCCACAAAGTATTAGTCTTCAAGCAAGCACCATTTTGTGTACTAAAAATGACAACAATTAAACATGTCAGCTTTCATGTTGGAGACACAGAATTTGAATAACTTCATTATATCCTTAAACTGTTTTTCCAAGTATGGATGTTAATATAAATATTTGAGTAAGCATCACATGAAATAATGTTCTATAATCAATTAAATTTAAGAAATTCTGGAGTGCAAAAACTTTGTAAGATTTTCAGTTAACCTGTATTTTGAATATCCCAAAGTGGGATAAAGTGGGTAGTGGCTTTTTAATTTAATTCACCCTGGACTTTCTTTGGGTATGCTTTGGGAAACACTATCTTATACCATGCATGTTTCAGGGACATGTGTAACACTGGGATACAAGGCTAACGCCAGTTACAAATTGAACCTGCTTTTTAGGAACTCTGATATTGAATTGCAGTGCAGGAGTTCTGTATCTAGAGAAACTGGATGCATCCTAGGCGTACAGCAATGTCAGCAGACATTTCTGATTATCATAGTCTAGTGTAGGGGAGGATGTTACCACTGTAAATCATCCTACAATATACAGGAAAGACATTCATCCCTCCCACTAGAACGAAGAATGTCAATAGAGTCAAGGCTGAAAAGTCCTCTGCAAACGAAACTAGTCCTACCACTCAGCTGAGCTGAATTCTGGTAATGTGATAATTACTTATCAGGGGCTGGGGAGACGGCTCAGTCAGTAAAGTGTGAGGACCTGAGCTTAGATCCCCAGCACCCACATACATGGTAATGGCACACATCTGTAACTTTAGTCCTCAGGGGCAGAGAAAGGCAGACCCCTAGAGCTCCCTGGTCAACAAGTCTAGCCAAATTGGTGAGCTCCAGGTTAAGTGAGAAACTCCTTCTCAAAAAATAACAGGAGAAGGTACAGACTCTCATTACAGCTACCACCTCCCACAAACACAGGGATTATATATTAATAATCAGGACATTTTCTTCATATAAGACACTTAATTCACTGCTGAAGCCTGTCATGGATGATCTATACATGATGGACATTCTTGAGGATATGGTATAGTAAACTGTATAGCATCTACCAGAAAAGTTGAACAAGTTAAAAATATTTCATCTTGGACTTCAAAATTTAAACTGTATTGAAATATTAGCATGTGTCTCCAATTTCTTATTCTATTTACAACTTTGTTACTTTCTTTCTTTCCAGGTAACATTATAGTAGAGTCACATTGTCTAAGAAAATGTTGACATGACTGTTTTCCCCAGCCCCCGTCAAAATCTCTTCGCCATAGCTTTTAGGTTTTCAAAGAAAATTACAAAAATAATTGAAAGAACTGAGACCTCAATAATAAAATACTATATAAACACTATTACAAACTAGTATTTCCTTCAGCACTGCTACTTTAATAGGTGGAGAGATGATATCATTTTAATTTTCATCATTTTAATTATCAAGTGTTGTTAAGCCTTTTAAAAGCTATAGGTTTGCCTTGGGAGAGCAATTATATTGAGGGGGAAAGTTAGTGATTTCTCCTAATTTGAGGGAAAAGAAGAAGAAAGGGGAAAATGACTGAATGTTGCATTAAAAAAGACAATGGGTATTAAACAAATAGAGATGCATGACCTGACTGCAAGGTAGCCATTTACCAAACTTGGGAGGGAAAGTCAATTTAGAGCCAGCTCGAGTCCTCCACCTATTTTAATCTGGCAGTAGTGGCAGCATCAATGAGGATTCTTCCTTGTGCTTACATTTACAGAAAACCAAAACTAATTCAGCTTTAAATATTTATGGCTCTGTACCATAAAGGCATAAGGCATCTACAATTCCATGTCAACTTTTTTCCTCTTTTTTTTTTTTTTTTGTTTTTCGAGACAGGGTTTCTCTGTGTAGCTTTGCGCCTTTTCCTGGAACTCACTTGGTAGTCCAGGCTGGCCTCGAACTCACAGAGATCCGCCTGGCTCTGCCTCCCGAGTGCTGGGATTAAAGGCGTGCGCCACCACCGCCCGGCAACTTTTTTCCTCTTTGGTTGAAATAAAATTAAATAGTTTTTTTTTTCTATTTTCAAGAACAAGTTTCATTATGTAGCCCACATTACCCTGAAACTTACAATGTAGCCCAGGCAGGCCTCATACTCATGATCCTCCTGCCTCAACCTCCTGATTGCTGGAATTCCAGACATGTACCATCACACCTGGTGAAGTACTTGGTTTCTAGGGATAGATATTAAAGGATTTTCTAGATGGAAAATGAATAAAAAGGAACAACAATGTGAGCCAGGATCAGCAACACATGTATGTTGCCTCAACTACTCAAAAAGTTTGAGGCAGGAGGATCATTTGAGGCCATAGCAACACAGTGAGATCTGTTTTCAAAAATGGTAAACAAGAAACAAACAACAAGATTAAGATTAACAAGAACTGCGGAGATGGCTCCTTTGGTTAAATGCTTGCTACCTAAGCAGGAGAACTCGGGTTCTAATCCCTAGCACCTACATAAAAGTGTGTCAGCATAAGTCTGTAACCCCATTGCTGGGGCAGGGGACAAGACACGAGATTCTGGAGAGCTTGCTGGCCAGCCAGTCTAGTCAGAACAGTGAGCTCCAGCTTCAGTGAGAGAGACTCTCACAAAAAATAAGGTAGGTTTGAAAGCATGGCTCAGCAGTTAAGAGAACTGGCTGCTCTACCAGAGGACACAGGTGCAATGTTTAGCATCCACATGGTGGCTCACAAGCATCTATAGTTCCAGTTCTGAGGGATTCAACACCCTCTCTGGCTTTGGAGGGCACCAGATACACATGTGGTACACAGATATACATGTAAAATACCTATATACATAAAGTAATACAAGTTCATTAGGTATTAAAAATAAGGTAGGGTGTGATAGAGGAAGATAATCCAATGTTGACCTTAGCCTCTTCAAGTGAATACAATGGCAAATATATCCACATGTGAACATGTATACATACAAGTGCACACACATTCATGTAAGCACATACACATACAACACACACACACAATATTGATTAACAATGTTTCAAAACCCTAAATATTAATTCAGGACATCATATAATGAAATTTGGTCATTACCCATTTCAGTCTTTTGAACTTTGTCTCCCTTCCACAACCCTTCCATAATTCTCACCTACAGACTTACCTTTACCATGTTACACCTATTGTTTTTTCCTTTTAGGGACAATGTCATATAGCCCAGCCTGGCCTTAAACTAGTGATCGTCCTCCACTCAGCTTCAAGAGAGCTGGGATTACAGGCATGCACTGCCATGTTTAGCTATTTTTCTATCTCTAAGTCTAACATCTCCCATCTTTAGGTATAATATATTTATATTCCATGTGTTATTAAGGATTTGGAGTGACTTTTTTTTTTTTTTTTTTTTTTCGAGACAGGGTTTCTCTGTGTAGTTTGGTGCCTGTCCTGGCTCTCGCTCTGTAGACCAGGCTGGCCTTGAACTCACAGAGATCCACCTGCCTCTGCCTCCCGAGTCCTGGGATTAAAGGCATGCGCCACCACCGCTCAGCTGGGATGACTTTTTACTACTGTATTTAGAAAATAATTTCCCATTTGTAATGCAAATTATTAGAATAATTCTTTGCCAACCACTGACTAATTGACAAGGTCTTATGTATCCCAGACTGGCATCAAACTCATTGTGTAGTTGAGAGTGGCTGTGAATTTCTGATCTTTCAATCACTACCTTCCCAGAATTGTGAATATAGGCATACATCACCACACCCAGTTTTGGTAGTGCTTGCAACTGAACTCAGAGCTTCCTGCTGCTAAGCAAATACCCTACTAAACTGCATTCTCAGCCCTTTCCCCATTTTTTGAGACATGGCCTCTAGGCAGCCCTGGCTGTCTTAAGACTTACTATATAGACTATATAGTTTAGCTGGCCTCAAACTCACAGAGATTCACATGCGCCAGCCTCCCGAGTGCAGGGATTAAATGCTGATGTCACAACACCAAGCTCAAAAGCAAAATAAGATGTTAATTTTTCAGTTATATGGCTACTAACGATTTTTTAATCCTGTAGTCCCAACTGTTCTCCATGGAAATCAAATTACTTCATCTCTATTTAGCATGACAAAGAGTATATGTATAAATGGTTACTTACTCTTGGATGGAAAGCGATGGCAGTGACAAAATCTATATGTTGAAAACAGCAAAGGCATTCTCTTCTAGAAATGTGCCATAACCTGACTGTTTTATCCATAGAAGACGAGAGCAGAAAGTAGTTCTATGGAGAAAATGATATCAGTTACTTATTACTAATATATATGAAAACACTACTTACACAATAAAATTTAACTAGAATTACAGTTTTAATTTCATATACTATGTTATTGCTATATGCACCATCATAAAGAATACGACTATTTCAATTCACTTGAAAAATGTATTATTTTCTCAAGTTATTATCTAGTGTATTTCACTGACTCTAAGCCATTTTAGCATTACCTGTTGTTACATTACTATGAATCTTACAATGTATGAAAGGAAGTATGTCAGGTACTAGCAGAGGATTAAGGAGTACTTTAGCTGTTTTAACTGGAACATGTTTAAACTTAGCTATGAATATATGAAATCTATTAATTTGATTATTTTAGTTTAGTTATTTTTCACACCAAAAACGCTGGTGAATTCTAACTTACATTGATCCTAATTGTCACTTAAAATATCTTCAAAAAGATTACTCTGTAATGCAGCATAGAAATGAAAAGTTATTGTGCTCCTGTCACACTCTAGGCAAGAAAATCAGAGAACAGAAACTGACAAGTTCTCAGAATACATCATAGAATTTTCAGAGCTGGAAGAAGTAGGGTAACTGACTTAGGCATTATATTGGACCAATTACCCTGGAACCAAACACCTACCCATGAAAAGCTCATGGCCAACAAAGCCCAATAATTTCTAAAACTCACCTATTTAAAGGGCAGAACTATATATTACACTGAATGAGGAAACTCAAAGGGACTCTAGTATTTTTTGAAATGTCCTAGAAGACCAACAAATCAAGGTAGTGAGAACATTTATTGAGTACACACAATTTGCAAAAAGCTTTGTTCTTAGCACTATACAGCAACTCTATGAGGTAGGCAGATTATTTTCATCCTTTTTGACAACTGAGAACAATGAATCACAGAAAAATAACTTGCCTAAGATTACACAGAGTTAGGGTTCAAGAGCAGGTGGTCTGACTCTAGGTCTAGGCTCTAACCAAGTTTTGCAGAGAGCAGAAAAGCACTAAGACGTTTTGTCATTTGCTCAAAGTAATTAAGAACACTTAATCTGGATCTGTGTGGCAACTCATAGTTGTAATTTTGTGATTGTGGAGGCAAGAGAATCAGGAGTTCAAAGTCATTCTTAGCTACATAGTAAGTTTGAGGACAGCCTGGCTACAAGACACTCTGTCTTCAAAAATCATAAAAAAATAAGCAAAAAGACTAACTGCAAATATTTATTTGGTTATGTAATGTTATGAGCTATTCTATAAAACACATTTAAAATATCTATTAAAATTTACCTTATTATTAAAATATAGAGTTTTGGAGCCACACATGGTGGTAAAGAACTTGCAAGGATTGGGCCTCAGTATCGAGAAATAAAGAGAAAAAAAAGGAGGAGGAGGAGAAAACTGGAAATCTGTAATAGACTCTGGAGGTATCTAATAATTATTTTTACTTTTAAAGATAACTCAGTTCCAGAAACGTTTTAATGAGCATATATAGTTTGCGTTCTAATTTTCTGTTGATTAATAGAACTAAACGTATGGCCCAGTGTTCTTGAATACTAGCTTTCTTCTGAGCTGGAGGTGTAGCTCAGTAGCAGAGTGTATGGTTAGCACCCAAATAAGCCAACCAACCAACCAACCAAAATAACTCAAATAAAATTTGGCTGTATTCAGTTCTTGCTTTAAGCATATGATATATGAATATATTCTTAAAATATTAAATGAATGTGTTAAAGAAATGTTAAATTTTATTCTACTTTGCCAAGAGTTTTTGTTCAATAAATTCTTACTAAATGAAATTAATTTTTTTAAAAAATTTTTTTATGTGTATGAATGTTTTGTCTGCATGTATAACTGTGTACCGCGTGCATATGTGGTGCCCATAAAGGCCAGAAGAGAGTGCTGGATCCCCTGGGAATTGGAACATATAGTTGTGAACCATCATGTGGGTGTTGGGAATTGAACCTAGGTCCTTGGGAAGAGCAGCCAGTGCTATTAATTGCTGAGCCATCTCTTCAGTGCTGAAATAATTTCTTAAACTAACTGTTGACCTTTGGAGTCACATAAAGTATATTCAAACTGAAATTCTGTGCATAACTAGACTTATAATCTTTAGGTGGATGAGGGAATATAGTCCTCTCACCTATACAATGAAAGATCCTTTACTACATGGGATTTTTACTCTATGTTTTAATATTGTGTTAGTTGGCACAAAAGTATTTAAAAAATAGAAAACTCACTATAAACAGAGACTCTAATAGACACTGAAGAGAAGTAACAGTAAAGTAAGATTTGGCCACTACCCTTTAACAGGTTAGAATCTTATTGTAAATAACATCTACAAATCTATGGTGGTTTAAATGACAATAGACCCTATAGGATCATATATTTGAATGCTTGGTCCACAGCCAGAGAAACTATTTAGGAAGAATTAGGAGGTGTGGCCTTGTTGGAGAAGATATGTTACTAAGGAGTGGACTTTCAGGTTTTAAAAGCCCAAGCAATTCCCAGTTAACTCTCTTGTCTCAACATGTAAACTCCCAGGTACTGCTCCAGTACCATGCCTTCCTTCCTGCTGCCATGCTCCCTGCCATGATGATCATGGACTCACCCTCTGAAACTGTAAGCAAGCCCCCAATTAAATGCTTTCTTTTATAAGCTTCCTTGGTTATGGTGTCTCTTCCCAGCAATAGAATAGTAATTAAGACAGTAGCAGTTAGGTCTTTCCCAGCGAAAAGCACACCAATTTGTTATCCAATACCAAATGGTCAGCCCTGAAAACATAACATACAGGTAACATTATATTATATTGAGCTGGTTGTATTTATGTATTTAGGAACACACACACACACACACACACACACACACACACACACATACACAGAGAGAATGTAACAACAATAAAAGAAAAAAAAAGAGGCCATGACCTTGAAAAAGAGCAAGATGGGGGTGGTACATGGGAGAGTTTAGAGGAAATAAAGCAAACAGGGAAATGATATAACCTCAAAAATTAATGAAAAATCTGGCAAGATAGTTGAAGGAACAATTGAGTGAAACAAGTCAATACTCATTTTTGTTGTCAGGAAAGGCTGACAGAGGGGTGCTCCTTCAGGAGGAAGCAGCTTCAAAGGCACCCTGATTCATGATGAGTGTGAACCAGCCCAATAAACATATTTGGATATAAAACAAAGGTAGCTGCTGCCTAAGGAACAACGCCTAGGATTGTCCTCTGTCCTGCCCTACCTCCATGAGGGTGGGTGTGCGAGTGGGCATGCACGTCCCCCCCACATGCATGCACGCGCGCGCACACACACATTAATGTGAGTAACTTCCACAAAAATTTTCGAAGTGTTATATCCTTGTTTTCTGTATTTATCTTTTTATGACTAGTATTCATAATATCAAGAATCAAGAGTCTCAGCTTATAAACTGGCACCAATCATGAGGCAAGTATATAGACTAAATACTAAATATTTCTGTGACCTACAAAATTTGTAAAGAATACAGGAAAGGAAGAATTTATGATTCTTGTATCTTTGCAATATATCCAGAATTTTCAATTTTTGTATGTTAGCTTTTGTAGGGTGCTGAGCTATTGTGACATGGGAATGGGGTGAGAGAGTACCACTCTAAAGACATGGAGTGTGAATTCAACTCCCTACTCCATAACCACACACCTGTCAGCATCTTCCTTAACTCATACAAATCTCCTTTTTCAAATCCTTGATAAACATCAGTGATCTTACCTGTTTTGATAACACAAAAGAGAACACAGTAAAATACTTAAGTTTGGTGTCCTTGGTGCCTAAAATCCTCTACCTGGCACATTCATAGGCCATGTTTTTATTTTTTTATTTTTAATTGTGTGTGTGGGGGGGCGGTTATTTGAACATTAAGTGGAGTTGCCTGTGGAGAACAAAGATATTGTATCCCTTTGGAGTTGGAGTTATAGGCAGTTGTAAAATGCCCCCTGAAGAAGTTGGGAACCAAACTTGGGTCCTCTGTGAGGAGCAGTACTCATTCTTAACTGCTGAACCATATCTCCAGCCCCATTCACAGGTAATGTTAATTGAACATTTATTGTGTGCTAAGTAGGTATGTTTATTTTGTTTTGTTAAGATTTTATGTGTATGAGTGTTTTGCCATTTGAATGTATGAGTACTGTATGCATACCTGGTGCCAATGGAGGCAGGAAGAGGTTGTTGGATTCCTTGGAATTGGAGAGGCAGATGGTTGTGAGCCACCATGTGGCTGCTGGAAATGGAGCCCAGATCCTCTGCAAAAGCAGCAAGTGCTCTTAACTGCTAAGCCATCTCTCTAGTCCTATGTAAGTGCTTTGTATTTACTCAGTTAATCTTTCCCTGTAACTCTGCAAAGAAGCTACTTTTATTATGCCTATTTTGCAGGTGAAGTATGGTAAAGTTAAGGAAAGTGGCCAAAGATCCCACAACTATAGGGGCAAAGTAGTTAGACTATGAATCCTGGGAGTCTGGCTCCAAAGTTATGCTCTTAATTAGGTGGTTAAGTGAACAACAGATATGTTTTGAGTGAATCTGAAATACAGAATATCTAGTAGGCAGATGTTTATAGGAACTCAGTTTATTCTTTTATTTTAATTAAAATATAATTACAATTACCCCTTTTCCTTTCCTCTCTCCAAATCCTCCCATGTTCCCTCTTACTGATGGTCTCTTTTCTTTTGACTATTATTACCATACACACACACACACACACACACACACACACACACACACACACACACACACACACACGGAGAGGGAGAGAGAGAGAGAGAGAGAGAGAGAGAGAGACAGAGACAGAGAGACAGACAGAGAGAGAGAGACAGTGAGAGAGAGAGAGAACCTGCTGAGTCTGTTTAGTGTTACACCAAAATGTAATTAGGTATGAGGAGTAAGTTCTAGTATTCCATAGTACAGTTAGTGTCTGTAATTTATAACAATTTGTTATAGATTTTATAAGTAACTAGAAAAGAGGAGTCTGAAGGCACTAAAATAGAAAAGGGCAAATCTTTAAGGAGGTAGGGATGTCAAATATGATTTTTAATCATTATCTATTATATACATATATTATATTACACTTCATTAATATGCATAATTCTCATGTGTCAATTAAAATATAAAAACTGTCTGACATAAACCTCTTTATATATAAAAAGGTTCTTGGGCCATCGAGATGGCTCAGAGGTTAAAGGTGCTTGCTTTATAACCTGATAACATGAGTTCAATTGCTGGGACACACATGGTAGGAGAGAACTGACCCACTTATCCTCTGGCTTCCATATGCACACCTTGGCACACATGCCCATGCACATATGTGCACACAGGTGCACATACACAAATAAATAAATGTAATTTTAAATTTTGAGAACTAAAAGTTCAAAATTTTTTCAAAAAAAGTCTCTGTTCCTCTTTGTGTTCATGTATGTGCATTTAATGTGTGTATACATGCATGTGGAAGTCAGAGGACAACCTTAGGTGTTATTCCTCAGACACTGCTACTTATTTTATGAGGCAGGGTCTTTTATGGGTCTTGAACTTTCCAAGTAGGCTAGGCTGGCTTACCAGACAGCCACATGGGTCTCCTCCTATCAGTGCTGTGATTATAATGTGACATTATGCCTGGCTTTTCTTTTTATGTGAATTTTTGGGATCAAACTTAGGTCCCCAAGTTTGTAAGATATTTGGTTTAAAAAGCAGACCACAGAGAGAAATGGAGAGAGAGATATTGATTATGACAGATGGGTTATATAAAATACCCAGAACACCTAAAGAGAACCAGCAACTCACAAATGCACTGATTCAAAGGTGGTACATAGCGGGGAATGTTGATCCCAGTACTTGGCAGGCAGAGGTAGATATGGAGGCAGAGGTGGGAGGATCCCATTGAGTATGATGCTAACCTGGATCATAGAGTGAGTGTCAGCCCACCCTCAGCAACAGAGACTCAGTCTCAACAAACAAACAAACAAACAAACAAACAAGCAGACAAACAAGCAAACAGAGTTCAGGTGCAGCTTGATTTAGTTTGCCAAAATATACCATTAATATCTCTGTGCTACATAAGGTTTTTTCTGACATAATTAAAATTATGGGTACCATTTGTACCTCCGGTATTGTCTAGTTAACACAGTTCATTTTTCTCAAGTCATGGTATTCAAATATTATGTTCTCTCTTAAATTTTAAACATATTTTAGATACTGATTACTGACAAAGTTTAAGGTATCAAGCAAAAATACTAAGGTGTTTCGTATTTAAACACCTTACTTAAAATTTGAGATATCGCCTTAAATTTTTAGAAAACTTTTGAGGTATTCAGTGGCAAAATTGTCCCTTTACTGCTGTTATAATAGTGCTCTATGGCAAAAGTATCACAAAATGAACTTTTAATAAAAAATCAATAACTGCATAAAGGTAGCAAGTTAAGCCTTAAAGCAGGCTTAAAGATGGACCAGACTTGATCTTTGTAGCTGAAGTCATATCCATTTTGTGAAGGATCATTTCTTTCTGAAAATCACTGCATATAAAAAGCAAATGGCAAATAATACATAGATAGATCTAAATTGTTAAGCAATATCAACACTTGAAATTCCTCTTTTGAGAACTTAGATTAGCTTATAAATAACTTTCACAAAGTTGACAGCCTATGCTTGCTAGTGTAACAACCATAAAAATAAGACATTTTAAAATCCTAATGTCAAAGTCATACAGAATTAATGCATAATTCAAATAATAATTTCTTACTTTAGACCACGAAAGATCAAGGAGATCAGCAGTATGCCCTTTATATTTGCAAAATGGCCGTTGCCGAAATGGTGCATTTTTGTCATCTGGGTCTTCATCAGTTCCGCTACATACCTAGTTGGACATAAAATAAACTTTACAACTGGGATGTAATGCTATCCGAACAAGAACTTCAGACTTTTCCCACCCAAAGCAGACTCCCCTGTTTATGCTGATCTACTATGTACCACCTTTCTCTCTCTCTCTCATGCAGTAACAAATTAGAAGCACTCCTGGAGCGATATACCATGCTATCATACTCCTTTCCCTCTCGAAAAGAGCCCTTTCTTTGGCCTTTTCTTAGCATCTGTTTCTTCAGGAGAAGTGGGCCAGCTCAAGCGGTTGAGTCATGACTAGGCTAAACTACTTTAAGATTAGCTTACTCCATTTCCCAAGAATGACTAGTTTAGCCACAGGGTGTGTTCAACAGAGCTCGCTTAAGAGACTTTCCCCTTTTCTGCCTTTGAACATTGTTGTCTCCAAGTGACATTTAAGACAGTAGCTGCCCTTTTACCACCAGAAGGCAGGGAAAGGCCCAAGACAAAAGAGAGTAAAAAGCAGAAAATTGGTGGGACTCTGAGTCCCTGATGATACTTCTTAGCTAACTAACCCTGGGAAACCTTACCTCTAGACTCACTTCCTCATTACTTAAGCCATTTTTAGTTAGGTTTCTATCATTTGACAGAAGTGTGTAGAAAATTAAAAAAATTAGTTAGTGCATGCTTTGTGCATTCATCATCTGAATGAATCCTAGCAACTCTTCTAAATAGGAATTAACACTATGAATATGAAGACATTAAGAAAAACCCTGTAGGTCCAAATAACACATTAGAAGGTCACATAGCCACCTGTCAACAAGAGAATCAAGGCAGAATATAAGTTATCCAACTCCTTTTTTTTTTGGTTTTTTGAGACAGAGATTCTCTGTGTAGCCCTGGCTGTCCTGGAACTAGCTCTGTAGACCAGGCTAGTCTGGAATTCACAGAGGTCCACCTGCCTCTGACTCCCGAGTGCTGGGATTAAAGGAGTGCGACCACTACCCAGCAGTTATCTCTCTACTGGTTTAGAGCATGTAGCATGAAACAAAATACGGAGTGCTTAGGAAATACATGTTTAGGAAAGAGTAGCTAGGATGAGGATGGAGACAAAAGTTCACAGAACTATAGAAAGATATTAAGTTAGAAAGGTACTTTGAGACTACTCCATGAAGGATCTCAAATTTGTAGCTCAAAAGTCTTGGTGGTATAAGGCCATGGAGAACCAATATAGAATTCTGAAAAGAAAAAAGTAACATGATCTGACTGAAACTTTAGAAAGAAAACTGACCAATGTCAAAGACTGTTTGGATGAAGCAAATGGAGATAGGAAGAACAATAACTTTAAGAATGATGGCTTGACTTCAAACACAAGTCTAGGAAGAGCTGAGCTGGGTTTGACCTGAAAGCCTCCTCCCTAAGGACTAACTTTCATAGTTTAGGAAAGTGCTATGCAAGCTGCCAAGAGAGACAAGCAATCTGAGAAGCCTATGAACCACAATAATAAGTACTATGGGATATCCCTAAAACTGTAACAGTGGCATTCATATCTTGGCAGTAACCAACAACTATAATTGGATTTAAGGCCTACTCACCGGGAGGGAATTCATGCCTGGTATTAGAAACCTAGCTAACTACCTGGGGCTAGTGAGGTCATGGATCTTAGAAGGGAAACTACTACTGCCACTTTACTAAACCAGCACACTTTTTAACTGTATTCTAAATACTTACCCTTATACCCACAGATGAGTGAAGCTCCCAGCCCTCACCAAAGAAGCTTCTATTCACAACAGGCAGAGACCACTACAGAAAATCACAACAGGTCCAAATGCAGAGAAAAACTGATCAGATGGTGCATAGCCCCAATGGCTATATCTACAACACAACTACTACACCTAAGACTTAGGGAACATCGAGGAAGAGGGAGCAGAAAGATTTTAAGAGCCAGAGGACCAGGATATCTGCTGGGAGATTGTGTCTCCTAGAAATGACAGAGAAGCTTCATCCATGATACCTCGACTATATGGCTATTTAAACAAGACCAGAACAAAGCGAACACCAAAAGACATGCAATGAGAAAGTGGGAAATGTCACTGGATCCCACCACAGGACAAACAACTATAGGCAATTAATAACAGATATTGAGAGAGGGAGAAATAGTTTTCTCCCAAGGGATGAGCCCCCCTAATTGCCTATACAATAACAAGTGCTCAGCACTGAATTCATGTACACATAAGCAACACTAACCATACTCTGTAAGTGATATTAATATATTTACCTGAGTGTGTGTGTGTGTGTGTGTGTGTGTGTGTGTGAGAGAGAGAGAGAGAGAGAGAGAGAGAGAGAGAGAGAGAGAGAGAGAGAGAGAGAGAGAATTAAAAAGAGGCCAGGAATTTGAGAGGAAACAATGTGTGTGTATAGGGGCGGGGTTGGAAGAAGTAAAGGGAATGTAATTACATTTTAATAATAAAAATCACCAAAGTATTAAGACGTAGGAAAAAATGAGAGCTTGAACTAGGACAGTAGCCATGGGGTAGAAAAAAGCAACAACTATTATTTGTCTATACTGGAGGCTTGATTTTTGAGGCTGGGGATGGAATCCAGGGGCCTCATGCATGTTAGACAAGGGCTCTTAATACTCTACTATACCTCCAGCCCTATAGAGAACTTTCAAAGTTTATAAGAAAATCTTCACAGGAACCATGCAGGCAGACCAGAACACTGATCTCTGGGCTTTTTACCAATCACTTCTAGATAACAACTTCTTCCCCAAATTTTACTTCCAGATAGTGAGCCCTGATAAAAGACTTACCATTATTAGTCTTGCCCCATTACATAAAAGCCAACTTCTTGCTTAATAATTATTTATTTTTCATTAACTCCTAAACACAATATCCCTAACCGTGATTCTAGGCCTTTTAAATTTCTTTTTTAAAAAGATTTGTTTTATTTTATGTTATGACCATTTTGCCTACATGCATGTATGTATACCAAGTGTATGCCTATGCCTTGGAGGTCAGAAGAGGGTGTTAGGTCCTGTAGCACTGAAGTGTGGGATGGTTGTGAGGTACTATGTTGTCAGTGCAGAAAAATGAATCTACATCCTCTGCAAGAGCGACATGTATTCTTAACCATCTGCCCAGGCCCCTGCCCCCACCCCACCACCAGATCTCTTTTTAAACATGCATTTTCTTCTCCCTGACTTTTTTTTTTTGTTCTGGAGATCTAATACAGAGCCTTTGCACTCTACCTCTAGTCTTTCAGTCTCTCAATATTTTTAATAATCTCTTTTTGCTTCTTCTGTGTAGCTTTGGCTGTCCTGGAACTCACTTTGTAGACTAGGCTGGTCTCAAACTCATATATACCTGCCTCTGCCTCCAGAGTGCTGGATTAAAGGTATGTGTCACCACACCAGCTCTATTTTTAATCATCTTATGCATGAGAAAAGTTTTTATGATGTGGAACTTTCTATTTGTGGTATTATACTGGTGCTCAAAATGTTCTAGATTTCAGATTTTAGACTGAAGATTAGGTATGTTCATCTGGTTTCTAGATTATTTAAAAATGTCTCCTTGGGCTGGAGGACTGTCCCGGAGGTGAAGAGCACTGGCTGCTCTTCCAGAGGACATAGGTTTGTTCTCAGCATCCACATATTCTTGCAATGGTATATACTCATACCTCTGTTACTTAATTCTCTCCTTGTCCACTGGCACTAGCTACCCAGGCTTGGATGCCATTTCTTGAACACAGTATACCTGCCTTGCAGCTATACTTCCTTCTAGGCATGAAGAGGATCACTTCCTTACCACCTTCAGATTTTACACAAATGACAAGCTTTGCTTGACATCTTACTTACTCTGGTACCTTGCTTAATCTTTTTCATTTTTCTCTATACAAAAGGATGAATTTGGAGTGCCCGACGGTGGTGGCACATGCCTTTAGTCCCAGCACTTGGGAGGCAGAGGCAGAGGCAGGCAATCTTTGGGAGGTTGAGCCTAGCCTGGTCTGTTACACAGAGAAATCCTGTCTCAAAAAATCAAAGAAAAAATGAATTTGGACTGTTATTTTATGCCATTCATAAAAATCAATTAAAAAATGTATTAAAGAATTGAGTATAAAGTCTACACAGTAAAACTGGAAAAACAAGGAAAAATCTTCTAGTCATTGGGTCTGGCAATGATTTATTAGCTATGCTACCAAAAAAAATCTGTAAAAGGAAAATGAGACGTGGGAGACTGCAGTAACCCTCCTTTATTCTCAGTTTTGGATTCTGCAATTATGGTTATTTATTTTGACTCAAAAGAGAAACAGAACATTCATTATCATTTTATTACAGTATATTACTATAAGTGTTGTATTTCATTATAATGTGTTATTAAATATTTTATGTCTAAATTTATAAATTAAACTTTATCATAGGTCTACACATAAAAGAAAAAACATTGCAGGTGTATGGTTTTGTTATACCCACTGAAAATTTTGGATCACATCTCCCCCCAAAAAGAAGACATCATAGTAAAAAACTTTTTGCATGAAAAGTAAACAACCACCTGGCAGTGGTGGCACACACCTTTAATCTCAACACTTGTAGGCAGTTGGATCTCTGTGAGTTCAAGGCCAGCCTAGTCTACAAAGCAAGTTCCATGACAGCCAGGGCTACAAAGAGAAACCCTGTTTTGAAAACCAAGAAAGAAAAGAAAACAACAAACCACATGAAATAGCAGCTACATAAATGGAGGAAACTATTTGTCATGAAAATATGCAAGTTTATAAAGAACTCTACAACTGAACATTAAAAAAGCTAAACTAAAATCAAATCAGGTACCTCAATTAGAAATGGTCCAAAGGTCCAATGTGGCTCAGAGTTAGAGCGCTTGCCTAGCATGCAGAAAGCCCTGAGCTTCACTCCCAGCGTGCACATGCGCGTATACACACACACACACACACACACACACACACACACACACACACACACACACAATGAAAGAAAGGAAAGAGAAAAAAGAAAAAAACAGTCAAAGGAACTGCCAGGCATGCTCCAAAGAAAACATATAAATGGTGAACAGGTATTTTACAAAAGCATCCAACATTACTAATTATCAGGTTGATTTCATTTGTACCATTGCAAGTAAAAAAACAAAAAACAAAAAACAAAAAACAATGTATCTCCCTCCAGTTGTCATGATGGCTATCATAAAAAAAATACAGCTATTAATCCTGCAATCTACAATGGTGGCCTGCCTGCATGATATGATGGTGCAATAAAGGCACAAATGTTGTGCAAGTAACCAGCCTGATTGAGTCTGACCCAGTATAAAAACCACACTTAAGCCGGGCGGTGGTGGCGCACGCCTTTAATCCCAGCACTCGGGAGGCAGAGCCAGGCGGATCTCTGTGAGTTCGAGGCCAGCCTGGGCTACCAAGTGAGTCCCAGGAAAGGCGCAAAGCTACACAGAGAAACCCTGTCTCGAAAAACCAAAAAAAAAAAAAAAAACACACTTAAGGGTAGGCCCCATGCCCAGAAGAAGATAGCCAACACAAAATGAACTCAATGGTACTTTTGGAGTTTTTGTCTTACACTGCATTGTTTGGGCATTTTTTTAACCTTACTCGTCTTTTGCTGGTATATTAGGGTTTCTGGTTTTGTGTTTTTATAGGTTTTGTTTATGTGTGTATGTGTTTCTTATGCTTTCAAAAATTCATTTCTAAAAAATTACTGGTTTGGTTTCTAAAGAGAGAGAGAGAGCATTGAGTTGGATGGGTGGGAAAGTAGGGAGGATCTGGAAGGAGTTGAGGGAGAGAACACTGTTATCAGAATATATTATATGAAAAAATTATCTTAATAGAAAAACATTGGTAAAGGCTGGCAAGAAATTGGTGAAAATGTAACTCTATACACTACTGGTGGGAATGTCAATCAGTGCAGCCACCAGGAAAGGCAGTATGGAGATTTCTTAGAAAATTAAAAATAGAGCTCCTACGTGATCCAGTAATCCCATTTCCTGGTATAGATCCAAAGGAATTAAAGTCACTGCAGCCATGATATGTGAGTAACCCAAATATCCAATGACAGAGGAATAAAGTAAATGTGGTTTATACACATCATAGAATATTATTTATTCTAAAAGGAAAATGCTGCCACTTATGATAACAAGAACAAGCTTAGAAGATAAGTAAAGCTAGATACAGAAGGGCAAATACTATATCATACCAAATAAATGATAAATGTAACATAACATAGCTCCATTCACAGAAGCAGAATATGGTGGCTGCCAGGGATCAGGGGATAGATAAACCAGATACTATTATTCAAAGGGTGTAAAATTTCAGTTATACAAAATTAGCAAGTACTAGAGAGCACAGAACAACGATTATAGTTAATAATACTGTATTATACACTTAAAATAAAAAAATGATAGTTCAAAATTTCTTATCACAAAAATTAATAAATAAGGAGAATGAAGAAACAACTGGAGTTGATGGGTAGGTTTTTGACATTCATTGTGTTTATGCTTTCATGGTTGTACATTTATCTCCAAACTCACCAAATAATATATGTTAAGTATATATGGCTTTTTGTATGTTATAACTCAATAAAGTATCTTTAAAACTTATTTATTACATTTGTTTGTGTATGTGTATGAGTACATGCAAGTCAGAGTACAACTCATGGACATTTGTTCTTTCTTTCTAGTATGTGGGTCCTGGGAACCCAACTCAGATCATCAGGCTTAGTGGGAAGCATCTTTACCTACTGAACCATTTTGATGGTCCTCAATGTGTCCTATAAAATTATATTCTTCCATATAATCTTCATAACATAGCTTTGTCTTCTTTCTTTGTTTACTATTTCTTCAGTTCTTTAAATAGTGATTAATATGTGGTAGAAACTCAATAATCAATATTTTTGGACTGAATGAAGATAAGTCCCAGATATCAAGATGGCAACTAGTGTAGCATAATTCTTAAGAGCATAGGTTATAGAGATAGAGCTGGATACTAATTCTAATGCTATATTTATCAACCGTGAAACCGTTACTTAATATTTCAAAGCTTTTTCTTTATCTATAAATTAGTTATTAATAGCACTAAAGTATAATTTATAAAATGCTACATACACAAATGTCACACATTTTCTCAATTCCTTCTAGACTGATAGCTCCCTTTATTCAAGTTCTTCATTCTAACGATCTATTCCCTCCCCAAATTTTAGTGATCTATTCCCCTCCAAAATTTTAAGCAGCAGTTAACATGTTATTAATACTCATTGACATTCTACCAATTAAGTATACTGGACAAAAATTTACCCAGGAAAAACACTAATTTCTAAGTAAAAAAAAAAACACCCTTACAATTTATAGGATCAAGAAGAAATTTTACACAGAATCACCATATTACACTCTTGTCAGACTATGGATTCATAGAAACTGAGAAGACTAAAAGTCCATGCTAAAGTCAACACTACAAGTCTTTAAGCATTTAGACAGCAGGGCAAGCTAAGGATGTACCTCCCTTACACTTCCTGAGCTACTTTTGGGAATCAAGAGAAACATCATAGGAGTTGTAATCCTAGGCTTGGGAACACTGCGAGGGAGTAGGTGAGTGACCTTGGCTCATCACTGCTCAACTGTACTCTATTTCACATGATGAGAAAACATGAAAAAGCACTTCAAAAGAGGTAAGACACCACAACCATGAGCCTGACACAATGCATATAAAAATGATCTCCACTGTGCTAATTGTGCTCCACTGTATCTAGAGTTAGGTTAAGAAATAATTCCAGACACCAAACCCCAAAAGACATGTAATAGAGGCCTCTTTTGGCTGTTTGGAGAAAGAATGAGAAAAGTCAAAGCAATCTCAAATGACCTTTTCCTGAAAATGATAGACCACTCAATTATTTCAGAAGAAAAAAATCAAATAGTATAAGAAAAATGATTAACTTTTTTATTAAAGAAGTTTAATAGTTCTCATTTATAATGTCTTGTACTCAATTAACATTGTAATTACACTTAGAGATCAGGGGTGGGGAGGCTCGACAGAAGTAGTTATGAATACATAAGCTGCTAAGCATATTTAAGACAGTCTTATGCAGTATAGGCTGTCTTTTAAAAGCAATACATACCTAGAAGCTTTATAGTAAATTAAACTAATAAATAAACCCTTTTTCCTAAAGCAAAGCAGTTAAAATTGTCACTATTCATTAGTGAGTGAAGGCTTTAGAGAAAAAGTGGCCCATGAAGAATGGGCATAGTTTGACTAAAAAGAAAGGAGACTGGAAGCATCCAGATAAACTTAGAATAAAAGCACAGAAGCAGCATTCCAATGATAACTGTACACCTACTACAGTCAGCATGGAGTAAGGTGTCAAGAATTAGTCCAAAGCCTAAATAGAAGGAAGATACGGTAAGCAATATAAATAGAAAACTACATACGATATATTATAAAACACACTGAGTAATAATTGGCCTGCTGGATTTAGGGAAACATTTAATAAGAGAACATAAGATATTTGAGCTGAATTCAGACAGGGCATTCTGGACAAAGCAAACACATGGGAAAAGATATAAATGTGAAAGAGTTAAATTTAGGACACAGACCAGCATGGAAAGTAGAACTCACAGATACCAGAGTATTAGAACTGAGTTAGAAAGGCAATATGAGGCATTATTAAGAAGTATCTTTTTCCTGGAAGCAATAAAATGACATCAGAAGAATTTAACTATAGTTAAATTATAAAATTATTATTTTAAAAATATTAAACCTGGATTGAGGGAAAGTGATTATGTTTTATTTAAGCATGCAACAGTAGGTACCTTGAATAATATTATTCACCATTTGGCAATCTTGAAACTTGATAATTTTTTACTTGGGAATACTAGTAGAAGAAAGACTTCTAATATTACATGTTAATTTTAATTAAATACCTTGACAGAACTTATTTATAATTGAAAACTATTTCAGGGCATCAAACAAAAAACAAAATTTAACAAAAGTAACCATAAAACTTGAACATACCCCTGTGTCTGTGTCAGATTTTGATGAACTTAGACTTTCCTGAGATGGTGACGGTGACACACGGCCTAAAAACAGCACAGTAATTGTAAATAAAGCATGTATGTATATACACTAATCTACCAACAAAAATATCCTGAAATAATAACAGTCATAGAACATAATACCCTAGAAAAACATTTTCTAAATGTGAACTATAACCACACAAGCACCCACATATTGTCTTTATCATTTTGATCAATTTGAATAGAACAGCTTAACCAGTTCCCTAAATTAGTAAACAAAGTATCATTTCATCTTCATTATTCATAGTGAATACATTGTTACTAATTACAAAAGGAGCAAGGGGAAATAACAGAAGACCAAGAAGTTCTGAGCTGAGGTCAGGTTTTAAAGGCAACTGAAACAGTCTTTTTGCCTCACCAGGTAGAACAGGAAAAGCTCACTCACTATACAAGTAGCCCATTTTACCTTTGTCTTGTCACATCATCAATTATGTACTATGACATACATTAAGGACATTCATAAGGTTTTCTAAACAATAGAGGGTCCCCAGTACTGGTGGCACAGCACCATTATCTCAGATACTCATGAGGTTGAGGCAAGTAGATCTTAAGTTCAAGGCCTGCCTGAGCTACAAAGGGAGTTCAAGGCCAGACTGGGTATCAGTGAGATACTGCCGCTTGATAAGTTTTTTTAAGTGGGAGGTGGATTGAGGTTGAGAATATAGCTTAATTATAGAGCTTAATGATAGATGCCTGGTATACTTGAGGACCTAGGTTCAATTTCTAGTACCAAGCAATTCCCAAACAAAACAAAATATAGGGTCTAACTAGAGAGTTGAATGAATGAGAAACTTCTGTGTTCTTTAAATTGGTGCTTCGATTATATTCTATATTCTCACCAATGGTTAACTCTATTTTCTTTTCTCCCACTTCTTAACTTCTTATTTTCAACCTTAGATGATTAGGAAGGGGATGATTTGTGAATAAAGTTTGTTACATTAAAAATTATAAGAAAGTTATCTCATAAAATCAGAGTCCCTACTTAATTAAATTCTTTATACTTTCTTAAATCATCACATAACAAGAATATTTTGTTTAGGTATAGTCAGTGTTTACCATATATTCATGGTATTTTGAGGTTGGTTTTATTTTGTCAGTTAACAGTTTTTCAAATATCCATTGATTTCATATATCCACAAACTTAATTTACTTTTCATGGCTATTTTAGCAACCTTTCTTTACTTTGTGAGTATACATAGTATTATTATTTTTCCAGTTTAATTCGATCTTTCATTTTAATTTAGGATAGAACTGAAGGCTGCTAGAAGAAACCAAGTAATTTCTAACTGGTTAATAAAATTACATATTATACTTGAAAAGGCATAAATCAAAAGCTTTGTGGTATTTTTTTCATTAGGTCCAGAGATTTTTGCTATTGCTGTTTGCCTTATTTTTATTTAGTTTTTGAAACAGTCTTGCTAAATAAGCCAGATTAGCCTTGAATTCTTGACCTTCTTGCCTCAGCCCTGCAAAGAGTCAAGAAAATAGGTGCAGAGTACTATACCATGTAAATGCTGACTGGCTATTATGATAAGTTGTGGTTCCTACAAATGACTGGCCGGCTAAAGAGAGCAGTACAGTTGAATATTACTTATTAGATTTTGGA
The DNA here is from genome assembly GCF_949786415.1 of Peromyscus eremicus. Lineage (NCBI taxonomy): Eukaryota > Metazoa > Chordata > Mammalia > Rodentia > Cricetidae > Peromyscus > Peromyscus eremicus. The sequence goes on along the minus strand of NC_081439.1, from coordinate 98,408,220 downwards.
GCTTGTTGGATTTTTAAATAATTGCATGGTCTTTATAAATTCAGCATCCCTAATATGAAAAAATGAAATCTGCAATTCTCTAAAATTAGAAAACTTTGAGCATTTTCCCAACGTTTAATGAGTTTCAGATTACAAAGCATTTTGAATTTGGGAACTGAGGATGCTTAACATATATTGCACTTAAAACGCAAGATTTATTTAGATATTTAAAGAAATGAAAAATACCTTCAGTGTTGTATTTCATTCGCATGTTGTTGAAATAGTCAAAAGCATTTTTTAAAGCCCATATCCTCACTATATTGTCTTGTCCAGCTGAGGCAAGTAATCGGCCACAGTGAGAAAATTTCATGGTCCAAACAGCTCCCTATGAAAACAGAAGGTTCAAAATGACTTTACAAGCTTAAGAGACGGACGTTCCTTTAACCCAACCTTTAAAGTTATGCCACATTATCTACAGTAAGATAACACTAACTTTCCTGACACGTCTCCTAGCCACAGGTGCAATGGTGCTAAAGTACCACAAAGGGAAGCCTTTAGAAGAAAGGTATGTTAGGATCGTTATCATTTTCCATAGTTTAACCTAAGAAATTTAAAACTCCAAACTATGTTCACATAGTAATAAAATAAGGGCTATTTTTGGTTGCATATATGCATGCATGTGTGTGGGCATGTGTGTAGAGGTCAGAGGGCAACCTCAGGTGCCATTTATGAGAGTCCCTAAGTGCCTAGAAATATTATTTAGAAAAGCACAAAGCACAGCTTGGAAACTTCAGTCCCTTAACTGAATATGAAGGGGGAAGAGAAAGCCCTTACATGTCACTAACAACCCCTACCAGGACTGAAAAGAACAAGGCCTAGCCTACCTTAGCTGTGGTGCCCATAGCATGAGATACTTCCAAGTACCTAAATAGTTTGGTCTTATTCGGCTTTTCTCTCTACAGTACATGACTAGACTCTATAGAAACTGAAAACATTGGAGAAGTATATGTTCAGAAAAGTGTTAAAAAATAGCAGTCTTTACTAGGAAGGGCCAAATCCTATTCTAACAAATAAGATTATAATACAGACTTAGGTGTATTAAAAAGATTACCTGCCTATAGATTCTCAAGGAAGATTATGTAAGTTAGAAGCAACTGTTAATTTATTTAAATAACAATCATTTCCATAAAAGTCAAATACAGTTAAAAACAAAAACAAAAACAAAACACCATCATTTGGATCCCAATATAATGGGCTTTTTACTTAAGTAGAAAATAAAGGTGGGTTCAATATAAGAAAATTCAGTAAGTTCCAAAATGAAACCATTATAAAAATTAAAACATTGATGCATAGTTTACTAGCACCAAAATTGCAATGTCAACATAGCCACTATCTGCTGCTTATAGTCACTCTGTAGTTGGGGCAACACTTAGGCTTTATTTGATTCCCTGATCAAGGGCACAGCATAGTTTACCTAGGTTTGGGTTTCACTGCTATCTTGCTCATGTTCCTGGATTTGCAGAAACTACCTGCAACATAATCTGAGTATTTTCATCTGCACTGGTAGGCTTGATTTTTTTCTTTGCAGTGTTAGGGATCAGAGAGAGCCTCATACATATGAAGGAAACACTGAACCACAAAGCCACATCCCTAGTCTGGTACTTTTGAAATCTGAAAGAATATAAACCTCTACCTATCTCTATCTTGGCTGAACATTTTACTGTGGAAAACACATTGGGATTCTGAACATTTTTTTCCAAAGTGCTAGGGACTGAAAGCAGGACTTTATGTATGACATGCAAATGCTCTAAGTATCCCTAGCCCTGAAATATTTGTTTAAATTGTGATTGGGAATATTTAAAATATTTTTACAAGTGACAGACTTTTTTCTAATTTAAGTGCTGTAAAGGTTGGCCTCTCTGCATAGCTTTTTCTCAGTAATACAGCCTAGAGCTCATTTATTCCAATCCTCACTTTCATTTTGAAATTGGGTTGCCCTAGGTAGCACAGGCTGGCCTGGATCTCATTTATCTTCCTGCCTCAGTCTTCTGTGTGCTGGGATTATAGGCCCTAGAGATTATACTCAGCCTAAAACGTTACTCCTTAAACAATAATTCAGAGACAAACACTGCATTATCTATTCATTTAAATATAATACAAATTTACTGTACTTGAGTTTGCTTAGCAAAAGTACATACATTGATAAAGATAAGCTAAATAGAAGCCTCAAAAAATACACTACCAGTTATAAAAAACGAAATGGTTGCTTACCATATGTTCACCACTAAGATCTTGAACCACTTTGATCTGATCAAAATCATAAGGTCCTTTGAAACCATGTGCTGCCTTGAATTTAACTGGTCTTGTATATGGCATTCCTTCATCATCACTTGATGAAGGGTCATCTTGATCAGTATGAAACACTGAAGACCAAAGCAACAAAATTCATCAATGGTTAATATATATCTAGTTACAATCATATTTTCAAATATATTGATCATCAAGTATACTTTTAGTAAATAGAGAAGCAAAATTTCTCTATTAATATATAACATATTGGTTGAGAAAGTGGAGTCTGATGCTAGATTGGCTGAATTTAAATCCAGCTGTTATTTATAATCTGTTTGACCATAGAGAAGTTACTCAACCTTTCTATGCTTCTCAGTTTTCTTGCCTATAAAGTGAGGATGATGATACTCACTTTACTGAGTTATGAGATTAAATTAGTTAACACTTGGGTTAATTCTTAGAAGAGTATCTGGCATTGTGTGAGTACTAAATGCAATTATTAATAAAAACAAATGAGCAAAATAATGACAAAGGCAGAGTGGGCTACAATCTCTGAAAATTAAGAAAATCTATTTTTACATTATTTATTGTGCATATATGTGCATGCCATGAGGCACATGTGGAGTCTGTTCTGTCATTCTACCACATAGATTATAGAGATTGAACTCTGGCAGCAAGCTCCTTTACCCACTCAGCCATCTTGCTGGCCCCTAGTTTTTTTTTTTTTTGTGTGTATGTGTGTGTATGTGGCTGGGTGAATGCACATGCCACAGCACAAGAGTAGAGGTCAGAAGACATTGTTTTGAGAGTGGTTCTAGCCTTACACCTTCTTTGAAGCAAGGTCTCTCTTGTTTTCTTCTGCTGATGTGTTACATGCTGCAGACTAGCTGGCCTGTGAACTTGAGGGCAATTCTCCTCTCTCCATCTTCTATATCATCATAAAAATATTGCCTTTACAGATGCATACTATAGCATCTAGCTTTTACCTGAGTTCCAAGGAACCCCATTAGGCTTGCATGGCAAGAGCTTTTACCCAATGAAATAATTCCCTGGTCCCAAGTTTACCTAATTAAAAAAAACAGTTTTAAAAGTCTGTTTATTATTATGAGCATGAGTGTTTTGCCTCCATGAATGTCTGTGTACTATGTGTGTGCCTGGTGCCCATGGAAGCCAGAAGAGGGTGTCAGATTCTCTGAAACTAGAGTTACAGAAAGCTCTAGGCTGCCATGAGTGTATTGGGAAATTATACATGGATTCTCTGGAAGAGCCAGCTGGTGCTCTTAACCACTAAGTCATTTCTCTAGCTTCTTAAAAATATTTTTAAAAGCCAAAAAGTCTGACAAAACCAATTTCTACCTAATCCTTGGACAGTAAATCCTTCAAGGCTGTTATAATCACAAAATACTAAACTAATTCATACTTAAAAGTATAAATTTATCTTTCTTCATATTCATAAAACTAAGTGAGACATTTGTGATTTATTGAAATACTAATATATTGACTATAAAAATTTGTTATATTCACTGATACAGAGTGCTTCTTATAAATAAACTAAATTTAGAAAATACACATTAATGGACTATTCAGTTGAAATGTGCTCATTTTACTGACCTTCATCTCTTACACTTTTAACCTTATTTATGGCCCGTTCACCATATTCCTCAGCAAGATGCTTTGCTCTCTTTACTGATTTTCCAAGGAATTTCTTTAGTTGAGTCCTGAAGAAAAAGACACAAAAACGTACTGACACAATTTTGCAAAGTGAACTATCCATAGACAAACTTAAGAGGTATCTTTAAAAACATTAATAGTAGGTATTCAAGTTCTCAGATTCCTTGGTTTTTTAAATTTATTTTGTGTATATTGGTGTTTTGCCTGAAGGTATGTATGTATGAGTTACACACAGTTATGAGCTGCCATGTGGGTGCTGGGAATTAAACCTGAGTCCTCTGGAAGAGCAGCCAGTGTTCTTAACTGCTGAGCCATCTCTCCAGCCCCATCAGATTCCATGTTTTATTGGAAGAACATATTCAAGCCAATATCCTTCAAAGAGAATATACATGAATATGATTTCTCCCAATTAACAGTTATTGTATATTTTAGAGCCATACCTTTCAAGTGTGAGTAATAATTGACTGGTAATGGTGGGGTAGGGAGAGGCATGTTTAAGCAGATCTATAGGGCCCCATCCTCAGACAATCTGATCTGGAGAGTTGTGGTGAAGCCATAAATATGCAGTTATAATTTTGAAAAGACTACTTTAGAGACTTCTCGCTAAGAATACATTTTACCAACAAGAAGGAAGGGTTAAAAAAGTCATTTATGCCTGGCATTGGTGGTGCATGCTTTTAATCTCAGCACTCGGAAGACAGAGACAGGTGGATTTCTGTAAGTTCAAGGCCAGCCTGGTCTACAGAGTGAGTTCCAGGACAGCCAGGGTTATACATAGAAACCCTGTTTTGAAAAACAAAAAAAAAGAGTCATTTATCTACAAAATAGAATACCTGGGAAGTCTAAGAAGACCTATTGTGTTTTCTCTTTCATCTGGGTATTCACAGAAATAAAATTAGCCTGAGCTTTCCCAGTAGACACCCCTAAATCCAAAGTTAAACAAGCATCAAAGCTTCTCTAAACAAGTTTGAATTATTCTTTTTTCAGTTAAAAAGATATGAATGTCTATCAACAGCAGAATGGATAAATAAGTATTGGTATAAACTACACTCCAGCACCGATTACTAATTTCTATTTACCCAGTGGTAGGGTGCTTGCTTAGCATGTGCTGGTCCCTAGTTTTGACTCACCAGCATTGTCAAAAAAATGATAGAGAATCTTGATAATAATCTGTGAGATTATTAAAAATTTTTATTTTCTATTTTATGCATACCTGTTATTACTTTCAGTCATCAGAAAACAAAGATGATAAACTATTTTTATAGTGCTGGGGATTGAGCCCAGGGCCTTGTATATGCTAGGTGAGCATTCTACCATTGAGCTATGTCCCCATCTCTACAAAACCAGTTTCTAAAACCAAAATAAGGTGTCTACTCTAAAGTTATAGTTTATGGATAAGTATAGGTTCACTACAATGATGTTTAGTTTTAATTGCTAATTTGACACACTCTAGAATCACCTGAGAAGGGAGGCTCAATAAGGAACTGTCTAGATTGGGGTGGCCTATGAGGGGATTATCTTTATTAATGGGAAGACTGTGAGTGACGCCATTCCCTAGGTAGGGGGATCTTGGATTGTTTAATAGTGAAGAACTCGAACTAAGCACTAAGTGCAGGTATTAATTCATTGCTCTGTACTCTTCACTGTGGATGTATTATGACTAGCTGCTTCAAGTTCACGCTGCCTTAACATTCCTGCAATTATGGGCTGTGAGCCAAATACACCCTTTCTTTCTTAAGTGGCTCTTATCAGGGTATTTTATCATACCAACAGGAAATGAAACTATGATGACTACTATTTAAAAGCCAAAAAGACATTTAAATCATTGTAGATGTGACTTTCTAAAATACAGACTTTTTGCTTTTGTTTTTTGAGACAGGGTTTCTTTAGGTAGCTGTTGCTATTCTGTAGACCAGGCTGGCCTAACACTCACAGAAATTCTGCCTACCCCTGCCTCCAATTGCTGGGATTAAAGGCGTATACCACTATGCTCAGCTATAGACTTTAAAGTAGTACTGAACATTTAGATTTCCTTTCATTGATGAACAGGGTCGGTTACCACTTGTACTATTCTCAGGGCCTTTTGAACAGGATTCACTTAGGCTCAATTAGCAGTTGCTTCCTCAGATTTCAAAACAACTTATTATGATCAGGAAAAGTCAGAACCATGGGCCAATCTCTTCTGGTTACTGGCTGCCTTATTGGTTTACCCCATCACTCAGTGCAAATATTTCTATGTTCTATGTGTATCATGGTAAGAGAAAGGGCTGGAAAGAGTTACTGTATACACAGACTATTGCGCTATGTATGTGTCCTTTTATCATTTTCTGATTACAATCTTGCAATCAGAATATTACCCAACAGTCTGACATGTCAACTTCTATGTCATGATTTGCAGCTTCTCTGTTACTTTAGAAGCTCAGGTACTAGATGACTAGATTTAAGAAATAATGTATGAATCAATAATGGGACTGAATAGATCTATTTTTTGAATAGATTTTTTTTCCTAGAAAAATGAGCTTTAACAGGGCACAGTGATATATACCTGTAATCACAATACTCAGGATAAAGAAGCAGGAAGTTGTGAGTTCATGCCAGGCTGAGCTGGTGTATATAGCCATATAGTGAGAACTTACACAAGAAAACCAAAGTAGAATATAAATGAGCTTTAGGGAATACACTATATGACGGCTCGCCTGGATGTTTGTTTCCTGAACAATTCCTAAGTCTTTGGATCCTGACAGTTGTCACTGTTAGCCAACTTTCAAATATCTGGTGTTAACATATATTTGCATTTTTGGCACATATTTTCTAAATAGTCTTACTTCCCTTAATATACACAAGAAAAAAATCAGACTTAAGTGGATCATTCACTTTGGACTTTATATGGCAATATTGCCAATTTAGTGACTCATGCATAATCAGACACAATCCACATGACCACCATTATACTATGTATTTGTAGGGGTAACAGAAGAATCATATGATCATAAACTTTTCATATCACACTATTTAGCTGTTTAAAATGTGTTTACTTTTGGCTCACCCTCCTTGAGGGTCTATAGGGAGCTAGTGGCTACTAGGAGAAATATTTCTTCAGTGTAGTCACTGATAAGTTGCCCATGCTCCTGTAAGTAACTCTTATTAAACTCATTGGGTAATTTAAAACAAAACAAAAGAAAACATATAAACAAACAAAAACAACCAGGCAGTGGTGGCACATGCCTTTAATCCCAGCACTCAGGAGTCAGAGGCAAGTAGATCTCTCTGAGTTCAAGGCCAGTCTGTTCTACAAAGTTAGTTCCAGAACAGCCAAGGCTACACAAAGGAACCCTGTCATGAAAACCCAAAAATAAAGAGTAAAAAAGACAGAAAGTAGAAGAGAAACTAGTTAGAAAGAGAAAGAGGATCAGTAGGAGTGGGGGCGGGGGCAAGAAAAGGTAATAGGGGTGAATATGATAAAATACATTACAAAATGTATGAAAATGTCATAATGAACAACATGTAAAATATACGCTGATAAAATGATTTGCTTTTAAAATTAGAAAATGACGTTAAGATATCATTCTAAAGAGAAATAAATAAGATATATGTGGCTATAGACTTGCTATGAACTGGAGTAGTTAGGAAGAATCTCACATACTTTATGTAGAAATATAAAGAGACTTTGGAAAGATGAAGAGAAGGGGAAGATACTATGGACAATGATGTTCTACTTACAATTCTAGCACCTACGATGGAAAACAATACAAGGATAATACAAAATACTTTACATTTACTTTATGTCAGATGCTTTACAGGTGACCTATACAAACATAAGAAACTCATAATCAACCAACAGAAGGGAGGGGATAGTGTGGGGTAGAAATTTAACGTGATTAAAACCATTTGGAGGGAGACCACATATTCCATTCCAAAGCAACTCTCTCAAGCTGAAAGAAATTATAAGAAAGAAGTTACTGAAATTAAATGGTAGCAGATATGTCTGAGCAATATGGCAAGGATTGATCCTCTTAGGAATTTTCTGGTAGATCAATGTGTGGTGATGGCAATTAGTAGGAGTAACAGAACAACATTGGGATGGTGGTAATATAAGGTAATGGTAACATGTTAGAAGCCCTAGAATGAGTTTAACTATGAATTTAGCAGACAAATCTCGTTAAAGGACCTGCTTTACTGTAATGTAAAAGGAACACTTTTATATTTTATATTACATTTTTTGATAAAAAAAATAACCTGGCAATTTTCTTACTTTTCTAATAAACATTTAAAAAGAAGAAAGCCCTGGCGAGTAACTCACGTTTTTTGTTTTAACCTTCCACCGTCGGTGTCTGCTTGCTGTGACTGTAACTTTTCTTCATCATCAGACTGTGTGGCATCATTACTACAAGAAGGGGAAGTCATTTAAAAAAAAACCATTTCTCTTCTCAAAAATATCTTCTTATATTTATTATACAGCAACCAATCAGAATAAGAAAAATGATCCCAATATGTTTATATAACTTCAAATTAATGAATAACCTGAGAATTACTAAATAATTTCCAAGATTAAAGACTGGAATCTTAAAGCAAGATGCAATGTGTAAAATTTAAGTGAATGCAGTTTAATAACTTATAAAAATCCTACTATATCAAGGCTGTGTATATCAACAATAAAGTAACCTGTAGATAGCTTTTTCTTGGTTCATAAGGTACAATATGTATAAAATTTAAGAAAAGTTCTCGCTTTTCTAGAACTTAATCCCTAGGCCCTCATTACATCTCATAACAAAACTCAATCGCTCTGCTTGAAAGCTGTTTTCCCACTATAATACAAAGTACGAATAGTTAGAAAGTGAAGTGCTAGAATAGAAGACTGAGTGCTCCTCACACACGGCTTTTTACACTGCTTTGATTCTGTCTCTGGAATAAATCATTTTCAATGACAAGAAACTAAGTACTATGAGATTTAAGATTTAGAATAGTCTCCACAAGTAACTACATAATATGACTATAACAGAGATCAAAGGTAAAGAATACATTCTTGAGCTAATTTGACTTTTAGATTAAAACAGAGGAGTGAGTTTAAATAAATAGGGACAGTTGTAGTTCACAAAGCTAAATCATCACTACCACACTGAAATGTTATAAGTTAAATAACATTAAGTCATACCTTACATACTCCTTTGTCCTTCTCATGATGTGTAGAGTGAGAGGATTAATACCTGTTGGCAACTTCTCTTCAGCAAGACTTAGAGGTATTTCTTCTCCAGTATCTAGGTTCTTAATCATTACACTGGCTAAAATTTCCTGGAGGTAAAAAAAAACAAAAACAAAAAACCATCAAGATGACTTGTAACTTAATTATCTTTAAAAATTATTATTTTAACTATTTACATATATGTATGTAGTGTGTGTGTGTGTGTGTGTGTGTGTGTGTGTGTGTGTGTGTGTGTGTGTTGTACATAGAGGCCAGAGGTACTGGATCTCCTGGAGTTGGAGTTACAGGTAGTTGTGAGTTGTAGTGCTGGGACTCAAACTTAGGTTCTCTGGAAGAGCAATAGTACTCTTAATTGCTGAGCCATCTATCCAGACCTTATCTTTTTTGAGTCTACAAAATCCTTAAAATTTTAAGTTAAGGATTTTCTAGATAGTCACTACTGGGAAGAATATTTTAAACATTTACACTGAAATATAATTCTCACACCATAAAATATTACCCCTTAAAACATGCAATTCAATGGCTAATAATATATTTATAGTTCCTAATTGATCATTAAATTATAATATTTGACTACTCACAAAGGAAATCACTTCTATATTAGCTGTCAATCCCATTTAATTTTTTTCTCAGTCTCTGGTAATTACTAATCTTTCTGTCTGTATTGATTCATCTATTCAGGACATTTCATAAATTCAATAAAAAATATATGTATAATACATACATACACACACACACACACTGTATCTGTATTCTTTCATTCAGCATGCTATTTTTAAGGTTTATCCAAATACCAATATCATAATCCCTTTAATTGCTGAAAAATATACTATTGAATGGACATATTACATTTTATTTAAGGATTCATCCATCAATAATACATGTTTGGGCTGTTTCCATTGTTTGGCAATTATGAACAATGCTGCTGTGAATATCTGTACATTTCTGTGTGGGTATATTTCCATTTTTCTTTAGTATAAAAATAGGAATGGAACTGCTGGGTCAATGGTAACATTAACATTTTGAGAAAATGTTAAACTGTTTTCCAAAGTATAATTTAGAAATATGTATTATTTTATTTTAACATATTTGAGAAAGGGTCTAGCTATGTTGGTCAGGATGACCTCAAACTAATGATCTGCTATCCTTGGTATTGAAATTATTATTGTGTACTACCATGTCTAGCTTCCTAAAAAAAAAAAAACAACAAAAAACCCTACTTCGTTCTAGAACTTCATTCTGAATAAACTGCCAATAAATACATTCTAATTTTTATTTTATGTGTATGGTGTTTTGCTGCATCCATTTCTGTGCATCACATGTACGTAATTTCTGTGGAGGCCAGAAGACGGCATTAGATTCTCCTGGAACTGGAGTTATAGACAGTTGTAAGCCACTGTGTGGGTTGTGTGGGTTCTAGGAATCAAACCTGGGTCCTTTAGAAGAGCAACCACTGCTCTTAACTGCTGACTCATCTCTCCAACTCCTCACTCTTAAGTTCAAAGGTAAGAAACCATTATAGGGTTAGGGAAATTGCTCAGCAGATAAAAAGATTTCAGGCCAACTCAGATGACCTGAGTCCAATCCCCAGGACTTACACAGTGGAATGAGAGATCCAAGTCTTACAAATCGTCCTTTGACCTCCACACGTGTACTGTGGCATGCATGTACCCATAAACACACACACACACACACATACACACACACACACACACACACACACACACAAATGTAAAAAAGCATCTGAACTACTACACTTATTTTCAAGCTCACTTTCTATAAAATACAGATCCTGTTTTTTGTTCTGTGTGTGAATGTGCACGTGGTACTGGGAATGGACTTTATGAATGCTAGCAAACATACAACTGAGCTACAGCCCCAGATGTTTCTGTCTTTTTCTTTCTGATTTAATGTCTCAGAAAGTTACCAGGCTGGCCTTGAACTTACTCTGTAGCTCAAGTAGATACTGAACTTGTGATTCTCCTACCTCATCTTCATGAGTGCTGGGATTATAGGCCTGCTTTGTCATCAGCCCATCTTGGATTCTGCTTTTAATGTAAGTATTCCACCACATATCTTTGTGAAATGGCAACTTTCCATCAGAGATTCAAACTTCAATATATAAATAAAATCCCAAACCCTCTTAAGTTTAATGATTTTGGCCTAAAAGTAATTCATTATGTATGTCAAAATAACTAAACAAGTTCAGTATTCCTGGTATTGAAATAATACTTAAAAAGATGGAAATGCTGATTTCCTGGATTTAGTCATTATATACTGTATCAATCTATCAAACTATCATATTACAACCCATTAATATGTATAAATGTGAAACATCAATTAAAAAATACAGTAAGTTATATGTAACATGAAACAACAGCATGTTAATCTTTTTAAGTGTAGTTCACAGTCATTATGTACAGTTAAGTGCTATGCAACCAACACCACAATCCATCTCTAGAACTTTCTCATTTTCCCATTATGATTTTTACATTTTATGTTTTTAAGAACAAAAAAATTGAATTCTACCTCATCAGTAAGCTCTCTCCCAGAGTTGGATCTAGGTCTCTGAGGGCCCATCACTTCACCTGCTATGGTCTGCACATCAGGTGCTTTTCCATTTTCCTAAAATTATAATTATATAAGCAGACACACCAAATCAATTTCTATAAATTTTAATTATTCATTACCATGCATGCTTCTACAAAATTCCACAAATCAGAAAAGTCTATTGAAAATGATATTAATGATTCCATTTTAGTACTTTATTATTCTCTGCATGTTGAAAGACATTAGACATCAAAACTACTGCTGCCCATAAAATTGTGCCTTAGTAGTATCACAAACAAATAAGTGTTTTATTTGAACCCATCCAAAACAACAATTCTCTACTAAGATTGTAATTAATTCAAGCCATATGTGGATATTGCTAAAGAAGAGTTAGGACAACTTCTGTTTATGTAAAAAGCTAGACAACAAATATGTTAAAAATTTCACATACAGTTGTTGTTGTTGCATATTCTTCTACATTAAAAAAAAACACAATACTTCAAAAAGGCAAACACCATGTGGATCCTACAAAAACTGGCTGTTTGTGACCTCTACTGCATTGTTAAAACAAAATGGTAATGCTACACTTCCAGGTCTGCTAACCCTCCTCACCTCAGCTACTATATCAATTACCCCAAGTTCCAGAATTTGGCTGTGGTAAAATGTTATGCAGTTCTTTTGTATAGCCCATGGCCTAGTACATGAATTGTTTTATGTCTAGGAAAAGGAACTTATAATATTAAAAATAGAAGCAGCTGTTTTTAAAAAATACCTATAACCTGCCACACACTTGGCATATATTAGCACATTTCATTCTTGCAGAAAACCTTCAAGGTAGATACTTTTCCCACATTTTATCAGTGGGGCATCTAAGAATCAGATGCTAAATAGTTACCTAAACTCACTAAACTAGTTAGTAGCCAAGTTAGAAAGGGAAGTGAGGTGGTCAGGCATGGAAGACAAAGAAACATTTGGCTTAGAGAAGAAAAACGGTTTCAATAATTAAGTCAGCTAGTTGTATAAAGTTTGAGTTAGCCTATATCAAACATAATAGTAATTCACCAACCTGGGCAGTAACTATTTTATCTCCACTTGTAGCACTTGCCAAATCGAGAGAAGGCTGAGACTCTCTAGCTGTACTCTCTGAAACCACATTTGTAGTAAGGAGAGAATCAGATGGAATGCTGTCTTTGGGTACTGCAATGATAATAATAATAATAGTAATGATAATGAAGGTATTACTAATAGAGCAATAATACCAACAATTTTATACACACATACACAAAATTAATAAAGAAGTACTTTTAACCTTTATTTAATTCTTGTAACAAGCCTGTGAGAACAGTGGCTTTTATTATTCTTATTTTCTTTATTAAAAAACCATGGTTCAAATGAATTATTTATCTTCTTCAAGATTACGCAGTTTATAAATTCAAAGATCTAGGATTTAAATTTAGAACTTTTAAAGTCTTCCATTCCCATTTTCTTTCTACCACCCCCACACCAATTCTTCGAGGGTAAAAAATGTGAAAGTCTGGAGTCTGCCAAAGTATTCAGTAATATTATTTTTACTTATGCTAGTATAATACCTTTCACCTTTTGTCAACTTACTCAAGAAATAATTTATATATCCTAGCTATCAGAGTGGTTTTTCTTTAGCACAAACTGAAACAAAAGCAGAAAAGTTAGCTGAGAATCATAGCAAATGCCTATGCTTGAGGAAGTAGAGGCAGAAGATCTCCACAAGTTCAAGGCTAGCCCAGTCAATAGAGAAGTTCCATGCTAGCCTGGACGACATAAAAGGACCCTATCCCAACCAAAATATTTCCTAACCAAAACATTTCTCAATTAATACTTGCCATCCAGATCAGGTGTTTTAAGAGCCTCAAACTCCAGTTCACTTTTCTTTTTCCTTGGTGGTGGCGCAGGTCGGGCTGGAGGTGGGGGTCTAGGAGGTGGGAAATTAGTTGGTGGAGGTGGGCGTGCAGGAACAGGCTTCTTTGTACTGGCTACTATATCAGGTTCTGGAGTAAGGTGCCTTGGGGGTTTGGCGGGAGCCACTTCTTCCGCAGCAGCAAAATCTTTAGTAGATAGAGAGTCTGAGGATGCAGAATCTAGAACATCACTTTCTTTGACTTCCACTGCTTCCTTGCTCAATATTTCGGTTTCCAGGTCAGAAATCTCAAGCTGCTCAGTTGAACTCTCATCAGTTAAATTAGCAGTTTCAGCTACTGTCTTCTCCCAGGTGTCAGCAGAGGGGAAACACTTTTGTGTTTCTAATTCAGTTTCTTCAAACACATTTGGACTGTCCGCCTGTTCAGAATCTTGTTGTAGTTCATGCTCTATGGACAGCAGTCCAGGTATGTTACTAAAATCTGTCCCAGCCACAGAAGGACCGGCAGTAGCCTGATCAGAGAGTTCTTTTCCTTCGGGTTCCAAAGACTCATCTTCCAATTGTAGTACTTTCTGACTCTCCTCAATAATACTATCAATTATCTAATGAAAAGTTAAAAAGCAGTTTTTTAAAAAATGAAGCTATTTACAATAACAAAGCAATAGCTAATTAAATATATGGCAGGTAATGTCTGTAACACTTCATTGATTTTAATCTTTACAACAAACTTATGACGGTTCACTCCTATTGTCATCATTTTACAAACGAAGGAAGTAAAGCATACATGGACCAAGTGATTTGTCCGATGTTTTCGAGTTAGTCAGTCATAAAAGTGGCATAAGCCCTGGAAGTTTGATTCTAGAAACTATATGCTTCCACACTGTAATAGGGAACCTGTGTTAGTATACAGTCACAAAAGTTCAATGAACCCTGTAAGATGAAGCCATATGTCTTCTCATGAAGACTCCAAATGCCAAGAGTTCATGTACATAGTTCTGCCAGACTAGTTGCAATAACTCCCTGCTGTCTCAAGTTAAGAAAATCATGAGAACAAAATCCACCTAGGTTAGAATTGAACTTGTTTCAGTCTGAATTCTAGACTACACCAGAAAAGCCAGCAGATACAAGGAGACGAACATATTTGAATCAATTATAAGGCTTCATTCCTCAGACTGGGGGCAGGTCCATGCAAAGAGCTCAAACATCCAGCCCACATTGCTCCCACTCCCCGTTTCTTACGTCTAAGTGAAAAATACACACAGGTGGTCTATGTCTTCAAGTAATATTTAGAAGAAAATATATCTCCTACACAGTTTTCTTATTACTAACACATTAAATTCTCTGATTCACTCATTCTACTATATCAACGCTGGATTCTGCTTTCTCAATTCCCCAGCCCCAGTAAGTTAATGGAATGTGTCACAGACCTGCCCCGGTCAGTTTTTTTTTTTTTTTTTTACAATTCCATCCTAGTAGAACTGGCTGTTATTGCTGTTCTGTAAGATTTGCCCTTGATTTCCCAGAGTATTACTAGCTTTTCTCTAAATTTTAGTACTAGAAATTACCTCATTTTTACCACCTATAATATGGACTAAGGTCCACAATGTTATCATATTTACATTTTATCAGCATTGGTGACTTTAGTGATAACAGAAGTCAGATAACAATGTGTGTGAAACTGCGCAACAGGGATCGTTGTGGAAGAGGAAGTGGAAAGACTGTAAGAACCAGCGCAGTAAATGACTACAAGGACAGTGACTTCAGGACACAGCAGGGCTGTGACACTGTGCGTGTATAAGACCTGTGCAAGCTCAAGTTAGATGAAGAGAGGTTGTGGGCACAAAGCTCCACCCCAGTCCAGAAGCTTCTGGCAATTGACAACTGTGTGAAGAGGGAGGGTCAGTTTCTCAAGAGTGTGGCCCCTGGGAAGTTGACCACGCTGCGGTGGAAGAGCACACATCCAAGAAGATCTGGGCAACACAAATAGGATTGGATGGGCTTTTTAAAAAAGGAGGACACAAAGTTTGATGAGGAGGGCAGGGGGGATTGGGGAGGAGCTGGAGGAAGGGTGAATATTTTCAAAACACATGCAATTCTTAAAGAACTAACTTAAAAAAAAGAATAACTAAACCGTGAAGACACAGTGTCAGCTGGGTACAATATACTTTTCAAAAAGCTTGGTAGGTGCCTAGCATTTACGAGGCCCTGGGTTTGATCTTTAGGACCAGGGTTAGGGCAGGGGGAATTGGTTGTAAACAGGAAAAAAAAAAACCTTCAAAAAAGTAGCCCAGCATTTTTATAAGCTGGAGGGAAGTTAGCCACAGGAGAGAAAGATAATAAAATTCTCAAGTTCTAGAGAAGAAAGGAAAGAAAGCCTACTGTGTATCACACCCAGTATATACCATCCTGTGATAATCTCATTAGATAGCTGGATTATCTTTTTTTCAAAAGTAGGATCTGAGGTAAAAGCATTAGGAAATTTGCCCAAATGCCTCACAGTTAGTAAACAAAAAAGCCCAAACTTAAAATCCACGTAATCTTCCACATAATACTTTGGATAGGGAAAAAAATACTTAATTCTCAGCAATATATGATAGGAAATAGAAGTAAAAGATGAAAACAAGTTTGTAAAGAAGGGGAAGATAATGGAAGAGGGGGTTTCAAGCTTCTTAGCCTCCTATGTCTACTGCAGAAGAAAACAAGGAGCGGTGAGTGGCCACAGTAAGAGCAAGGTTATTATAAAGGGTTGACACGATCACTGTGTGTAACAGAAAGGCTCATGCTATAAAAATAAGGGGTCAAAATGAGGTTGAAAACTATGTCTTCCCTAGTCTGTTCCCTAATCCCACTCTTCTATGACTTTACCATTCATTACAGCATGAATAATATAATACACAGACTAAACAGGTTAGCTCCATCTATTCACTCTATTCACACCAAACCATCAGTTCCTGGAGAGCAAGACACATTTTTCAGCCTGTTGATGATAGACACCTTCTATACACATTTATGGTGCCCAACTCTGAAATTTTTAAAATGAATTTGGAAGCAATGAAAAGGGGAAAAAAGAAAACAGAACTAAAAGCAACCAAGAGACGCTGCTACTGTTGTACTTGTTACATCAAAAGCTCGCTACATTCTGCGTGATTATAAAATGAAACCCAGATACGTTAGTATGACAGAGGCATTCTCCTAACTTGGACTTATTAGACTCACCCAAACATTCTACACATTCCCCAGCTCTGCACCATTGGTAATGTCTTTCCTCTTTTATCTCTACCTGCCAACATTTTATCTATTCATCGAAAATCAGCTCACATGCTCCTTTTCCCAAAAGTTACCTCCGTTCCTGCTGTCAAATAGGAGATAGTTTCTCTTTAGGTTTTTTTTTTTAATAATATTGTGTAAATTTAGTACAATATTTATTACACTTATTTTCATCCAATTTCCTTATTTTCTTTTTGACATATGGTTGTATGCAGACTGGCTTCAAACTCCTGCTGTAGCTGAGGATGATCCTGAAGTTTTCTGATCCTTTTGCCTCTACAACTCAAGTGCTGGGATTAGAAGTTGTGCCACCATGTCTGGTTATGTTTACTCAAATTCCTCTACTAAAATGTAAGAAACTTCCAAGCAGGATAGTTAGTATTAGTTTCCTATGGTCTTTAGCAATTCATGCTCAATCAGTGTTAAATGGCTAGAGCTTTAGAAGAGTATTAAGCCTCACTTTATGTCCCATAGGATTTTCTCACTACCTTTTCAGTTTCTATTTAAACTCTCCTCCCAATCACCTTTCAGGTATTAACTACAGGCAGGATAAATTGTTTAAGTAGGTAACTGATTCTTTTAAAGGGGGGAAATTAAAAGCTGGGGTGTTGATGAATGCCTGTAATGCTAGCACTTGAGTGGCTGAAGGAGGAGGAGGAAGAGGAGAAATATAGCAAAAATGAACAAGTTTCAACAATACAAATGGCTAAGTATAATTTAAAATGTTTGGCAGAAGCATAGTAACGATGAAATATGAAGGACATATAAACAGGGTAAGAATAAAAAATTCTATCTACATTGTAATCAGGAAGTAAATAATGTATGCAAATGGTTGAGAACCAAGAATGAATCATGAAAAAAAAATCAAAGAAACTGTTACACTACAGAATGGTGAGTTTTTTCCTATTTTTAAAAACAGTTCTATTTCTGCTCTATGCTAATACACAAGTATACTTCTTCTCTCTGAAGGGGTTTTTCTCTTTTATAGAAAATGGTATGATCAACATTAAAATTCATAGTCTGTTATATTTATAAATTTTATAAGGGGAGAATAGCGTTCTTCATTGACAGCAAATCCATCCCAGATAGGAGACATTTTCGGTTATCATGACTAAAGGATGGAGAGAATGCTACAGGTGTCCAGCTAGGTAGAAGAATTCTATAATGCACACAGTAGTTGCTGCTTCCCTTCACAACAATGTATGTGAAGAGTGCTACTGTTGAAGAAGCGCTGAAGTAGAGAATGAGCTGTTTTGCTAGGCTCTAGAAACTTACTGGCTAAAACTGTGCTCATGGCCCAGAAAACACACAAAATTTGTCTAAGTAAATGAATAGAAATATCTTTTTCCTTGGAATTTATGCTGATACTAAAAATAGCTCATTTTATAATTTTTTTAAATGGTGTATATGTGTACTACATGCAGAGGCTAGATAAGGATACCCTGTGTCTTCCTCCATACTCTACCTTATTCGTTTGAGACGGGGTTTGCCACCGAACCTGATTTGTCTCCTGGCTTGCAGGCCAGAAAACTCCTGTTGGGATCAACTTGTCTCCATTCCTTGCACTCCCAAACACAAGCACACAGGGTCATGACTAGCTTTTTTTTTAAAAGATACATTCTAGGGGTTTGAACTCAGGTTCCCATGCTTAAATAGCAAGTGTTCTTGCCCACTGAGACATCTTCCCAGCCCCAGCCCCAAACTATGTACCTTGCATTCAGTCTCTTCTTGTGAACTAACTTCTGGAGCATCACAGCACTGATTATTTAAAAGGCATCAAGGACTCTATCAATGTAAGGACTTCCTGCTATCTCTGACTCCTAAAGCTATCATAATTTGCTACAATGAGCCTTTCAGTATCTGTAAATTCTATTTTTTTTGTTACTGTTGTTGATGTTTTGAGATAGAGTCACTATGTAGCCCTGGCTGTCGTGGAGCTCGATATGTAGATCAGGCTGGCCTCAAACTCACAGAGATCTGCCTGCATTCTAACTCCCAAGTGCTGGGATTAAAGGTGTGCAACATGATGCCTGACTCAGAATCTGTAACTTTTAATAGTTAAGTCAGATTAGGAACTCCTAAACCATTAAATACAACCATAGTTTGCTGTTGGTGTTATTGTTTTGATTTTTTGAGACAGAATCACCCTTTGTAGCCCTGGCTGACCTGGAACTCACTATATCCATCACAGAGATTCACCTTCTCTGCCTTTGAAGTGCTGGGATTAAAGGCCTGTGCCATAGCACTTAGCAGCCATATCAAACAAACAAACAAACAAACAAACAAACAAACGTTTCAAGGATAAATTACCAAGTAGATGATGACACAACTTCTAAAAAGCCACATGTGCCTTTCACCATAAAGCTGATGATGCAAAAATCATGTGCTAAAACAATCGGTATGTACAGAACAGTATGCCGAAACAATACACAACACATTCTATTTTAAATGCATCATATAAATTTGATATCCTCTGTAAACTAAAGTTGACATTATATCTTTCCAACCTTTTTAGATACATCTTGTCTCAGTTCTTGTACAGGGGACTCATTTTCAGCTTTGTTTGATGTATTCTCTGTTTCCTGTTTAAAGAAAGAAATAAACAGACCAAATGATGACTTTTATTTAAAAGTCTCCTCAAAATGGGTGCAAAAGGGGAAATACAGCATTCTTAAACCAAAGAAGACATGAGATTGTCCTTAAAAAACTAAAACAAAAATAATAATACTACACAAAGCAAAGAAACATAAAAGCTATGAACAGATAGTATGCCAACTATGACACTGTGATTTGAAAAAAAAAATCAGCAAATTTAAATGTGAAAAATTGAGCCTAGCTTTCAGCAAAGAAGATTTATTTTTACATGTATGGGTATTCATTCTGCCTGAGTGTATCTATGTACACAATATGGATGCTTGTAGAGGCCAGAAAGCACTGGATCCCCTGGAACTGGAGTTGCAGATAGTTAGGAGCTGCCACATGGGTGCTGGGAAGCAAAGCTGAGTCTTCTGAAAGAGCACCAAGTTATCTTAACTTTGAGCCATTTCTCCAGACCCCTGAGCTTACCGTTTTAACATTAAAAAACTAATAGAGGGCTGGTGAGATGACTCAGAGGGTAAAAGTGCTTCTTACAAGCCTGATGACCTAAGTTCAATCCCTGGAACACGCAGCGTGGAAGGAAAGAACCAACTCCTGCAAGTTGCCCTCCAATCTCCTGAGTTGAGCCTTAGCATGCATGTGCACCCCAATAATAATAATTTTTAAAACACTGAATAGATGATAAGAACTCACAAATATTTTAGTAGCTAGAAAACACTAAGGATCAAAAATATTTTTTCCTGGGACTGGAGAGATGGCGCAGTGACTAAGTGCACTGTGCTGCTCACCCAGAGGACAGAGGTTCAATTCCTAGAACCCAAATGGTGACTCACAACACAAAAGTCTGTGATGTCAGTCTCAGGAGAATCCAATGCCCTCTTCTGGCTACTGCTGGCACCAGGCATACAAGTGGTACATAGACATACACTCAGGCAAAACACCTGTACACACTAAATAAATAGATATTAAAAATACTTTCCAAAATACTGTTCTATAAATACATAAAAATAAAAATCACATGACACAGAAAAGCATATTCTGAGAATATTTTTAAATTCTACATGTTTTAGATAAAAAGAGGCAAGATTAAACGAGAAGTTAAATGAAGTTTCTCAAAACACTAAAAGATGAAAAACATTAAAACTATCAAAAATACATATATATCTACATGTACATTTATTTGCATGCACATATACACATGTGCACACTCATACACACACATATCTGGGAAGTTAGAAAGGTAGACACGGAATACTGCATTGCTTGCTAGAAAAATTAGGGTAAAATAATAGTGTAATACATTTGAAAATCTTGCTTTTACATTTATAAAAGGATAGCAATTTGAATGCTACTGATATAATAAGGAATATCAATTCATAATTCTTATATATCACAGAGCTTGTTAGAGGAAGGCTGCTATAATAACTTTCACAGACAAGTAATACAA
Source organism: Peromyscus eremicus (assembly GCF_949786415.1). NCBI lineage: Eukaryota > Metazoa > Chordata > Mammalia > Rodentia > Cricetidae > Peromyscus > Peromyscus eremicus. The sequence goes on along the minus strand of NC_081439.1, from coordinate 98,387,325 downwards.
GGCAAATAGGATATATATATATATATATATATATATATATATATATATATATATATGTATTAAAATGACACTTATATAAGTATCAGAATTATTTGTATGAGTACTAATTCCATGATGAAGTTTTGCCAAAGATTACTACTGATTAGTATAATTGAGTCAATTTGCTACTGAAATTTTTTACAGCTTTGTGTAGCTAGAGTTTTCCTGCCTGACCCACAGTCAGGACAAACCTCTCTCACCTGCCAGCCCCACAGCCACTCAGACCCAACCAAGTAAACACAGAGACTTATATTGGTTTCAAACTGTATGGCCGTGGCAGGCTTCTTGCTAACTTTTCTTACAGCTTAAATTAATCCATTTCTATAAATCTATACCTTGCCATGTGGCTCGTGGCTTACCGGCATCTTCACACGCTGTTTCTCATCATGGCGGCTGGCAGTGTCTCTCTGCCTCAGCCTTCCACTTCCCAGCTTTATTCTCCTCCCTGTCCCGCCTACACTTCCTGCCTAGCCAATGGCCAATCAGCGTTTTATTTATTGACTAATCAGCAACACATTTACCATACAGACCATCCCACAGCAGCTTTGAAACATTTTCAATCTCAAATTTGTTCTTTTGGATTCCTCTTCAATATTTGGGGAGGGGAATACTATTAATTTTATTATAGAATCTGATAAAGGATCATTTTTCCCTGACGGAATCTTAAGTATGAGGTAAAATTTAAACTCTCCCACAATCTATGAGGGTTTAACATGATGTGGACTCTTCTACACACTTGATAGCTCATGTACTTCTCATCACTACCTCCAATACCTATAGTTCAGTGAACTCTTGCTATTAGGGTTCAAGTGACATTTTTGTCATAGAAGGCTTGCCTGGCCATCTTTTAAAAAAACACAATTATTTGATTTTATGTGTATGTGTGTGTCTGTTAGTGGAGAGACAGGGGAGATTGGAGCAGGAGGATTAAACAGGGAAGAGGAGGTAAGAGATGGGTAAGGGAGAGAAGATGGGGAGAGACAACTAATACTTAAAGGCCATATTGAAACAATGCCTCAACTAGATATCTTTCATCACCAAGTGAAACCACCAATGCCAGGAATGGGCTATATATAGTCGAGTCAATGGCCCAAAGGGCCTCCAAACATTGGCTATTGCCAAGGCTACTGGTTGCTCTCCACAAACTGATGGTAAGGCCCTATTGCTGAAGGCAATACATACAAATCTCACTGAACACAGAGAAGTGGAGCTGGTGCCTAACTAGAGCCTTCATCCCTACTGACTAGTGCTTCTGGTACTCTGCATGCTATCAGGAAAAAGGTAGCCAGTTACAAATCCTGTGCTCTACAACGGTGACTCGCCTGCAAGGTATGCTGTACAGTAGTGGCACAAACATGGGAGTAACCAATAACTCTCTAATTGGATTTAAGACCTACTCCACATGATGGAAACCATGCCTGACATTGCTCAGGTGGCCATGAATGGGCCTAGAGAAAATAAAAGACTATTGTATTGCTAAAGGAACATAGCAATAAAATGATGCCTAATGACATTTTGTTATACTCATAGATCAGTGCCTCTCTCAGCCATCATCAGAAAAGCTTCCTCTAACTAACACAGAGACCCACAACTAGACAACGTGCAGACAGAAAAAGATTTTGGAATATTCAGTCCTAAATGGGATGTCTTCATCAAACCCTTCCCCTCAGGGCTCAGGGAGCTATACAGAACAGGAGGCAGAAAGATTGTAAGAGCCAGAGCTGATGGACGACTCCGTGGAAATAGTGTCTTCCAGACACAATGGGAGTGAAGCACATATGGATTCACAGAGACTGTGGTAGCAAGCAGAGGGCCTGCATAGGCTCAAGTCAGATGCCTTGAACAACCATCATTAGAAAAGTTTCCTCTTGTAGTAGGTGCTAACTAACATAGAGATACCCAACTGGACAATGCACAGCACTGAGGGGGGAAGTAGACATGACATCCCATCCCAAACCCAAGAAGCTATATTGCATTAACAACTACTCACACAAAAAAAATCAGTTCTCTCCAAATGGAGTCTCACTGGGTATATTTACCACCCATAAAGGCAGATTCTATGCCCAGCAGCTGATGGCCAACACAAACTGAACTCAGTGGTATTTTTGTAGACTTTTGTTTCATATTGTTTTGTTCAGACATTTTTTTTTGTTTTGCTGGCCTTTTATTTGTATAATATGGTTTACTAATTTTGTGTTTTTATGGATTTTGGTTGTGTGTGTGTGTTTGTACTTTGGTTTGTTTTTTGTTTTCTAAAGAGAGAGAAAGAAAGTGCATAGAGTTAGGGGGGTAGGGAGGTGGGGAGGATCTGGGAGGAAGGGAGGATCTGGAAGGAGTTGGGGGAAGGGAAACTGTGATCAAGATATATTGTGCGAAAAATTTTTTAATGAAAGTAAAAATTAAATTAAAAATGAAAAAACACATTTATTTATTTAATTTTTGTACATGTATGTCTGAGTGCATTTATGCACTGCATGCCTGCAGTGCCCATGAAGATCCTAAGAGGAGCTGGATCCTGAAATAGAAGTTATAAGTGGTTTTGAAGCACCATGTGCGTCCTGGGAACCACACCTGGGTTCTCTGTAAGAGCAGTAAGCACTCCTAACCAACTGAGCAATCTCTCCAGCCCTTTTTGCTGTTCAGAATCTGAAATGAGTTTTGTTATTTGCTTAGTTTTTCTCTTATCCCACTAGAGTATAACGACTGTCTTAGGGTTTTTAATTGCTGTGAAGAGACACCACGGCCATGGCAACTCTTATAAAGGAAAACATTTCATTGTTGTGGCTGGCTTACAGTTTTAGAGGTTCAGTCCATTATCATCATGGCAGAGAGCATGGCAGCATGCAGGAAGACATGATGTTGGCTACATCTTGATCAAAAGGCAACAGGAAGTTGCCTGAGACACTGGGCAGTATCTTGAGCATAGGAAACCTCAAAGCCTGCCCCCACAGTGACACACTTCCTTGAACAAGGCAATACCCACTCCAACAAAGTCACACCTCCTTACAGTGCCACTCTCTACGAGCTCATGGGGCCAATTACATTCAAACTACCAGAACAACCACAAGAACAGGGACATTGCTTGTTGAGTCTACCGCTATTTACCCAATATCTCAAACAGTGTCTAGCACTAAATAATCACTGCTAAATAATGAATGTTGAATAATGTATATTCTGGTTTTCCTTTGGTTAAAATATGTAACTTAAGTTCATATATTCTTTAATTGATTTCTAGATTTAAATTTTATTTTTTGAAATAGCATCTCACTATATAGCTCTGGTTGGTCTGGGATTCGCTGTGTAGAACAAGCTCAAATTGAACTCACAGAGATCCACCTGTCCCTGCCTCCCAAGCACTGAGATTAAAAGCAGGTGCCAATATGTCCAGCCTGCTTTTTTAAAATAAAGTGTTTATTTTCCTTTTATTTTTGAGATTAATATAACATTTTCCCCTTCCCTTCCCTCCTTTCAAACCTAGCCATATACTCGTCCTTGCTATTTCAAATTCATGACCTCTTTTACATTAGTTGTTATTATATACATATATGCATATAGATATGCATTCCTAAATATAACCTGCTCACTCTGTATGATGTTACTTATATGTATGTATGTTTTTAGGGCTCAGCATTCGATAACCAATTGGTGTGCTCTTCCCTGGGGAAGACTGTTCCACTCTCAGCATTTCTTAGTTTTCTATAGTTCTTTGTGTAGAGAAGAGGCCTTCCTTGTTTTTCAACACATTTATTTATTTACTTATTTTTAAGCTTATTGTTTTTCCTGCATGTGTATATGTGCACTGTGTGCATTCCTGCTCCCCTGGAACTGGAGGACTAATAGCTGTAAGTTGCCATGTGCATGCTGGAAATCAAAGCTGTGTTCTCTGTAAGAACAAGTGCTCTTAACCACCGAGCAATCTTTTCAGTTCTAGCCTAGTTTTAAACTAAAGAAGATCTAATCAAAACTATTTAGTAAGAGAACTTGGACAAGATGGAGAATATTTGAAAGACCATCTTTAAGAATAGTTACCACAATAGTTACTGGGTAGTGGTGGCACACGCCTTTAATCCCAGCACTTGGGAAGCAGAGGCAGGCGGATCTCTGTGAGTTCGAGGCCAATCTGGTCTACAGAGTGAGTTCCAGGACATGCTCTAAAGCTACACAGAGAAACCCTGTCTCAAAAAACAAAACAAAACAAACAAACAAAAAAAACAACCACCACCACAACAAAAAAAGTTACCACAATGGCACCATCAATCCTACCAATTTTAAGTATTTAATTCAATTATCCTCCAACTGTTTATTACCTGGAAAATCAAAAGCATTTTACAATACAATTTAGTGGAAAATTTCTTCATTTAAGCTAATTAAAAAATATATGAAAACTTCCTAGGTCCTAATTTGATTTGTTTTAATTGGTATTTACAAAGATCCTAGGTTAATACTCTTACACTGAAAAAAAAACCTGCTAACCAGTGATTAGATTTCTATTTTATATAGCTTAACAAAGCTCTTTTGGACTTTGAACTTGAAAGGTAGCAAGCTGCTAAGTCACAAGTTAAAAGGTGTCATATGGTACCACTCAAAAGACCTGATATCCAGGGAAGGGAAGTCAATCAGAACGTTTCTTAGTAAATTCTAAGTATATATAAGTCGACTATAATTTTCACTAAAAGAAAACCACAGTAGTTAACTATATATAGACCTAGATCCTTCTTGATAACACCTCTGTCAGGCTGGGAGGATAGGCAATGGAAGTAAAGCATGTGACAAGACAATATCACCAAGTTAACTAGACTTGAGAAGTCTTTAGTATCTTCTTATGGGGTGGCATGTTCTTTATTAAAACATAAAAATAAGACCCAGCTTCCCCAATATCATGTCATTTCTTTAGCCCCTATCTATGACAGTATCAGAAGCATCCTTTAGTAAAAGGCACAATTCACGACTCAGATTTTAGTCATCCATGTAGAAGTTATGCTCCACTTGTGTTGGCTAATAGAGTTGCTTGTACTTTATGATCTTTCATTATATGACTTGAACATTTAACTTTTAATACTCATGCTCCCCACTCCCAGTTCACCCATGGGACCTATTTTCCTCTCCCAGGAATATCCACATGCCCTCCCATCCCTTCCTCTATACCTAACCTCTCTGTGGCTACAGACTGTAGCTTGGTTATCATTTATTTAATGGCTAATATCCACATATAAGTGAACACATACTATATTTATCTTTCCGTGTCTGGGTCACCTCACTCAGGATGACTGGACAGGAACAGGAGGATCAAATGGGGAGGGGGAGGGAAGATGTGGCTGAGGGAAGAAATGCATGGAAAGACAGCCAGAATTGAGGGGCATTTGGTGGTATGAAAAATCTAGTGCAGTGAAAATATCCTAAAAACATATGAAGGTAATCCTAATGAAGTCTCCAAATAATGAGAGAGACAAAGCCCCAACTAGTCATCTCTTGGGGTCCCATGGAAATCCCCAAGCAACCATGCTATTACTAAGACAATAGGTTGCTCTTCTCAAACAAACAGCGAGGACTTTTTGCTGAAGACAACACCCACACAACTCACTGCATATGGAGAGGTCGAGTTGGTGCCTACATAGAATCTTTACCCCCATGTTCTAATGTCTTTGGTATGGGAAGGTACTCTGCAGGCTACCAAAAGAGAAACATAAAATCGAACCCAGCCACAAAACCTTTGATCTACAATGCTGCCCTGCCTGTAAAATATGCTGGAGCAATGGTGGCACAAAGCCTGTGGGAGTGGTCAAGTAACATCTGATTTGACTTTAGGCCCACTCCAGGAGATAGAAATCATATGTGACACTGCTTAGGTGACCAAGAACCAGAGACTAGATAGCCCACAGACCTAGGGTAAAATCAAATACTACTGGTTTTAAAAAGAAGAAGTAGTGATAAAGTGACTCCTAATGATATTCTGCCATACTCATAGATCAGTGCCTTGTTCATCCATCATCAGAGAACCTTCCTCTTGCAGCAGATAGGAACAAATACAGAGTCATACAACACAACACCCTCAGCCATACATTATGTGGCAAGCCAGGCCTTGGAACACACAGTTCTAAATGGGATGTCTCAATCAAATCCCTCTACTTAGGACTCAGGGAACCCTGAAGAAGAAGAGGCTGAAGGACTGTAAGAGCAAGAGGGGATGGAAGACACCAGGAAAACAGGTCCTCTAAATCATCTGAGCAAAGCTCATATGAACTCAGAGACTGAAGCAGCATGTCAGGGCCTGTGCCAGGTCCTTTGTACATATAATACAGCTTTCAGTTTAGTAGTTTTAATGGGACTCCTGAGTGTGTGAATGAGTGGGTCTCTGTTGTGCCTTCTCTTGGTTTGCTGTGTCAACTTTGATGTGATGGTTTTTGTTTTATCTTACTACATTTTATTTTGTTATGCCTATCTTTTCTAATGAGAGATAGAAAGAGAGTAGTTCCAGATGGGAGAGGAGGTGGGGAAGAACTGGGTTGGAGAATAGAGGGAAGGGAAACTGTAATCAGGATAAATAGTATGAGAAAATAATCTTGTTTGTTTGTTTGTTTGTTTTGATTTTTCGAGACAGGGTTTCTCTGTGTAGTTTTGGTGCCTGTCCTGGATCTTGTTCTATAGACCAGGCTGGCCTTGAACTCACAGAGATCCACCTGGCTTTGCCTCCCGATCGCTGGGATTAAAGGCGTGCACCACCACCGCCTGGCTATTATTATTATTATTATTATTATTATTATTATTACTATTATTATTATTATTGGTTTTTCGAGACAGGGTTTTTCTGTATAATTTTGGTGCCTGTCCTGATCTCGATTTGCAGACCAGGCTGGCCTTGAACTCACAGAGATCCGCCTGACTGCCTCCTGAATGCTGGGATTAAAGGTGTGCACCACCACCGCCCAGCAAGAATCTATTTTCAATAGAAGAAAAAAAATAAACACTCCCAACAAAAGTTTGTAAAAACTCATATTCACAATTAATTTGTACAAAACTGCTGCATACTCAAGGAAATATTTGTTATTATCTATAAAAGAACAATAAGCTAGGAGCCAGGGGTGATGTTTCATACCTGTCATCTCAGCATTTCAGAGGCTAAGGCGGGGGGGTTGATGGCAGTACAAGGCCAGCCTTGGCTACATAGTAAGCTCCTGGACAGCCTGGGACATAGAACATTAAGCTATAAATAGTAAATACATAAAAAGATACTCAGAAAAAGAGGTCATGAAGTTAAAGGTGAAGGTGAACAGGGAAGGATATACGGGAGGGTTTAGAGGGAGGAAAGGGAGAACTATTTTAATTATATTATAATCTTAAAAATAAAAATGATAAAAATTAATTCTTTTGACTCCTGCTTTTTATTAGTAAAGAGGGAGATATTTAATAAAGTTACAAAAATGTTAGAAATGTGACTTTTATTCACTTTCTGCTGAGAAAATAAAAAATTTTTAAATGGCTATCATATCCACCCATCTATTCCTTTCAATGTTATTTCCATTGTCTTTGTCAGAGGCAGAATAAGCTCAAATTCAAGGCCACCATGGGCTATAAAGTGAGACCTTGTAATAAACAAATCCACAAAAGCCCGCAAAACCCAACAAACAAAAACACTAGCCAGAGCTGGGCATGGTGATGCACGCCTTTTATCCCAGCACTCCAGAGGCAGGTGATCTCATCTCTGAATTTGATACCAGTATGGTCTACAAAGAGAGTTCCAGTTACCAGGACAGCCATGGCCATTACATAGAGGAACCCTGTCTCAAAAACCCAACCAAAACAAAAAACTAAAAAACAAAACCAAAAAAACACTAGCCAGAGTAACTGGAAGATATATACAAAGTGACTCATATATCATGCTTCAAACTTTTAAAGGCTAGAGTTCTCAGCTCGATAGCTGAGGTTCATCACAATCTAGTCTAGTTTTCCAGCATTCTACCACTGAAACTTCTATAGATGTCAAACTACTGTTTTCAGTGCTTCCAGCAAATGCCATATACCTTCACACCTTAGTTCATACTGCTCCCTAACACAGTATTTTGCTGATGGTTCTCTATCTACCCATGTGACCACCCAGTTTTCAAACCCTAGCACAAACTGTATCTTCTTTTTGCAATGTTTTCTATTCTGTTTCTACTTCTACCTTCTACAGAAGGTACCAATGCTCTCATATCTGCTTCATTTTGTCCTGCTTCCTCCAACCTTCTTGTAAGACTCGGCATCTAGTCTGTTCTATAAAAACCAAGACCTTTTGTCCTTTTGTACAGATAGCTATAATGTGAGATTGTAAAATTACCACAAACCAGGACCTTTATTTGTACCACTTAAGATATTTGTGCCGGGCGGTGGTGGCGCACGCCTTTAATCACAGCACTCGGAGGAAGAGCCAGGTGGATCTTTGTGAGTTCGAGGCCAGCCTGGGCTATGGAGTGAGTTCCAGGAAAGGCACAGAGCTACACAGACAAACCCTGTCTCAAAACAACAACAACAACAACAAAAAGATATTTGTAGATGAGGAGCTGGAGAGAAGTAGGTAGTGAAAAGCACTTTCTGATTTTTCCACAGGACCCGAGTTCAGTTATTTGTACCCATATTTGGGTAGCTCACAACTGTCTGTATGTAACACAAACTCCACGAGATCCAATGCCCTTTTCTAGCCTCTGTGTAGTATATACACACACAGAAATGCATACATAAAAATAAATCTTTAAAAAAGGATACTAGTAGATATAACACTTATATATAAAACATACTCAATAGCCTCAGTACATATACATGTATGTACAATACTAAGCAATGAAAATGAACACAATGCTGATAAATACAATTCTGATCCATCTCAATGCTTTTTGCTAATTTCAAAGGGGCATATATTACATGATTTCATTTATAGACTATCTTTCAAAATGACAAAATTACAGCGATGGAAAACAAATTTGGAGATGATGTGGGGTGTTGGTAGCATGTAAAATATAAAGTGGTAGCACAAGGCAGATGTTGATGACACAGTTCTGCAGCTTGGTTGTGGTGGTTATACAGAAATAAACACAAAAAATACTGATATAGGATTATACATTCACACTGGACCACTGTTAAATTCCTGGTTTTGATACTGTTCTATAATTAAGTTATAACCATTGGGGAAACTGGCTGAAGGGTACACAGGACCTCTTCATACTATATTTGTAGTTCCCTGTGACTCCATACCTACTTTGAAATAAAAAAAAGTAAAAAGGGAACAAAACCCAATCTCATATTTATTTACTAAATATGTACATTTGCTATCTAATTTTAGTCAAGTAAGGAAAGTCTTTAATTACTGGCACAAAGTAGATTCTCCAGACCTATTTATTATAACCTATAAATACCTTAGAGCCAAGTGGCTTTGAAAACTTACAAGCATAAAAAGCAATCACTTCTAGATATGCAGACTAGGAGGTAGGGTATGAGGAATAGGAGGAACGGCTGTTTCTACCATGTATCTTTTGCTCTAAAGACATTTAAACCATTTATATGTATTACTTTTAAGACATGTTTCATGGAAATATTAAGTACAAAGTATTTTTATAAAATACAAGGAAGAATTATGACAGAACCTTTCTTAAGCATCCAGTTTTAAGAAAAAGGAAAGAGCTTTCAAGTCTCTTGCACTTATTCTCATTTTCCTTTATAATCTCTCCACCTGAGAAATGACAGCCTAAATTTTGTTTATCATTGCTTTGCTTTCTTTCCAGTTTGACCATATGTTTCCTCATGTAGAACAAGATGGCATCAAATCCACTATGTTAACAACAATGACTTTGAACTTTTTATTCTCCTGCTTTCACATCTCTAGTGCTAGTATTATAGGCATGAACCATTGCTGTGGAATAATCCTTTTGTACACTGTGTGTGTGTGTATATATATATCTCACTGGTTTAATAAAGAGCCAATTGGCCAATAGCTAGGCAGGAAGAGGTTAGGTGGGAGAGCCAGACTGAGAGAACACTGGGAAGAAAGAGGGTGGGGTCACCAGCCATATGCAAAGAAAGCAGGAGATGAACATGCTATGGTGAAAACAGGTACCACCACATGGTAGAGCATAGATAAGAAATATGTGTTAATTTAAGAGGTAAGAGCTAGTTAGCAACGAGCCTAAGTTATCAGCCAAGCATTTATAATTAATAATTAGTCTCTGTGTGATTATTGGGAGCTGGCTGGCGGGACAGAAAACCTTGCTTACAAGCCATCATGCCCAATTTTATGGGCTATTAAGGGGACTGAATCAAGGGACTCAGGGAGATCTCACGATTATATTTCTAAACAATATATTCTTTTTTGGTATGCTTTTGAACTAAACATAATGAAATCACAGTGCATATTTTTCCTGTGCCTTGTACCTCCAATCAACACTCTGGTGTTTGAAACTCATTTGGGCTTTATATATAATTAATTCATTTTTACTTCTGTAGAATGTTCCATATAAATATACTATAATGTTATAATGTATCCAATGTGCATTAAAGGTGCATGTGTATATGTATGTATGTATATATGTATATACATATGCATATATATCTGAAATATAGAGAATGTTCAAGATTATACATACAAAAATCATATAATACACATATAAAATACTTACATATAATGCATTTAATATAAGTACATTTTCATGATGATATTCTTGTATTTAAAATGGGTATCTCTTAGGGACTAAGATATAGCTCAGTGATGGAGCTCTTACCTAGCATGTGCTAGGTTCCAGGTTTGATCCCCAGCATGACAAAAACAAAAAAGGCCACTGTCACAATAGAAAAATCTCTTCACTTAGAAATAAGGCCAGTATTAATTTTTATTTATACTAATAGTGTGAAAACATGTGCCCATAAGAAGCATACAAGTGTTTTGGTTATTCTATTTTTTTTTCTTTTTTAAAATACTAAGGTCTGAAGCCGGGCGGTGGTGGCGCACGCCTTTAATCCCAGCACTCGGGAGGCAGAGCCAGGCGGATCTCTGTGAGTTCAAGGCCAGCCTGGGCTACCAAGTGAGTCCCAGGAAAGGCGCAAAGCTACACATAGAAACCCTGTCTCGAAAAACAAAAACAAAAACAAAAACAAAAAAATACTAAGGTCTGGACCTAAGGTCTTGTATATACTAGGTAAGTACTGTATCACTAAGTTATATATTTGGTCCTTTAATAGTGTTCTTTTATTTTTAAAATTATAAATCAAATAGAAATTAATGAAAATCTAAAAATTATATTTAAACCTGTCCTTATAGCACAATATTCACATAGGTATTTATGGATTATCTAAATAATTGTTAAGTTAGAATATAATGACAATGTTCTTGAAGGAAAAAATAACTTAAAAAAAACAATAGCAAGAAGGTGACAAATACCAAAATCTTTGAGAAAACACAACTAACCTTGACTGATGAAAGTCCAACTTTTTCTGGAGATCTGTTCAGAAACAAAAGAAAGTATTAGATAGAAGAAATAAGAAAAACTTCTACATACTAATAAAGACAAGCTTGCATTAAAAAATAGGTATATATTTTGTTACTAGAAAATCTTACTTTTATATAGCAAAATGCAGAAAACAAAAGATCTGGGAAGAAAGCTAAAGCAATTATTAATAAGCTTACTTACCATCTGTCTTCATATACATATAGTATATGGAGCTTTCTACAAAAGAAACTGTGCAACTCCACAATAAACTTCCTCAAAATGATGTTCTAAATGTGAAATTGTGGGTCAAAAGTATAAAAAATTCAAATTTGCAGGAAGCTTTCAGCCTGCTATCCAGAACAATCACACCAATTTATGCTCTCACTACTTTAAGAATGCCAGTTTAATACCTTCGCTGAAAAGGAGTGCCATTTACAATATTTGTCAATTCGATAATCAAGTGTACATATTTTTGTCCTATGTTGCACTTCTTTGGTTTCTAACATGGTTCAAAATTTTCATATGCATTATACATACTGATTTTGGAAAGAGAAATGATTTTCGTTTTGACTTCAGTTTTCTACTGGAGCAAAACTCTACCCTTACCTGGGGTAAAACCAAATACTACAGGTCTAAAAAAATAAAAACATGTAGTGATAAAATAACTCCTAATGACATTCTGCTATACTCAAAGGTCAGTGCCTTGTTCAGCTACAATCAGAGAAGCTTGCTCCTACAGTAGATGGGAACAAATACAGAGACTCACAGTCAGACATTAAACAGAGAGTGAGAAACCCTGGAACACTCATCTCTAAATGGGTTGTCTCTACCAAATACCTCCACTCAGGGAACCCCACAAAGGAGGAGGCAGAAAGAGCCAGAGCGGATGGAGGACACCAGACATGACCCTGTAAATCAATACGAGCAAAGCTCCTATGAACTGACAGACTGAGCAGCATATACAGAGTCTGCACAGGTCTGTATCAGGTTCTCCGTGTACACATTACTGCTTCCAGTTTAGTGTTTTTATGGGATTCCTGAGTTGCGAACGAGTGGCTCTCTGATTCTTGTGCCTTCTCTTGCGCTCTTTTCCTTCTATTGGCTTGTCCTGTCCAACTTCAATGTGATAGTTTTTGTTTTATCTTATTATATTTTAATATTTACCTTACAGAGCTGTTCTTTTCTAATGAGACAGAAAGGGAGTAGATACGGATGAGAGGGGAGGTGGGAAGGAACTGAGAGGAACAGAGGTAGGGGAAGCCATAATCAGGATATATTATGTAAGAATAGAATCTATTCTCAATAAAAGAAAAATAACAATAAATTAATAAAATATTCTATCCTTAAATATAGACGACTCTAGATACAATAATTTCAAAAATAATTTCTCACCAATTATTTTCATAATTTCAGACCTTTTTGGTTTTTCCAAGTAAGAACAGTTTAATATTTGCTTCAAAGCATAATTGAGAGAACATATTTATGGCCACTAATTATTATCCCTTAGGGCTACATAGCATTCCTGGATTTTGAAAAATAAAATGCAATTATCACAGATGATACAACTTTGGGTTGAAAGGCAGCTTCAAACCAAAACCATTTAATCACAGTGTTTTTGTACAGATAGAAAAACAGTTTAAGAGACTGGGTGACTTTTCCTCAAAGTTGTATTTATAAGAAAAACCAAACTACTATATTCTTTATATGCCAAATTTGGTATGTTGTTACAGGAATCCTCAAGATCTACTTAAAATTTAGTAGGAAACAAAATAACTTTCAAAGAACACTTAATCTCTTCACTGAACAAATATTTCTGGAATACCACTCTGTGCTAGGACTAGAGATAAGATGAATTAGACAATTGTAGTTTGATTTTTTTAAGGTTACTAAAGAAAAAAACCACAAAATTAACTGTCAGAAACAGTACCCATCTAACTAACAGTGTTTTTGGTCAAAATAAATTTGTGTTAACAAAGGACAATTTCCAGAAAACAGGTTTTGTTTTGTTAAGACAGGGACTTGATACATAGTCCAAACTCAAGATTTTCCTGCCTCAGTCTCCTGAGTTCTGGGATCATATGCTTGGCATGTTGACAATTAGTTGGTTCTCTAGTCAAATCTATATTGCTGTGTAATAAAATCCTGCATATAGAATGTTAGTTATAACTAAGGTTATTCTAATTTCCAAAGAAAGAAATAAAGATCAATTCTATATAAATAGATGTCTAAAACAAACAAGTACAATCCAAAGAAAAACAAAGACCTTAAAAAGCTCAAATCTCCATGAACTTTGAATTCTGAAGGACAACGAAGGGGAAGTGCAGACCTACAATAGTGGTCTAAAAGCAATGTTTAAAAAAAAAAAATACTAAACCCCATATGAAGGAGAGAAGGGAAGAAATTCTGTTCATCTCAGGATCCTTACACCTGGAGAAATTTGGCCAGGTTCTTTAGCTGGTTGCATCCCCTAGAAAGGAAGACATTCTTAGCTCTTATATGTAATAGGTTTCTGGCTGTTGATTTAATGTCTAAGTTACTGGCCAGTTGTTGACATTAATGGAGTTATTCCAGATTATGCAGAGTAACTACTTCCTTTTTAAAGACAAGGGACATAGTAAAACAGTCTTTTAAGCAGGCTAACTTCACTTGAACACTGTTTAATGATACCCCATGTGTGTGATCAAATCATTTAATGATTCAGTTTCTTAAAGGTGCTGTTTTGTCCTCTGCAAAAGGGGGCAAAAATCTCCCTTGGACTGATATGAGGATTAAGTCAGGGTGCATGAAGACATACACAGTGCATGGTAGTTTCTTTAGCAATTTTGAATTACTCCACATTTTTCCATGGTACTTTGGAAGCTATCAGTAGTGAGGAGCCAAAAACTATTTCTGGACACAAAAAGGGTACTCTACAGCCTATAAAGCTCCAGCTCATTGAAAAAGAGTGAAAAAAGCCAGAGTATACTGAGCTGGTGATTCAAATGAAATCTTACCAATGAGTGATATTATTAAGCAAAAATGTGGTAACAAAAACCACTCATGTTTGAAGCATATTTTAAGTATAACGTTGTTAAGAGTTTGGTGGGTAACAATGTATTTCAAACTACCATGGTTTCTTATAATGTGTTAAGTTTGAAACTGTTTTTTATCAGGGTAGTATGTAAGGCTAGAATTCTTTTGTTAAACATTTCTGATCTATTTATAGAACTTCAGTGCCTAGTAAAAACTAAAAAACACATTTAACTTGTAAATGACCTTTGTTATGTGCCAAAACGAGAAAAGAACAATTCATTCCAGAATAAAAAGCAGCCAACAGGGGACTGCAGAGATTGCTCAATGGTTAAGGGTGCTTGCTGCTCTTATAGAAGACTGAGTTCAGTTCTCAGCACTTACTGGCTCGAAACTACCTCTAACGCAAGCTCCATGGAACTTAATACACTTTTCTGGATTCTGCAGGTACTCACACACATGTGGCATACATTCACACAAACATAAATAATAAACAAACAAACAAACAAATAGTAGCAAACATCATGGTTTATATCCACTCCAAGTTTTCCTAATAGGGGCTTTATAAATAATAAAACAATGGCCATCATTTATCACATATGTGCCAAAACAATGCTTGCATGCTTGAACTTTTTTAGTCATCAAAACTCTCCTACTAATTATATTATTTTCACAGAACAAAAGTCTAACTTGGATCAGACTCAATCATTTAAATTCTATCTTTAAAATGCATGGGCTGGAATGTGACCTTAGGCAGCCTGACTCCAGGCTTTCAGTATATTGCCTCCTTTCTGGGCAAGGTCTTAAATACTGCAAAAGTTGAAGATCCAAACATTTCATTTCTCTGGAGATTTTACATATGAATCTTTCTTTACTTCATTCCCAGGCTACGGCATGTCAATTAGGCAGTTACTGTAGCTGTTAAGGGCCAGTCAGAATTCAAAGCCTTAAACAAGTTTAGTCCAACTCAAGAAGCAGCATTAACTGCTTTCACTTTGTTGCTCATGCATAGCACCAGCTACTGCATTTTCCTAACCACTGTCTTTTAATAGTTGTTTGAACATAAAGTCTCATGTATATAAATATATGAGTAAGCCTTGCAGTTTCAGTATCTGTCACTTAGAAATACCTCTTTAAATAAAAGATATGTAATCACTCCTTAATTAGTATGCTCAAACATAATATTTTAATATAATAATGCCCTCCTGTAGGTGATAAAATATGGGGAATTTATTTGCTTTCATGCCCAAGATTCTAGGCTGTGTTTTAGAGTTTTCTTTCTTCCTCACCTTAAGTGGTCACTTCCTACAGCTGGCCATGTTCCTATGCTTAAAAGCTTTCTTGCCTTTCTAATTTTGCTTCTTATCTGTGCTGAACAGAGAAGCCAGGTTTTTAAAAACTGTAATTGCAAGGTCAAAGAAGAATAGGGATTTGGGGATGTTGCCAAAGAGACTTTATGATTTTATTTTGCACTTTGTGGCACTTTTTCAATTGTTCAAGGGCTTTAAAAATGCTTATTTCTTACATTCAGTTCTATCTGAGAATTGTCATTAGTGAAGAAGTAGCTGCCCGATAAGTGTGCTACTAATCTTCAGTATCCTGGGACCACTCAGCCCTTCTACTCAGTCTCTGATTTCAAAGTGAAGATAAAACACGATTTCAGAGAGAGCACATGTCTATAAAAACAACTACTGAGGTCAGGCTTAGGGATGGGAGGGAAAAATAGAGGACTAGATGTCAACAAAAATGTTATTCTCTTTCTTCCACCATCAACTATCTATAAGATCTTAGGAAGGATCTGTAGAGTTTCTGGGATTTTAGGAAGTTTTTTTAATATTACGAAAGCTCAAACTTTATTTTTCTAATTTATTCCCAGGAAGACATCATAATAATACTGTAAATTATCAAACAAAACTTATTTTTATAATAATTTTACCAGGTTAACCTTAGTCATTTCACCCTAAGAGCCAGACCAGATTAGAAGTTCAATATCATCCTATGAACATACTAATAAAAGCAAACAGTATGTTGGTACAGGCAGAACACATTACGCTAGAAAGCCGATGAAGAAAGGTATAAGCATCTGTTCATATGTGTAAAGCATGTTCTTTATGTGACACACACAGTTTTATATTATAGTATATAAGCAAAGACACTATGTCACATCTACAAACATTTCAGAGAGATCTGGGACAAAGGAAGTGGTCTTGTTTGGCCAACTTTCCATGAGACTGTCTAAAAAAAAGAAATTGACAAATCATGTTCCTAATTATTGGCAATAATGAAACATTTTGATATATATGATTAAATCAAGATAATTACTGTCAGTTTACATATTCACCATTTGTTTCTAAAAGCATTTGAAATTTATACTCACAGCAATTTTACTTGGAGACAGGGTCTCATTTAGCCCAGACTGGCCTTGAAGTCACTACATAGCTGAGAATGACCTTGAACCTCTTCTGGTCCTCCTGCTTCTATCTCCTAAATGCTAGGATTACAGGCATGTACCATAACATCCAGTTTATATGATGCTAGGGATGGAACCCAGCACCTTGCACGTTCTTTAAAAGTACTCTATGAACTAAGCTACATCCCCAACCCAACACAGCAATTTTTAAATATACATTACTTGCTTTTATCATTTGTTATACCATAGATCTTAAACTTTATTCCTTCTAAGCCTTTAGGAAAAGCCTTCCTATACTGCTCTTCCTCTCCAGCACTCAATAACCACCACTCTACTTTCTATTTCTACAGATACAACTTATTTTAGATTGCATAGATAAGTGAGAACATAAAGCCTTTGACTTTTTGTGCCTGGCTTGTTTGACTTAATACAATATCTTTTAGGTTGATCATCACAGAATGTTCTTCTTTTATGACAGAATAATATTCTCTTGTGCATACATAACACATTTTCTTTATCTACTCAGCCTCTGATAAACATTCATCTTGCTTTTGTATCTTGGTTATGAATAATGCCAGAGTAAACATGGGAATTCAAATATTCCTTGGACTACTGATTTCATGTTCTTTGGCTACATATCTACAAGCAGAATTACTAGTTCATATGGCAGTTCTATTTCTAGTTGAGAAACCTGTATACTGGTTTCTGTAATGGTTATACTAATTTATATCCCTACCAACAATTCACAATGGACCAAATTCTTACCACTTAGCTATTTTTTGACAACAGTCCTAACAGGTATCTCATGATTTTTGCATAGCCTTTATGATAAATGATGTTAAGCAGTTCATATACTTGTTCACTTATCCCCATGTCTGCTTTTCAAAACTGTCTTTTCAGGTGTTTATTTATTTTAGGTGTAGAGACAGGATCACAGGTAGAATAGGCTACCTCAAACTCACTAGTAGCTGAGGATGAACTAGAACTCCTGATCCTCCTGCTTCAACCTCCCGAGTACTGGAATTACAGGCATGTCTCTTTGTCCATTTAAAACAACTGTTTTATGATTTCATATGTACGGGTATTTTGCCTACACATATGTCTGTATACCCAGTGTGTACCTGGTACCCTCAGAAGAAGGTGTCAGATGCCCTGGAACTGGAGTTACAGATGATTATAAGCAATCATATGGATGCTGGGATTGAACCAGGGTCCGCTGGAAGAGTAACCAGTGTTCTTAACCACCAAGTCATTGTTCCCTTGCCCATTTTTAACTGTTTTCTTGCTTCTGAGTTGTTTGAGTTTCTGATATATTATAGATATTAACTCTTTATAAAATATAAGGTTTGCAGATATTTTATCCCAGTGTATACTTTATTTTCCTCCTGTTAGCTGTTTCTTTTCCTGTTCAGTAGCTTCTAAGTTTAATGTAATCTTATTTGTATATCACTGTTGTTGTTATTTGTGCTTTTATAGTCAAATACAAAATAGTTACTGAATCAATGCACACAGTAAAAATTTGATTTTTCAGCATATTGAAAGCTGTGTCTATTAATGTGTTTAGCTATAAACATGAAAAAAGCAATTTCTGAAACAGCTTCAAAATAAAAGTGCTTTAAACAAATATTGGGTTTTACTAAAAAGGAAAAAAACATGGTTTTCATGTAAAAATAGCAAAAAAGTAGAGTGGCTTTCACTTAGGATTTGAATATAAAGGTAATTTTCATATTAGTATCTCAGCAACTGACAACATATATAGAATATTTTTTATTCATTATAACTTGCTTTTTATTTCTGAGATAGACTCTCAGTGTACTGTCAAGATTATCTGCAAAGTCCTGAGCTCAAGCAATACTTCTTCCTCAGCCTCTCATGCACCTCCATACTAGCTATAAATTTTTCTATGAGAAACTTATTTTTGCACACTAGCTACAGTTTATAGTATAGACAGTTATACATAACAAAATTATGTTTGAATATAAAATTATGCATTATATATTTTCTCTAGTTTCTTATCTGTTTAGTATTTAGATCATGAGTTTCTTTTTTGCAGGCAGCATATTGGTGGCTACAGTCAGAATGTATTTTACTATCTGCATTATAGTCATTTAAAAAAATTATACAACTTTAACACATTGCTCTTGTGTTTTGTAGAATACTGGAGAAATTATTTTTTCTCTTATAATTTCTAACCTAATTTACTGATAACCTCCAAATGTACAAAGAAAATATATATAATAAGTTCATTACATCCAAGCATAGATGTCTAATCTCTGGGATTTGGATTTGATGACAATATCTGCATCTTATGTAAAAGATCTTCAAAGACTGTACAGGTTGTAAAACCAAACAAAACTGCAGTAAAAGGTGCAAACATGTAAGCAAAGCAACATTTTACTAATTCTCTTAAAGATGGACTTTAGAACTTGCTAAACCTGACTCTCTTGTGTGTTGAGAACAGTATTTACTTCCTTTAATAACAATAAATTATTTCCCAAATATTATACGTGTACACAAAGACTGAGTTAGATCTCTAGCACACCCTCAAAGAATATAATATAAGAGAACTAGGTTATTGTTTCAGAGATTTAGATATAACAACTGTCATTTGTTTTGCTATCATAGTTAGTGGGGAATGGGAAACACTTATTCACTGCTCGTGGAAATACAAACTGGAGCAGCAACTGTGGAAATCAGTATGGAAGTTCCTCAAAAAACTAAAAATAGACCTACCACATGATCCAACTATACCACTCCTGGGTATATACCCAAAGGACTCCATAGCCTACTCTAGAGATACCAGGTCATTCACATTCATTGCTGCTCTAATCACAACATGGAAACAGTCTAGATGTCCATAAGCTGATGAATAGATAATGTAAATGTGGTACATTTACACAATGGAATATTATTCAGTTATAAAGAAAGATGAAATTATGACATTCACAGGTAAATGAATGGAACTAGAAACAATCATTCTGAGAGAGGTAATCCAGATCCAGAAAGATAAATGCCATGTTTTCTCTCATCTGTGAATGCTAGATTTGAACCTTCAGGTATTTATGTTTCAATTGGAATGATCATAGAAGTAAGGAAATTACTAAGGAATCATGGGGAGGGGGTTTCATATGAGGGGAGATAGAATGCACTGGTTTAAAAAGTTAAAATGTGATAATGGAATGGAAAAAGTTTAAATTGGGGTAGGAGAGCACAAGACAGGAGAGAGGAGGAAGTATGTGAAAGGAAAATGACACAAAACACTTTTAAAAAGTCATATGGAAAATTACTACTACAGAATCTTCCTAATACACACATACACATAACACACAAAGAGTTAAATTGGAGCTACACTATAACAGGGCAGCAATGTCCATACCAGACACAATGGCTAACAAATAAAAAGCCCAGTGCCAAGAATGGGTTAATTCTTTTGAACTGTTGGCTAGAGAGGTCCAATAGTCCCCCTGAAACATTATAGGCTATTGCCTTTGCTCTTGGTTACCATTCAGAACTTTACAGTAAGATTGTATTGCTGAAGATACCTCGTCCTTGTGTTACAGAACATGGAGAAACCAAGGTGGTGATAAGCTGGAAGCTTCACCTCTATTGGCTAGCCTTCACTAGGTACTGTGTGCATGCTTCCAGAAGAGAAAAGTAATTCTCAGTCTTACTCAGCTGTGAACCCTGTGAACTACAATATATGAGTGGCCTGGCAAGACATGCCCACTGGTGCATAGCAGCATGAATACATGGGAGTAACCAAGATACTTTCTGATTAGATTTTTAAGTCCTGTTCTACAAGGTAAAACTCATATTTGGCACCCATTATCAGACCAGAACCTATATGTAGACAGGTCATAGGCCCCAGAGGAACCTACCACTATAATTCTGCTAAAGTGGTATAGTACTATACTAATTCCTAGTGACTTATCATTATACTCACAGATCAATACATCTCTCAAGCCTCCTCTAAGAAGCTTCTATTTGTAGTAGATGGTGATTAACACCAAGACCACAACCAACCAAGGTGCTGAGAATATAAGACTTCAGGATGATGAGCCAAAATGGAATACTATACCTCTCCTATCAAGACTCAGGGATCACTGTGCAAAAAGGGTCAGGAAGAGTATAAGAGCCAGAGGTGGTAGATGACTACAAGAAACGTGTCTTATGAATATAGTGGGACAGCTGTTCGTATGAACTCAGTGGTTGTGGCAACATACACAATAAGATCTGTGCAAACTCAAGCCATACCAAATTCCAGCACGGAGAAGGGCACCAACTCCTACCCCTAGTCATGGAGCTATTGGCAACTGTTAGCTGCTGCTGCAATAGAGAAACCATTTTCTCTAAGAGCACAGCCCCTATTAGTCAAGCACTCGCCAGTGAAATACCACACATCTAAGAGCATTCGAGTATCAGAAATTGGTCTTGATGTGTTTAAAAGAACAGACAAAAAGTTGAGTGGATAGAAAAGGAGAAGAGTTAGGGGATGAATACGATCAAATCATGTACAAAACTCTTGAAGAACTAATACAAATTTTAAGAGTTAGCATACCACCTATGATGCTACCAAGTATAAAAGGAATTACAGCAATATATTCCAAAATCTCAGATTTTAAAAATTAGTCTCGAGGCAAAAATTTTTTTAGTGTTTGAAGGTATCATAAGAATCATTTCCAAGGCCAGTGAGACTGCTCATGTGTTAAAGACAGTTGCATTACAGGCCTGAAGGAAGACCTGAGTTCAATCCCTAGGACCCATGTATAGGTGGAAGGAGAGAAGCAACTCCACACAGTGTTGTCTTCTTACCTCCACATGCTTACCACAGCATCCCTGTATACATTCACATACACACATCAGGCACAAAAGGTTGTTTCAGAAAAGATTCAAACGATTCATTTCCAGAAGTGTTCAATCTTTTGTCATTGTGATATGATGTTGTCATCTACATATGTATTGGTCCACATTCATAGATATCAAGAGATACATGCAGTCCATAGCCACAGACTGAACATGCTTAAAATTACCTAATTTTTTAAATGAGAAAAATAACACAAAAAGATTAAATTACTTCATTTAACATCTATCTATTGTTTATCAAATAGCATGGTGCTTGCTAAGCATTGAGTATAAAGTAGGAAACAAAATAGACATTGTCCCTGACGTCCTAGAACTTAGGCTAAGGTCAAAAGGCTTGGGTTATTAAGTTAATGATAGAGTGCATATTAAGCGTGTGTGAGGTCCTGGGTTCAATTCCCATCACAAACCAACCAAGCCTAGCTAGAACTAGGGATGGTGTGAATAGTTTCTTTGCTGTTTCCAACAAACCACCTACCCTCCCAATTTACTTTAATAATTCATATGACCCTTTATGGTTTCACGTGGTTAGGTAACCAACAAGTTGAAACTTTAACCATTTATTAAAGCTTTGATTTAT
This sequence comes from Peromyscus eremicus, assembly GCF_949786415.1. Lineage (NCBI taxonomy): Eukaryota > Metazoa > Chordata > Mammalia > Rodentia > Cricetidae > Peromyscus > Peromyscus eremicus. Next base: position 98,364,977 of record NC_081439.1, on the reverse strand, counting down.
CTAGAAACAACATCAACTTCTTAGGCAAAGCCAGAGACTGCGTCCCAGAAACTAAAGAGTGAATATGATATCAATCTACAAGTAAAAGGGCTCTAATTTTAGCCATACAATAGAAGAATATATAAATTATAATCAGAGCAAGTTTTGGAACTGAAAACACAAAACTTGGAGAATATTTAGAATAGGGTAAAGCTACACCATATATGCTGACCATGTTCAACAATGACAGATCAACACCCCTCTCTCCATTCTGTCAGATATTTTGAAGCAAATGACAGAAGCTATTTCCTTTTTATCCATTAAGTATTTCAATATGCATCTAAAAAAGATAAAGACTTCTCATTAAAACATAACCACAATACCTGTAACACCTTGCAAAGCCTTGGTGCAGTAGGAAGGGGCTTGGACCTGCCTAGGCTCAGTGTGTTGGGCTCTGCTGACTCCCCATGGGAGACCTCGATTTGGGGGTGTGGGGATGTGGGGTGGCTTGGGAAAGAGGGCTGGGGAGTGGGAGGAGGGAGAAGGGGGGATCTGTGGATAGTATGTGGAGTGAGTAGAAAATTTCTTAATAAAGAAAAATGAAAGAAAAAAACAAATAAAATAAAATAAATTTTTTTCTATGAAAAAACCATAACCACAACATCATAAAAAACAATTTCTAATGATTTATATAGCTCACATCCAGATTTCTTAGACTGCCTCAATTTTTTAAATAATGTATTTAGTGGAGCAGTGATGAGTGTTTGCACACCACAGTGCCTGTGTGGAGGTCAGAGGACAATTTGCAGGAGTTGGTTCTCTCTTTCCTCCTGGAGACTGAACTAAGGCTGACGGCACTATCGTTTACCCACTGAGTCATCAGCTGAGATGTCTTTTTAAACCAATCAGTAGGTTCTCCTGCTAATGATTATTTCTTGTGATTCATGTGCTAAAGAAACTGTGCTGTTCATCTTGTAGAAATTCACATGGTTTGGATTTTGTTGATTGCATCATCATGACAATAACGTAAGAAATAACATTTCCCTATGGAACTCATTTATTTCACTCAATGCTCAGGAGTGATGCTTCACAACAGGTAGGTGTGAGGCACAAAGGGAAACTGGAGAGGCTGCAAGGACTAGTACAGTGATTCCAGGGTCCTAAGAGGGCTGGTGGTCATACCAGAAAAGTGCCTGGCTCAGGCACACAATGCCAGGTTCCATCTAGGGGACTGTCCAAGTAGTGTCTAGCCTAGGTTGTATCTGGGGAGTCACAGGGTCTGGTCCTATTTCCAGAATCATGTGTTCTAGCTGTAAGCTTGCTGTCCCTTTCCCTGTAGGTGTAGCTACAAGGACAGGCATCTCTCGGGATGAGGTCATAGTCTGGTGAGGGGCCAACTCCACACTAATGGTATGCTGAGGAGGATATGCCAGAGAGCTGGCAGATTTCATATAATAGGTTGTTGGCCACATGTGAAACAGAGGGGTGCCTTTAGTATCCTTTCTATAATGATAATTTTCTAGTTCACAAATTCTTTTGGTAGACAGCTTTTCTATTTTCATTTGTCTTTTTAATCAAACCATCCAAGATAGCCTACAGTTCCTCACATAGCATCTGGAGTTCCCTAGCATGTTCTGGGTATGTCTTCTCTTCCTTTTTATTAGAAGCTAAGCTGCTGTTCTCTAATCTAATTTTGTCTTTACTGAACAAGCTGATTTTCAGGTTGGCAATGTTACTCGCAGTAGTAAAACCTGAATCACTAAGGCTTTCCCGCTTCAGGATTAAATTATGCCAAATCAGCTTTATTGTCCTTAATTGTTCTTCTATTGACTGATAAAGACAGGCTTTCTGGGTGTTGCAATTCCAGGAGCCTTGCTTTCTGAGGTCTGCAGACATCTCTGAAAGAAGACCTGAATGAATCCCTCTCATGGAGGTTGAAAGCACATTATGAGAAATACTTTAAAGAAAAAATATTCAAGAGAGTCTGAAAGGATGGAATGGGCACATATCTGAGATAAGTTGAAAAGAAAAAAGCTGAAGAAAAGTGTCAGAAGTTTTGTTGCACAGAGTATGCTAAAGTTTCAAAAACTATGAGAAGATGGTTGTCTCTACATTCATAACAAGAACAACAAAAGAGAATGCAGGTTTGCCTACATGTGGATCATTTCTTCAATTAACATCATTAACAGTCAGAGAAGAAAAACAAATTGTAGAATGAGGAAACTGGGACCTAGAGCATTCAAGAATAAAGTCCCAGGATGTTCTAAAGTTCAGCTTTACTGTACATTATCTCTTAAGTCTATGTGAGAATTTACACAGCTCATTCCCTATGGAAACCCTCAGGAAAACCAAGGAGAATGGAAGAGGACAACATAAAGAAAACACTCTAATAGTCAACAATGGAAAACAGGTAGATAGCACAAATTATAGATATATTCACTACATATCAATCCCAAACAAATTTCTGGCACATACTATTAAACTGTTTAAGAGCCCCTGGCAAGGAAAAGGTGTACTAAGAGTCAGCAAGCATTCACTGAAATCAACCATGCAAGATTATCTTCGTTTTCCTTTTAGATAGGGTTATTGGCCTAGAATATCAAAGGAATACTGTACACAAAAATCTAGATTAAAGCACTGTTCTAGTTTGGTTTCTATTGCTAATACAAGCACCACGACCAAGGCAACTTATGGAAGGAACAAATCTGGGATAAGAGGCCATCATGGCAGGAAAGCATGGCAGCAAGCAGCAGGCATTAGCAGGAGCAGGAAGCTGACAGTTCAAATCACAAACCTCCAGCAGAAAGCAGACAGAGTGAACTGCAAGTAAAGCTTTTGATTCCAAAGCCTGTCTGTCCCCAGTGACGTACTTCCTCTAGCAAGGTTATACCACCTAAACCTCCCTAAACATTACCAACTGGGGACCAAATGTTTAAATGTCTGAAACTATGGAGAACATCTATTATCCAAACCACCACAAACACTCATTTATCTACTTTAAATTCTTAATATTTTCGATAAATACATTGACCATATATTATAAATTTCCAGATGAGACAGAGTTGGAGTAGACAGGTAACATACTGGCTAGAAGGACTCAAAAATATTCAAATGGACTAGAACAATAGATCAAATCTTAGCACAGTGGAATGTAACAGGAATGAATACAAAGTGCATGATAAAGGATTCCTGGTTTAATAAGATGCCAAGTGAAACCATACATATTATCTGCTGATCGCTTACACTGGGTAAAACTGTGACATGATTGCCATCCTAGACTGACTTAACAGAACACAGGAATGGGGGACGTTGTATGCACATTCTCACTGATAAGAGCACATTGAAAACCATTGTGTACTATCTGAGAAATAACATTTAGAAAAACACATTGAATAAAAGAGGAGAAACCAGTTTGGTGAATGTTTTGAAACTCATGTGAAAAGATATAAAGAAATAAGGACGATCAACCCAGAGAAGACAAAACAAAAACAAAAACCAAAAAACCCTGCCTTCAAATGTTTGAAGCATTGTATATCAAAACAAGGACTAAGAGCAGAAATTCCCAGGTGGAATAGTCTTTTTTTTTTTCAACTTAATAAGCTTAATCAACAACCAGAGTTTAGAGCTTCTTCTGTGATAAAGTATTCAAACAGAAATTGCATGATAACCTTAACAAGGATATTACAGAAACTTGGGACAGATGACTTCTGTGGTTTCCTGTTTTTACTTCTTAAAAGTCACAATCTCACTAAACCTCAGTTTTCATACTTTTAAAATTAAGGAGTTAGACAAGCTGGGTTCTTGAGTTCTTTCATTTAATCAACAAACCATTATTGGTTGTCTGCCACAGGTCAGGCATTGCTAGGCAACAAGGAGAAAACAAAGACAAGAAAGACCCAGCCTTTGCCCATAGAGAGGTCATAATATAATAGGTGAGGCAAACCTATGATGAGACAATTTTAATATATAATAACTGTACCCAAAGACACACATTATATCATAGAAAGACAGAAGAGGGGCACTCAAGTGTATGTAAAGAGATGAAGGGTGTTTAAAAGGCTCACTGGAATAGCCCTTTAGCTATTTCTACAGTGGGAACTTACAGAATGCTAAAGAAAACGAAAGTGCTTTAAAACACTAAATATAAACAATGCTTCAGCCTTATGCATGAAACTGGTAATGGCTTGTATGTGTGTGCAAGCATCCATGTGCATACATTGTGGTGCTAGAGGCTGAGGCTAGAGCCTTGCACATGCTAAACCATCAATCTACCACTAAGCTGTACCTTCAGTCCTTCTTGATAGTTATTATAGACCGTCTAAACACAGGCATGACTCAATTAACAATGAGGACACATCTAGGAAATGTGTGCTATGCAGTTTTGTTAAGTGAACATCACTTAAACAAAACTAAAATGGCAATGATGTCATCAGGGATGATATCTTATAGGATCGCTATCCTGTGCACAGACTGTTTCTAACCAAAAATATCATTATGCATCACATGATTGTAGTTCTTACATAAGAATAGTTTGAAATCTAATTTTTAAATATTAATGAAATACAGAAGAGGTCTGTGTGGTTTTTATTCTAGGAATCCTACTTTTACCTAGGTTACTTGAACTAACTATATCATTCCACATGCTCTAGAACCCTCCTTTAACTTGATATAACACATCTGAACCATTAATTTTTCCAAGTGAAAACAGAAAGTGGAGCTTTGAAAGTAAAGATAGAATAATGAAAACAAATAATAAAGCTTTATACTAGAGGGGTTTAATTTAGATGTATTATAATAGTTAAGTAATCATCCTAAAACTTATTCATTATCTGATAGGATCTCTGGGAAATTGGTGGAGGCCTCAACTTTTCTTTTTGTATTTAGTTTGTAAAGTACATGCAAAGTTAGCCTTTCTAGACAGGCTAGCTTTCTCATTGAAGTCCATGTTTAAACCTTTAAGCTATTGTTCTTTATTTGATATATACAAGACTATATTAGAATATGCAGCTTCAGCACCTGAATCTGAAAATCCAAAATGTTCCAAAACTCAAAAATTTTCAGTGTCAACAATGATACCACAAATGGAGAATTCTGTACCCAATTTCATGTGACTGTGCAGGCACATAAAAAAATCCCATAAAATTACCTTCAAGGTATGTGCATAGGGCATATATGACATACAAATGAATCTTGTGTTTTGAGTCAGTTCCCATTCCAAAGATATCTTATTATAAATAAGAAAATATCTTCTAAAAATGAAAACAACTCCTAAAAATTCCTAAATCTAAAATGCTTTGGTTCTCATGAATTTTAAATAAGGGGTAATCAACATATGCATGTAATTTTCAAGTTTAACATATAGAATAAACTCCTATAACTCCCCATTTTACCTAGACACTTGAGTAGCAGCCCTGCCAGGATCATTATTGTATGCTCTATTTGTTTCCCTACCCAATACGGGTCAAACAGGGTAAAATTCCCTGATATTTGGTTTTTAAAAACAGTTTCCTCATGTCAGGCATGGTGACGCACGCCTTTAATACCAACACTTAGGAGGTAGAGACAGGCGGATCTCTGAGTTTGTGGCCAGCCTCATCTACAGAGTGAGGATAGCCAGGGTTACACAGAGAGAACCTGTCTTGAACCCCCCCAAAAAGTTTCATCAAGCATTCACACATGTGTATCCCTAACAATATATGAAGTTTCACTATTTTTGAGCTTTGTTTCTACTAATGTACTTCCAAAGGGAAAAAAGTAATGGATACTAAAAAACAAAAGAAAACAACAAACTAACACCAAAATCCAGCACTATACTAAAAACCTTAGTATTTTGTCAGACTAAATGCCACTCTTTTCACTGTACTCTCTAGTCAGACCTACATTTCACAATCTTGCCTATATCCAGAGATGTTTCTTCTTCAACTAGGGTTATCATATTTAGAAAGTGAAAAAAATAATCCAAATGGAACACACAGCTAACTCCCAATAACAAACAATGAATAAACTTTAATGTATTTATCTGAAATTAGAATTTAAGTGAGAGTAATTCTACTTTCTCATGTTAATTATGTGGTAATTATGCTGGTGTGTAATGAAAAGACAAAGAAGAAGGAACTGAATGACTACACCATTATATAAATATTCATGTAAGTATTTAGTAGCATTCACTCAATGAAGGATGCTGCACATGTGTTTAGTCAAAATTCTATCAGAGTATATTCAGTGTGTATGCCCAAATGTCAATACTATGTATTATCTATATGGTATTACGTACAGTTAGCAAAACTGCTTAATGAAGAGTAGGAAGGAAAATTAACAGCTGCATTACGTTTGCTTAGATTGTTCCTACTCCTACAAAATTCAAGATGGCTACTATAACAAACTGACACAATGTCTAGATAGGTAAATTGAATTATAGCCACTATTACTCAGATATGTATATGAAACTGACTTAATTTAACATATCCAAAATGGGATTAATTCAATGTATTCAAAATGGGGTAATGTGGTAGGTCAAATAAACATCAATAGTCAAATTTCTAGAAAGGTATCACTTAATACTATGTTGTCATTAAAAAAAGAGAATCAGTTATCACATACAAAAAGTTGTTTTGGGGGGACTCTTCTTGCTTTATAAAAAGAGTACCATTAACATTTCAGACACATTATTCTATATCGATTATAGAATTATTCTGTATTCTATATCACAAACTGGTGAGCCATGTGCAATACAAGACAGATTTTGTTTCTCAATTCTTTCAACTAATAATCCTCCCACATGCTTGAAGTACTTAGCTCCTAGATTTGAATAGCAATCAATATAAGTATATAATAACTCATATATACTACAAACCCAAAGCTGCTTTTCCCAGTACACTGGGAAACCCTTATTTTGAAAGCAGTTGTTGACATGATCAAAACAGCAATTTAGCTCATTCCCACCCCACCCCCAGAGCTTCAGTGAGGGGTTCCTTTAGAGAGTCAAGAGGGTCCAAATTTTTGGCTTCCCTAACCCACACTGGAAGCAAAACTGTCTTTGGCCACAGGAGGCGTTTCAAACCCATGTCCCAGCGGGCTGTGAGAGCATACATACATTTATTTTGTGTAGCACTGTGACACAGTACTATCGTGTATAAAGTACAAGCTCAAAACCCACACAATTAAGTTATATAAAAAGTCACAAAACAATCATATAATGTTCTAAGTAAGTTTACACTTTTGTGTTGAGTTGCATTCATAGCTATACTGGGCTGCATGTGCCTGTGTGGATTATGCACCTCTGCTTGTAGACAATTAATGTTGGATCATCTTTTCCAATTTTAAGATCAGATCTTTATTGTTCGTGCCTTATCAGGACTTAAAATCATGGGCAAGAGCTAAAAAATACTTTTTATAACTAACATTAAATGTTTATAGTTTCAAAGAGCCAGAGCTTATAAGCCATCTTATTTTTAGTTTCTCAACCCTTTAGCCACAGATACTCTGCCTTGCCGGTTGTTATTTCTCTTCCCCTTACCTGAAGCTTATCTGAAAACAAACCATCTCTAAGTCTTTGGCAAACAAAGAGGAATCAGTAAACAGACTAATCCTACATTTGCCACCTGTTTCATATTCAATTAAAAAACAAGAAACTCAAAGGCCACCTCCTACAGTACAAAAACAAAATCCAAGAGCAATCTCATCCTTAATGTTGCCAATTCTAAATTCCTCATTACGCTTATGAAAATATATTAAAACAACTAGCCAAAACCCGGGAATATAGCTTCGTGGTAGAGCACCTGCCCAGCCCCAGGGAAAGTCTTGGACTCAAATCTCAGCATTGCAAACCAATCAATCAACCAATACCACCACTACCACCACTACCACCACTACCACTACCACCACCACCACCACCACCACCACCACCACCACCACCACCACCCAACCAAGCAAAAGCCAGATAAAAAGAAAACCAACTCCACACCCCCCCCCAAAAAAAACCAAAACCCCAACAGGATTACACAGCGAAAAATCAACTAACAAGGCATTTTCTTTCTTTCTTTTTTTCTCTCATCTCTCTCTCTCTTTTTTTTTCCCCTTTTTTTCCGGAGCTGAGGACCAAACCCAGGGCCTTGTGCTTGCTAGGCAAGCTCTCTACCACTGAGCTAAATCCCCAACCCTGGCATTTTCTTTTTGTTTAAAAAAAAAAGCTGACTATTTTAGTCTTGAGGGAAAAAAAAGGATGGTTGGTTCTTAAGTAGCTAGTCAGGTTGCAAAATCCCCGACAGAGTCCTGAAGAGGTAAAAGGGGCAATGAGACAGAAGAAAAGTGTCTAGAGTGAGTCAGCTAGAATAAAGCTGGTTGCTCGGGAAACATTTCTTATAGGGAGGTGACTACAAAGGGCTGTTTAACAGGAACCACCTTGTAGCTTCATTTTGACTTGATTCTCTTCTGCTTTTGCCATACAGAAAATATAAAGTAAGACAAGGTAAAGCAATGTAACAAGCAACTGAAACAAGCAGAGCAAAAGTCAACTTGCTTTTATAAAGGAAGTGCTGGGACCCTCAGTTCCTGGAGGTGAACAGGACATGAGTAGAGATAAGGCCTTTTTCAGGCATTATAATAAGAAGCCAGCTCAAGGGTTTTGATTTCTAAAGCCCAGAAAGCTGAAACAGTAAAATCTGATAGCAAACAAAGACTGACACTAACATGTAAAGTCTAAACAGGAACTTGGTAAGCTTCTGGTGCTCTGAAAACTAATATGATGATTTATTTTTTGCCTAAGAGGCCAGGCAGGAAAAAAGAGGAAGAAGCTAGAACTAAGCGGATAAATAAGCACAAATAAAACAACCAATCCCAAATTGAATAGATTAAAAAAAAAAAGCCCTGAAAACATACATACAAGTAACATTATGTAACATTATACAGACCAAGCAGGTCATATTCAGGAGTGTGTGTGTGTGTGTGTGTAATAGATATATGCAAGTGACAACAACTAATAAAAAAGAAGATATTAATTTGAAAGGCAGGAAGGAGGGTTATATGGGAGGGTTTGAAGGGAAGAAAGGGGAAGGAGGGAATTATACAGTTATATTATAATCTCAAAAATAAGAAATAATTTAAAAAACATTCAAATTTATAGAACAAGATACTGTCTTGCTTTCCTTTTTAAATTTTTGTCTAAGTGAAATTTTAAATTTTTGATTTGCAATATTGTATATAAGTACTGAAATAAACATAATATTCATTCTTAGTTATATTCTTGTGGAACATATTACTTGATCCTATGCTAATAAGAAAATCCTTTATAGAAACTGGGAATTCAAAAGACACCTCCAACTTATTAATAGTACTAAAATTAAAGAAATGATATCTAAGAAAAAAATTACTTGCTCTGCCTTTGAAACGCAAACCATGACCATACCCATATGGTCTCATGGTCCTATTTTAACTTTGCTACTGTTAAAAGGGTTATCAACAAAACCCATACAATTTAGGAATGGTAGGCTAAAATAGGTGTTATAAAATCATAATCCACTTTAATTTTCCTAAGAGAGGTCATTTTTAGCATGTGTGTGGAGTGATGTGTATGTGGTACATGGACCCAAGTGTGCAGGGGCCAGAACAGAACATCCGGTGTCTTCCTTTATCACTTTCCTCCTTATTGCCTTGAGACAGGAACTCTCACTGAACTATGTCAGCTAGGCTAGCTGACCAGTCATTTCTCTGTACCCACCCATCTCTGCCCTCCAACGCTGAGGTTACAGGCATGCAGAGCCATGTCTGGCTTTTTACATGGGTGCTGGGGATTCAAACTCGGGTCCTCATGCATGCACAGTTACCCATTAGCCATCTCCCCAGGCCCAGAAATGTCATGTTTTAACTATGTAGCAGAAACTAATTATTACTCAGATTACCCTGGATAAAAAGTAACAAAAATCTGAGAATATAGCTACAATAATCAATAAATATTAACTGAATCCTAAAGATGTAATTCACTAGTGTTATTATTCTTTAGTAATTTAAAATTTTTTATTTTTATTTTTGATATTATAATTTAATTATACCATCTCTTCCTTCATTTAAAGTTTTAAATACTATGAAATCCTTGAACCAGGGTATATATAAAAATAACTAATAGGATTTTTTTATATAAAAATGTCATTATCTTCACTTTTATTAATTTCTTTTTTTTTTAATTTTTATTTTGCAATACAATTCAGTTCTACATATCAGCCACAGATTCCCTTGTTCTCCCCCCTCCCGCCCCCCTCACCTTCCCCCTAGCCCGCCCCCCATTCCAATCTCCTCCAGGGCAAAGCCTTCCCCACAGACTGAGATCAACCTGGTGGACTCAGTCCAGGTAGTTCCAGTCCCCTCCTCCCAGGCCGAGCCAAGGGACCCTGCATAGGCCCCAGGTTTCAAACAGCCGACTCATGCAATGAGCACAGGACCCGGTCCCACTGCCTGGATGCCTCCCAAACAGATCAGGCCAATCAACTGTCTCACCCACTCAGAGGGCCTGATCCAGTTGGGGACCCCTCAGCCATTGGTTCATAGTTCATGTGTTTCCATTCGTTTGGCTATTTGTCCCTGTGCTTTATCCAACCTTGGTCTCAACAATTCTCGCTCATAGAAACCCTCCTCATTCTCGCTAATTGGAGTCCCAGAGATCCACCCGGGGCCTAGTTATGGATCTCTGCATCCAGATCCCTCAGTAGTTGGATGAGGTTTCTAGCACGACAATTAGGGTGTTTGGCCATCCCATCACCAGAGTAGGTCAGTTCGGACTGTCTCTCGACCACTGCCAGCAGTCTGTTGTGGGGGTAGAAATAGATGGTGAGGCAATTTGACACAAGGCCTAAATGTTTTTTGAAGGGAAGTTTTGTGACATTGTTTGTTAATAAAATTTAATGAAATCAAAGGGAACTGTGAAAACCACATCTGTTCACTATAAAGTAAATTATAAGCTTAAAGTGGATCATTAAACAACTATATCTTGTCTAAAACAGCCTGATTTTCCAAAAAAAAAATTGAGTAGCATAGTTTTATGCCATATCCCTAAAATAACTTAATCATATATTTACCAGCAAAAATAATAGAAAACAAATAAGCAACTATCCTTCACCTACTTAAAAATTCTAAACTTAACTATGCTCTTGTATAGATTTGCAATCACTCAACAAATGTGCACATTAATACCATTAAGATGATGTGGCATTATTACAATGTCAGTTTGTCAACGTAGGTTAGAACAAAAATGAGATCTATTAATGGTTTAAAGTAATTTCTGATATATCTGAGATAGAGTGATAAATGTACACCTACCTAGAGAAGTCAAGACCTAATATAAGCACACCACGTCCTTTTTAAAAAGTAAACAAGCCATATTTCAGATGCTTTATCAAATTAATATGATTTTATACCATATAAATCATTCAATGGAGTTCTAGTCTTGATGAGTAAGTACCAGTAACTTCTAAGTAAAAATTAGGGCTCTAAAGCACCTGTCCCAAGCTCCTATTTTTAAAAACTATTCTAGGGGCCAGTGAGATGGCTCACTGGGGAAAGGCTCTTGCTGCCAAGTTGGATAACCTGAGACTGAGGAGAGAGCTGCCTTCCAAAAGTTGCCCTCTGACCTGTGCACCTGTGCCATGGTGTATGCCCACATTGACACTCCCATCACCAAATAAATGTATGGTAAAACAAAAACAAAAACAACTATTGATAGTGATCTTATTCTTCAGACTGTTGATTCTTCTTCTGAGTCCATTAGTCATCACCAAAGACAGGAAGAGAAACAAAATACAAACCACATCTTTTTTTTTTTTTTTTTTAATGTTGAGGGTTGAACCTAGAGTTTCCCACGTGCTGGGCAAATATCTTCTCCTTGCTTTTTATATTTAAGATCAGGTATCAGGAAGCTTCCCAGAGTGGCCTTGATCTCCCTCTCTTGCTCTGACAGGCCTTGAACTTGCAATTCCCCTGCTCTCTGAATAGTTGAGACTATAGGACAGACATCATCAAACCTAGTTCTTTGGTTTATTTAACTAAAGAAAATCTGTTATACTGCAATAAAAGGCTTGATAAGGAAAGGAAGTTGTAAATTAATCACTGAAACAAGTTCATGGTACAGCTGGTAGCTTTTCACTATGTATATTCTTTCAATATGACTAATAAGAAAAACTCTATTTCACTAAGAATTCAATTGTATTTTTATGAATTCAATTTCTGTTCTATATGTTTGAATTTCTATTCCTATACTCATTTATGAAATATTTATTAGCAATTAACATTCTAGAAAATGCTTAAACTATCTCCACCATTTACCTACATAAAATATTCCATAGGCCAAGTTTAAGCCCTTTATTATTTATTATAAAGAAGACGATTCAATCTTACTTGTATCTTTAATAATTTTTGTTCATGTACCTTTTCTAGTTAGATGTCAGAAATGTATGTTCCCATTTATTTAACAGTCAACTGAGGATTGATTAGGTGAAAAATGTTAATGACTATCACATAAATTCATTGTGAAGCTGGGCAGTGGTGGTGCACGCCTTTAATCCCAGCACTCGGGAGGCAGAGCCAGGTGGATCTCTGTGAGTTCCTGGTCTACAGGCACCAAAACTACACAGAGAAACCCTATCTTGAAAAACAAACAAACAATTTCATTGTGACTATTAGAAAACACATCTGAAGGGAAAAGGAGAAAAAAAAAAAAAGAAATATTGTGTTTCCAGTTAGTGGCTTGTGGCCAAAAAATGAATCAGCATTACAAAAGAATCATAACAGGACTGTGCCTGACTAAACAACTGACAACAATCTATAAAACAATTACGGAAAAAAATATGCATAGAGAGACTCTGATGAGTTGGTGGCTCAGACTAAGTGAGATCTCCCCTGGAAACAAAGACTATATTCTTTAAAAGGCAGTGAGCAGGGTCTGGGATTCCAACTTTTTCAAGAGCAAAGTCACTTTTAGATTCTTGGCCAATAATTAATTAGAATAATGTATTATCAAGAAAATTAAAATGCCATTTATCTTGTTTTTAACACCATACATATGCAAATGGTAGGATTACTTTTGTTATTCTAACCAATCACATGTAAAACAGCAAAATGCTCATTCTTTAGAAAAAGTAGAGAGAGACCTAGACTTTTCATTTTTTACATTTATGTGTGTGTGTGCATGCACGTGCACTAACATGTCACAGCACACATGTAGAGGTCAGAAAATAACTTTCAAGAATTGGTTTTTTCCTACCATGGGGATATAGGGATCAAACTCATGTGTCAGCATTGGCAGCAAGCATCTTTATCTGCTGAGCCATCCTGCTGGTCTGAACTTAGGCTTTTAAATTCTCCATTATACACTTTACATCTAATGACACAGGTTAGTGAAGTTCTACCCCTTGGATGACTATGCAACAAGTCCTTTATCATACTGATCTGTCAATAATCATCCTACTCACCTCACAAAAACTCTCCCATCTCAAAGAATTACAAGATGGTCAGGAGTGACTATGTACATAAAAGAACTCTGAAAGTGAATTGCCAGCACACTATGCCATTCATTTATCACTCTTTGTATGTAACAATATGTAGTTGCATATCATTTCTTTCTTATTTTGAACACATTCACACTGAAAAACAAGGTTGATAACAAGGAATTGATGTGTGCAGGATAACTGTCAACATCTAAGACTCCACTGTAAACATTTAGTATTTACTGAGTAGAAGATATTCTCTGGTTACAAAAATTCCGTAAATGCAAAACACTGTCCTCATCTCAACCCTCTCCCTTACCTGGTTCCTCTTATGAAAACTAGTGTGTGTACATGGACTTGAATGGGTGGACATTTGACAGAGCTATGAAAAGTAAAAGAGAAGTGGAACATTAGAGAACATGCTAACAAACCAATTCTAGTCTCACTTAAACATTCTTCTACATATCAACTGTGGAGATCTCTATATGCTACAGAGAGAGAGAGAGAGAGAGAGAGAGAGAGAGAGAGAGAGAGAGAGAGAGAGAGAGAGAGAGAGAGAGAGAGAGAAGGTTAAAATAAAAGTCAACAATCAAGAGCTATGACTGGGACATAATGGAAATAGAAAAATTCACCTAAAGGGGAAAAAAAAACAAAACAAGAAAATGACCAATCTCTGTCATTTACTTTAACTCTTTAAACCAATCTGATAAAGATCAAATACCTACTATAAAATATTGACAAATCTATTTGCTCTTATTCATCAAAGTACCGGCTCGCCCATCTTTCACTAACCCAATAACTAACTCCCAGCTGAGACATCAACCAATCCCATTTACCAGTGTATAATTATATCCAATTTAACCAAATTTTCCCTTGCTTCTTCCCAAAGTCCCTTACCCTTTACATTTCATCCATTACTATCCTTTTTCAGTTGTAAGGCACAAGGAGTTACATTAGTAAATCTTAAAACAGTAATGATATTGGCTAATCTAGGAAGGAGAAAGTTGGCAAGGAAGTGTGGATATCACCTGTCATTTTAGTTTGACATGGATATATAAGCATATCTTTAAAATAGAAACTTTTAAAAGGGTGCCTAGAATGTTCACAGTACTGTTGATAAACAAAAAAGTGATTCCTCCAGTCTCCTAATTTTATTAAAGACTTTCAGAGACCAATTTAAAGAAGACTATGAAATTAAGTTTCATCTGCAACTACTCTTAGCAATTCAAGAAGGAATACTCCCAATCCTCCTCATTAACCTACTTAATGACCAAATGCCTGCTTTAAACAATGTGTTTTTGAATACAGCACATCTATTGGTTCTCTGGAAAGTTTAATCTGTAGTTCAGAAGAATATTCAGGGTTTAATGAGTTTTGTACTAGAAGAGCTTAAGGAATGGGGGGAAAAATGTTAGTTCCCTATCAGAAAACCTCAAAAATAAAGCCAAGAATGAGGATATATACCTACCCAGAACTTAGAAGGTGAAGGTAGGAAGGTCAGGTGTTCAGGGTTATCTTTGGGGCTACATAGTGAGTTCAAGGCTAGCCAGGGAGACATAGAAAAAATAAAAAAATTTTCACAAATATTATGCTTTAACTCTAGGATTTAAAAAAAGTAAGTCCCCTTTCTTTTAAAAATATAAGGATCAGGGGGTTCCTTAGCAAAAGTAAAATTTTCTGTGCCTAAGTCTATTTGTGAAGTTAAAGTTTTCTTTGAGAACATTATTAGAATTCAAGAACAGTTCTGGATATACAAGTATTTAAATGAAACCACACAAATCATGATTTAAATAAAAAACAAAAATCAGGAGTACTTAGTAATTTCACAACCAAAAGAATAAATTAACAAGTTATATTACAACAATCTTCTAACTTGGAAAGATAAATACTTTTTGAAAAGTGCATTCAATGTATTAAAAGTTAAATTCTAATAAACTATCTGGGCATGGTAGCATATACCTGTAATCCCAGCACTTGGGAAATGGAGGCAGGAGAACCAAAAGGTGGTCATCATCCTCAACTACATATGGAATTCAAAACCAGCCTGGCTTATGTGAGATCTTGTCTCAAAAATAATTAGTCAATGTACAACAATAAGTTGTTGCTAGATATTAAGAGTGAATTATTTGAAAAGGAAATAAAGCAATCCTATTTATAATGACTACAAAAAAAACCACCCAGGAATAAATTTAAATACAGATTTGAAAGAGCTCTGTAAGAGGGGCATGGTGGCTTGTCTGTAATCTAGCACTTGAGAGAGTGGTAGGAAGCTAGAAGTTCAAGGTCATCTTCAGCTATGCACTACATCAAACCTGGGCTATAAGAGGACCTATCTCAAGAAACACACAAACACACACACGCTTCAAGCTAACTCTACAATAAAAATTATAAAATACTGCTGATTAAGGAAACAGAAGATTTATTATGTTCATGAATTGTATGAATTGATGTTGCTTAAATGTCCATACTAAAGTGATCTACATACTCAATGTAATCCTTACTAAAACATCAGTGACATTCTTCACAGAATAAGGGAAAAAAAACAATCATTATGAAGTTCCTATGGAACCAACTGTGATGGTTTCTTTCTGTGATTCCAACACTTGAGAGGCTGAGGTAGGAGGACTGCATTGAGACTGAGGCCATCTTAGGCTACTGACTTAATGAATAAGTACAAAATAAGTTCCTATGTAACTGTGCATGTGCACTTACACAAATACAAAACCCTGAAACAGCCAAAAGAGTCTTGAGCATAAACAACAAAAGCAGGAAGAATCGCATTTCAAAACAAACTACAAAGCTATTGTCATTAAAACAGCACAGCATTGGCATAAATAGAATAAAACAGGAGCCTAGAAAAAAAAAACTCACATATCTATTCCCAACTATCACTAACAAAAGTACCAAGAACACAAATTGGAGAAAAGACAATAGAGTCGGAGAAATCACATTTTCAAATATAGAAGAATGAAATTAGACCCGTATCTCTTACCAATTACAAAAATCAACTGAAAACAGATTGAAGACCTAAATATAAAACTGGAAACTGACATTACTAGAATACAGAATAAGAAAAACATTTTAAGGTACAGAGGCACAAGCAAGGAGTTTTCTAGGTAGGAATCCAGAAGCACAGTGGACAAATGCATTTCTTTAAAAAAAGAAAAAACTAGGATTTTATTAAACTTAAAAGCTTCAGCACAGCAAAGGAAACAATAAAGAGACAATTTATAAAATAGTCAAAAATGAAAACTATAACATCTGACAATAGGTTAATGGTCAGAATCTAAAAAGAACTCAAATAAATTAACAGCAAAATAAAATCCTAAGTAATCCAATAAAGAATGGACATTAGACCTAAATAGAAATTTGTTAAAAGAATATATTCAAATGACCAATTGGTAAATGAAAATATACTGTATAGCACTAACTGTCATGGAAATGCAAATCAGAAGAACAATGAGGTATCACCTCACTCTATTGATAAATGCTGGTATGGTTGTGGAGGAAAGGGAATCCTTGCATGCAAGTGATGGGAATGTAAATTAGTATAGCTATCACTGAAAAACAGCATGTGATTTCTTTAAAAGTTAAAAAGAGAACTATTATATGATCGAGCAGTCTTATTATTGATTATATACCCAAAGGAAATGAAATAAATTCACCAAAAAAATGTGTCTGCACTCCTAAGTTTACTATAGCACTATTTACAATAGTCAAGTATCTATTAGAAATATGGTATATATACACAAGAGAATATTATTCAGTCATATCAAATAATTAAAGTGTGTTATTTATAACAGCTTTGGTGGAAATGGATATCACTTTGCTAAGTTAAATAAATTAGACACAAAAGATAAGTACTTCACTAGCTCATTCATATAGAATCCAGGTAAGTAAATCTCATGGATAGAGTAGAGTCATGGTTACCAGAAGTTAGAAAAATAAGACAGGAAGAATGTTGTGAGACTGATAAATGGGTACTATGTTAGTTAGAAGCAAGAAATTTTGGTGTATTACTGCACATATGTTTTCACCATAAAGAAACAATAAATGGAAACACTACACAATATATATATGTATCAAAACATCATATTAAGCCACAGACATACGTATATTTTTACATAGCAGGTTTTTGTTTTTTTTTTGAAGACAGAGTTTCTCTGTGTAACAGGCCTGCCTGTCCTGGAACTCACTCTGTAGACTAGGCTGGCCTCAAACTCACAGAGATCTGCCTGCCTCTGCCTTCCCAGTGCTGAGATTAAAGGTGTGTACCACCACGCCCAGCTTATATCAGTTTTTTTTAAAATTTCCTTTGATCTTAAAAAGAAGTGGTTTATGTCATTATGTATAGAGATAACATCTATATTGGTACAGTCATTGACAGACTAATGACCTAGAATTCATTGGTTCTAGAGAACAGCTGTACACATTCAGAAATTATTACTGCACCTTGCAGTATTAACAATTAGTACCGGGATTGGGGATTTCAAGGCCCTGGGTTTGGTCCCCAGCTCCAGGAAAAAAATTAGTACCAAAACCATGCATTAACAGAAACAACTTGAATTTTCTAAATATTCCTTATATTTCAGCAGGATAAACATATATATTAAAGCTATTTTAGTTACATAAATTGTGACATCTATAGAAGACAAAATTTATTAAGTGAATGGGAAAAATTTAAAGAACCATACAATTAATTATTCAGTTTTTCTTCCTTTTTTGCTTATTCAAAGGTGGCAAAAGAAAGATAACATTTTCTCAAATTAGAATAAATTAATCTAAAGGCTAAGCATTCTTCCTACAGCCTATGAAAATCATTTTTTTAAAGCCAGATTATTTATTTGGTGAACCCATGTGTTTTTACTCAAGGTGCTTCAGTTATTTAGTGATGATAATGTATCCAAAACGCTTCTGTTAAATGTATTTTCTGAATAGTCACCTTTGGGCTTGAAATTCACTCTCACTGATAATACAAAGGGATAAACAAGGATGTAGTGATGCAGTGCATTCAGTCTTCAAGACAATGGCTAACAATGAAACAGAAAAATAGTGTAAGGAACATGGGTTTTTTGTTGTTAGTCTGGTATGTTTAAAACGTTTGCATGTTTGGAGACAAAAAGGTTTAGTGAACTTGAGAGCAACCAACCCTGATGGAATGACAAATTGTAAACTGCTAGACAGCTGCAGCTAGTAATAAAATGCTGAGACCTGAAGCACATTTGCAGAGCCTAATTATATGGCAAATCCCAGGATCTGAGAGAAGGCAAAACAGCTAGAAGAATAACTGATAGACTGGTTGCTATAGTAACTGAGATAAATTTGTATACTGACTAGGGGGAAAAACACTATAAGATATGAAGTCCATATTATGTTTTAGTTGCTTTTCCTTCAATTTTGAATCATGGGACCAGACTAATATAAAGAAGGTTCAATTGG
The DNA here is from genome assembly GCF_949786415.1 of Peromyscus eremicus. Taxonomy (NCBI): domain Eukaryota; kingdom Metazoa; phylum Chordata; class Mammalia; order Rodentia; family Cricetidae; genus Peromyscus; species Peromyscus eremicus. The sequence continues at coordinate 98,346,090 of NC_081439.1, read as the reverse complement.
AAATAAAAATAATAGACAGAATTCCACTTTGAAGATCAAGAAAGCAACCAATTAAGGATTTAACTGTTTAGCTGAAAAATATCTCAAAGCAGAAAGGTAAAAGAACTGATGAAAGAAAGATCATGGATAATAAATTAGATGTTTGTGAACAGAATAAAGAAACAGGTTATCAATTCAAGTAAAATATCAGTAGGGCATCATAAAATGGGCACAAATTTTATTTTAAACAATGCTTAAACTAGGCATTAATCTCTAACAGAAAGAGTTACTTAATTTGCATTGCATATGTGTACCCCTATGGAAAAAATGACCTTAGGAATTATACATATCTCAGTTACCAGGCCGCAAGAAATAGCTCATAATCTGGTCCCTTTTTTAGGTGCTTAGGGTGACATTCACCTCTTCCATCTCTAGCACCACAATTTCCATGATCTCAAACTACTATCCCTTCTAATATTATCTCCACTATACTCCCAGAAAATAGCTACCAAAATTGCAGCAGGAATATGAGGAGGGAACAAACACTACCACAGTTGGTAAATTTATCAGACTTTATTAAAGTTATAACAATGAACTGAATAGAATATATTGACTGTTGCGCCAGGTATATATACCAAATCAGAAATTATTTTCTTTCCTATAAGACTACCAATGAGGGGCTGAGGGAAGGACTCAGTCTATAAAGTGCTTACCATGTAAGCATGAAGACCTGAGTTCGGATCCCCAGAACCTTTGTAAGACAGGCATGGGGGCTGGAGAAATGGCTCAGCGGTTAAGAGTATTTGCAGAGGACTTGTTCAGTTCCCAGCACCCACGTGGCAGCTTACAACCACTAGGAAACTCCAGTTCCAGGGAATCTGATGCCTTTATCTGCCCTCCATAGATACCAGACACACATGCAGTACATATTCATATATACAGGAAAAACATCTATACACATAAAAGAAATAAATCTTTTTAAAAAGACAAGAATGAGCCAGGCGGTGGTGGCGCACGTCTTTAATCCCAGCACTCGGGAGGCAGAGCCAGGCGGATCTCTGTGAGTTCGAGGCCAGCCTGGGCTACCAAGTGAGTTCCAGGAAAGGCACAAAGCTACACAGAGAAACCCTGTCTCAAAAAACCAAAAAAAAAAAAAAAAAAAAAAGACAAGAATGGTGATATGCAACTATAATCCTAGCAGTAGGGAACAAGATCACTGACTGGGGCTTTGTGAGCAACTAGTCTTGCCCAATAATAGAGCTCCAGGGAGCAATTCTGCCTCAAAATATAAGGTAAAGGGTGACTCAGGAAGACACCTGACATTAACCACTAGCTTCCATAAGCACATGAACCCACAAGAGCATGCTCATTTTCACACACATGCACACAATATTCTTTTAAACACTACCAATGGGGCTGGGCACTGTGGTATGCACCATTAATCTCAGTACTGGGGAGGCAGAGGCAAGAGGATTTCTATGTGTCAAGTTAGCCTGGTCTGCATGGTGAGTTCCAGGGCAGTTGTGGCTACATTGTAAGACTCTGTCTCAAAAGCAGAACAACAAAAAAGTAAAAATTTTTAAAAAAGGAAATTAAGGAAAAGACCACCAGTGAACTTATCCTATAACTACTTGTTTTTAATATATTAATTTGTTTTAGTTTTGGATTTTTGAAACAGGGTCTTGGTATACAGCCTAAATTGATCTTGAACTCATGATGCTCCTGTCTCCATTTCCTCAAGTACTAATATTACGAGAATACACCACGTCTGGTTTTTAACATTTTTAGAAAATCATGTTCTATGTCTTATTTTATGAAATAAGTTATCACAAGATAATAAAGTTTTCAACTTATATGAATTTGTACAGATTCAAATTGAGTCTCCAAATTGCCATATTGCTACCAACTGTCCTATCTCCATGAGTCACCAATTGACAGTTGGAGGTCACTAAATTTAGAACCTAAATTTACTAATTGATATGTAGAAGGTTTTTCCCCACTTCAATATGTTATGAGTATGTTAAAACTTCACTAATAAATATATTTCTATCAATCTACAGAGCCAACACAATCAATATAATCTATGATTGAATTGGAACAACTAGCCATTTTTTGTTGTTGTTTTAAGACGTTCTTGTGTAGTCAAGGTTGGCCTGAAACTTACTATACAACTGAAGATGAATTTGAACTCCTGATCCTCAATGCCTCCATCTCTCAAGTGCTGAGATCAGAAGCACATTATTATGCCTAGATCAAACAGCCATTTACAAGATTATTTCCTAAACTTATAACACACTAATATTTTGTAAATAAAAACATGTGCTGAGGTGGATGTAGTGAAACAGGCCTGCAATCCCAGGACTGGGAATGCTGAGAGAGATGGATCAAGGGTTTGACTCCAACCAAGGCTATATAATAAGACACTGTCAACACACACACACCACCAGCACCAGCACCGGCACTACCACCACCAACCATCCAAAAGCAAATATGAATTTTCAGTTCAGGGTGAAATGCTTCTTATGCTTAAGTAAAGAAAGCCATTTAATTTGGGGATGTTTTCAGATCTAATAATTCTTGTGGTTTTTTTTTTCTCTATGTGTAGATTTATGGTATATGACCATGTGTATATGGGTTTGTGTACTTACAAAGCCCAGCAGGTGATTTCCTCTACTGCTCTCTAACTTTTTTTTTGACACAGGGTCTCTCACTGAATCCTAAGGTCACCATTTTGGCTAGGCTGGCCAGCCAACAAGCTCCTGGAATCCACCTGTTTCTGATCCCCCATACTAGGGTTATGGCAGGTGCAGTCATGCAGGGCTTGTATGTGGGTGCTTGGTATTCAAACTCAGGTCCTCCTGTTTGCATAGCAAGTATTCTTATGGAGAGCCATCTCTTTTGCTCTTTTTAATTTATTTTATTATTTTTTTTGAGACAGAGCCTTGTTATGCATTCCTGGCATTCACTATGCAGACCATGCTGGCCTCAAACTTGTCATGATCTTCCTGCCACGCTGCCTCCTGAGTGCTGGGATTATACGTGTGAGTGAGCTATTATGCTCAGGTACACCTAACAATTCTTCCATATACTTTAATCTCCGTTCTCATGATTCAGTCCATAATTTATCATTACTCCAACCTAAACATGGTAGATTGCAGTTAACACTAACAAGACCACTAAAAATGAAACAAAACTACATAATCATTGTTCACAGACAAGCTATTCAATCATTGGTTTTCATTTATAATTTATCATTACTCCAACCTAAACATGGTATATTGCAGTTAACACTAACAAGACCACTAAAAATGAAACAAAACTACATAATCATTGTTCGTAGACAAGCTATTCAATCATTGGTTTTCATTTTGACTTAAAGGAAATTAGTGAGCCATAATCAGAGTCATATAACAGTTAATGTCTTTTGAAAGATAAAGTATGAAAAGCCATGTTAAGTAGAATTAGACCCCCTTAGTGGCCTGACTTAACAGGGTATGTGCCAAAAATCTGTAGCATAACTACCTGCTCTTATTCTCTCTTCATTCAAATGTGGCAACATCACATAGATAAGGAATCAAAAGACCTGGATTTTAGTTTGAAGTAAGATGTGTAACTTCCTTCTCTAGGTCTAGGTTTCATTTTCAGTTAAATGGGAAGGCTGAGCCAAATTATATCTAGTTAATTCCTATTCTAAAAATGCATGATTCTATCCTTCTTCTAAAACTTTGAGACTTAGGAAGTCTAGGACTTTGGCTGTCACTAAAAAATAATGTTGAAAATATTAATTTATTTTTATAACATGTTTTCTGTTGCAGTCTTTAGAATATGTAGGTATAATTCACAGTCGGAAGAGGCATCCAACTCATATATAATTTATACAGTAAATAATTTCAAATCTATGGATTTGGAACCATGTATCAAAGTCATCAATGTTTGTTCAAATAAAACATTATAAAGATATGTAAGCCAGGCCTGGTGGAACAGGCCAGTAAGTCCAGCTACTCAGGAAGCTGAGGCAGGACAGAATGTTCAAGGCCTGCCTAGGCTACAGAAAGTCCAGGCCAGCCTGGGCAACTTGGCAGGATATACATTAAAACACAAAACAAAATGAATAGGCTTGGAATACAGCTCAGTGGTAGAGTGTATCTAGCACGTATCAGACCCTAGATTCGATTGGCAATACAACAAAAACAAAACAACTCAACAACGTGTGTGTGTGTGTGTGTGTGTGTGTGTGTGACATAGAGAGAGAGACAGAGAGAGAGAGAGAGAGAGAGAGAGAGAGAGAGAGAGATACATACAGATTTCTCCAAGAACAAAGGTTTATCAATAAAAGTACACACTACTGAATCTCAATACAATGATAGGTATTTAAATTTCAAAGGGTTCTCAAACTGTAATTTCAATTTAAAGTTCAGGAAATAAGATGACTCACAGTGTTGGACTCTTTTCTACTATACCACAGTTCCTCCTTCCTTTCCTGCTGTATTAAGCAGCAGAAGAGAAAGAATGCCATATTATGAAACTGATCTGGGATGTAGTTCTGTTATTAATTCACTGTGGCATCATGGGTAAGCCACTTTTTCTCTCTGGGCTTTAGTTTTCATAACATTTTGTAAGAGTTAAACTAACTGCCATTTCTGGGCATTCTATGACATTATAAAAGTCCTACATAATAAAACAAAAATATAGATTCTAGAAAGAGAAAATGGGAATTTGCAGCCAAGAGAACTGAAAGGTTTAGGCGATGGCTTTAGATAGATTTATCAATTCAATGTAGAAGGCTGGTACTAAAGCATTTACTCTTGGATCAATTGGGGGAAGATCCCTTCTCTACATAGTGCAGAACAGCTATGATGTATTAGAAAAACACTGGGCTAGTGTTTGATGAGCTGGTTTCAAATGCCAGCTCTGTTGCTTGAAAGTTGTTTCTCCTAGAATAATGTCTTTAACTTCTCTAAGATCTTATATGTAAAAATGGAGAAAGTACCAATCAAAAGAAACCATTATAAATGTGGTACATGTTACATATTGGGTAAGAGATGATCTGCCACTGTGGAAACATAACTGCATTGGGCTCAAACTCTAATAAGTGGGCTGCTTATTAAATTTTCTTTCAAAGTACAGATTAACAAATAATTAAGAAATGTAAGAAATAGATCAATATTAGGGAACAGACTGTATTTGGATCTGCTGATTAACAAAACATTAGGTTTTTCTCCAGTGTCTATTCAATTTAGCACAATTTGATGAAATGTTCTGTGTATTCCCAAACACACAAACATCAAGAAGCATTTCTTTAAGTGGCCAAATTCACTCAATTAGTCTCTTAGGGCTTGTATGGTGTGCCACTTCGGTTCATGTCAAGGAACAGAAGACATTTCCTATGATCAACTAGCTAGTGATGCCACCTGTTTTCAGAAATAAAGATTTCTCACTGAGTTTTAAAGCTGTTAGCTGCTCATAGTACCTTACAAGTCTGCCCCAGAGGATGGAGGAAAATATAAACAAAGCCACCTCTTTTCTGCCCTCTCAATATTGCTAACTGTTTTCAGATCCAATTCTCCAGATAAGTCTATTTTTTCCCAATTCTCTCATTAATACAGTAGGAGGGAGGACATGTAATCTAAACAAACCTTGTCATTTTTCCATAGAGCTTTCAACATGCTCAGTTTTGGGGTAAGCCAGAGTTAAATTTAGGAAGCTGGGTCCCAAAGGACTTTAAAAAGAAGCCAACTTATCACTTACTATCAAAGTATAAAGTTCTTGAGAAGCTGTATAATCCCAGGAGGAAGAAGTGACTATCAATTCTATCATAATGACTCATTGGATTCAGATAAGTAAAACAGTATAAGTTTGTATACTTCCTCCCAATGTAAGCACTGTAGAAAGCTAACAGTCTAACGCCAAGAAAGGAAGAGAAGAATTCACATTTGAATGTTTTCTGTGTTAGATACCGAACTTAACAGTTTACAGAGGTTCTGAAATAACTGTCCTTTCTAGACTAAACTTACTTTATTCAATGAGGAAGAACAATATCCACATGGCTCTAAATTGCTAACATAGTGAAAACTGATTATTCCCCCCACATAAAAAAAGAAAAACAAAAAACCTCCGCATAAATGCTTGCTAAGTGATTTATTCTCTCATTTAGCCTGAACTGACAGTTCATTACTTTGAAGGGAAAACCACACACAGACTTTATTTCAGGAGAATTCACTATGTTTGAAAATCTAAACGCATTTTTCTACCCTGTTCTACTGAGTTCCAAACTTGGATCAGATATACTGAGTTCCAAACTTGGATCAGACACTGAACTTCAAGGAGATTCAGTGCTATCTCAAGGCATATCATTATGATCCTAAAATCTCACAATAGTGACAGACAGCTTCCTGGAAACACACACATTAGTAATCTAGCAACATACAATTCTTTCTGGTTATGTTGCTGTAACTTTTGGGGTATATATTGTATATAATATACAGCAGGCTTTTAAAAGGACTTCTAAAAATGTACTGATAACTTTATTTCTATCAAAGTATTTCTTCCACGGGGTAAACATAAGAACTGAAGAGAGTTCAACTCCAAGAATCATACACTAACATACACATTTTACCAATTTTCTAGATCTTATAGTCTGAGAATATATTTCACTGCTTCTTGTTCCAGACATGTCAGGAAAGAGTTTGTGAAATCATTTTAAACGCTATTTTAACTCTGAAAAGTAGAAGAGTAAAATAGGTCCAAATCCTGGTCAAAGAAGCTTTCCAACTCGTGAACTTCCTACTCAGAGCTACCCATATTAATCACCAGTAAAACATCTTGCAAAATTAGATAAAGGGCACAAAGCTGGGCTCTCCTTCCAAGGACCAGATTACTCAGCACTTGTTTGTACATCTGTACTCGCCTGTGTACATTTGTGTCCCGCTGCCGTTTCAGACCACATCATTCTCTCTAATGGTAAGCATCTTGTCTACAATTTCCTCTGGCGCACAGTAAAGTGCTATTTCAGTAAAACACTGTTGATGTCGAACACATTGGCTGGAGGACTTCCTTAAATAAATACCTGCCTTCTCCCCGCTTCTTTTTTATACAAAAGAAAAGGTGAATGGCAAATAGGGTAGAGTTACAGCCACTTCGGAAATGAATAGGTAAACTAGAGGTCTTTTTACAAAAAGACCGAGGGAAGTTCAATTTCTCCTGCCACCGCTCCTTTTGGTCCCCGAGGGCCAAAACGGATGTTGGAAAGGTAAGCTTTGAACACCGCAAATACAAATCGTTGCCTCTCAGGCACGAATGCCATCCACTCAATGGCTGGCCAAGACAAGAAAGGGGTTCCGAAGGAGTCCCCGGGCCGTTCACTAGGAACAGGGTGGAGAAGGATTCCCTCTCCCTCTTCCAACTCATCCTACCCTAAAGAGTCCCAGGTTTGGGTTTTGAGGTGTCCGAGTGAGATGAGACCAAGAGGAACAGCGGTGACGGACACAGCGGCATTTGGGAGAGGAGTAGAGGGAGGCACGGGAGAAGCAAGACACTGGGATGTCCGAGTTCTGGGCCCGGGCTTCTGTTACTTACCCTACAGGATAGCCGCCCCCCAGGTGCACATCTTCAGGGGCATCATAGAATTCTTCGGTGTCGCTTTCCGACGCCATTTATAGGACACACCCGCGGGTGAGGGGGCCGGCTCCGCCTGGAGGAAGGGTGATTCTCAGCGTCTCCTCCTCGTCAGTTAGTGTGTGGAGAGGTGGGTCCCGGGCGACGCTGAGCAGGGCACAGATGACGTGGTGTGAGAAGTCGGTTAGGGACAGGGGACCACCCTCAGTTGTTGGGCTAAGGGGATGACCTGCAAAGCGAATGCCTGAGGTGGCTGCAGTGGGTCTGGGACTGTTGCCGGCGTCCCGGGCGCTAGGTGTATGAAGAGCGCTAGAAGAGGCTGTGGCTCTTCTCAGTCCGGGAGAGCCAGGCAGCAGCGGGCGTGCCGGCGACAGCAGCTCCAATTTCTCCCGCAGCGGCAATTACAGCTGCTGGGAAAGCTACTAGCCCGCAAAATACCGACGCGCACCTACCCTCGCGAGATTTCGGGTCGGGCCGGTAAAGCGTGGGCGGGGCGGAGAGGTGGCGGGGGGGGGGGGGGCGGTCCCAGAGAGGCAATGTTCTGATTACTAATGCGGGAGAAAGCCTGTCAAAATGGCGCAAGCGCGTTGAGGGCATTTGGCAGAGGCCGGAAGTAGCAGGAATAAGGGAGGTGGCTAGCCTTCAGAGGGGAGGAGTCTAGGACCTGCGCAGGAGCACCCCGCTGCCAAAAGTCTGAGGCACGCCCGAGTTAGGTGGGACCTTGCTTAGCTTTAGTCACTAATTCTACTAAGTGCAGTTCGAAAGAGAAGCATTTTTGAGAGGGGTGATTTTGAGTCTCTTCCGTTTATCGTGAGAAAACGGTGTGGGCATTTGGGTTTGTGTTTTACTTTGTCGCCCGAGCCAAGTCTGAACTATCCCACCATAGAATTTTAGCAGTTTCACCATCTCTGGTCTATAGGAATAGACCGATCTTATTCACTTACTATGAGATCTCTAGTTGAGATCTACATATGATCCAGATGGCCAAAGGGTAAAGTCCATAAGAAAGAAATAGCTGGGGAGTGTCCCATTTCCAAAGAGTAATTAATGGTGTATTTATTGCTGGAGCTGAGCCATAATAAAGCCTCCAATTACTTTTTCTCAAAACTTGTCTGTCGTCGCTGCCCACGATGTGAGAGAAATTCCATACTGCCCAAGATGTGTGTCAGCCAAATAACATGTGTGTGTAGAGGGGCGGGGGGGGGGGGAGAGGGAGACAGAGAGAGAGAGAGAGAGAGAGAGAGAGAGAGAGAGAGAGAGAGAGAGAGAGAGAGAGAGAGAGAGAATACTACTGCAAGGCTAAGACAGTACCTGGATTCTGATCTTCAGTTGCCCAATGTCCATTGATAAAGACTGAGATGTTCTTTCTGAAACAAAGGGCCATTCATTGCCCATTAAAGTGATATTGACCTTCAGTGTTTTCATGAGGCACATTTATTTCTTCCACTGACGTCATAATAGGCTCTTGGGTTGTTTGTGCTGCCTCAACCGTTAATCAAGATGGCAGCATAAAAGCTTGAATTGGGACCAGGGGCATAGCTTCAGAGAGATTAGAAATAGGGTTCTAAAGGTATTGTGAAGCAATCCAACCCCAGGCAAGGTCTAGTGTGCTCTGGGGGATTTCTACCTTTTTTTTTTCAAGACAGGGTTTCTCTGTGCAGTCTTGGCTGTCGTGGAACTCACTCTGTCAGACCAGGCTAGCCTCAAACTTGGAGATCCACCTGCCTCTGCTTCCTGAATGCTGGGACTAAAAACATGCCCCACCACCACCCAGCCCGTGCATTTCTATAAATTTAAATGCTTATAAACTATAGATTCTGTACCATACCAGAGGAGTTAGGAAAAACACGACATAATCAAATATGTTAGTATTTTGCAGCAGAACATATGATAGTTTAAATGAGTAAACAAAAAATAGTGTATAGCCTCATTCAGTTCAGAAAACTACTGCCAAATAAATTAAGATAATTTGATTGCCAAATAAGTTCCTTAAAACAAAAACTGTGTACTGTATTTACATCATTTTACCCCCTCCTCCCTCCAACCCTGCCCATGTCAGTGCCTTCCCAAATGATGGGTCTCCTTTTCTTTAATCATTATTGTCATATATATCTATATAGATACATACAACCTATTGAGGCCAGTTTATGTTGCTCATATATCGTTGCTGACCACTTGGAATATATATTAATTTTAAAAAATAAAAATAAAAATGAAGGCTTGAAATCCAACCTTTTTAATTAACATGAAAATATCTGGATTTCAAGAGCTTTATGGGTTTCCAAGTGTAGGCAAGGGAATTGTGGATTCTTGTGAAAGTATAACTTTTATCAAAAATTACTATTAGATTTTATGTGTTTTAAGTCTGTTAAAGAATAGACTTAGGAACCTTACTATAAAATAAGCTGTTGAGATGATACAGCTTTATTGAATCTTTCTAAAGTGTTTACATTGATCAACATATCACAGTGTACCCTCCAAATATAAGCAATTATTTGTCAATTAAAATGAGTTAATGATACTGGGTGCATTGGTGTATGCCAGCAATACTAGCATTTGAGAGGTAGAGGAAGATCAGTATTTCAAAGTCATCTTAGGCTATATAATGAGTTTGAGGCCATCCTGGGCTACCTAAGACCCTGACTCAAAAAGCAAAAAAATCATCTCAAATTACAGGGGTTTTTTTTGTTGTTGTTGTTAACCATGGAGGACAGCCTTTTTCCTTTTGGATTATGGAAAAGAATAGTTCATGTTTATCAAAATATATGTTATATAAAAAGATATCACCATATAAATTTATTTTCTTCCTAATTACTTACTAGTGAACCTATATGTTTCTTAAAGTATTTTGATTTATTGTAGAGGTATCACTTGTCTGTATATTAAAGAAAAATATTTGAACGCTATGTGAAAATATATAACAATTCAGTGAACATGTACTATTTAATGTCATTCAGTATTTTGAAGTGTTAAAGGTAGTTTGAATATGAAGAAGACAACTTACTTCCTGTATTGCACAAGCTCACAGTCTAGTATTGGAATCCTAGTTTGAAATTTTATTTGAATATTCCATGCCAAGTTTTCAAGGTAAGTTAAACATTAATTTCTCCATTGAGAAAAGGTCAAAATGGGTAGTAGGAATGATAAGCTAATGACATCTTAGAGTTATTATTGTTGTCTATTTAAATGCTTTTATAACTGCTTGGAAAAGTTAATTGTTGGGAGCAATAAAACATATCCTAGCATTCATCATTTTTGAAAATGTTAAAGATGCGTTTATGTTGTCCAAATATCTGTTTTTTAGTTGTAAAGCATTAAGCTTAGTTCAAAGCAGTGGTTTTAAAAGTTTTCATTATAGCCGGGCAGTGGTGGTGTAAGCCTTTAAGCACAGCACTCAGAGGCAGAGGCAGGTGGATCTCTGTGAGTTTGAGGCCAGCATGGTCTACAGAGTGAGTTCCAGGACAGCCAGGTCTGTTACACAGAGAAACCCTGTCTCAAAAACAAAAACAAAAACAAAAACAAAAAAGGAAATGTTTTCATTATAAATGAGCCCTTTAATCAAACCTAATTTCACAGGAAATTTCATATATAATTTTTTAAATGCTCTGTTTGAAGCAGAGGTAGTTCAGCTCTCTGTTTTATTGGCCTTCCTGGACTCTTTCATGGACAGCCCCAAGGTTCTGTAAAACAAATAAAAACGAACATAAGAAAAAGGGAAAAATATTGTTTTCCTAAGTAGGGATCAACAAACTTGTCCACACTGTTTTTTAAAATAACATTTAATTGGTATATAGATAAGGCTTTTTTTTATATGTTATGTGTTGGCTGTTTTCCTGAAAGAGTTTAGCAGTTGGAATGATGATTGTATGACTTGCAAGGTGTGAAATATTTACTATTGGAGTCTCTACAGAAAATTTTGTGGAACTCTATCTATACAGTAGTATTCTGTAGGTCACCCCATAACTGAAAGTACCCTTGAATTAAATGGTTATTTGAATTCACTCCACAAAAATCATAAGAGCTCACAGAATCTTCTGCATAGATGGAAATTATGATACAATCTTCCCACTTGGCTCATTCCCAATGGCTACAAGAACTACACTGCTCTAAGGCTAAAGTAGGTTTAAGGAAAGTCTTTGTGCTGGCTAACCTCCTCCTGTATATAGCAACAGTTCTACTCTAAAGGGAAGAAGTCGCCACTACCATATGGAACGGCTTGCTGTGGGTATGTTCTCTCTTCTCTTAACAAGAGTAATCCAAACCAGCAGGCTCCCTAGAGCTAGTTTTTGTGACAACCTGAGAGCAGTCACTCAGAACATCAGTGATCCAAGCACCTCGTAAGCCATGTAGCCTTTCTTGAATCAAGCACTACAGTGAAAGATTGTATAAATGTTTACAGTATTGGAGATACAATATAGACAGGAAAAGATTTTATATGCAAGACTATTTATGAGTTTTGAAATATCAGAATCCATGAAAAACACGTTCTGAAATTGTTCAGAGCTTGTCAGGGACAAGATAACATTTGCTAATCCTCAGGCCTAAATTATCTGTTTGAAAGGTCAGTTGTGTTCTTGCTGTGATACTAAATATTAAAACACTTGCTCCTGTTTGGCTTTGGAATCTTTATATCTTTTTTCAGCCTTTCAGTGTACCTTTTAAATGATACTTTATGTTGACATTAAAATAATGAGTTTTCAATCCTTAAGCTAACAAGAACTGAAGTAGAAAGTCTAGAAATGTATTGACAGAAGTACCAGCCTGCAATTCAAATGTGCTATTTTATAATAGAATATTATGTAGCCATGCACTCTTGTTCAGGACTCTGGAAGAAAGCAAACTGGAATTATCTTAAAAAGGAATTTGTTAGATTATATTTGTTCTGTCATGATAAATACATTAAAAATAGAGCATGAGGGGAATTTCATATTTGCATATGCATAATTTCATTGCTAAAAAATTAGGTAAAAGCAAAAAAAAAATTACACTTAAACTGAATCAAGTTGCATAGGAATACACAAAATGCACACACCCATACCTCAAATATCTGCCACCTACCTCAGTTCATTGTGTTTAAAATCCCATGTGTTCACATGGAGTGGTAAAGCTTCCAGCTTGCTCTCAGGTAGTACTCTTAACAGTATTTCAAAACAATTCACAAACTGCAACTCTTCTGACAGCCACATCATTTTACAAGTTGTATTGTCTTTCAACATTTTCATACAGGTATATATTGTATGTTGAATATAGCCCTTCTCATATTGTCCTGCCTGCATTTCTATAAATAAACTTTGATGTTTTCAAAATAAAGTGTTATATGTATTGTAATATTTATTTATCATGGGTAAAATTGTGCTTCTATTTTTTATTAAGTTCATATCTTTTTTTTTTTTTTGGTTTTTCGAGACAGGGTTTCCCTGTGTAGCTTTGTGCCTTCCCTGGAACTCACTCTGTAGACCAGGCTGGCCTCAAACTCACAGAGATCCACCTGCCTCTGCCTCCTGAGTGCTGGGAATAAAGGCGTGTGCCACCACCGCCCAGCTTTGTTCATATCTTTTTGTATATAGTCCACATAAATGATAACATCTGATGCATTTGGAGCTCAATATGCATCAGTGTCCTCTCCTTGTGTCCATCTTTTGTTATCTTTGATTTTTTATGTACTTTGGCTTTGGTTTTCCTATTGCTAATGATTTCCTTCTTACAGTTAGTGAAAATGGATGAAAGCAACTTCAGTTCATAATGTCTTAGCTCTAAATACTTTTCCCCTTTGTGGTATTGGGGGTTGAACTTAGTGCCTCCTGCCTGTGCTTGGGAAGCGTGTAAGGTCATAAGAGAACTGTCATTTTTCAGACCCAGGTCAGTGGATTGTTTCTCTGCCACACACCAAATAGAGAGAGACTTGCATGCTTATCTTATTCACTTAGATTATGTGGACTATGTAATATCGTTTTGCCAAGAAAAGGACATGAGCAGACAGAAACAAGTGTTTACCATAAGTTCTTAAGGGACAAATCCCTATATTCATTTGCATGAGAAGAGCTTATGATGTGTTAAATGAAAACAGATGATATAGAATATTGCATGTAATAATCTCATTTATGTCAAATTATTTATCTGTGTATATATGTGTGTTTATCCATATATAGAGAATTGTGATAGAATATTCAGAAAGGACTTGTGGTGATATTTTAATAATAATAGGATATTAAAATAAAAATAGATTTGTACCTTATTTCTTTCTTGTGTAATGATTAAATATCCTACAATAACTGTGTATTACTTTGTAAACAAGGGGACTATATTAAAAGAAACCATGTAACTTACCATATATTAGGTAGACTTGCATACAAAATTAAGACCTAGTATTTGTTTCCAGTTTTCTGCACACCTATGAGTCCTGAAATTATTGTAGATTCCATAGTCTTAGAATTGTTTAATAAATTTCATCAAGAAATTAAACTTGGAAAAAATACTTACAACAAAAAATATTTGGAATGTAAGTATTCTACTGTGGAAAATGCCATACTATTTTCACGTCCATTGACACATAATAGAATAAGCAGTGGTAATTTTTAAAGCAGCTATTAAATGGCAGACTAATGTGGAATTTCCAGGAACAAGGTATAATATTAGAGATATACTTCTAATAATATGGACTCTGCATAACATTTTTCAAAGCAATAAGCAGTATACATAGCCTTATATAAAGAGAAGTAAACAAAGGCACATGAACTTTATGCTTTAAAAAAATCACTCAAATCCAAATATGGGGGTGTATGTCTATAATCCAAGCATTTGGGCAGCTGAAGCAGGAAGATAGATACAAGTTTGAGGCCATTTTATGCTACCTAATAAGTTTGAGCCAGACCAACTTGGAATAAATAGAGAAACCTTGTCTCAAGAAAGAAGAGGTTGGACTTGAGAGGAAGAAAGGGAGGAAAAGAGGGAGGGAAGAGAGACAGAGAAACTGAGACTGGAGAGATAGCTTAGTTGTTGAGACACATACTGCTCTTTCAGAGGACCTGAGTTCAGTTTCCAGTATCCATGTCAAGCAGCTCCCAACTGCCTGTACCTCCAGTTCCACGGGATCTGATACCCTCTTCTGGCCTCTATGGGTTGTTTTGGTCTCTTCTGTACTGCCATGATGGGATAATTGAGTCTGGGTAATTTATAGAATAGTAGTTCATTTTGTACAGTTCTAGAGGCTGTAAGTCCAACATTGGGAGGGGGGAGGTTCACATTGGATAAGAGCCTTTGTCCTTCAAAATCCTATAACCAAAAAGAGAGAAAGAGGGAAAAGAAGGAGGCTCAACTCAGTTTTATTACAAATTTAGTCTTTCAGTAACAGACCTACTGCAAGGTAATAATAATCCATTTATGAATGACCTTGATCCATCCCCCTCCTATAAGACCCTGATCTTCAACAGTGTTGCATCAGGGATCATAGCATATGAATTTGGGGGAACACTTTTCAAAAACATAACAATACTTATAAATTCTCTTCATGTTTTATCTTATGAATACAACTGGTATGTTTACAATGTTCAAAGACAGTTAAGTGAAAATTTCATTTGCAAAATTAAGACACATTAAATACAGTAATATATGTAGGCACTTAGTATCAGTATCCAGCATATGTGAAGTTTCTGTTTAATGGTCTGTGATCTATGTTCTTAGTGATAATGTTATATTACAATACCTCTTCATACTTTCTGAGATAGTTTTTTACTTAACAGTAAGGTAATTATTGTAATTAAATTAGTGTTTACTAGATGCCATATACCATATTAAATATTTTGTGCATATTATTTCACTTAATCCATACACTACATGAGGAAGATCCTAATATTGTCCTCATTTTCAGGTAGAGAAATAGGTTTAGAGGAATATAAGTCAATCAAAGTTTCACAGGTAACATTTGTTTAGTGTCAGGATTTGCTGCCAAATCAATCTGAATTCAGAGCTTAAACTAAATTTTTTGGTTAGGGAAGATCACACTATCACCTTCACTTTATCAGTGTGAAAACGGAGGTGTTCAGAGTTGTCCTATGCCCAAGGTGACACTTTGAAATGAATTTATTATTCAAGTTTGTTCTAGTTTCACTAGCTTGTAGCAAATGAACATGTTGATATGTCAGCTGTCTGAAATAATATGATAACAAGTAAAAATAGTTGATGTAAGGGAGGGGTAACCCCCTCAGAGTTAGAGTTGTTACAGTACACACCAAGACACAAGTTCTCAGCACAGAGGAGATTTATTATCCCAGAGAGACAAGTGTGTGTGTGTGTGTGTGTGTGTGTGTGTGTGTGTGTGTGTGTGTGTGTGTAGGTAGTCTGCCTCTGGATTAGGCAAAGGCAGACAGCAAGCAGCAACAGCAGCAGCAGGTGTTTTTTGCAGGAGTGTGTTTTTAAGGAGAAAAAAAAGGGGGGGTCTGTGTTAGGGTGAATTGGTAAGTCCTGATTGTATATGTTTACCAAATAATGAATTTTTAATTGTTGGACCTTAGTGTTTTGTCTTGGTGTTTTGACTCAGTGCCCAAATAATGGAATGGACCTTGGGGGCTAGCTTTAGGAATGCAATCTAACAGTTTTTAGCAAGGGAGAGAAAAGTATAGGGGGCAAACCTGTCAGCGCCGCCATGTTTGCTATGTTCAGGCCTTTTAGAGCCCTGTGTTCTCCACCATTTTGTTTTCTTATTGGGTCGCTGAGTGTTGGGTAAGTGGGAATCTTTCTCTCTGGCTGCTTCTTGCTGATACTGGGGCATTGTTGTTAGGAATCCAAGGAAGTTGGAATGTTGGTCAAGGTCGGGAAGAGCAGGCTGTGTCAGTTGCTGTCCAGGTTCAGCGGAGTCATCTGGGGCTAGGAATGTGTAGGCAGCAGTTGCTATTTCTTTTTATTTTCATTTTATGGCATGTTTTCTATAAATGAATACATTTCAATTGAGGGTACATTAAGCAGAATTCTAAGATGGTCCCAACATTCCCAGCTCCTGGTATATGCACCTTCTTCTGGGTTATTCAGTCTGACAATCTATAATCTATATAATGCTGTAAAGGGATTTTGTAGTCATTATAAAAGTCCCAGAGCAGTTGACTTTACACATATGGAGGTTATATAGATGGATCTGACCTAATGACAGGAACTCTTTAAATTTAGTTTTCTCTGGCCAGTAGAGAAGAACAAGTTAGGGAAAGGAACTCTGGTTGGCCTGGAAGAAAGCAAACATCTATATTGTGAACCGCCTGAGAGGACCACTGAATGTGGATTGAATGAGCAGTCTGTAGAAGCTGACAGCAGCCTCCTGCTGATAACCAGCCTGTCAATGGGAGCCTCATGCCTAAGACTACATCGAGTTGAATTCAGCCGACAGCTTTAACGGACTTGGAAGAGGATTCCAAGCTGCAGATAAGAGTGTGACTCTGAGCTTAGCGTCTAGCCAGCCTGTTTACAGACTTCTGGTTTACAGAGCTGTAAGCTGTTAGTGTTAAGTCACTGTGTGGTCATCTGTTATAAATCAGTATAGGACTAATACAGAAGTAAACAGCCCTATCTTCTGGCTCCTGGTTAAGAACCACAGATAAAGATAAGTTATGATAAAAATAAGCTGAGGCCGTGTGTTTTCTGAAGAAGTTCTTGTCCTTGAGTGCACTTGTGATTAAATGTAACACTGGAATGAATATTGACTAAGGTGTAATGTAAAAGAAAAAATACCTAACAAATTCAGAAAAATAACCTAACATGCATTTAAAATATGAAAGAAATGTCTACTTTCACATATACTCATGCATACACTAAACTAAAAGTTCCACCTCATTTACAAAATGTCATCTAGAACCCCAGTAATCCTGTTACCCATTTGATTTAAGGAAACGGCTGCCATCTTGTTTCCCCATTTACTAAACCTGCTTGTGCTTAATTTCTGTGCAAACCTTTGAATTTCATTCCAAGGATGAAATCTCAATTAATGTATAATAAAAAAAATAAGAGTCAAACATTTATAGTATAAAGTGCAATGCTTTGTCAGAAATATATTTTGAAATGATTAAATAAAACAAATTCACATGTATAAATCACTTTACATACTTAGCACTTCTTTGTCCTGAGAACATTTAAGATCTAAGCAATTTTTATGTATACATTATTTTAATTTTTGACGGGTCTCCCTATGTTACCCAGGCAGGCCCTCATGCTTCAGTCTACTGAGTAGTGAGATTACAGGTGTGTACTATCATGTACAATATGTTATTCTTAACTATAGTAGCTATATGCAATAGATTTCCAGAACTTATTCCTGTATGTAACTGAAATTTTGTGCTCTTCGACCAATATCTTCCTATTTCACGGCTGACTCTTTACTTCCCCCAAGCTCAGATCATCACCTTTATAATCTCTGCTTTTATGAGTTTGCTGATTTTAGGGGCCGTATATAAGTGATATCTTGAAGCATTTGTCTTTCTGTGATTGCCTTATTTCACTCAACACATTGTTATAAGTAACCAGAGTTTTTTTTTTTTTTAAAGAAAGGCTCTTACCATGGAGTCCAGGAAGGCCTTGAGTTTATGATACACCTGCCTCAGTCTCCAGAGTGCTGGAATTACAGACATGTGCTCTCATGCTTGCCTGACTTCCTTCCTTTTAGATTCTAATAGTATGCTTTGTATTATCGCCACTACTGACTTTCCAAAATCATTATCTAGTTCGCTCGTTATTCATGCCTTCTTTTAAAATTTCAGCATCTACTATCTATCTATCTATCTATCTATCTATCTATCTATCTATCTATCTATCTATCTGTCTATTGTGTGTGTGTGTGTGTGTGTGTGTGTGTGTGTCAGACAGAGAGGGGGCACAACAGGTGTGTGGAGATTATAGGACAACTTACAGAATTCAGTTCCCTCCTTCCACTCAGGTCATCAGGCTTGGCAGCAAGCACCTGTACCAGCTGAGTCATCTCACCAGGCCTATTCTTTGATTCTTAAACAGAATTAAGAACAGATTAAAGGTTCATTACATGGCAGACATTATACTATTTAATGAGCTAACAGTACTGTGGCTTAGTTCTTCCCCCACCTCTTTGATACACGGTCAAACTTGCTACATAGGTGAGGATAACCTTGACCTCTTAATTCTTCTACCGCGGCCTCCTAAGTGCTAGGATTACAGTCTATCTTCCTTGTCATTTTTAAATTTGACTTGAAGCCCCAATATCCTGCGCCTGGATGTGACCCAAATCAGCTGGAGATGGAGTTCCAATTGGTCATTTTTCAGTTCCTAAAAAGTTGAACCCCTTATTTTTCACTAATGGTCTTTTGCCTAAATTCAAGGTTTTCATGTTTGAAGCCCAGGCTTCTGGCTAGCAGCCTTCTCCAGCCTCCCCTGATCACAGTCTTCCTCTGTCCCTGGCTGGTACTTAGTCTAATACTAAAACTCTGGTGTGCTTTTTTCCATGCTTCATTCATCCTGTCTGTTTTTTTTTTTTTTTAACCACCCTGGACAGTTGAGTCACACTTGGTGGTGGTTGTGGTGGAGAACAGCTATTTCCCTACAAGCAGTGGTTCCTGAAGAGTTGAAGAACTACAGAAAATGGGTCAAACAGTGGGTAGAAAGTGACAGACCATTTTTGTTACAGTAGAGTGAGAATATTTAGTCTGTGTAGGAAGTGTAGAGCTTTAATTGGTTTTCAACTGAGCTACTTTATAATCAAAGAGCCATAGCTTTATCCAAGAAAGGGTCTGTGATAGTTAATCTCAATTTTCAACTTGATGAGATCTAGAATCAGCTGGGAAGTGGGCTTCTGGTTATGTCTGTAGGGGGTATCTTGATTGGATTAATTAAAGTGGGAAGACCCACCCACTGTGGGTAGGACTGTTCCTTGGGCTAGGATCCTGGATTGTACAAAAGGAGAGAGTGAGCCAAGCACAAGCATTCCTACACTCTTCTTCCTGACTGAAGATAGAATGTGGCCACCTGCTTCAAGCTGCTGCTGCCTTGACTCCCCTGCCATGAAGGACTGTTATCTTGAACTGTGAGCCAAAATAACCCTTCCTTTCTCATTTTTTTTTTGCCAGAGTAGTCTATCACAGCAGCCAAAAAATAACTAAGACAGGGTTATTCACTTATTTGATTCCAATCTTAAATATTGTTCTTCTGGGTGTGCATTTGTTAGTGAATAGTTTTTTCAGCATCCACCATTTTAGTTATGGAATAGAAATCAATGAGGCTAATAATAGAAATATGTTTTCTATCTCTGTGTACTATATGTGAGAAAATTGGGATGAAGCTGTGTTTCATATGAGCACTGGAAAAGACTCTGGACCTTTAGCTGACACTACCACAGGAGTATGGATTGGGATAATAGTAGAGTAGATTTCTGTATTACAGAGGACATTCTAGTATGTAGTAAGGAAAATGAACTAATTTGTTTTCAGCTTAGACTCCAAACTTATTTTTTTCCCAAGCAAGGCATATTTAAACGTTCCTTCCATCATTTTTTTCCAAAGATTAGTGATTTTAAAAAAATGAGAAAATCCAAATATTGCAGTTAACACAGCCATGGAACCAGTTAGACCTGTGAATCTCAACCCAAATTCTCTACCCTGTCCACAAGTTTGTGTCTTGCCAAAATTTCAGGTATCCTGGGCAGAGCCACATGTCATTTGGAAAACATCCATACATCATATATTTGTCAGGGAATATATTTTTGTATTAGTTGGGGTTCTCTACAACTAGAGTAGCAGACCTTATAGATTGAATCTCCTTCTCTCCCTCTCTCTTCATATATATGAAGAGGATTTTTTATTAGAGTGACTTACAGGCTGTGGTCCAATTAATCCAACAATGGCTGTATGGAAAGTTCGAGAGTCCAGAAGTTGTTCAGTTCATGAGGCTGGATCTCTCACCCGGACTTCAGTAGACATTGGAATCCTGAAGAAGGAGGCTCTAATGCTAGTGAAGGAATGGACTTGCCAGCAAGGTGAAGACAAACAGGCAAAGAGCAAAAGCTCCCTTCTTCCATGTCCTTATATACTATATAGCATATAGGCTTCCAGCAGGAGGTGTGGCCCAGATTAAAGGTGTATCCCCCCCTCCAGATCCAGATCAAAGACAAGTGTTTTCCTGCCTCAAAGGTCTAGAAGTGGATCCAACCACTTCAAACCAAGCAAAAAAGATCCCACAGGTGTGCCCTCCATTTCTGCATTGCAGTTCATTCCAGATGTGGTCCAGTTGACAACCAAGAATCAAAATTTTAAAGGGAGATTTATTACATTGACTTACACAATAGGGATGGAGAGTTCAACAATGGCCATCTGCTGGCTAGAGAGGCTGAGAACCTGGTCGCTTCTTATTCTCTAAAACTGGCTGACTACTCAGCAGTCTTTTTTGGAGGCCTTAAAGATTCTTAGAGGGCACTCTTCAGTCCATGTTGAAAGGTTAAAGGAGGAAGAGACACAAGGGAAGTCGCCGTTGAGGGAGCTAGAGCCTCCGACCCAGGACGCCCGCACCATGCCCTCCAAGAAGACCTTCAAGCAACGCCGCAGCTTCGAACAAAGAGTGGAAGATGTATGGCTCATACCGGAGCAGCACCCCACCAAGATCCCGGTGATAATAGTGGACCTCTTCAGAACTGTGCTGGCAGGAGGGAACTTCTACTCCGTGGGAGGGTCTTCCCTCCACTAATCCTTCCAGGACAGCTTATGTTGGAGAGGATGTGGAGAAAGGGGAACACTCCTCTATTGTTGGTCGGAGTGCAAACTTGTACAGCCACTCTGGAAATCAGTATGGCAGTTTATTAGAAAATTGGCAATCAACCTACCTCAACCAAAGGGATAAGGAAAATGTGGTACATTTACACAATGGAGTATTGCTCTTCAGAGAAAAACAATGACATCATGAAATTTGTAGGTAAATGGATGGAACTAGAAAGAATCATCCTGAGTGAGCTAACCCAGACCCAGAAAGACAAACATAGTATGTACTCACTCTTAAATGGATATTAAGATGTAAAGCAAAGGATAATCAGGCTACAATCCACAACCCCAGAGAAGCTAGGTAAAAAGGAGGACCCTAAAGGGGACACACATGGAGAGCCCCAGGAAGGGGAAATAGTTAAGATCTCCTGGGTAAACTGAGAGAGGAAGTAGAAGGGAGGGGATGGGGGATGGGAACAGGAGGGACTGAGATGTTCAAGTGGAGGGAGGGACAGA
The DNA here is from genome assembly GCF_949786415.1 of Peromyscus eremicus. Lineage (NCBI taxonomy): Eukaryota > Metazoa > Chordata > Mammalia > Rodentia > Cricetidae > Peromyscus > Peromyscus eremicus. Next base: position 98,324,290 of record NC_081439.1, on the reverse strand, counting down.
GAGAAAGAGCAATAAAAGAGATCTCTTGGTAGAGGGAACCATTAGGGAAAAACATGGTGCTGGGGAAATATCCAGGAATCTACAAGGATGACACCAGCTAAGACTCCTAGCTATAATGGAGAGGGTACCTGAACTTACCTTCCCCTATAATCAGATTAGTGACTACCCTAATTGTCATCATAGAACCTACATCCAGTAATTGATGAAAGCAGATGCAGTTATCTACAGCCAAGCACTGGGCTGACCTCCTGGACTTCAGTTGAAGAGAGGGAGGAGGGATCACAGGAGCAAGTGAGGTCAAGATCATGATGGCGAAAACCCCAGAGACAGCTGATCCAAGCTGGTGGGAGCTCATGGACTCTGGCCTGTCAGCTGGGGAACCTGCATGGGACTGAACTAGGCCCTCTGAATGTGGGTGACAGTTATGTGGCTAGATATGTTAGGGGAGCCCCTGGCAGTAGGACCAGGACTTATCCTGGGTGCATGAAATGGCTTTTTGGAACACATTCCCTAGGGTAAGATACCTTGCTCAGCCTTGATGCAGGAGGGAGGGGCTTGGTCCTGCCTCAACTAAGTATGTCAGACTTTGTTGACTCCCCAAGGGAGGCCTTACCTTCTCTGAGTGGCTAGGGGGTGGGATGGGGGGAGGTGGGGGGCGGGAGAAGGGGAAGAAGGTAGGAGGAACTGTGACTGGTATGTTAAATGAAAAAAAAACTTAAAAAAATAAATAAATAAAAAGAAAGAAAAAATTCCCCCAAAGTGAATGTGATAGGGAAGTCATTAAGTAATAGTTTAAACATTGTTTGAGGTAAACACACACACACACACACACACACACATACACACACACACACACACACACACACACACACACACACACACGTAGTCTTGCTGTTTCCCATACTGGCCCTGAACTATTAGGCTCAAGCAGTCCTCCTTCCTTGTCCTCGCAAGTAGCTTGGATTATAGTCTCACGCTATCATGCCCAGCTCCATGTTATATTTTTACAATTTAAGGATTTGTCATTTCACTATGAATTGTAGCTTCTAGCCACAAACACCTGGAACATCTCTAAACTAATGTTGTCATTCCCCCAGTTGACTGAAATTGGGGAGGGGAAGTTTAAGTGACAATATTAAAATGTAAGACTCTCTCTCCCTCTTTTCCCCTCTCTCTTACACACACACACACACACACACACACACACACACACACACACACTTCATGGCAATTTGTCATTGTGATAGTTCCTCTCAAGATCTGTATTGCTAACTCCTGAATGGAGAGAAAGACTAAATCGGAGGGAGATAAGGAAATGCAGTCTGACATGACAGCTGGATTCACACAGCTGGATTGATGACATGACGCTGGATGGCTGAGTCTAAAGGTAGACTCACAGAAAACAAACCCAAAATTCAAGAGTGCTTTTGGGAAAAAATAGAAGAGACAAAACATTTGGGGTTGCCAGTGTCAAGGTTGAGAAGAGCTTGTAGAGGGTACGGGATGTATGATGGTGGCAAAGTGCAGGGGCCAGGAAGGGAGTCTGGAAAGCGTCAATAGAGCAAAACTGTAGCCTCTTCTGGGTGTTATCATCCTGGGAGCAAAGACCAGGAACAGTGTGGTAGCAGGCTTCTATCACAAGCATGGCAGAGACAGGGAAAAACAGGACATCCTAAGAGCAGTCAGAGGGAAACTAGCCAAGTAAGTGATGAAAGGTAGTCAGGAAGCCAGTGCTGTTTCAATCTGAAGCCAAAAACCATGTCTGCTGAAGGCAGATAATAAAGAACATTGTCCTTTGAGAGAAAAAAGGAAGTTAAGCCTATATTATAACCTGGGAAATGGGAGGTGGGACATGGAGGAAAATAATTGAAAAAGCTAAGCGTTCAAGTTTGGGGTCTAGAGAATATTGTCATGCCCCTATATTCACAGTGAGTGCTGGAAGAAACTTCTTTGTAAATTCACATGTTCAGAGTCTATCACTCCCTGCCATCCTTGCAAATATACCTAACTTTCCCAGGCTTTCTTCAGAGTATTTTCTGTGTGTGTTTTGGCATAGACTAAGGGAAACAGTAAAGTGATCAAGATCCAGCCAAAATGGTCCATTTCATTCCATCTGTAACCATAATGAAGCCCTCCATTAAAGAACAAGATGCATGCCATTTCAGTCCTGAAAATCGGAAGCGTGTTTGCTATTAAAAACAAACAGACAAACAAATCCTCAAATAGTCTTAGACTGAGGCTGAGTCAACCTTTTGCTTCCTTGTGCTTGTAGCTTTAAACTATATTTTATGAATTTGTTGGTAGGGAAACCAATTATTTTTGAATCTTGCATTTCTTGAATTAACTATGCATGCATCAAGACACTTGTTGCCAGCTCATGGCCCTATAAAATATCCAGGTCCCTGTTCTTTTGGAAATGTGTAATGGACCCAGTTCATAAATATGCTATATGTGGCTAGGTCATCAAGGTGAAATTGTTGAGAGGACCCTCTCACAGGTCGCCTTGCCAAAGTAGGGTTCAGGTTAAAGAATGCACATATCCTAGACCCAACTCAGATTTCCTTATGGTTCCATGTCCAGGGACTTCCAAAGTATGGTTAAACATTCTTTCCTAAAATAAAGGCTCAAGCTGTCTGGTGTCTTCTTTGTTGTGTAATGACAGCAGCAGGTGTCCTCTATTTCAGTGGTCTCTGAACTCTTCTGTAATTCCATAAATATCTTCAAGATTTCTGAGCTGGGCTTGCTGAGCCACCTTCAAGACCTTTTAGCTAGGCAGCTGTTGGTAAGAATGTGATGGTGTCATGAAGCCATCTAGAGAGACTGCTCTGGGGATAAATTGTTCTTGGTCCAAGGATCGAGTTCTATCTAAAAAAGAAAACTTTAGGTCGGTTCACTGCACTCCGTGTCTACAGGCAGGCCCTGGAATGTTGCTGCCTGCCGCTAGTAAATATATCCTCAGGAAATATGAGTAACTACAGTTATAAATATCTTCTGGAGAGATTTATTAATTCACCTATGGTGGTCTGACAATAAATTATTAAAGGAAACTTAAATTATTGTGGCACAGCTCTGAGCAGGTTGAGTTTGATGTCAGTGAGGACACGTTATCATTTACATCATTGGTGAAAATATTTAGTCTAAATTATCAAGACAATTTCATTTTGATAAGAGGAAAACGGCACATGCTTATAGTATAACAAAAAAAAAGTAATAACAGAAATTCATTTTTACAGTCATTCATTTTCTTCAGGTACTGGGATTACAAAAAAAAATTGAGTATGACATGGTTTCTCTTTGCCAAGGCTTGAGAATCTGGATGAGAGACCTGGTTGAAATACACTGTAGCTTAAAGGAATATGATAGCGGTGGTACTCAGCTTTGGATAAACATCAGCATCACATGGAGGTCTTCTAAAATTCCTTAAGCCTGTATGGCACCAGAGAAACTTTGTTGCTGTTGTTATTTTTTCTGAGACAGGATCTCTCTATCATGTAGCCCTGGTTGTCCTGGAACTCACTATGTATACCAGGCTGGCCTCCAACTCACAGAGATTCATCTTCCTCTGCCTCCCAAGTATTGGGATTAAAGGCATGTGTGCTACCATGCCCAGACTAGAATGTTTTTGAGGGGGTGGAGAAGCTTCTTTTGCCTAGAAAGAGAAGGAAACTCTTTAGCTGAGTATCTGAATGCTGAGTAGCTTACTAGACTAAGAAGAAGGGGGTTATGATAGGCAAAGGAAATAGCACTTGCAAGGACACAGATGGGGAACTGAAATTTTGAAAGTGTTAAATCAAGAGAAGGAGGAACTACATCTTTCTCCCCCCCCCCCTTTTCCTGTTTCTTTTTGAGACAGGATCTTACTGTGCAGTCTAGGCTGGCCTTAAAGTTGCCATAGACAAGCTGGCCTGGAACTTCTATTTCTCCTTCCTAGGAACCAGATCTTTCTTAAATGGACCTGAGAAGATATTTGTATTTTATGTGTTCATTATGAGCTTCTGAAGGATTGTAAGTGGGGAAGTACCATAGTCATGACTAGCTCTTTAGAGAGTTGTGGCTTGGGGTTTTGATTTTGTGAGACAGGGTCTCATGTAGCCTGGACCTTGAACTTCTGATCTCTTTCCTCCACCTCGCAAGTGCTCAGATTACGAGAGTGTATCACCATGCCTGGCTGTTTTGGTTTAAAAGGGTCACTTTAGTGGTAGTGTTCATGAAGGAATTGATTACCTCAAACTGGATCTAAGAATTGTAATAATTAGCTTAGGTGAGAAGCCTTATGGGCCTTGACTTAACCCATGGTAATGGGGATAAAGGGCAAGAGACAGATGTGGGAATTACTCGGAAAGTAAATTCAGTTGGAAGAATAGAGGGAGTACATACAGAGAGATAAAGAGGTGCAGGAGTGTGTGGTTTAGAGTAAAACTGTCATGAATAGAAGCAGTACTCAAAAGGGCAAGTCAATTTTAGGTAGGCATGTGCTTACTGTGTGGTTAAATGTGAGGTGATGGAAGAAACAGGAGTTACTTGAATGAATATACAGGGATGGAGATTTGAAAAGTGGGCAGGACACAAGGCAGAAAATTTAGGTCTGTATTCATCAATGTGATGTGAACCATGGTAGTAGATAGAGTCTCTGAAAGTTTGGCAAAATCATTCCTTCCTCTTTTGCTTACCTCATCTGAAAACTAGTGACAACATACATGATATTTCTTTAAAAGAATAATTGTTACCGTTGCATGTGTATGCCTTTTCTGCTTGCATGTATGTCTGTATATCACATGAGTACATGGTGTTCACAGAGGGCCTCAGATCTCCTGGAACTGTAGTTATAGACAGTTATGAGTTGTTAGGAACTGAACCTGGGTCCTCTGTGAGAACAGCTTGTGGTCTTAACTGCTCAGCCATCTCTTCAGCCCCACTGCATTTCTTAAATGTATCTCAACTCAGGTAAAGTGATGAAGAAGTATGTATTTAGGATCCTGGGTTTGATTAAAAATTATTGAATTAATATTTCAGTATTAGAGGCTGGTGGCACAGCCATATACTAAGGATCCCAACTTAAGTCTAAATTTATTACTAATGATAACTCAGAGAGAATCAGGAGGATTTGAAATTGACCTACCACTACTCTGTTTATAAGGAATCATGGATTATTCCTGTGGGAAAAATTTCTAAAGCAGTGCTTGTCAACTATGAAGTGTTAAAGGATCCCAAATACTCAGGATGCATCTGTGTTCAAATAATGAGAACCTCTGAGGTTGAGACCTGGACAGACATTAATATTCACTACATTTCCGCAGGTAGTTCTCTGTGTAGCCAAGTTTGAGAACTGCTACTCTAGGCACTGAGAGCCTAGCAATTTATAAATGTGAGTCAGCAATGCTGGCCAGTGTGGCAGGGGAAAGCATGCTCAAGGAAGCAGATCTCTAGCAACCAAACTGAACCTAGGCTCTGCTTCTGAGAACCATACATGAGGCCACACCTCAGCTGTCTTATCCTGAGATCTAGGTACAAAGAGCCACAAGAAGAGCATAAAACTGAACTGTCACAGTAAGCTCATTTGGATGGTAAAAGCACACGCACCCAACACTATTGGCATTGGCAACAATACTGCTGTGTTGGTACTAGTGATCTCTTCATACATCACATTTTTACTGAGAGTCAGTGCTATTACACAAAGCATTAGCATACTTGCTGAAATAGAGCTGCAAATAGAGTAGATGAAGATTGAGGATTCTCCTGGCTGGAGAAGAGCAAAAAATAATACAAGGCATTGCTTAGTATGATGCAGAGTTTTAAATAGAGTGGTATAATGGAGAATGAGGGGGTATACTGTAGCACGAATCTTAAAAGTTCTTATTAATAAAAAAACAAACCCAGAGCCAGGTATTGGGGTAAATGCTGAATGACCAGAGAAACAGAACAAGCCACAACCACCACACCTTGCCAATTCCTCAGCTGATCCCTTTTTCCTCAAACTGGAAGCCTCTGAGTCCTCATCCAGAATGAATCTCAGCTGAACTGCTGCTCAAAGCCTAAAAGTTTAACCAGCCTCTAGTTCCTCGTCCTCACCCTTAAATACCTTTCTGCTTCCTGCTATCACTTCCTGGGATTAAAGGCTCTTTGTTACCATGTCCAGCTGTTTCCAGTGTGGCTTTGAACTCACAGAGATCCAGAGGGATCTCTGCTTCTGGAATGCTAGGATTAAAGGTGTGAGTGCCACCATTTTCTGGCCTCTATGTCTGTCTAGTGGCTGTTCTGTTCTCTGACTTCAGATAAATTTATTAGGGTGCATGATATATTGGGGAATACAATATCACCACAGTATACGTTTGGATTGGCAGGTCATAGAAGTTTGCTCTCTATTGAGACAGCATTTAAGGTAAGGAATAACTGACAAGAAAGCATGATATATGAAGAACAGGAGAATAACATTATGTTGAAAGGAACAGAAACCGCAATAAACCTCAAGGATGAAGCAAATTTGGCGTGTCTGAGAAACAGAAAGGAAGTCAGTATGAGCAGATCAGGCAGATTAGAGAAAGTATTACACAAAGTGAAGTTCTTGAGGTAGCTACTGGGCAGGTCATATACAATCTATGACAAGGAGCCTGAACTTAATTATGATGGAGAATCATTAACTGGTTTTGAGCAGGGATATGATAAGATCTAATTTTTATTTTAAATTACCATTCATACTGCTGTGGGAAAACTGAATACTTGAATATTCATGTGTATTGTTGCACTATAGGTAAGAAATGGAACCATCCTAAATATACATCAAGAGATGAATGAAAAAGAGAATGTGGTATAGATACACAATGGAATTTTATAGTCATAAAGAAAAATCAAGACATGGTATTTACAGGACAATGGATGCAGTTGCAGATCATTACGCTAAGTGAAACAAGCCAGACTCCAACACAAATACAAATCCTTTCTTAGACTTAGTTTGTAGTAGGTGTGTGTGTGTGTGTGTGTGTGTGTGTGTGTGTGTGTGTGCCATAAAACTGGAAAGGAAATGGGACGGATTTCAAGGGAAGTAGGAAATTGAGAACATAATGGAATACATGTAATAAAAAAGAAGATGGGACTAACTGGGGGGAGAGAACTAGCCAGAGAGAAGGAAGCATACAGGAGAGAGCAATAGGGAAAGTAAGGAAAGAGAACAAAGTATAGTGACATACTGTGTGAAGATGTCATGATGAAACTGTACTTTGTATGCTAACCTAAAAATTAAGTGAAAAAGAAAAAATGCATTATGGATTACATGGTTGCCGGAATGAAAACAGGAAGATCAATTAGTAGGATGCTTGTAACAGCATAAATAAGATATGATAGCAACTTGGGCCAAGAAATGACCTTGGAAAGAAGTTGGTATATTTGAAGTATATTTAGATGTTGAAACTATAGATATTTTAATCTATCTTTATATGTATGTATGTATATATTGTCGATCTATTATCTATCTATCTATCTATCTATCTATCTATCTATCTAGGTTTTTTGAGACAGAGTCTTCCATTGTCAAAATGAGTTCAAGCTGTCTATGGAACTAAGGACAAACTTGACAATGAACTCTTTTTGTTTTGTTTGTTAGTTTGTTTTTTGAGACAGGGTTTCTCTGTATAGCTTTGACTGTCCTGGAACTTGCTCTGTAGATCAGACTGGCCTTGAACTCATAGAGATCCTCTTGCCTCTGCCTCCTGAAGTGCTGGGATTAAAGGTGTGTGCCACCAACACCCATCTGACTTTGAACTCTTGTTCCTCCTGCCTGCACTTCATAAATTCTGGGATTATAAGCATGCATCACAATGCCTACCTTCCATAAATCCTTTAGAGGTGATGAAAAGTTAGGTATTGGTGATGTCAGCAACAATATTGACAGGGGGTTTGTTGAAGATAGTAGCTGTGTTGGTAGGGATATATATATATATATATATATATATATATATATATATATATATATGTATGTATGTATTCAAAATCTTAGACAAACAATGTGTCTTAGTCACTGTTCTATTGCTGTTAAGAGACACCATTACCAAGGCAACTCTTATAACCTAATCTCAAGTAGTGTCATTCTCTGATGACTAAATATTCAAATAAATGAACCTATGGGAGCCATTGTTATTCAGACCACCAATTCCACTCCCTGATTTTTAAACATTCAAATATATGAGCCTATGGGGGCACTCTTATTCAAACCATCAACATAGCATCTTCAGCTTAGACATTAATCTATGGAGTCTTCATGGGCATTGTTAACATACACTATTAGCCACACTGGGTGATGAGATTATTCTGGAGGAACATGGCAGTCCATCAAGCTCATTTTCAGAGCCCAAAATGATAGACTCTGAATACTTGTTTCTAGAATTATTCAAGAAAAAATTAAGAAAGTTTATTTATGAATTCTATGGAGCAGATAGGAGAAAAATCAAAGATATATAATTATGTGATTATGATCCTATATCATCTATTGGTTATTTTGACAGAAGTGATCTGGATTACTTATAGAAGAGGTCCCAATGAAACCTACACTAAATTGGACATTATCAAATAACACTTATGGTAGAAATTCTGACCATATAAACATTATATTAAAACAGCTGACAAATCTTCAGGTATATAATGATAAAGATTCAAATAATATAGAAGTTAAATGCTATAATTGTTTGCTTTCAAGTAACCTTCTCCTAAATTGTAATGGACAGTACAGTGAGTTTCCTAATTATTCTATGCATATATATGTATATATTTTAAATACACAAAATCATAAATATTGATCAATGTGTTTTATAAAAATGTAAGAATTGGCCAGCAGCATCTTCCCATGCCTATCCATCTTTTTAAAGAAGTGTGCAAATTTAATTCTGTAAATATATTATGGCATACAACCAATCCTGTCTGATGGCTTTGCTTTGCTTTGCTTTGTGTATCTGTGCCAGTGTGTCCAAAACTAGTATTCTAGCAAAATAATTTTATAATTGAAAAAAAATTCACTTAGGCTATATTAGATATACACCACATTGTTCTTTAGGAAGAGTGTTCCCTGTTGTAGAATATTATTTTAAGGTGTGTTACTTTTGTTTATGTTGCATTTGTTTAACTCTGTGAAGCTGTGTTACTTTGCCTGTCTAAAACACCTGATGGTCTAATAAAGAGCTGAACAGTCAATAGTGGGGCAGGAGAAAGGATAGGCAGCGCTGGCAGGCAGAGAGAGGAAAAACAGAAGGAGAAATCTGTGAGAAGAAGGAAGTAGCCAGAGAAGGAGGAGGAATTCAAGGGCCAGCCACACAGCCAGACTGTGTGTGAACTGTTGAATAGATAATGAAAATGTAGTACATATACATAATGAAATTCTATTCAGCTGTAAAGGAAAATGAAATTATGAAATTCATAGGTAAATGGATGGAGTTGGAAATAATCATTCTGAATGAGGTGACCTAGACCCAGAAAGACAAATGCCATATGTTCTCTCTCATATGTGTTTGCTAGCTTTGAATCTTTAGATATGTGTGTTTATATTGGAGTACCCATGTAAGTCAGGAAAGTGAGTGTTCATGGAAAGGGATTTTGAGGGACAGGGTATAGACTATAGGTAGTATGAAGGGGGAAAGGTACAGGAAAGTTTAACTAAGGTTGTGGGTGTGAGAGCATAGTAGAATAGGGAGGATGGAGGGATAACTAACACCAAAGACCTTTGAAGAAGCCATATGGAAACCTACTAATATAGAAACTTTCTAAAACATATACATATAGAAAAGCTTAAATGGAGTTACCAAGTAACAGTGGGACAGTGCCTCTCCCGAATACCATAGGCTATCAAATAAAGAGCTCGCAGGCTACCTCTTCTCTAGTTTTTGGCCAGTGGGATCCCATAAGCTTTTCTTAAAATTAAAAGGCATTACTTGGCTAGCCTCCAGAACTTGATATTCTTAACTGACTTTTTCTGATGGGTTATCTTTTCCTTGTTGATTTACAGGAAGGGAGGTTCCTCAGGTATTTAAAGTAGTAATCTTTTTCTCATTTAATGCAAATCTTTGATTGCTACTCTGTAGTCTTTTAAGTTTGTTTGTTATATTTTGTTATACAAATATTTACAAATACTATTTTGAGACAGGTTCTTACTGTGTATCCCAGGATGTCCTAGAAGTTGAGTTCCTCCGAATTGCTAGGATTGCAGGTATGTACCAGCTGTCAGGTATTTTAAATTTTGATTTCATCCTACCTGTCCATTTAGGGTAGGGTGATTTAGGGTTTGGAGTCTTGCTGAGAAAAGCCCTTCCAATAGAGGATTATGTTGTATTTTATTTTAACACATAATTTTCTAGGTATATGTTTTCTTTCTTTTTTGTTTTTTCTTAAAATGTAAGACTATTAAATATATGACAGAAAAATAGCATAGGCAAGAGTATTCATCATACAGCTTAAGAAATCTGTGTGTGTGTGTGTGTGTGTGTGTGTGTGTTTCTCTGTCTATGTCTCTGTCTGTTTCTCTCTGGCATTTTGAATTAGAAGATAGGATCCCAAGATGACCTCAAACTTGTGACATTACTCCTGCCTCAGCCTGCTGAGTGACTGCTTAGATTATATGTGTGAGCCATGCACTCGCTTAGAACGTTTTCAAGACTTTGGAAGGCCTTTCTGTGTTCCTTCTCACATCCCATGCCTTCACCACTGGAGACAATCACTATCTTGCTGTTTATTTAAAACATTTTTTCCTTGCCAGATGTGGTGGCTGACACCTGTAATCCCAGCATCTGTGAGTTGGAGGCCTCCCCACTGGTTTAGATAGTGGATCCCAGAATAGCCACAGTCTCAAAAGACCAAAAACAAAAACAAAAACAAAACCACCCTGTTTTAAGTTTTTCCTTAGCACATTAACCACTTTTTTGAAAATTTGACTAGCAAGTACTCATCTTTCTATATTTTTAAGATGTATTTTTTATTACTTTTAAAAATAATGTGTGTGAGGGTACAAATGGGAGTGATGCTATTGTCCTCAGAGTCCAGAAGAGGGTGTTAAATCCCCTGGAGCTGGAGTTACAGGTGTTTGTGAGCCACCGTTGTGAGTTCGAGGAACTGAACTTGAACCTTTGCTGAGCCATATCTCTAGCCCCACATCTTACTATATCAAGAAAGGGCAAGATTGGGACTATTTTAACAAAGGCTCCAGGAGAAAGTCTCTAAGTAAGCCATCTTCACCTTCTGGGAGTGTTTATAAGAATCCCTTCTAAGGAAGTAAGTGGGCAAAATTGTGAGTGTGCCTGTGTCACACAGGGGCATGTTGGAGCTGGCTAAAGGTTTCAAGAAACTGATTGATGTTAACATCTTGAAATCACCCATACTCTGTAAGTCAGAAGAGAAGTTTGAGGAGAAGTTAGTTGAAGGATATAAAATTTCAGTTATATTGGAGGAATAAATTCAGTGTATCTTATACTTAGAAATTGCTAAGGCAATCAGGCATGGTGGCTGTAATCCAAGCATTTGGTGACTGGAGGCAGGTGTTCATGGCCAACCTCTGCTACATCATGAGTTATTGGCCCTTCCAGGACTATCCTGTCTTTTTGAATCATAGTAGTGTGATCAGGTTAACTGGAATTATGTGCTTAATATGTCTACATTCACTGTACTTTCAACTTTAACAAGACTACAATTGATCTATAGGACCATCATTGATTCTACACCCTTTTAATGGCACAAGGCACATAAATACTATTAAGTACTTGTTGAGTTTATGCTTCTTTGGTCTAATTGTGTGTTTCACAAGTATATGTGAGTAGGGATTTGTGAGTATATCTTTCCAGCTGTGGGAGTTGCCTGTGGCAGAAAAGCAGAGCCTGTGTATGGATCCCTCTCTTTAGACAAATTAAAGAACCCTTGGAAGATAATCCATCTGTAACTAAAAGTTTTCCTGTGCCCACCCGGCTTCTGAGTCCTCACCTCCAGCGTCTGCTCAGATCCAACTGAACACACAGAGGCTTATATTAATTATTAACTGTATGGCCTATTGGCTCAGCCTTCTCACTAGCTAGAGCTTACATCTTAAATTAACCCATTTCTATAAATCTATACTTTGCCACGTGGCTCGTGGCTTACCGGTATCTTTACATCTTGTTTCTTATGGTGGCCGCTGGCAGCGTCCTCTCTGTTCTGCCTTTCAACTTCCTCCTCTCTAGTTAGAATGTCCCATCTAACCCTATTCTGCCTCACCATCGGCCAAACAGCTTTATTTATCAACCAATCAGAGCAACATATTTTCACAGCATACAAAAAGACATTCCCCATCATCCATCCCGGCATTTTCTTTTCTTTCTCTATTAAGTATACACTGGACATCAGCTATGCATATTTTTCTCATCTTCTTATTGAGTTATTATAATCCTATCTGATGCTACCTGGATACAATATTTCAGTTGTTGGGATCTGTTGGGGTGAGGCAGGATCTGTGATTCCCTGTCATTTTGTGTTGTATGATAGGACATCTGTTGATATAACATGTTAGACGTGGAACTTAAAAAAACTCTGCAAAGCCGGGCGGTGGTGGCGCACACCTTTAATCCCAGCACTTGGGAGGCAGAGCCAGGCGGATCTCTGTGAGTTCGAGGCCAGCCTGGGCTACCAAGTGAGTTCCAGGAGAGGCGCAAAGCTACACAGAGAAACCCTGCCTCGAAAAAAAAAAAAAAACTCTGCAAATACTATTCTTCCTGTTTGTTAAAAATAGAGTTTTCTGATTCGCCTGGTATCTTTAGCTAGTGGTGTCTGATGTAGCAAAGGAACCTAAAAGGACTTCAAAGTAACATGTCTTTACCTAGTACCTTCAGAACTATGTACTTTGGCCCAAAACAAGTTCAAGAGTAAGATAATGCATTTTGGAGGAAATGCAATTAAATAGTTCTTTCTGTAGAATTGATATTTGGTTTTAATAACTTAGGAGCATGTTAGGGTAAAGTAGGTAAGACTAACAGCAGATGTAAGCAGTGATTTCATTTTTTGGTGTGATGTAGCTGCAGCTAGAGAAAGGGTACAAACTTTCTTTTTCTTTCTTTTCTTACTTTAAGCATTTACGAGAATTTAGTGAACATTCTATATTGCTTCAAGCCACTAAGACATAATTCCCTTCTGAAAGCACCATGAATCTTCTTCCCTGTACTTCCACACAGAAGGTGACCTTTATGATGACAGACTACCCTGGAAGCTTTCCCCAGAACTTTAGAGTAGCCTAACCATACCACATCAGCATGAACTGTTTTGCTTTTGGCAGCCTGTTCAGTGATCAACATTTATGATTTATTAAGGTGGACAGTTTGGCAGAAACTCTGGTTCTTTTTGAGTGGTCATGCCTCCTGTTGACTTTCTAAAAGTAACCTGGGGGATATTTGTTGACGTTGATCTCATGGTAGTTGATACATGCCACCAGCTTGCCAATGCCACCAATATCTGTACCTCATATGCCTGAAGGTTTTTGGTTTGCCATAGTCTATATGACATGTGACTCTCTGAGATCAAAAATCAAACTTTCCTTCTTTATAAAGGCTATTAGAGTGGAAAACTAGGGGCTCTCCAGTAATTGGTTGATTTCCTTAACAGAGCTGGGGGCTTTCCACTCTAAAATAATTGGTTCTTTATTTAGCAACTTGAAGATATTTCTGCCAAAGTGGTCATATCATTTTTATTACTAGGCTTTGTGAAATAAACATTTCTGAATTTTTTCAGGGATGACACTCTAACAGTCAAGGAGTAGAAAGTTCTTCAAAAACACTAAAACTCTGGTCAAGAAACTGTAAAGAATCCCAACCACTGGCTTTTGAGATATAGTCATAGCATGTGATGCAGAGTAGAAGGCATTCTATGTTTATCTCCAAGACACATCTGGAAGAACTCTTTCTGCTAGGCAGAACTTAAAAATGTAGGAGAGTATAGGCCAAGGAAGTTGAATTTTAATAGATCTAGATTCCTTAAAGATGGCATAATGTCAAAGATAGAAGTTTATAGTAGTCACATATGATTACTACATTGAGGCCATAAGGTTCTAGAAAATTCAGAGCACTATATTTTTCCTCTTTACACAGGGTGTCAGAATATTAGGGCAACTTATTTAGAGGGAAAGAACCTTACTTCACATCTTTCTTTCTTTCTTTCTTTCTTTCTTTCTTTCTTTCTTTCTTTCTTTCTTTCTTTCTTTCTTTTATTATTCTCTCATATATTACATCCCAACTGCAGTTTTGCCTCCCTCTCCTCCCGTAAGTGTCTCCCTCCCAACTCCCTTCTTCCCCAGATCCACCGTCCCTCCGCCTTCCCTCAGAAAAGAGCAGGCCTCCCATGGACAGCAACTAAACATGGCATAATATGGTACTATAAGACCAAGCACATACTATCAAATCAAGGCTGAATGAGATACCCAGTAGGAGGAAAAGAGTCACACAAGAGGCAAAAGAGTCAGAGACAAACCCTGCTCCCACTGTTAGGAAGCACACAAGAACACCAAGCTACTTAGCCATAACATGTATATAGGTGACCATATATGCAGAGGACCTAGGTCAGAACCATTCAGGCTTCCTGAACTCTGTGAGCTCCCACGAGTCCCAGTCAGTTGATTCTGTGGTCCGTGATCTCGTGTTGTCCCTGACCCCTCTGGTTCTTCCAATTCTTTCTCCCCACTCCTCTGCAAGATTCTCTGAGCTCTGCCTAATGTTTGGCTGTGGGTCTCTGCATCTGCTCCCATCAGTGGCCGGATCAAGTCTCTCTGGTCTTTGATGATGATTTTGCTAGGCTCTGGTCCCAGAACACTCTACAGGCAGGACAAGCTGTAGGTTGAAGGTTTAATGGCTTGGTTAGTGTCCCAATTCCTCCATTTAAGGCTTTCCTGGTTACAGAAGATGGCTGGTTCAAGCTCTGTGTCACCCATTACTAGGAGTCTTCCCTAGGGTTACTCTTGTGAATTCCATGTAATTTCCCTTGCACTAGGTTTCCACCTTGCCCACCCCCCAAATACTTCCCATTCCATTCATTATTTCACATATTGTGCCCAAATAAAGATTAAGATATATGTTTAAAGGAAACCATTAAATTACAGAATAACATGTAGATACACATTCATAGGGGAAGCATGTGGATTGCTCTTTTAACAAAAACAGAAAATAAAGATTATAGATTAGACTCCATAAGAATTTTTATATTTGAAAAGCAAAGACTAACATAAGTAAAATAAGAAAATGACAAATCTGTGTTAATATTCTTACTGTATATACAGCTCTCATCAATCAGTAAGAACATAACATGGCAAAGATCATGAACAAAACAATTCATAAAAAATAAAAGAAATTCTAAAAAAAATCTCAACTTCACAGGTACTCAGAAAGATAAACAAAAAGGTTGAAGTAATAATATTTTGCATGAAATAGATTTGCTAAGTTTAGTGCATGCTGTTGAAATCCTGTGAACAAGGACAATCATTGTAACTGACAGTTAAAGTTGGTGCTATGTTTCGTAGGCTTATTTGATAATATGCATTAAGGCATTAAGTTGTATGAGACATGAATTTTTCTGAAGTATCTTCTAATGCATTTCTCCTTTTGTTAATCTGAAAATTGTCTACCATTAAGCACATTCAGGAAATGGAGAGGGTACATTCTTGAGAAAGAGAGAACATTTTGTGTTATCCCTGTAGGAAGAAGTAAACTACAGTTCTCTTGGTTCCTGGAGAAGGCTTCCTAAGAAGGAAAATAAAATGATCCTTAATAAGTTTAGATGATTCTTAGAGCATTAGAGCAAGTTCTTTGCATTGTAAAACATAAATGTAGCCATTCTACATCAAGTAGTTTATTCTGAAGAAATAACCCAGCAAGGGACTAAAGATAAACCCTTACAAGAACACATATAACTGAGAGTTTATGGCAGCATTTTTTTAAAAATTGAAAATCTGGAAACAACCCAAGTGTTTATCATTGAATGAAATTACTTCAGTTAAAAAGAAAGTGAGAAATTGGCAAAGGAGTTATATACAAGACCTGTCATTTTAGAAACAAAATGGGAGGCAGGCTATGCCTGCCAGAAGACCAGGTAGGCTGTCCATGGACCTTCTGCACTCTCTCTATTCCCCAAGACCCAATCCTCAGCGTTGGCCTTAGTTCTGCAACAATACACCAGCGGCAGCCTCCCTTTCCACTGGTCAATTCCTCCTGTGGATCCTGCACACCATCTCCTGCCAAGCCTCCTCTTCCCCCAGCCTGCCACACCAGCAAGAACTCCCTGTGAATACACCAGCTGAGCAGGTCAATAAAACAATCAACACAGCCAACACACTCTCTGAAAACCCAGAGAGGAAACAGAAACCAAAGAATAAAACACCCAACCAACAAAGACAAACCCAGAAATCAGCACCTAGACCTATAATCACCCCAAACCCAGATGCCTAGATGCTAGCATAACAACTCTATCAATAACAGCCAGGGCAACATGTCTCCACTGGAGCCAGGATATCCTAAAACAGAAGCACAAGAAAAAGACCTTAAAACCAATTATATGAAGATGATAGAGGTCCTTAAAGAGGAAATGAATAAATATCTTAACAAACAACCTGAGGAAATAAATAAACCCCTTAAAGAAAGCCAAGGGGGAAAACATCACACAGTTGAAAGAAATGAATAAAATGTTTCAATACCTGAAAATAAAGACAGAAGCAATAAAAAAAAACTGAGGGAATTCTGGAATGAAAAATTTAGGAATTGAAACAGGAACTACAGAGGCAAGCTTTGTTCATAGAATACAAGAGATGGAAGAGAGAATCTCAGGCATTGACAATATGATAGAAGAAATGGATACCATTGTCAAAGAAAATGTTAAATCTAAAAAATTCCTGACATAAAACAACCAGGAAATCTGGGACACCATGAAAAGACCAAAATTAAGAATAATAGAAATAGAAGAAGGAGAAGAAGAGGAAGAGGAAGAGGAAGTGGAAGAGGAAGAGGAAGGAGGAGGAGGAGGAGGAGAAGGAGAAGGAGAAGAAGAAGAAGAAGAAGAAGAAGAAGAAGAAGAAGAAGAAGAAGAAGAAGAAGAAGAAGAAGAAGAAGAAGATGATCTGGGCCCCAAGGCCCTGAAAATATTGTCAACAAAATCGTAAAAGAAAATTTTCTTAACCTAAAGAAGGGCATGCCTATAAAGGTACATTAAGCGAACAGAGCATTAAATGGATTGGACCGGAAAAGAACATCACCTTGCCACATAATAATTGAAACACTAACATACAGAACAAAGAAAGAATATTAAAAGCTGCAAGGGAAAAAGACCAATTTACATATAAAGGCAGAGCTATTAGAATTACACCTGACTTCTCAATGGAGATTCTAAAACCCAGAAGGGCTTGAGCAGATATGCTGCAAACCCTAAGAGACCACAGATGCCAGTCCAGATTACTATACCCAGCAAAACTTTCAATCACCATAGATGGAGAAAATAAGTTTAATACCATTTAATTTTACATAAATTTGTATATATACACAAAATGGTATATATGTAACACATGCATGCCTGGTACCCACAGAGGTCAGAAGATGTCAGATCCCTTGGAACTAGAGTTCATGTGGATGCTGGGAATTAAACCCAGGCTCTTGAAATAGAAGCAAGTGCTCTTAACTACTAAGTCATGTTTTCTTTTCTTTCTTTCTTTCTTTCTTTCTTTCTTTCTTTCTTTCTTTCTTTCTTTCTTTCTTAACTTCCCTGGCTTTCTTTTCAAAAGGGCACAAATAGTCTTTTTTTCCTTTTTTTTTAATTAAGAAATTTTCCATTCATTTTACATACCAACCACAGATCCTCCTCCCCTCCCTCCTCCCACCCCTCAGTATCCCCTCCCCCCAACCTACCCCCCCATTCCCACCTCTGAGTCATGTTTTCAGCCTCGATATGCTAACATTAAAAAAAATCTGTTTTTGAAACAGGGCATCGTATATGCCAGACTGCCTTGATATTTCTATGTTGCTGAGGGTAGCCCTAAACTTCTTGCCTCCACATCCTCAGTTTTGAGTTTATAGGCATGTGCCACTGTGCCTGGTTTTATGTGGTACAGGGGTTAATATCAGGGCTTGTGCATGCTAGGTAAGTGTTCTACCAACTGAGCTCCACCCCAGCCCCAAAATGCTTTTTTTAATCAAGAAAAAAACTTTTTCCTTTGTGTTACACTTCTTTTTTCTGTTTATTTGTATTATAATCTACTCTCCCATTGAAGTCATTTACAAAGCAGAAGTTTAAAGATAAAATTATTAAGAATTTAAAGTGGTGACAGAGTATTAAATCAAGTCTGGGATTTTGCAAGTGACAGGTCCTGTGTCACTTTGTGGATTTACTTCTTAAAAGCTGAGGGTTGCTTCTAGACAGCAGAAGAGACACTTCATGAAGCTACCAGCTGCAGGACAGCTTAGTATACTATACTTAACTGGGATAGACTAGGTTTCTTGATCCAGACTTTTCTATGCAAAGCTGCTAGCATATCTAAGTATATGTCTGAAATTACTTTCTAGCTATTCTGACTTCTACTATTTCTGAGGACTAGTGTTTGGTAGAGGCCAGCACTGATGCATTGTCTATTTGTGGACTATGTGATATCTTTTCTTTCTTTCTTTCTTCTTCTTCTTCTTCTTCTTCTTTTTTTTTTTTTTTTTTGGTTTTCTCTGTGTAACTGGAACTAGCTCTGTAGACCAGGATGGCCTCGAATTAGAGATCTGCCTTTCTCTGCCTCCCAAGTGCTGGGATTAAAGGCATGTGCCACTACACACAGCTTAACTATATGATATTTTATTATTGACTACAATTGTGTTTTGGATAAAGAAATCTGACCCAAGAATGTTTAGTAAAAGCTTTTGCCAACTCTGTTCAATTTTCTCTTCCTTATTTTGGAGGTAATTTTTAAGTTTTGATTTAAGTATCTTATGAAAATCTGTTTTAAAAGTTTTGCCACCTTTGTAGAATTCAGTGTCTTTTAAATTTTTTATTTATTTTTTGTGTCTTTCACATTATGCCTCCCGATCCCACCTATCTCCCTCCCCACCCAAAAATAAAACAAAATAAAATTTAAGAGAAAAAGAGGGGAAAAAGAGAGAAGGGGAAAAAATCTCATCGTGGAAGCTGTAGTGTTGGCCCACCTCAACATCTATCCCATCTGTAGTCTGCTGGAGCATGGGGTGGGGGTGGGGGGATCGGGACGGGGTGAGATCAGTCCTGTGGACCCAGGGATGCAGGATCTCCATGACACAGGGCAGCAACTGAATGTCCAGGAAGAGTCCCAGTGAGGGGGGCCCTGCATCGATGGTGCAGCAGAATTCAGTTTCTTTACACAATATAGTCAAGCCTCTTTACTGCTGAGCTACGTCCACAAACCTTGGTTAACATTTTGCTTGATTATATTTGGTTTTGGTTTGAGGAAGGGCCACTATGTAGCTGGAACTGGTTTGGAACTCCCTGTATAGACAAACTGACCTTGAATTAGTGATCCTCCTGCCTCCCCTACCTGAGTGCTTGGCCCTAGCTCTTTTTTTATTTTTTATATAGACTAAGTCTCACTGTATAGCTTAAGCAAACCTGGCATTTGTGATCCTTCTGCCTCTGCCCCTCTGCCCCTCTGCCTTTGCCTTATGCTAGGATTTTCAGCATGCACCACCACTCCCAGGTAAGATGCTGCTTTCTGACATAGTGCTCCTTACACCAGTTCTAGCATATGCCATTCCAGTTCCTGGCATGTAGGCCTGGAAATTCTCCAATTTTATGCAGCTAGTGGCAGTTTCCCTGTTCTACAGTTCTGTCTCAGGAAGTTAAGTTCGGGCTTCAATAGGAGTTGGAGGCAGAAATGCTAGAAGTTCCTGAATTAAGAACTTCCAGGGTGATTCTGGAGAAAGATGTGGAGGGAGAATGCTAGAAGGCTGAAATTTGAATGATGTTTAAGAAAAAGGAAAGGCAACTGAAAAGGGGTGACTGAGTAGAATCAGGGACTCTTAAAAGTCTGAAGTAATCTAGTCAATTTTATTCTTCTGGATATGTTAGAGATAAAACACCAAATAGAAGTTAAAATTTGTGGCATATTTTAAAGGTACATACTTAGCTAATTTAATGTTTTCTTTTTCTCATGGATAACATTATGCAATATAATTGTTCAGAGTAACTGCTGTGCTTGTACAATAGAGATTTACAGTATAGAATAAATTATTTATTTTATTATTAATTATAGTAAACTAAACATAATATCATATTTATCACCTTAGCAATTTTAGTGTGCAGTAGGAGAGTGTTAGTACATGTACATTATTGTGCTATCAATCTCCAGAATTGCTTGCAACTCGAGAAAGTAAACTGTACTCATTAAATAACTCTCCATTCCCACCCTGGTTCCTGATAACCACTATCCAACTTCCTGTAGCTATAAATTTGACTGCTTTAAATACCCACATCAGGAACCATACAGTGTATGTATTAGAGGGACTGCCTCATTTAACTTGGCATGGTGTCCTTAAGATTTACCCATGAGGTAGCATATGACAATATTTCTTTCCTTAAAAGTGGAATAATATTCCATTTATGTATATGCCATGTTTTGTTTGTTTCTTGAGTTATAAAACCATTTTAAAAGTCCACCAGCAATGCATGAGTGATGGTTTCTTTGCATCCTTGCTAATATTTGAGGGGGATGCCATTATTTTTACTTTAGCCATTCTGACAGGTTATACTAATATCTCACTATGATTTTGATTTGCATGTGCCAGTATATGATCTTTGGTGAAATGTTACTTGTATTGTTTGTTTTGTTGCTGTTAGTGTGTGTCTTAGTTAGGGTTTCTATTGCTGTGATGAAACACCATGACCAAAGCAATCTGGAGGAGGAAAGGGTTTCTTTGTTTGACACTTCCATATCACTGTTCATCATCGAACGAAGTCAGGACAGGAACTCAAACAAGTTGGGAACCTGGAGGCAGGAGCTGATGCAGAGGCCAGGGAAGGGTGTTGCTTACTGGCTTGCTCACTATGGCTTAAAGCTGGATCTTATATGGAATTTTCTCAGCTGAAGTTCCCTTCTTTCAGAGAACTCTAGTTTGTGTCAAGTTGACATAAAACTATCCAGCACACTGTTAATCATCGGAGGAAGTCAGAACAGGAACTCAAGCAGGGCAGAAACCTGGAGGCAGGAGCTGACGGCCAGTTGCTTACTGACTTGTTCCTCATGGCTTGCTCAGCCTGCTTTCTTATAGAACCTAAGACCACCAACTCAGGGATGGCACCACCTACAATGAGCTGGACCATCCCACATCAATCACTAATTAAGAAAAAGCCCTACAGGCTTGTTTATAGCCTGATCTTATGGAAAATTTTCTCAGTTGGGGCTCCCTCCTCCCCTCTGAGTTTGTGCCAAGTTGACATAAAATTAACCAGCACAGTGTGGGGGTGGGGATTTGTTCCAGTGGCTTGCATGTATGTGAAGGCCTCCTCAGGAACATCATCTACCTCCTTTGTGACAGGGCCTCTCATGGGTCTAGAACTCATCAGTTAGGCTAGACTAGTTGAGCAGAGGACTCCAGGGATCCTCCAGCACTGGGATTGCAGATATGTGCCACTATGCTCGACTATTTTTATGTTTTTGTGAACTAATGAATTTTTATTGGGGTTATTAGCAGGAATGGGGGTGCGGGCTATTGTCATGGAACAGGGTGACTTAAAAGCAGCTGCATCACAGGAAAGCCCACCCTAACATGATGAAGACCGCTCAACAGTCAAAGTGTCTCCTGTGCAGTTCTGCAGGCCACAGTCTCCCCTAGTAGTTCTTCACTCCTTCTCAGACTGCTGGGAGACTCTCAAGTTTCTGTTCTCCCAGATATGTGACCTGTTCGCCTCCTTAGACTCATGAGTGGTTCTGGGTTCTGAACGCAAAGCCTTTTGTCTTTACAAAGCAAAAGTACTTTACAACTTGAACCATCCCCAAGCCCATGTTTGATTTTTTTTTAAAGAATTAGTTTAATATTTTTTATCGATTCTTTGGGAATTTCATATCATGTACCCCAATCCCACCCATTTCCCAGTCCTTCACATCCACCCCTCACCTTTGTAGCGTTCCCCCCAAAGGAAAATTAACAAAGAAATAATAAAAATAAGATAAAGATTAAAAAGAAAAAAATAATAAAATAAAAAATACAAATAAGAACATCAATTTCAATTAAAAAACAAAAGGACAAAGGAAGGAACAAGTAAACAAACAAAAGAAATAGGGAAAATAAAACACCTCACTCCTCCTTCTTTGCCTCTCCATTGCCTCATCATTCGTCTTAGTGGCATTGGGAGCTGCTGTGTATCATGCAGTATACCCTTTTGTTCAAACAGCTTTACTTGCGAATGTTCATTATGTAATGTGTTGCTGGTCAGGTTCAAGGCCTCTGGCCTCTGGCACACCATCAACACTGGACACTCACTGAAACTCCTCTCTGATGTCCTGCAGTTGCTCAGAATCATAGAGATCCTGCTGCTATGGTTCCATAGGACCAGTCTCCTCATGCATTCCAACAGGTCACAGATGAGGTAGATGTTGGGGAATGACAACTCAAAGCCCTGGACGTATAGCTGGGTGGTAGTTGAGTTGGTCAGTAGGGCTGCTGGGACCACTCCCCTCAGGTGAAGGGCAAAGCCAGCTCTTGCACGTCTGTGGAGAGGGGTGGAGCCAGCTTTCCCAAGTGTGTGTAGCAGCTCTCCTGTGAGGGGCGGGACCAGTGGGGGGCGGGGTCAGCTCTCTGATGGTGGTGGTAGCTCTCTCCTGGCCAGTGAGGGATTGGGCCAGCTCAGTGAGGCTCTTGTACTTCAATGCATGATTCAACACATGGTTTGCATGGACCCTTATGTTAACACAGGCAACGGATATCAACACAGACCCCAGTTATAGGAGGACCATGGGCCCAGACATGGCCATCAGCAGTGGATTGGGCTGGATGTAACCACGGACCAAGGTGGCAGCATATGCCTCTCAGATCGTCATGGGACCCGCAGCAGCATGGTCCCTGGACTCCAACATGACTCCGGGTGGTGTTAGAGACTCTGAGCAGTTGCACGCCCGGATGGCAACAGGATCCACAGACCTCAACACAGACCCTGGCTGCAGCTCAGGCTGGAAGTCATCATGGCCTGGTGTGGCGGTGCAGGTCACCCTGCTCTTCATGGTCCCATTTAGCAATATGATCCTCGGGCACCAACATAGTCTCAGGTGTTGGCCAGCCCCCGGGCACCTGTAATGCTTTGGTGGTAGCCTGCGTCAAGGAAATTGATGTGTACCTTGGCTATGGAGGGCCCCATGACTCCATGGCCGCACGTGGCAGTGCAGGCCACTCAGGTCAGCATGGCCTCAGCAGCTGCACGTCCCTAAGACTCCATCATGTTTGATTTTTTTTTTAACAAATTCTCCATATTAGTCTTTTGTTAGATATATAATGTATATTTGTTTTCTTTAGGCTTGCCCATCTTCAGACAAAGAAACTACAGTAGCTAAAACACCTCATGTATGTGGCCCAAGCTGGCCTTGAACTTATAACTATCCTTCTTCTGCCTTTAGCCATAGTATTTGCTCTGTATCCTGCAAGTTTGCAAAACTAATTAATTAATTTATCAACCCATTTATTTAAGAACTCTAAGAATAAATGAGTTTGCAGGATTAATTAATCATTATTAATTTACTAACTCATTTCTTTATTAATTATAAGAACTCTACTAATAAATGCAGAACACATTTATTAATTCTAACTTGCTACATAGCCCAGGTACTCCTAAAACTTGTAATCTTCCTGTCTCAGCATCCTGAGTGCTAAAATCATAGGCATATACTACCATCTCTGACCATAACGAGCTCTTTCTTGGAGAAAAAGTTTCAAATTTCAGTTTAACAACTTTGTCTTTTTTTTCTTTCCCTTCCTTTTCTTTTTGGTGTGTTTGTGCACATATGTTTATATGTGAGAGACACTCAGTATCTTCCTCAATTGCTCTCCACCTCATTTTTCTAGAGAAGATCTTTTGCTGCCCCTGCAGCTCACCAATTTGGCTTGGTTGGCTGGCCAACAAACCTCAGAGATCCTCCTGCCTCTACCAGTATGAGGATTATGGGCACATACCACCATGCCTGGCTTTTCAGAAACAAAAACAAACAGCAACAACAACAACAGCAACAAAAACCATGTAGGTTCTGAGGGATTGAATTCCACTCCTCACGCTTGTGTGACACCCTTAACCTACTGAACCGTCTCTCCAGATGCCACGTGTGTTTGGTGTCAAATCTAAGAACCCTTTACCCAACTCTGGGCCACAAAATTCTTTTTTTGTTTGTTTGTTTGTTTGTTTGTTTTTTTTCGAGACAGGGTTTCTCTGTGTAGCTTTGCGCCTTTCCTGGAACTCACTTGGTAGCCCAGGCTGGCCTCGAACTCACAGAGATCCGCCTGGCTCTGCCTCCCGAGTGCTGGGATTAAAGGCGTGTGCCACCACCGCCCGGCGGTTTTGTTTTTTTAGACAGCTTCTCTGTGTAGCTTTGGAGCCTGTCCTGGAACTCGCTCTGTAGACCAGATTGGCCTTGAATTCACAGAGATCCACCTGCCTTTGCCTCCTGACAAAATTATTTTCCTTTAAAAATTTTCTAGTTTACATTTTGTATTTTACCCTGAGAGCCATTTTCAATTGGTATTTGTATAGGATGTGAGACTTAGATCTGGTTTCACCTTTTACTGATGGTGATCAATCACTCCAATGCTACATATTGGGAAGGCTAGCTCTCCTACCTTAAATTAATTCTTTACATATTTCAAAAATCAGTTTAGGAAGCTGGAGCTGTGGTGTGTGACTATAATCCCAGGTAACAAGGTGGTTGAGGCAGGATTGTGAATTTGAGGACAGCTCTGGGTATATCACAAAATCCCATTTCAAAAAAATATAAGAAGCTGGGCATATTTGGGTGGATTTAGTTCTAGACTCTTTACTTCACTATTTCATGATGCATTCACTCATCCACACAGTTCTGATTTCTATAGTTGTGTAATACCATGAAATCAGGGCACTGATTTCCTCCAAGGTCATTCTTCTTCAAAATTGTTTTAATTGTTCTAGCTTGTCTTCCTATTTAAAATTATGTGATACTCTCATCTATATACAAAACAGTTTTGCTCAATTTTCATATGGATTATATTGAAGTTATATATAAATTTGGGGAGAAGCTGGTTCTTAATTGTGTTGAATCTTCCAAATCTCTGAATAGAGTATGTCCTTACATTTACTGATAGATTTTTTTTTTGAGGCAGGTCTCACTGTATATTTCTGAGTAGACAGAACTCACTATATAGCCCAAACTGGCCTTGAACTTATAGCTTTCCTTCTTTTTCTGCCTTTCTAGTGCTGGTTTTTCCAGGAATGAGCTGCTATAATATTTGTTCAGTATCCTGAAATTTTGCAGAATTCATTTATTAATCCTAAGAATTTTTGTAGGTGCCTTAGGATGTTTTTATTTTTTTTAACTAGATTATCATATTGTCCATAAATAAGGACAGTTTTGTTTCCACCATTCTGATCCTATTGCCTTTACTTCCATATCTTGCGTTATGTATGTAGTAGTCTTTTTATTAGTATGATGGGATACCTGAGGTAGGATAACTTTACAGAGAGTAGAAATTCATTAAAGTCACACTTTTGGAGGCTGAAAGCCCGAGATTAGCTTCTGATTACTGCCTAATGGCAGATGGCATCATATTAGGAAAGAGTGCCAGAAGGAGAGATTACACTACTGGAAAGGAAACCAGAGAGCTGGAAATTAAGAATTTGATAAAGCAAAGAGAAACAAAGAATCAGAATATTCATAACTTTTCCCTTTAATACCAAAAAAACCCCTCACTGTAAAGAGTTGTCCTCAGACCTCCATAGAGCTCTTTGACATGTACTCATCTGCACTTAAACACATCATACAAACACACAAACAATAATTTAAAACTAATCCAAAATCAGAGAACAAACAAAATGGAAGTGTCAGGTTAAGAAAAGATAAGACCTTAAAGTTTCAGCAGCCTCCTCTCTCGCACAGGCTGTCTTCTGCTGGGTGGGATAAAAATGCCCTGAGATCAAATCCCCAACAAAAAAAAATATCAGGGTCCTTTCCTTCTCAATTCTTAAAACACATATGAGATAATTGCATGGACATCAGCAACCTCATAATTTACAAACTGATGAGTCTCTGGAGAGAGGGAGCACCTGCCCCCTACAGGTATAAAAGCTATGAATGCATAGCAGAGATTCGTGGGACACAGGAAAAAATGAGAGCCCCTAAAAGGAAGAGAGTTGTGTCAGGTAACTGACCTTTGACTGGTCAGGGCTCAGCACCAACCTAAAAGTCAATAAAGGTGAAAAAATCCAAAGTCAATTCTCAGTTGGCATACTCCAATAGTGGACTTAGAAATAAGCACCTTTAAGATTCAGACATTTAAAACATTTATTTTTGTCAATTATGTTCCCCCCTTTCTTTTGGCTATCATTTATACTTTTGTATCATTTATACTTTACATTTTCAAACATTCTAGTTTTTATTCCTTTCCTTACGTTTACCTAGTTTTGTTCACACATTTGTAATACGTGCTCCTATTATTATCTCCTCCTCTTTCCCCTCCTCTTCCTAACATGCTTCCTCCTTTTCCTTCTCCAATTTCTTTTATTCAGCATTGCTTCTTCTTAGGTTCCTCCTACCCTACAAAGTTCATGTAGTTCATTTACTATAACCACATGGACCCCCATTCAGTTTTAACTTAATTTCCCCCTTCTGTTTCTTTCTCCATAATTGCCAGATTTCTTGGAATGATTCTCATAGCCTCTTTGACTTAACACATTCTCAGAAACTGTGTTTCAAAGACTGTAATTTCAAGTTTTCATGATATGACATCACTCGCTTATTTATTAAATAATTGTATTAATTCTTTGAGAATTTCATACAGTATGTTTTGAACATATTCACCTCCTCAACTTCCCTTTCACTACACTTTTCAGCTCTCCCACCACTTCCCAAACAACCTTGAGATTAGTTTTTTTGTTCTTTCTCTATTGAGTCCATTCATTTTAAAGATATATTAATTATACATCTTAATGGAATTCACTCTGTATTTCCATACCTTCCTCTAGTCTACACTAATCATGTCATATGGTTCTTTTTTCCAACTTAACACCTAATGTGGCACCTTTACTAGATGCTTAGAATTTCTGTTCTGTTTTCAGGCAGACTGTTACTACATAAGGGAGAAAACATAAGGATTTAATTGGACATCTCTGGGAGAGTTGCTTCATTACACTGGTTATCCCTTTATCTTTAGGATACATTTTTGTATTTTAAGATTATGTTGGGACTGGTGTTTCTGGCTATAGGCTCAGGTCATTTTGAAGCCACTAACCATCTTCTTTCATGCATATTTCTTGCAATTTTGGTGTGTCTTCATATGCCACAAAGGTGATCCAAGTATGACAAGTCATGGGCTGGAATGTCATTCTTTTTTTCTTTAATCACAGTTCATTTGATGTCTTAGTATTTTGTATTTTCAAGATAATGATGATGGTATCACTTTTATGTAGATTTACCCTTTCTTTTGTGATGGCTTATATCCTATTGAGATGGAATATCAGGAGTCAGGTAGCTAAGTGACCAACATTGCCTTCTGCTAACTTAGTGCTCATTTCTATTGGCATTTGATCACATATAATTTTTATGTATACATATATGTAAAGGAGTTGGTTATATGTATATTCATACGCAAATAGACCTTAATACACTACCATGGTTTGGCCCTTTATGTGTCTCCACATTGGATCATTAAGGACGCGGGAGTCCCAGCGGGAACTCCTGAAAGCCATGGTCGAGAGTCTTCAGTTCCTACCTGTCCAGAACTCGGTTTCTAGGTAAGACCCTGTATAACAGAGATGTGGTAAGACACAGGAGGTTATGCCACAGCCTGCTACTCTTCCAAAGGTAGTATGCAAAAAGTGAAACAGTGAAAAAGACTATGGGACTGATGGACCAGTACTTGAGGTCACTTTGAGAACAAGTGTCTTACAAGGTTGGATATGGAATGTAAGCGATTGAGGGCACTGTTGATGAATTCGCATTATGGTGTTATTATTACATAGAAGAAAGACATGAGTGTTAAGATTGCTGAGGATTGGTGGAGAATAGAAGAGAGAATAGTGTGTGCTGTTTACTGATAATTTTGTTCTGTTGTCCACTGCTGCTTCCTCAATGGATGAGAAGACACTGACAGCAATGATAAAGGCTTGGCCCTTTTTTGTCTCCACGCTAGAAAATTAAGCATACAAGAAACATGGTGAACTGAAAGACATGCTTGATGGTCTTCAGGTGTTACTTCCAAGAACTCAGCTTTTCAGTAAGAATGTGTATAATAGGTATATGGCAAGATAGCAAAACATTATCCTGTAGCCTGTTGCAAGAGAGGATCAGATAATCTTCCACAGTTAGTTAATGGTGAAGGCTGAAAATCAACGTCAGGTGGTTGGTATGTCAGTTGAGGTTATCTTAAAAATTCTGATGTCTTGCCGGGCGGTGGTGGTGCACACCTTTAATCCCAGCACTTGGGAGGCAGAGCCAGGCGGATCTCTGTGAGTTTGAGGCCAGCCTGGTCTCCAAAGCGAGTTCCAGGAAAGGCGCAAAGCTACACAGAGAAACCCTGTCTCGAAAAACCAAAAAAAAAACAAAACAAAACAAAACAAAACTCTGATGTCTTTCAGAGGGTTTTAATTTTGTAATAGAGGTGCTGAGGCTACTATTGATAGAGATACATAATGGAGATGTTTCATAGAAGACAGGAATAGCAAGACTTGTGAGCATTAGTTGATTATAGAAAATAGCAAAGGATACAGTATTTGTGTAGGAAAATCTTGCTGGTAGCTGGTATATAGAATGACAAAAAGAAAAAAAATAGATGATATTGTCACTACATGTTATCAGTGATCCTGCTTGGTTATATTAATGTTGGCTACCTCTTAAGTGTTCTGTGTTCTCTTTTCCCTGCAGGAGCCCTAAACTGAGGATCCTAGATTTAAGGCAGGATGTTGGCTGCAAGACCATTTGCCCAGAGAGCAGTACTAAGTCACCTGCCTGTTTTCACTCTTGGGCTTACTCTGAGCACTCTTATCTCGAAAATCGAAGGCCAGTGTAGTATGGCAAATTCAGAACCTGGGGCTCAGTCCTCCAAGCAGGCTATGGAATTATTAGTGAACCTTTCCCTTGATAGAACCTTAAGGGAAACTGAATTTTTGGTTCTGCTTCTGAATAAAGTAGAGCAGAGCTCAGGCTCTTTGCACCTGTGCTACCAAGATTTGCAAATAGGTAAATTGTGTGATTGCAGAAACACCCTACATCTTCTGAATATGAAATGTATTGATCACCTGGCAGTTGATCAGGTTTCTCTGAGTGAGGTCACCATCCTTCTGGCTCAGGTAGTACACCTGGACAGACTTTGTGTAAAATCACTGTAGATCTTTGAATGGGGAAGTCTTTCAAAATTTTATCTCTGAGCTTGGGCATATGGACCATCTCAATGAGCTCAACTTGTCTTCTTTCTTCCTCACAGATCATCTTGAAAATGTCCTGAGGTAAGGACATTCGATAGATACTGAGTTTCCAATAATAACCTGTTTTTAAGATGAGAGAAATAATTCTTAGATATTCTTAAGCTTCCCATAGCCCTTTTTCTTTCCACCTCAGCATAGGCTGTGCTGGGAGTTTAAAAACAGCTAGGGAAGTGCTGTGGGATGTTCTGTATGACAAATGTGTTTCTAATTAGTCAATAAATAAAACACTGATTGGCCATTGGCTAGGCAGGAAGTGTAGGCGGGGCAAGGAGGAGAATAAAGCTGGGAAGTGGAAGGCTGAGTCAGAGAGACACTGCCAGCCGCCAAGATGAGAAACAGCATGTGAAGATGCCGGTAAGCCACGAGCCATGTGGCAAGGTATAGATTTATGGAAATGGATTAATTTAAGCTGTAACAACAGTTAGCAAGAAGCCTGCCACAGCCATACAGTTTGTAACCAATATAAGTCTCTGTGTTTACTTGGTCGGGTTTGAGGGGCTGTGGGACTGGCAGGTGAGAGAGTTTGTCCTGACTGTGGGCCAGGCAGGAAAACTCTAGCTACAGGGAAGGGTATGTTTCTGTAATTGAAGAGAAAAATGGGGTTACAAAAACCTTAGCTGAGCATGTGCGGGCACTGTGCTCATTCCAGAAGTATAAAGATGAAAAGAACAATGCAGTCCTCCTCTGGCCATCGAGAGAGGAAGAGGAGGAATTGAGAGAAAGACTTCAGGTTGGGCACAGGTGCACATAGCCATCTACCCATAGACAGTAATGTCAGAGCATTAGGAAAATCTCCAAGGTTCAGGCCGTGACTCTAGAGGCTGTCACTTGTGGACTGGCCAAAGGGAGCTTCCAGTTGGTTGCTCCTCTGTCCTGTCTCTTCTGAGCAGGTGAACTAGCTCAGTAATTACTAAATAGATAATATTTTCCACCAAGTTTTTCACACAACTCTATAACAATGTATTGTACACACTGTCAAGGTTAAACTATTACTTGTCAAGGTGGTAAAGTGTCTTTCATAGACCCACAAGTCTACTAAGTACGTGAAGGCTCACATCATTTGCTGCTGATGCAATCAATGTACAAAGTAGTTTGTTTTAGATTCATAGATATAGTTTCCCTCTTCTAGTCCTAATTTTTCAGAAATACTTTTCCGTTTCATCCCTGCAGAGCCCTACCAGCTAGTTTGGAGTTCTTAAATCTACCACTCTGTGGACTTTCTTACAATGTCTTCAAGTTTCTGTCTGAGTGACCTCAAGCTAACCACTTAAAGCTCCTGAATATCAGCAGCAACCCAATGAACTGGGAAGATAGTGAGCCCCTTTATAACCTCCTGCAGAACAACTCTAGCACCTTGCAACAGATGGCAATCAATCATTTCCTTTTAACAGACTCTACGATCTCTGTTCTCATCTCTGTACTAAATCACTGTTCTCAACTCCGAATCCTCAACTTTTCCTCCAATCCAATTACCATGACTATGCTAATGAGAATTCTTGAGCACTTAACATCCTTGGTGCAGCTTAAATATGTGTTTTATCCTATCCCCGTGCATTGCTATGAGAGATGGCACTTTCAGGACAGTTTAGATCGACAGAAGCTTGCTGATGTGCAGGCACAATTGAAAAGAATGCTACAAGAGGCAGAAAGGAACGACATGCGTTGGATCACTTTCTCTGATTAAATTTACAGTGCAACACAGTTTCACACTGATATGTTTCCTTTAAGTATTAAATGTTTTTTTTTTCTTGATCCCATTGACTGACTATATAACATTATTATGTTGTAGCAAAACACAGTTAAAAATATAAATATGTAACTGATTTGTGTAGAGAAAAACTTAGAAGATGGAGGACTCTGAGAGTGTCTGTGTGTCTCTTGGCTATTGTTCTTTTTTTTGTTTTTTTCAAGTTTTAATTTTTTTTTAATTTTTATTTTGCAATACAATTCAGTTCTACATATCAGCCACAGATTCCCTTGTTCTCCCCCCTCCCGCCCCCCTCACCTTCCCCCAAGCCCACCCCCCATTCCAATCTCCTCCAGGGCAAAGCCTTCCCCACAGACTGAGATCAACCTGGTGGACTCAGTCCAGGTAGGTCCAGTCCCCTCCTCCCAGGCCGAGCCAAGGGACCCTGCATAGGCCCCAGGTTTCAAACAGCCGACTCATGCAATGAGCACAGGACCCGGTGCCACTGCCTGGATGCCTCCCAAACAGATCAGGCCAATCAACTGTCTCACCCATTCAGAGGGCCTGATCCAGTTGGGGGCCCCTCAGCCATTGGTTCATATTTCATGTGTTTCCGTTTGTTTGGCTATTTGTCTCTGTGCTTTATCCGACCTTGGTCTCAACAATTCTCTCTCATATAAACCCTCCTCATTCTTGCTAATTGGACTCGCAGAGATCCACCTGGGGCCTAGTCATGATAGTACTTCATCCTTCCTACTAAAGTTTTAGGTAGAAGAGTTGGAAAGACTACATCATGAAACACCACGCCCTTATCCTCACTGAGATTTACTTCTGGGCACTTGACTCCAGACATGACACTCTAACCTTTCCTGGATATGTTTTTGGAGGGCAGGTGGTTATTGAAACTGATGCTTTTATCCCCTGAGTTGTATTAAGCTTCTCTATTAAGATGTTTTCAGTTGCTTATAGGAAACCATCTGGATTTAATGTGAGAAAAAGAATCTGTGCCCATTACCATTGAGTGGCTCAGTTTTTCTTTATTTAATACTCATTTACCAAGGATTGGTTTGCCATATTATTGTAGGCAGCAAGAATGAACAGACAAACAAGACAAAGTCCTTGTCTCAAGCCACTCAGAGGCTGAATATTTCTGTGGTTTATCTATTCCTCCACCATTCATTAGTGCATAGAAGTTGTTTTACACTCTTGGACCCTGATTTATCTTCCTTGTTATTGTTGCATGTTCTGTTCAATGCAAAGTGGACTCTATGATGTTGAATCTCTTCTCAACAGAATTCATGGATTCAGTGTTACCATCTTGGAGGCTTTCTCAAATGTCTGCTTGATGTCTGCCTTCTGTCATTGTGCAAAATGCCTGACATAATAGACCAGTAAGGAAGAGAACTTTGTTTTCCTGCTTTAGACGGTTCACCATGCTTGTTTAGTTGCAGTGCTTTGGAACTTCAGCAAGGCAGAACATGGTAAAGAGCTTGTGGCAGAGGGAGATCCTTCCAATTCATGAGGCCAGGAAGCAGAGAGAGCAGGAGCCTGAGTCCCTCTACAGCCTTCAGGAGTGGGACTACACTGATATGCATCCTTAAACTAGCTGGCTCTAAAGTTTCTACCACCTGCCCTGGGAACTGTTCTTGAACTAAAACCTATTCAAATTTTTCAACCACCTGCCATGGAGCCATCAGCTTGAGACCACCTTTTATGACATTAGCTAGGGAAGACATGATTCTGTTTGAATATTCTGCTGTTTCTTTTCTGTTAAAGTTGCCACAATTGCTATAATACTGTGTAGCAAATATGTACATGGAGTCCTTTATATTTGATACTCCAAAATGTGATTACCATACATAGAAAAGCATGTTTGTTCAAGACATAGTATGAGAAAAGCATATAAAACCAATTAATTAGTAATGTATTTATGTTATGAATGTGTTGAAATGGGACTACACTGCATTGCGAGGACATAGCAAAAGAGTACAAAATTTGGTTTGTTCTTGTCACATGTCGAAATGTCAACACCACTGCATTTTAATTACTTACTAAGGAAATGAAACAAAAATAACCATTTATGCAGTTTTTTTTAAATAAACCTAACTGCATTTTAAAGATCTAGCAAGAAAAAGCAAAAACAGTAATATGTCTATATTGTTTCAATTTTTTTTTGAGACAGAATTTCTCTGTGTAGTTTTGGTGCCTGTCCTGGATCTTGCTCTGCAGACCAGGCTGGCCTCGAACTCACAGAGATCCACCTGTCTTTGCCTCCCGAGTGCTGGGATTAAAGGTGTGCACCACCACTGTCCGGTTTGTTTCAATTTTTAAATGATAATATACTGGATTTCAGATCAACCAAGCAAAAATATAGTTAAAAGTTACAGAATTTTGTTCATAGTTCTCACATATTGAGATGATATTGAACTACATATATATATATATATATATATATATATATATATATATTAGAGATATAAAACATGAAAATTTACAAAACTAAAGTTTGCTTGTATGATTGCATTTATATGATAAAAGATTATCAAAGTCAAGAAGATATGTAAACACAACATGCACAGTTATGGTATATTATTTCTTAACAGCATTTAAAAGACTTAGAAGCAAGAATGGAGAATTAATGTCATTCATTTTTGTCATATTGCTTATATTATGGTATGTTAATGGACAGAATTTAAAAGACTGATTAAAATGTCAATGATGTAACCAGCAAATGTTTTATATTGCTTCCTTGTTAACATTACATTATATTGACATTTTACATTAAATAAAATATTATTAAAATTTAATTTCCATGAGTTTCATTTAACTTTTTCTTTTGGTTTTTCCTGTTTTCATTGTGACTCTATGTATTTTCTGGGCATATATGTGTTGTTTTCTCTCAATTGTTTGCTTTCATCTGATTAAAAAATATGCTCAGGGATAATTAAAACTAATTTTTAAGAATAATCCACCTGAAGAATTAACTGCCAATCTACAACCAAGGTTCTGTATTGCCATGTTAGAGAAACACAGATTGATATAAATCCTGGAGTATTTTTCCCACAAGAGGCTTGGTTGTTTTATATATATATAAAATATATATTATAATATACGTGAGTATATATATATATATTATACACACACATACACACATATTAGACTTGTGAGGGCTCAGAGATCACCTTAAGGTCTATTCATCAATCACTCTCCACCTTAATGCTTGAAACCGGTTGCTTACTGAATCTGGAGCATACCAGTCGGCTAGACTGGTTGGACCACAAGGCTCCTATTTGTTTCATTTTGTAACCAGAAATTCATCAGAGCTATCTATGTGGCCACAGGTTTAAGGGTTTCCACAGGAGTCATAAGTAAGTGTTCAACAGTGTGTATGCAACTGAAGACAATGATTCCCCTTCTCTCAGAGTCTATCAATGGTCTATGGTTCAGTAATAGAGGGTAGGGCTCCTTAAACTCATCCACTTTTCTTGACTGATTGATGACAGGGCTGGGTTTGTGTGGTCCCAGTGCAGGAAACTATGGTTGCAATGAGGTAACGATTACAATGGCATTCCCTAACTTTTTGTTTTACAGAAATTATTTATTTTAATTTTTTCCCCTTTCATTGAAAATATATTTTTTCTCACATAATATATCCTGATCATGGTTTCCCCTCCCTCTACTCCTCCCAGTTCCTCCCCACCTCTCCTCCCATCCAAATCCACTCCCTTTTTGTCTCTCATTAGAAAACAAACAGGCGCCGGGCGGTGGTGGCGCACGCCTTTAATCCCAGCACTCGGGAGGCAGAGCCAGGCGGATCTCTGTGAGTTCGAGGCCAGCCTGGGCTACCAAGTGAGTCCCAGGAAAGGCGCAAAGCTACACAGAGAAACCTTGTCTCGAAAAACCAAAAAAAAAAAAAAAAAAAAAAAAAAAAGAAAACAAACAGGCTTATAAGAGATAATAATAAAATAAAATAAGATATAGCAAAAACTAACATTAGAATTGGACAAAGCAAGGAAACAGAAGGAAAATAGATCAAGAAAAGGCATAAGGATCAGCGACCCACTTGTTCACACACCCAGGAATCCCAAAAAAGCACTAAACTGGAAGCCATAATACATATGCAGAGGACCAGGTGCAGATCTGTGCAAGCCTTGTGCATACTGCCTCAGTGTCTGTGAGTTCATATGTGCATCAATACTGCTGATTTTGAGGGCCTTGTTTTCTTATGTCCTCCATCCCCTCTGGTTCTTATACTCTTTCTGCCTCCTCTTTCACAGGATTGCCTGATGGGAAGAATTTGATGGAGATATCTTATTTAGGATCAAGTGTTCTAAGGTCTTTCATTCTGTGCAATGTCTGGCTATCGGTCTCTGTATCTGTTCCCACCTGCTGCAAGAAGCTTCTCTGATGATGGCTGAGCAAGGCACTAACCTATATATACAGAAGAATGTCATTAGGAGTCATTATAGTGCTATGTTTTGTCTTTCTTTTTAGACCAGTATTACTTGGTTTTTACCGCAGATCTTTGAGCTATCTAGTCTTTGGCTCTTCATCACCCAAGCAGTGTCCAGTATGAGTTCCATCTTGTGGATATTGGTTGGTTACTCCCACAAGCTTTGTGTCACTGTTGCCCTAGCATATTTTGCAGGAGATCATCATTTAGTGTCTTTAAATCCTTGCACGCTGTAACCTCCCTGTGGGTCTGTGCATTTAAAAACATAGATGGATTGACTCATCTCTGCCAATGGGAGGCTGAAGAATGAATCTTTCAGGCCCAAGACAGTGTATATATTTCTCTGGAGGAATCAGACTCATGAGAATCAGAGGTCCCACCAGGAGAGGTGTTTTCCAGGGCACCAGGATGCTTGTCTCTCCAACCTGGCAGTATGGACTGCAATTTTCCTTTTTGTTTCCGGGATCACTGGACATTGCTTAATTTGAATGGGAGTAGCTGAACTGGTTAGTTGAACAATTATAGGAATTTGATGTTGGACCAGTCCTGGGGGATTGGTTTCTGCTCATACCCCCTGGAATCTTTGTTGTCAGTCTGAGAGGTAGTCCAACTGTATCTTTTGATTAGGGACAGGACTTTCAGCTATGAGATATTCTTCTGACTGAGGGCAAGACACCAAAATTTTGCTGAGTGTCTGTAAGTCTAACTGTATCTCATCATCAGAGGGTGATGACAGCTTTCAGTTTAAGCAAAAGGTCTTGTCCCAATCAATTCTCTGTTGTTAAACACCTTTTGACTTACCTCCAACAACTGGGACTTACTTGAATCTTTAAAATCTTCTAACTTTTAAAACTTTTCCCTAATATCTGGAGCCGTCTGGGTGACAAAGGAAATCTTTTTAGCCACTATCTTTAATCCTTCTAAGAAGGACCTAGTAATAAAGTCCTTTTGGTCAGTGTTGGACAGAAGGGAAATTCATTCTATCCAGGCTGCATTGTCTGTCAGCCATTCACCTGCCCAGCCCAGTGGCAGTTTCTCTCCTTTTTTTCAGAGAATGATGCGTTTTGATTTTTTCAGTTGTACAGATCATTGGTTGAAAAATAGGCATAAATCATGAAAGAGGAATGAGTAAAACTTCTTTTCCTTCCAGGCACAGCCCAGGGAAACCCTTTTCCCTGGGGCTGCTGGAACAAGCCAGGGAAATGCACACCTTGGGGAACTACGTTCTCCTCCCTGTGTGCAGTTTGCTTAGAGATCATAAGGCCCTGAATGAGAGGCTTGGCCCCTCCCCGACTCCACACAGGACCTGGACCATGAGTGGGAGTCAAGACACAAAACAACCAAGAGTTCCAGAGTCAGACAGCTGAAGTTTTTTGTTGTTGTATTGGTTGGGGTCTGGGTTTGGTTTCTCTGGGTGACCTGGCAGAACCAAAAGGATTCAGGTTCCCAAAAGGAGGGGCACAGGTCTAAAGCTGAGGGTAGGGGGTGTGTCTTCCACCAGAGAAAGCCATTGGTCACTACAGGGAAACAGAACTGACAGAAATACATAGAAAGACACACAGTAAAGACAACCAGGGGTGCCCACCACACATTCATACACCTGAAACAGACAGGATGAATCTTGTGATGTTTCAAATGGATCCTGGTGACTGAATCAGCAGCTGCATCTGCCCTCTCCTATGTGTCCAAACAGAAGGTGCCTTAATCAGACTTACCTCCAGAGGTGACAGACCAGGTGACTTTTGTAAGGTCTGGGGCCCAGTTATAATAATTACAAATAACTAAGTAAGTAAATAAATGAAATAATTAAAAATGTTTCACAAAATACATTATTTACCAATTGTGATGATTGACTAAGAATGGCTCCATAAGCTCATGATTTGAATGCTTGGTTATCAGGGAGTGGCACTACTTGAATGGGATAAGGAGGTATGGACTTGTTGGAGGAAGTGTGTCAATGGGGGTGAGCTTTGGGCTTTCAAAAGCCCAAGCCAATCCCAATGTCTCTCCCTGCTGCTTGTGGATCCAGATGTAGAACTCTCAGCTACTTCTCCAGTAGCATGTCTGCCTGCACGCAGTCAATGCTCCCCACCACAATGACAATGGACTGTACTTCTGAAACTGTAACCAATTAAAATGCTTTGTAAGAGTTGCCATAGTCCTGCTGTCTCTTCACGCAATAGAACTCTAAGATACCAATTAAAATTATTTCAAGATGGCTATGTACTACTCAGTGAAGGCACTATGGCTTCCTTCAATCTTCTCTTCCCCACCTGTTCTGGATAAAGCTAGCTGATAATGTTGTGTGAACATTCAAGTAGCCCTTAGAGAGAACTACATGGCAAGGAATTGAGGCCAGAGTTCTTATCTGAACCTTATTTTTGTTAACC
Source organism: Peromyscus eremicus (assembly GCF_949786415.1). NCBI lineage: Eukaryota > Metazoa > Chordata > Mammalia > Rodentia > Cricetidae > Peromyscus > Peromyscus eremicus. The sequence goes on along the minus strand of NC_081439.1, from coordinate 98,286,144 downwards.
ATCATTAACCAAATGATGTTTTGTACTACAGCATATCCAGGTTGTCCTTTGCTTGCAAGATTTGGTAGTTTTCCAGCCTGCTCTTCTCTCCTGAGTCTTAATCTCTTATCTATAACTCTGCATAGAAAATGTGATTGTAATCCCATTCAGACTATAATCATTATGAAATGTGTGATAGCCAGTTCTCTTCAACAGGTACCTGGATCCCTGTCAGTGAAACACATTCTTCAATAAGCACAAGCTTCCTTGGCTCTTTTGTGTACTTTTGAATCTGCCTGACTGCCGACAGGAATTCTAATGTAGGTGAGTGCACAGTAGAGTCAGCCTGCAAATAACAAGATACAAACATAGCTATTACTGACTCGAAAGTTCACTGGGACTTTGGGAATGGACTGAGTTCCAAACTCCTGAAAGACTTTTGGCATTTTTGAGGATGGAAGATCTAACAGAAAGGAACACATAGGTATCTTGGGATATCTTAGGTGTTGGTAACTGTGTGGGACCTTCCCATTACATTCCTTATCAGTATAGTGGGGGAAAATTTAACCTCAAATTTTTAGTTACAGAGTCAGTGGATACAGAAATATCAGTCATAATAAGAAGATTCCATAGGGTTCTGTCATGAGCTCATCCTCATCCTCTCCCTGCGGCTCCATATGTACTATAGATTCCTGAATAGATACAGTAACTTGAAATTTTATTCAATTTGCACACATCTTAAAACTTAGTGGATACTATCATGTGAAACTTAAAAGATATGGAAATTTGCTCCTGGTCCCCTACCTACCACCCCACACAATATGCCAATCTGGGAACTGCTTGGAGTCTGAACATAGAGTTTGAACCAGGACTTTGGGTTGAAACTTCCAGGACCAGTTCACCTGACCCTGTCATCCACCCCATATACCACAGGGCCTCACAAATAGAGCTAGATCAAGAATCCTACTTCGAAACTGCTTGGCCACACTGGCCTGCCCAACTCTCACCCAACTACCATTGATAGGTCCTGGGAATACAAGGGAGCCTGGCCCAGAACTGTAGAGACCTTTGAGCCAAGTCCCCTCTTCCCTACTTGGTTACCTGTCAGCCACCTCATTCACCTCACCAGGCTGAGATAGGACAGTTTGGAGTCAGACCCAGAATCTGAACTAAAACTTCAGGCTGGTCTGGGACAGCTTGAAGTACGAACATGGAATCCAAAGTGGAACTCCAGGAAGAAAGCCCTCGATCCAGCTTACCATTATACCTGACTCTTAGCAGTGTCTGGGCCTTGGGACTGCATGGAGCCCAACCCAGAATCTCAGTTAGAGATACTCAACGCCACTCCTCTCTCTATTCTCCTGTTTACCTATTAGGTTGAATGAGAAATGTCCTCCATACTCTCAAATACTTAGTCCCAAGTTGGTGATAATGTTTTTGGGAGACTTAGTGGGTGTAGCCTCATTGGAGAAGTCACTGGAGTAAGGCTTTATGAGTTTAAGGATTTGCACTATTTAGAGTTCACTCTGTTTCATGCTTGCAGGTAAAGATGTGAACTCTCAGCTCCCACCTCCAGATGCCATGGCTCCACTCTGCCATCATGGATTCTTGTCCCTCTGGAACCATAAGCCCAAATAAAGTTTTTATAAGTTGTATGGTCATAGTGTTTTATCAAAGCAATAGAAAAGTAAGTAATACGCAGACCTATGCACCACACAAAGCTGGAATCACTTGTTGCCTGATACTAGAAGCCTGGAGAAGCCCAAGAATGAAAACTAAGGATCATTCAGCTGGTTCACAACCTGCCAAGAGGAATAACAACAAATATCCAAGCACACTCAACAAAGATGAAACTAGACATACAGACCAAGAACTACCATAAACATCCTAACTCTAGATGTCCAGATTCCATTGCAAAACACAAACTACATAAACAGCCAAGACAATATGCATTTTCCAGACACCAGCACTTCCTAATATAATATTCCCTGAAAAAAGCAACTTAGCTGATACATAAGAATTTCAAAACAGCAATTGTCAGCATGTTCAAGTAATTCAAAGAGGTTATGGAAAAAAAGCCTGAATGAAGAACATGAAAATACAAACACTTAAATAAGATAATGAAAAAATTCAACATGAAAAAAATTTAATAAAGAGATAGCAACGAAAGCCCAACCTGAAATAAAACTCAAAAATTTAGGAAGCCAAGCAAAAAGTCCAGAAAGCCTAACCAACAGATTGGATGAAGTGGAAAGGAAAATATATCAGATCTCAAGACAGGGTAGAAAAAAAAAATTATTTGATCAAAGAAAAATGTTTTTAAAACAAACAAAAAAGTAAGAACAAAACAATCAGAAAACCCAGGACACTGTGAAAAGACAATACCTCTGAATAATATTATAAAGGAAGGAGAAGAAACCATGGTCAAGGCACAGAAAATATGTTCAACAAAAGCATAGAGTGAAATTTCTCAAATCTAAACAAAGATGTGATCTCCGGACTGTTTAAAAGTCTAAAGTCCAAAGTTTCTTCTGAGACTCAAGGCAAACTCTTAAATGTAATTTCCTATAAAAAACAAAAAACAAATTACATACTTCCAACATAGAATAACAGAATATCTCTTACCATTCCAAAAGGGAGGAATAGGGCCATAGTGAGGAAATGCTGAACCAAAGCAAGACCAAAACCCAGGAAGACAAACTCCAAAGCCTGTAATACCGTGTCTGATGTTAAAGTACTTAGATGCTTCCATACTTCCAGCTTTTCTAACCACTAAACACTTCTCTCTCTTGGCCTGGATCCATTCCAGCTTCCCCTGGCAGAAATCTCATTGCTCTGGAATCAGCAACATCTTTGGATCTCAAACACAACAGAGCTTTTACTTCACAGCTTCACATAATAGTCTCTTCAAGTCTTCATTCAAGGACGCCCCTGCCATGTATCTGGCCTAGCAGCTTTCTTTAACTTCAGAGGAAGATTCTACAATCCTTTACTCCTGTATCCTTCAGGATGCTAAAGGTAGAATCACATGACCAATGTTGCCAAGTTCTAGGGTCTGCTTTGGATGGAAAAGGGCCTGTTCCTTGAATTATATTTGTATAAGCTTTGATTTATTGATTCTGTCCTCTGTTGAATTAAGTTTTCATTTGATTTTGGAGCAGAAGATTCCTTTGACATTTACAAGTTGGAAGCTTAGTTGGGTGGGGGCAACAGTTCCTTTATTTCATTTCATATCAGATCTTTATTAAAACTTTTCACCTCTTTGAGCACAAGACTTGGCTCCAACACTAAATTGCCTGGTGTTCTTTTTATCCACAGTTGTACATTTTATAATTCTTTCTGCCTTGCTTGCTCGTTTTCATTGTAAATCTGCATAAGAGCAATAACCACATGATAGTCAATAAGAGGCCTTCTTGATATTTGCTCTGCCTACATAATTAGTTCAGAAACTTCAATTTTTAGCTTCAAGGAGACTCTAAGAAAAAGGCCAGGGAAAGCAAGCAAACAACAACACCCAGCCACATTCTTAGCCAAAACATCACAAGAACGGCCTCTAACTCAATTGCTAATATTATCGTCTCCTCTTGAGCTGAGCCTTCATAGTCCACAGTGCTCTCAGCACTTTTTTCTTTCTTTCTTTCTTTTTTTTTTTTTTTTTTTTTGGTTTTTTGGGACAGGGTTTCTTTGTGTAGCTTTGCGCCTTTCCTGGAACTCACGTGGTAGCCCAGGCTGGCCTCGAACTCACAGAGATCCGCCTGGCTCTGCCTCCCGAGTGCTGGGATTAAAGGCGTGCGCCACCACCGCCCGGCCCTTTTTTCTTTCTTTTATGGGACATAGACAATAAAGGATATTATAGGGTATGAATAAACTGTATTGTATTCACTTGGATAATAATGTGAAAAAATAAAGAAAAAATTGAGAAGAATAAAACCAGTATTGTAGGATAAAAATTGCATATTAAATATTTAGGGACTGTCTTAGTTAGGTTTTATTGCTGTGAATAGACACCATGACCATCACAACTCTTTTTTCTTGAAGGAATTTTTTTCTTTATTAAGAAATTTTTTTGTTCATTTTACATATCTACCACAGATCACCCTCTTGCTCCCCCCTAATCCACCCCCATTCCCTCCTCTAAAAAGGTAAGGCCTCCCATGTGGAGTCAGCAAAGCCTGGTACATTCAGTTGAGGCAGGTCCAAGACCTTCCCCTGCATCAAGGCTGTACAAGGTGTCCCACCATAGGCAATGGGCTCCAAAAAGCCAGCTCATGCACCAGGCATATATCCAGATCCAAACTTTCACTATTTGTAGATGATATGATTGTATACATAAGTGACCCCAAAAATTCTTCCAGGGAACTCTTACAGCTGATAAACACCCTCAGTAATGGGGTGGGATACAAAATTAACTCGAAAAAAAATCAGTAGCCGAGAAAGAAATCAGAGAAACAACACCCTTTACAATAGCCACAAATAATAGAGAATGTCTTGAGGTAACGCTAACCAAACAAGTAAAAGACCTGTATGACAAGAACTTTAAGTCTTTGAAGAAAGAAATTGAAGAAGATGTCAGAAAATAGAAAGATCTTCCATGCTCATGGATAGGTAGGATTAAAGTAGTAAAAATGGCAATCTTCTCAAAAGCAATCTACAGATTCAATGCAGTGCCCACCAAAATCCCAACAAAATTCTTCACAGACCTTGAAAGAACAATATTCAACTTCATATGGAAAAACAAAAAATATAGGATAGCTAAAAGAATCTTGTACAATAAAGGAACTTCCAGAGTTATCATCATTCCTGACTTCAAGCTCTACTATTGAGCTATAGTAATAAAAAAGAGCTTGGTATTGGCATAAAAACAGACATATGGACCAATGGAATTGAATTGAAGACCCTCACATTAACCCACACACCTATGAACACTTGACTTTTGACAAAGAAGCCAAAATTTTACAGTGGAAAAAAGCAAGCATCGTCAACAAATGTTGTTGGCATAACTGTTTGTCAACATGTATAAGAATGCAAATAGATCCTTATCTATCACCCTGCACAAAACTCAAGTCTAAATGGATCCAAGACCTCAACATAAATCCAGTTACACTGAACCTGATAGAAGAGAAAGTGGCAAGTAGCTTCAAACACATTGGCATAGGAGACTACTTCCTGAATATAACACCAGTAGCACAGACACTGAGAGCAACAATTAATAATTGGGACCTCCTGAAACTGAAAAGCTTCTATAAGACAAAGAACACGGTCAATAAGACAAAACAGCAGCCTACACACTGAGAAAAGATCTTCACCATCCCCACATCTGACAGAGGGCTGGTCTCAAAAATATATAAAGAACTCAAAACACTAGACATCAAAATGCCAAACAATCCAATTAAAAAATGGGGTACAGATCTAAACAGAGAATTCTCAACAGAAGAATCTCAAATGACCAAAATACACTTAAAGCATTGTTCAATACCCTTAGTCATCAGGGAAATGTAAATCAAAATGACTTTGAGATACCACCTTACACCTGTCAGAATGGCTATGATCAGGAACACTGATGACAGCTTATATTGGAGAGGATGTGAATCAAGGGAAACACTCCTCCACTGTAGGTGGGAATGCAAACTTGTACAGCCTCTTTGGAAATCAATATGGTGGTTTCTCAGAAAAATGGGAATCAATCTACCTCAAGACCCAGCTATATCAATCTTGGGCATGTACCCAAAGGATGCCCAATCATATCACAAGGGCACTTGATCAACTATGTTAATAGCAGCACTATTTGTAATAGCCAGAACCTGGAAGCAACATAGATGACCTTCAACCGAAGAATGGATAAGAAAAATCTGGTACATTTACACAATGGAGTATTACTAAGCTGTGAAAACAATGACCTCATAAAATTTACAGGCAAGTGGATATAACCAGAAAAAAATCATTCTGAATGAGGTAACTCAGACCCAGAAATACAAACATAGTATGTATTCACTTATAAGTGGATACTAGATATAAAGCAAAGGATGATCATACTACAACCCACAGCTTCAGAGAAGCTAGCTAACAAGGAGGACCCCAAGAGGGATGTATGGATCACAAACATGGTATTTACTCACCCGTAAGTGGATGTTAGAAGTAAAGTACAGGATAACCAACCTACAATCCACAGCCCCAGAGAGGCTAGATAACAGAGAAGGCCCAAAAAGGAATGCATGGATTTCCCTGAGAAGGGGAAATAGAAGAAATCTCCTGGGTATACTGGGGGTGAGGATGGAGAAGATACGGGAACCGGAACTTGAGGGATCAGGTTGGGTGGGCTGGGTGCAGGAGGTGGGTTGGGGATGACACGGAGGGGTGGGAATAAGGAAAGAGATGTCTTGATGTGGGGACCATTTCAGGGTTAGGGAGAAACCTGGTGCCAAGAAAATTCCAGAAACCCATAAGGATGACCCCAGCCAATACTCCTAGCAATAGTGGAGAGGGTGCCTGAACTGGCCATCTACTATAATAAGATTGGTGACTACCCTAATTGTCATCAGAGATACTCTATCCTGTAGCTGATGGAAGCAGATGCAGAGATCCACAACCAAGCACTGGGCTGAGCTCAGGAAGTCTTGCTGAAGAAAGGGAGGAGGGATTGTATGATCCAGGGGGGTCACGATGGGGAACCCATAGAGACAGCCGACCTGAGGTCGTGGGAGCTCATGGACTCTAGACCAACAGTTAGGGAGCCTGCATGGGACCAACCTAGGCTCTCTGCATATGTGTGACAGTTGTGTAGCTTGGTCTGTTTGTAAGGCTCCTAGCAGTGAGATCAGGACCTGTCCCTGGCACCAAGCTGGCTTTTGGGAACCTGTTCTCCATGCTGGATGTAAGATGAGGAGTCCCCCAAGGGGAGGAGCTCTATCCTGCCTCAGCTTGATGTGCCATGCTTTGTTTTAAGCCCATGGAAAGCCTGCCACTTTCTGAATGGAAACCGACCCAGGAGGAGTGGATAGGGAGAAGGGCCGGGGGAAGAGGAGGGAGGGGAAACTGCGGTCGGTACCTGATGAAGTTCCGTCCTATCTTTCTGAAGATTTCTCGTTATGCACAAGTGTTACCTTTGACCAAATGTTTTTCCAGCATTGCTGCATATTGTCATACGACTTTTGCTTTTCTCTTTTTTCATCTATCTATCTATCTATCTATCTATCTATCTATCTATCTATCTATCTATCTATCTATTTTTGAGACAGGCTTTCTCTGAGTAGCTCTGACTGTCCTGGAACTCACTCTGTAGACCAGACTGGCCTCGAACTGGGAGATCCACCTGCCTCTACCTCTGCCTCTGCCTCCCAAGAGTGCTGGGATTAAAGGCTTTCGCCACCCTGCCTGGTGACTTTTTCTTTAAGTTACATTACTTGAATTTTTGAAGATTGAAACAACCTTGTATTTCTGGAATAAATTCTGCTTGCTCATGCTGTATAACATTCTTTTTATGTGTAGCTGAATTCTATGTAATAATATTTGTTAGGAATTTTTATATGTATAGTCAGAAGGCATATAGTTTACCTTTTTAGAATACATTTAGTTTTTGTATCTGTGAAATAAAAGGATTTAGCAAATGTCCTAGTCTTTCTGTTGGTTTAGTCTTTCTGAAGTGTTTGATAGAATCGCCCAGTGATTTCTGCTTGGGGGAATTTCCTAAACTACAAATTAAATTTTCTGCATTAATGCTGCTATTCACATGATCTATTTTATATTGGGTGAGTTGTTCATCTATGGTTTTCAAGGGGCCAGTTCATTTAATCCACACAGTCAAATATATATGTAAAGTTGTAGCATTCCCTTATTATCTCTTTGATGCTGATAGGGTATATAATGATGTCTCCTGTTTTATTCCTGATGCTGGTAATACTGGTAATGTGATTTTTTCTTTTGCTTTGTCAGTATTTCTGAACATTTGTCAACTTCCTTGGCCACTTTAAAGAATTGGCTTTTTATAGCAACAAAAATAGCACGGTACTGGCACAAAATCAGACACACAGATCAGTGGAATAGAATAAATGGCCCAGGTATAAACTCACACAGCTACAGCTACCCTATTTTTTAAAATAAAGATACTAAAAATATACAAGAGAAAAGATAGCCATTTCAAAAAATGATACTGGGAAAATTAGGTATCCCCACATAGAAGATGAAACTAGATCCCTATCTCTCACTCTGCACAAAAACCAACTCCAAATAGATCAAAGACCTTCATTTAAGACTTGAAGGTAAAATTGTTGAGGAAAAAATGAAAACACTTTGAGATGTAGAAACAGGCAAAGACTATGAATAGAACTCCAGCTGTTCAGGAAACAATTCCAATGCTTGACAAATGGGGCTTCTTGAAATTAAAGACAACAATAAATTGAGTGAGGAGACAGCATATATAGTGGGCGAAAAATGCTTGCTAGCTATGTATCTGACTGAGAATTCATTTTTAAAATATACAGAGAACTAAAGGAGAAATGCTAAGTTACTAGAACTCAGGGCTGGCAAGCTGGCTCAGCAGATCTAAGTGCTTGCAGTGGAGCCTGACAAACTGGGTTTGATCCCTGTGATTCACATAGTGAAGAAGAGAACTGACTCCTAAAGTTGTCCTTTAACTTCTACATTCCCCCACACCACATGCACAAAAATAAAAAAAATCCAAACTCCCTAATCAGTAAATTGGCTAACAGACTGACCAAATAAATACGTTTCAAAAGAGAAAGCACAAATGGCTAATAAACATGAAGAAATGTTCAACATCCTTAGAGATGTGCAAATGAAGACCACGAGATTCTGTCCCAGTCAGTTAGAATGACAGGCATTGGGAAACAGAAAGAAATGCTGGGTGGTGATGCTGAGAAAAGGGAACCTTTATGCATGGCTGGTGGAAATAAAAACTACTGTAATTACTATAGAAGTCAGAATGGTGATTTCTCCAAAAATTAAATACAGACCTGCATATGACACAGCTATATCACTCAAAGGAAAACAAGTCAACTTATTACATGGATGGTTGCACATTAATGTTTGTTAAAGCACTATAGAGCCAACTCTGTTGCCCAACAACAGAGAAATAGATAAGGAAAACTTGTATGTATACAGAATGGATTTTTCCCCAGCCAAATGGAAGACGGAAATTATGTCATCAACAGGAAAATTGCTACAACAGAAAATACTTATATTAAGCAAAATATGTTAGCCTCATAAAGGCAAATATAATGTTTTCTTTCAGTTGTAGTTCCTATATTTTACACAGAAATACAAAATCACACACACACACACACACTGCAGAAACTTAAAAGCAGACTAACAGGAGCAGAAGGAGTGAGAAAGGGGAACAGAAGTGGGTATGGAAGAAATACGATACAGTATATTTTATATGTGTATGAAAATATCCTTCTAGGACCTAGTGCCATGAAAAGTATGTATCAGTAAAATAATTGGCTATTTGTTTCATTGATAGTTTTTCTTTTCTTCTGTTTTCAATTTAATGGACTTCTGCTACTTATTTATTGCTGGTTTTTGTTTGTTTTATTTTGTTAAGACAAGATCTTACTAGATAGCCTTAGCTGTCCTGGAAGTTCCTGTGCAGACAAAGCTGGCCTTGAACTCGTGGAGATCTGCCTACCTCTGCCTCCTGAGTCAGCAGATCAAAAGTGTGTACCATCATACCCAGCTGACTTCTGCTTTTTAGTATTTCTTTTTTTCTTACTTGCTCTTTTTCTCTTGTTAAATCTTTGGAATGTGTTTTTACATTGTTGATTTTACACTTTTCTCCTTTTCTACTGTATGTATTTAGTTCTATATTTCTCCCTCTCAGCACCATTTACCTGGGTCTCACAAAAATTTCTATATTGTTTTCATTTTAATTTGTTTTTCATCACTGTAATATCATTGTGTTTTTTAAATTTTTCTTTTGAGGATTCCTTTTTGATCCATGGATTATTTAGGAGTCTGTTACTTAGTTTCCAAATACTTGGGATTTTTTGTTATCTTTCTATTATTGATTTCTAGTTTGATTCTGATATAGTCCAAGAACAATATCTGCATGATTTAAGTGTTTTTTAATTAGTTACAGTTTATTTGTTCCCAGGATTATAACCTATCTTGATATATGTTCTGTGGCCATTTGAAAAGAAAGCATATATTCTATTCATGTTTGGTAGGGTACTGTGTAAATGTTGATTAGATTCTATTGGTTGATAATATTGAGTTATATATCCGGTACTTTTTCATCTGGTTATTTTATCAATTACTAAAAGAGGTATTAAAAACTTCAGCTATAGTTGTATGCTAGTTATATCAGTTTTTCTTCTACACATTTTGCAGCTCTATTATTTTATAATACATATTCAGTATTGTAATGTCTTGTTTTGATTCCCTGTACCCACACGGTGGCTTACAACCATCCGTAACTCCAGTTTTAGGGGATATGATGCTCTCTTCTGGCCTCTGTGAGCACCAGGCATGTATGTGGTACACAGACATAGATGCAAGCTGTGGTGGTTTGAAAAAGAATGGTCCCTATAGACTCATATATTTGAATGCCTGGTACCTGGTTGGTGGAACTGTTTGGGAAAGAATTAGGAGGTGTGGCCTTGTTGGGAGAGGTGTGTCACTGAGAGTGGGTTTTGAGGTTTCAAAAGCTCACACCAGGCCCAGTCTCAGACAATCAGTCTCTCTCTTTTTCTCAAACTTGGGGATCAAGATGTAAGCACTCAGCTACTGCTCCAGCACCATGGCTGCCTGCTGCCATGCTCTCCACCATTATGGTCATGGACTCACCCCCTGAAACTGCAAGAAATTAAATGCTTTCTTTTATAAGTTACCTTGGTTATGGTGTCTCTTCACAGCAATAGAATATAACTAAGACAGTCATACATATAAAACACTTATACACACAAAATTAATAATAAAATATAAAAAATACATTTCATTATGTGATTGATATATTTCTGTCTAGTATAAACTCAATTCAGATTTTACTTGGTCTATGTGTTTATTATTATTTATTCATATATTGTTTTAATACATGGTATAAATAGTAGTATAATCTATTATTATATTAAGCATATTACTATATGTACAAATATAATCTTTCAATATATACTTTCATATAATATAGCCCCTCTTGCTTTCTTTTATTTATCTATTTATTTATTCTTTGTGTCTTTCACATCATGCCTTCTGATCCCACCCATCTCCTGCTGCACCCCAAAATAAATCAAAATAAATTTTAAGAGAAAAAGAGGGAAAAAAGAAAGAAAAAGGATTAAGGGGAAAATCTCATCATGGAAGTTGCAGTGTACCTGAGTGCTGGGATTAAAGGTGTGCACCACCGCCGCCCGTGTAGGTGTTTATCAAAAAGAATCATTGGTCTGGTTGGAGGCTCTTGGTCTCTGCTGCACCGTCAATGCTGGGACTCTTCCTGGATATCCTGTTGCTGCTCTGCGTCATGGAGATCCTGCAGTCCTGGGTCCAGAGGAAATATCCCCATCCAGTCCCCCCCCCGCCCCCCACTTGTCTTGTGAGGCTGCTTCTTTGGATGCCAGTGACTGATGACCAATTTGTACCCTTTGTGTTGGCCACCTCAATGACATGAATCATCTTATCTTGAGCAAACACTTCGTTTATGGTAATGTGATAAACTTTCATGGGCTTGGCAACAAGGTGGGTTTTTGGTTTCACCACCATCACTACAAACAGATGAATAATTCATTGTGCTGTGTATGACATTATGGTAGCTCATTCATTGATGAACAGGGATTTGCAGCCCCAACACCTTATGGAACAACTACGGTATATTTAATCTATCCTGGGCTGAAACATTGTTAGTTAGTGCATAATCACATTTGTGTGCATGTGTGACTAAAATTTATTACAGACTTCTAGTGTTTCCCTTTACCACTTTGGGGAAAGTATAGGAGTTTTACTTCTCTCTTTACTCCGTCCCATTACAATATATTTTATTTAAAAAATTTCTTCTCCATACGTTTATAACTATATAGTATGTCATTATAATTTTTGTTTCAATCACTACATGATTTGAAAAACTCAAGTGCAGAATAAACCTATTTGTCCATATTTTTTCTTACCATATTCTTCATTTCTAGGTTTCTTTTATGTTCCCTGTGAAAAATTATTTCCTTTAAGCATATTTTAGGATATGGGGGATAAATTCAGTTTTTCTTCACTTTTTTTTTTTTTTTTTTGGTTTTTTCAAGACAGAGTTTCTCTGTGTAGCTCTGGCTGTCCTGGAACTCATTTTATAGCCCAGGCTGGACTCGAACACATAGAGATCTGCCTGTCTCTGCCTCCTGAGTGCTGGGGTTAAAGGCGTGAGCCACCACCACTCAGCTCAGTTTTTCTTCACTTTGTGATTATGATTTACCACTTTACTTTTATACCTGTAATAAATTTTTTTCTGCCAAGTTGTTGTTAAACTGTTTTTTTTTATAGTTGTCATTTCTTACAAGGGTCATTCCACACCTTTTAAATTTACTGTTTGCGGATATAGAGTATAGGCGTCAGTTTGAGAATGTCTTCCTTCCTTTCACATGAACTAAACTCTTACTGCCCGTAAGAGTTTTTCATTCAGTCATCTTGAGCATAATAGCACATTGTCAACAGCTAATTATTTTATCTCCTGCTTCCTTTCTATAACTGTGTCTCTGTTTCAGTTTGGTTTCTTATAGCACTCAGCCCAGTGAATTCTTTTCAAGTAAAACTTTGTTGGGGGGAAATATTTAAAACACAGCAGAGTATTTGAAGAATAAAATTATGAAAAGCCACATTCCAGATGTTGACAATAGAGCACTTAAGAGGAGATGTATTCCTCTCCATGCTTTTATGAGAGAAGGGGAAGAAAAAAAACTAAGTCGGCACCTGAAAATCTTCCTCCCCTTTAAGTTAAAACTCAGAGGAAGAAGAAAAAGTGGTGTCACAAAGTTAAACAAAGTGAAGGAAGACAGAAACAATTGACTTTTTTTTTTTAAAAGGAAAAGTGATTCATGGGTCACAAACTACAATAAAATAATAATAATAATTCATCAGCACAAGTGGTTTATGGAGCGCTAGTTACTTCACTATTGTCTTGGTGAGTCTGTCTTCGTCTGTCTGACAAAGTTTAAGAACCATTAACAAATGCCATTAATAAAGACGTATTTTCCTTTGGTTAACTGACCACTTTTAAATCTCTGAATCCTAGATGCATTGAAGATAAAACTAGATAAAACGTAGTATTTTTTAATTTAGTTGCCAATGCTATATTTAAAATGAATGAATTATAAGTATGATCAACCAATATCAGCCCATTCACAAAAATGGATTATGAGTTTCTTAAACCCAAGCAGTCCAGTTATAGATTATCTGGCTGAATTTTTTAAGGTGTAATTAATTGTATGGTATAATGGACTTCAATATGATGTTTTTGTGCATGTTTGAAACGTACTTGAATCATATTCATCCCCTACTTTACTATTTCTAATATCTCTTACGCATTTCCCCTTCCATAGCCTAACTATTTCCCTTTGTGCATTCATATTCTCTCTCCTCCCCTCTAGTTCCACATATCAAAGAAAACTTGTGTTAGTGAACCTGGCTTATGTTGATTAACATGATGATCTTCAATTCCATCCATTTTCCTGAAGAACGCATATATTTGTTCTTTTGGGCTGAATAAAGTTCCATTGTGATTATATACCAGATGAAAATGAGAACTGTAACAAAAGAAGCCAGCTTTCCTTCCGTTGTACTTGATGAGATTAACCTAAGAACTGCCCTTGCTTTCTTGCCTAGATAAAGAGCACTGATCCAGTCTTGTTAGAGACATGGAGTCTGTGCCAGCAACCCTATCGTTACTTCTGTATCAGCATGAAACTAACCTTGACAAGAATATGAACAAATACAATTTTTAATTTGTTTATTTATAAGAATATACAGATATAATAATGATTAAGTCAGATTCAACATATCTCTACATTCAAATACATTATTTCTCTCACTGTGTGTGTGTGTGTGTGTGTGTGTGTAGAGGGGAGCACATGTGTGTTCCTTAGGTGCCATTCACTTTTAATTTTTTGAGACAGGTTCTCAGTGTCCTGGAACTTGCTAAGTAGACTAGGCTGGCTGTCCTTTGAGCCCCAGGGAATCTACCTATGTCTATCTCTTCAGTTATGGAATTGCAAGTACATACCACCATGCCTGCGTTCTTATTTTTATACCTGGAATTGTATTCAGACCCTCATGTTTGCAAGGTAAGCACTTATCGACCAAGCTGTTTCCCCAGCCAGACCTATTTCTTTATAATGAAAATACTAAAAATCCTTTTGGGCTGGAGAGACGGCTCAGAGGTTAAGAGCACTGGCTGCTCTTCCAGAGGTCCTGAGTTCAATTCCCAGCAACCACATGGGAGCTCACAACCATCTGTAATGAGATCTAGTGCCCTTTTCTGGCATGCAGGGACACATGCAGGCAGAACACTGTATACATAATAAATAAATAAATCTTGAAAAAAATCCTTTTGGTCACTATCCACTGTAATTCTACTGTGCATTAATTAGTATAACAGAACTTCTTGCTCCTATCTAACTGCAACATAGCACTTACCAATCAACCATTCTTACCTTTTCCTTCAACTTCCCCACATTCTTCTTCCTATCCTACTTTTTGATAATTAGTATTCTATTCTCAACTTCTATGAGATCAAATTTTAAGTCTATATATGAGTGAGCTCAAATGATAATTGACTTTCTATACTAAATTATTTCACTTACCCATCTCTAATTTCACTTATACTGTTGTCAATGATAGGATTTCAATTCTATTTTTAATAATTTATTTATTTTAATTTTATGTGCCTTGGTGTTTTCTTGCATGTATGTCTGTGTGAGGATGTTGGATCCCTTGGAACTGGGGTTACAGACAGTTGTGAGTTGTCATGTGGGTTTCCTTCCTTCCTTTTTTTTTTTTTTTTTTTTGAGACAGCATCTCACTATGTAGTCCTGGCTCCCAGCTATTCTGGAACTCACTCTGTAGACCAGGCTGGCCTTGAACTCACAGAGGTCTGCCTGCCTCTGCCTCCTGAGTGCTAGGATTAAAGACATGTGCCACCATGCCCAGCTAGGATTTCAATTCTTATTGTTGGCTGAATAGTATCTCATTGTATATAGCTGTTTCCATTTCATGGCTATTGTGAATAGTACTAAGGTGAACATGGGGTTGGACATATCGCCTTTACATACTGACTTCTGAGCCACACTGAGCCACATTCTTTACCAAAATATGGTAAGAATGGTTTCTAGTACAGTTACTAATATTGTTATCCTCTGAAACCTCATGATCTAGGCCTCCATATTCCCCAATGCGCTCAGCTCCTACTCTGATGGCCCATTAAGCCCCATTTACAGCAGTCAACCACTCTCCTTGTACAAATACAAGTCTTCCATATTCCTCCAAAAACTGCAGTCAGGTCTGTCACATCAATACCACTTCCTGGCACAAACTTCTGTCTTAGTTACTTTTCTATGGCTGTTATAATACACCATGATCAAGGCAACTTACAGAGAGAAGAGTTTATTGGAGGCTTATAGTTTCAGAAGGTTAGAATCTGTGACCATGACATGTCAGGGAGCACTCTCATCACACATTAGAGATGAAAGTTGTGCTTTCCTACTCAGTCTTGTCTGACACTACCCAGGGGAATGTTTTAGAGTATCTTGTTAGAGCCCTGAGGAGAATAGAAGTTTAAGTTCTCTACTTAGCCTTTTATAGTCAAGTAGAAGAGGGATAGCGCTGCAGTTTGTTTTATGGTATTTGGCTATAGTAGTTACTGTCTAAATGTTTCTGTCTTGGCAGGCTTCCCCTTTACTAGGCTTTTGAATAGAAAGCTTTGTCTTCTGCTAGTGTTTTTCATGTCTGGTCCTATTGTCTCAGAGCTGCCAGTTTATTCAGTCCCAAGAATATCTAGAGAAATTACCGACCATCTTGCCATTTCTTGGATCTCAGGGACTAAATCCCTCTTCCTTCTCTCCAGTTCATTTATTTGTCTTATATATAATCTATGTCTCTTAGTTTGCTTTTTATTGCTGTCCTAAAACACTATGACCAAAAGCAGCTCGGGGAGGAAAAGGTTTAGTTAATTTCTCCTTGCAGCTTACAGTCCATCATGAAGGGAATTGAGGGCAAGAACTCAAGGCAGAAAGCTGGAGGCAGGAAGTCAAGCAGAGACGCTAGAGGTGTGCTGCTCATTGGCTTGCTCTCCAGGTTCACATTCAGCTACTTTCTTGTACCTCCCAGGGCCACCTTCCCAGGAGTGGCCTTGCCCACAGTGGGCTTGGCCCTTGTACCGCAATCATTAATTAAGAAAATGCCCCACAGACTTGCCTATAGCTTCATCTGATGGAGGCATCTTCTCAATTAAGGTTCTGTCTTCCCAGACGACTATAGTTTGTGTCAAGTTGACAAAACTTAACCAACATAGTATGTAAGATTTTAGCTGTGTCTAGTGAAAATATTTGAAAAAAAAATATCTTTTTATGTTCTTGAAAAGAAATAGGATTTAAAAAAATCTGACATAAAAAGTCTTCATTTTTGAGGTTACTTGTATTTATTGTATTTACTAATGTTTGAATATGTATTTTTACTAATGTAGGTTATTGTTGTGCTTTCCCCCCATTGTCTTATCCCCTCCTTTTCTCTATTTTTTGGCCTGATAAAGACTATTTCATTCTAATTTTTAAACATTTTTCTTGTCTTACTGTTACATTTTTAACATGCATCATTGACCCAAATGTCTATATTAATAAATATCTTCATTCTCTTCTAAAACCGTGTAAGAACTCTATAGTATTTATTTAGACCCACTCAGTCTGCCACTTTACTTGTTGCTGTTCTCTCTTACTGTGCTCCTGATCTAAGGTTTTGAGAGTGACAGGGCCTTTCTCTGCTCTTGGGGAACTGAACTCAGGGAGCCAGGGTGCCACATGATTGAGAGTTACTGAAGTGACTCTGAGACAGTAGATTCTCATGTCATTGCCTCCTGGCCAGGAAAAATAAGGAGACATAGACAAGGAGTGAACAGAACAAGTACAGATTTATTAAGGATAATTGAGAAAGAGCTCCTGAGGATGGGAAGGCCTCCAAGAAAGAAATATTACTGTGTTGTACTGCAGAGTGTCCTTTTAGGGGTCTTATGGCAGGAATTGGATGGAGACTGAGATAATCTTTACTGAGATTGGTCATTTTGTGTGTGTGTAGTAGGCTGAGCCAATAGGTGACCTATATCCCCTTTGAATGCCTCCTGGACCTAACCAGAGTAATAACCATGCATACTCATCCAGTCAGGATATTGTGGTCACTTTTGTCTACTCTTTCTATACATTTTATTTATTTTGTAGACCATTTATCAGATCACTATTTATGTGAGTAACACATGACCTACCATAGGCTCTGTCCTTATTTTCTGTAGAGAGCTTCTGCCTGTCTCACTTCTTCCTCAACCAAATTACAGCATATTGTTTCATATAATTTAGTGCTTGTTGCCATTGACCATTTCTTCTTACAAGTCATTGCTTCTTAAATCTGTCTTCCCTTCTGGGCTCATTGTTCCCAAGTATATTCATCAGAATATCTCCTAGCGTAGGTTGGTTGGTGAAAGTTCATTTTCATTGTTGAAAATGTCATCATGTTAGCAGGAAATCACAGCTCCCTTTTGTGAATTCTTAGTCTTGTTACATTTAAAATGGACTCAGAAGGAAGTCGAGGGCCCATTTTATTATAGTTTGAGAGAAAACTAACAGGTCAGGGAAGCTGTAAATCTCACCTGGGAGGAGGGAGAGGAGAAGAAGAGCGATAGCCATGTCTTTTGAGTTAGAATACAAGAAATCTGGCAGATTCAGCCGTGGAAGCCAGCAGGCAGCTGCAGGGTGGAACAAGGTGTCTTCAGAAAAAGAGTGAGAATGTCCAGAACATCAGAGCAGGCATGTTTAGGATTCTGGCCAGTATCCAAAAGTTGTGCCTTTTAAATTCCAACTCAGAATAGCAGGTCGGCTTAGCAGTGCTTCGTGGTGGAAGCTCCCTAAGCAGCTGTATCAGGGGAGGGGCTTCTGGGAAGTACATGTACATTATTTCATTAAAGAGATAATTTTTCATCCTACCTTCTTAGGATGTCTTCAGGTTTGTTAGTTACTTTTCTGTGGCTGTGGCAGAATATCATGACCAAAAGCAACTTATAGAAGAAAATTTACTTTGACTTAAGGTTCTAGACTAGGGAGAAGACTCCATCATGGTGGAGGGAGTCCTGTCAGCAAGGACAGGGAGTTGAGAAATCATCTGTCCACTGCTGCTGGTTCTGAGTTCTAAGCCAGCTTGGTCTACAGAGTGAGATTCTGGACAGCCAGGGCCACACAGAGAAATACTGTCTCAAAAACAAACAAACAAACAAACAAACAAACAACAAAAACCCAAACAAAAAAACAAAACACAAAACAAAATCCCAAAACCAAACCAAACGAACCCCCAAACAATCATCAACAACAACAAATCCCTGAGAAATCAGACCTCCAACCACGTGCAAAAAGCACAGAGAGTGAACTGGGGGTGGGGCCAGACCATGGATTCTCAAAGCACTCAAGTGGTGCACTCCCCCAGCAGGACTCCACATCCCATAATCTTCCCAAGCAGCAGCAACAGCTAGGTACTCAGTGTTCAAATACATGAGCCTATGTGGGGGTGGGCATTCTTATTCAAACTACCTCATCAGGTGAATCAACTTTCCTGAGAAGTAGTCTTCTGGCCATTGTCAGGCACAGTTGGGTTAACTCTTAATGGAAGAGACAATGGTATGTAAAGTTTGAGGCAGTTTCCAGTGTTTACTCTGCACCCAGGGCCGGATTCTGTTCTTTTGAAGAGGGGAAAGTGACTTTCTCTCAATGAGCCTCAAAAAGCCCAGGTGTTTCCACCTTTTTAAAAAAGTATTTAAATCTTAAGGCAGGGCAATTGTGATACTTTCCTTTTTAGTGATCCTGGAGAAACAGGAGGTGAGGTCCAAAGCTGATTATGAGGGCCAATCTGCCCTAAATGGCCTCCAAGATGCTGAAGCTTGTAAGCGACCTAACAGACTCTTTGGTCTATTCTTGACAGTTTTGCTAGTTTCACACTTCGAGTTGAACAATTTTTCTCATCATTCTGAAGATACAATTTTTATTATATTCACCTTCTCCTTGTTAGATACTGTCTTTTTAAATTTTTTTATTTATTTTCTTTTCTCTCTGGCTACTTTAAGGTTTGTTTCCATATTCAATGACAAGGTGTTTGAATACTGGTTACCAACAAGTACAGAAGCACCTGGGGCTATGGAAACCTAAGCATCCATTACTGACTGTTTTGTTGTCATCTTTTCTCATTTTTTGATTTCTGGAGATTTTCTTTTCTTTCTGGTTGAGTTATGTCACACATCAAAAAGATGGCTTATAACTACCTATAACTCCAGTTCCAGGAGATCTGATGTCCTGTGGCCTCTGAGGGCACCTGCATGCACGTGGTGCACATAAACCCATGCAGGCACAAACACATATAATTTTTTAAAACATTAAAAATAAACCAACATGATTTTTCTTTATTTTGTAGCAGAGGATTTTCCAGGAGAGCTGGTGCTCCATATTCTCAAAAGTCTTGTAATCTTTTCTTTTCTCTTTGAGATTGTGTGTATGACGTTATTGCAAATAACATTTTAAAATTTAATTTTACTAACTTTTAGTTAGTATACAGAACAATGGGTTCCATTATGACACTTTCATAGGTGTATGTTGTTGTACTTTGCTCATATTCACTCCCTTATTACTCTCTGTTGTTTCCTCCCCCACACCCCTTCCCCACACTGGACCCTTTATCCACCGCATAGTTCCCCTTCTGCTTTCATGGCATAAATATGCACATATCATTAAAGCTGGATTCTTCATATAAGAGAAAACCTACTTTGTTCTTCCTTCATTACCCTTTATTGTTCCCCTGAGATACCTTTCTCTCCCTTCATAGTTACCCTTCTACTTTCTTCGTGTGTGTGTGTGTGTGTGTGTGTGTGTGTGTGTGTGTGTGTGTTTAAACCTATGTTCGGCATATGAGAAAACATATAAATAGCATAATTTTAGACAAAATCTAAATGTATCGCCCTGGCTGCAGGGCTTGCATTCTTGAACTTTTTGGCCATAGTCTTCCCTGTGCTGGGATTACTCCTGCCCACCAACGTGCCTGGCTTGTAAATAACATTGAAAAGTTATGCTTAAGACAAAATTATAAGAGATACACTTATAATTGTGAATATTTGGCTTGAATAGGCAATGGTCAGCCATAATCCCATAAAGTTGAGCCCTGTGGTGAAGATAGTATGAGCAAAAGTGTGTCTTCCTTTTATGTTTTCTATTGCCTTTGTTCCCTTTTTGTCACTTGCTAGTTGTGAAGTGTTGAACACATTTCTTAAGGTCTTTATCTGTCCAATGAGAATATAATACCTCAGTATTACCCAGATGTTATAGATTGAGACATTTGTAAAATACTTGGAACAGTACCTAGCACAAAAAATGATGAAGCTTACTAGTAGCATGCTTGATTATTTGCACAAGACTGTGTTTTTTTATTCCCAGAGTTGTAAAACGAAACAAAAGAAAATTTATAAATCAATCAATCAAACAAACAAACAACTTTCCATCTTTAGGGGGAAAATGGAGCAGCCATTTAGGTGCAAATTGGGATATGTAATCAAGAACCACTTCCCAGTTGCTTGATCTAAAATGAGCTGATTATCTCTGTGTTTAGGAGCAAATATTTCAATCATGTGCATATGTGTGTGCCACTGAAGATCAAACCAAGAGCCTCACTCATGTTGGACAATATCTCAGTCATATATAATTTCAGTTTATGCATAATTCTTAAAAGTAGTATCAAAGATGGAAAAAGAGCAGGGGAAGAAAAGAATCTAAACGTAAATTGCAACTTAGAAAATAGTCCATAATCCCCACTGTTTAAGATAAATGGAATCAAGATTTGATGACTTCAAAGTGTTTCTGGGATTTCATTCACTAGGAAAATATGTGTTTAGAGGAACAGCTTGCCATCTCAAAATTACTGGCTTTTACTTTAGATCAAAGAACTAAATCTATGTTCATAACCAGCACTCAAGAAAACAAAACATACAACTATTTAGCATACTAGATGCCATAGGATTAAGGTATGTCATATTGGATTGAAAGGAGAATCTTGATCTTGATTCGTAATTCATGAGTTTCTAGATGATAGGGTTCGAATTTATAGTAATTGATGTAGGCTTGCTTCATGGTTTAATTGTAACCATATATAACCAATTCTAATTCAAATGTCAGTGTCTTAGATTAAGAACCCAGAGAGATTTTAAATTATGGGCTTCTGCTCTTTCACACTTGCCTGATTTACCAATTGTGGTAAAGCATGAATTATAGCCTTGCTATTCTCTGCAAGACCATGACTAATACTAGAAATAATAATAATTGTTGCTAACCCTAAATCAAGGGAAACAGCATAAAAGTGGTAACAGACACGGGATGTGGAAGCTAAATTCATTTCTTTTGGAATGAGAATAAAAATGTTAAGTAATTTGCATATACTTTAGGCAAGGATGTAGGCCAGGTTATGTGATTAGTCTCTTGTTATTTGAGAGAGACTGTGAGAAGGCCGTATGTAGAAGACAGATCATTTTGAAAACCAGGGAAAATGAACAAAGGAAACGGACTTTGTGTAATTTAGAAGAGGTAAGATTGCTGCTTGATTTGCTAATATTTATTAGCATGGTAAAAATGAATCAGGATTGGTGTTTTAGAATCTCTATTTTCTAATAAGGCTTTTCAAACTATAAGACAGTTGTGCTGGCTTATGTCAACTTGACACAAGCTAGAATTATCTGAAAGGAAGGAACCTCAATTGAGAAAATGCCTCCATAAGATCCAGCTGTAAGGCATTTTCTTAATTAATGATTGATGGGAAAAGGCCTAGCCCATTGCGTGTGGTGCTAACCCTGGGTTGATGGTCCTGGGTTCTATAAGGAAGAAGACTGAGCAAACCATGGTGAACAAACCAGTAAGCAGCACTCCTTCATGGCTTCTTCATCAGCTCCAGCCTCCAGGTTCCTGCCCTGTTTGAGTTCCTGTGCTGACTTCCTTCAGTGATGGACTACAATGTGGAAGTGTAAGCCCAATAAATCCTTTCCTTTCCAACTTGCTTTTTGGTCATGGTGTTTTGTTGCAGCAATAGAAACCCTAAGACAGCTATAGTCTAAAAATCTGAGTATTAACTAATACTATCATGTTGTATGGGACTGTGTTCTATTGAATTTTATATAGAATGAGGACTGCTTCTAGGCATGTGAAAAATTGTAATGACATATGCATAAGAAAACTGAATTTTCAGAGTTTGGGCCTAATGTGCTCTAGTAAATGTACCTCATTGCCTTCCTTGACATAGCCCTCAGTCAAACTTCATGAAAACATTTACATTGCTTTGCATTTTAAAATGTGCCATAATGTCAGTCAAACCACCTTTGGCATGAATCTTCCTGGTCCTTCTCGATAGCACTGTACTATTGAGTCACTTACAAAGACACCAAAGTTACTGTATTGGGGGAGGGTTCAAATTTAATCTAATTATAAGACATTTATAGACATAGAGGATTTTTTTTTATAGAATCTGGGTGTGGTGGCACATGTCTGTAATCCCACGAGGCTGAGGCAGGAGAATCCCAAATACAAGTCTATGTGATAACATTCTGTCTCAAAATAGAAACAAGAGAGAAAGAAGGGGAGGAGGAAGGAAAAAGGTGGGGGGAAGAGTTAGGGAGAGGGCAGAGGGCAGAGGAGAGAGAGAAACTATATTTGAAGAGTAAAACCTGACTATGTAGGTGTCTGCCATTTGATCTAGAGACGTTATGAAATCAAGAAATTTTAGTAGGTAAACCAGAAAAAAGACGCCATAACTTTTAACAAAGTTGCTGCTATTACATTTACTCTCCCCAATCATCCAAAGAAATGGCCAATTGCTTTCTTAGTGTAGCAATTGAAGTGAGGCTCTGGAAATCAGTTTGCCTTATAGCACGTCCTACCACTTACTTGAATGTGATTTTGATCATACTACTTAGACTCTTGGTGCCTGTTTCTCCTATTAAATGTGAATAAGCCCTATTTCATCAATTGTTATTAGAAATTGGTATGATAACACATCTAAAACACTTCTGAGTGTCTGATACATAGTGAGTACTCAATAAAAGTTCCTTATTATTATTTCATCCTGGAGGGAAAATGACAGCATGCAGTTAATATCTAACTGTGACCAGCGTTTGTTTTGTCAATTATAGCCAATGCTATTTTGTTATAGTAGTATACCATAATGAGAGCAGCACCAGAATTTAAACGATGAGATTAGGAATGAAAAACCACAGTTGAATATGGCAATCGGTTTTGAAAATTAGCCATCTGCCAGCCAAGTACATCACCCAACAGGTGTGCACTATGCATTGTCTTCTGGTGAAACAGATCCTTCAGCAAAACCATACAGACTGTGGTGAAGAGGTCCGAAAAGTAGACAGGTGCTAGATCTAAATGGGAAATAGTAGAAATAGTGTGAAACTGAGCTTTCATACAGGAACAATGTGTGAGGCAGTGTTAGGTAAGTAATCCTCTTGGCGGAATCGCTGACATTCTAGTCCAGTTTGGCCTTCAGTCACTCTTTCCGGTGACATTTTTGGAAAACATGTTATTTATTATTTTCATGTGAATCATGATTCCCTCCCACCCTGCTAAAGTCTGACATTGGACATTCTGCTGTATCTATAAATTTAGTTTATAATAAGTAGACAAAAAAATCTTTCCAGGGAAACGTGAATCCAATTAGTAGGACAAGGAAAAATAAAAACTCCTTGTTCATTGGACGCTAAACTTGAGATATAGTGATTGTATTGTTAGGGGTTCCTGTGGAATCATTCAAAAGGAAATACACTGCTCACTCGACATTTTTACTTGTATGTTGAAGTTAGATCTAGAGCAAGAGGTTGTTACAGGGTGTTTCTTTGGTAATTCCCTCTCGCATGCATTTAGCTCCCTTCCCCTGTGGTTGGAGACCTTTGTCCTTTTGCCAGCTGCTGTGTTCAGTTGTCTGGGTTATTTTGGGTGACAGTGGGTTGATTTAAGAGGGGAACAGTTGTATATCTCTGTATTTTAAAATGCCTGGTGCAAATGTGTTATAAAAGATTTGAGGAGAAAGTATAGTCTTACAGAAACTGAATTCTAGCTAATTGTCCAGGTTGTAAAACTTAGAAGCCTGCAGAATTGTATTAAAAAAGGTAGTTCTTTGTTCATTTTAAACACTGGTTGTGAAAGAGGCTTTAGGGAAACATTTCAGGGGAAGGAATGCTTTGGATAAATGTTCAGTAAAATATTTTGATTCCCAGATAAAATATGGGTAAGGGAAAGTAGACGACTGTATGTGAAATGATAGATGGTACAATTAATTGGGTGGGTAACTTATTACCCAACAAGATGGATTGATACGATTCCCTAAGGGATTCTGAGTCCTGCAATCAGGACTTTGCTTCAGCCCAGTCATGTGTTAAACACTCTCATTAGTAACTTTGATGGAAATACAGAAAGCATGGTTGCCAGATTTAAGAAAGCCATAAAGATATAAGCATTGGATCCAGAATCATCATATAAAAAGAATGTAGCTGATTGGTCCTCTTTTGGATGCATGATGAAATTTAATAGGGATACAATGATAAAGTCTATATTCAGGAATGAGGGTGGTTTGTTGATTGGTTGATAGTTGTTTATACCAGTGTGCTACGTGTATAACTTGGTCTGTTACATGTGTAGCCTTGGACAGGTTATACAAGCTCTTTATACTCCACTTTCTCTTTCACAAATATATACTTATGGTAAAAACAAAAGCCCAACAGTGCAAAGAGATATAATGCATTAATAGAATAGGTCATCCAGACTCCCAAGCCTTTTTCCTCAATCCTCTTATCCAGACTTATTTTTTCTTTTGTTTTATTGTGACACCAAGTGGGTCTTGGTATGTAGCTCTGGCTGGCCTAGAACTCACTATGTAGACCAAGCTGCCCTTGGACTCATGGAGATGATCCTACTGTGTTTGCCTCCTGAGTGCTGGAATCATAGGCATCTGCCATAATGTTCAGCTTCCAAAATGTGTGTGTGTATTCTCCCAGAGAATAGGCTTTTTAAGTGTATATTAACCTCCTTTCTGAAAAATAGCACTGCTTCCCTTCTATGACTTTGTCTAGTATAAAGGTTAAAAGAATCGATTCAGGAACCGTGTTTCTTCCATTCAAATCTCAGCTTTGCTGCTTGACTGGTTCTGTAACTTTGTGCAAACATCTCTAAGTCTACAGTACTGATATAACCATTAGACACAGTAAACAAGGCATGTTGTAGAATGGTATTTTAAGGTATGTTACTTTTGTTTGTGTTGCATTTGTTTAACTCTGTGAAGCTGTGTTACTGTGCCTGTCTAAAACACCTTGATGGTCTAATAAAGAGCTGAACAACCAATAGCAAGGCAGAGAAAGAATAGGCGGGGCTGGCAGGCAGAGAACAAAGAGAAAGAAAGATCTAGGAGCCAGAGAAGGAGGAGGACTCCAGGGACCAGCCACCCAGCTACACAGCAAGAGTAAGAATAAGATGTACAGAAGTAAGAGAACGGGAAAAGCCCAGAGGCAGAAGGTAGACAGGATAATTTAAAGTTAAGGAAAGCTGGCAAGAAATAAGCAAACTTGGTAGTTCCTGCATTTTGGAGACAGGAGGCAGAAGCAGGAAGACTGCTATGGGTTCCAGCCTGGACTACATAACGAGACTCAGTGTCAGAAAAAATGCCCATGGAGTTGTTTTATTAAGTAATGAATGGATTTCTTTATTTACTTGAGACACAGTCTTGCTATGTGCCCAGACTTTTTATGCTCCCACCTCAGGCTCCTGTACAGTGAGATAATAAACATGTCCCACCACACTTGGCCTGAAACTGTATTACTTTTTATTTCTTTTAAAATCAGGGACATTTTAAAATAACAAATATATAATAATGAAGCATGCCTGGGTTGGATTTGTCTTTCCTTATTGGAACAGTTGTCAAATATACTTTTTAATGACAGAAGAGTTCTACTGAGGTCAAATCACACCGATGGTCCTGTGTGCCCTTTTTCATCATCTGTGAAACAAAAAATAATATTTATTTCCAAGTGACATATTGGAGTAAATAAAGTACTTAGTGCTTGATGCACACTAAACTCTATGTGTTCATTAAATATATAAAGTAGCAAAAAGACAAACTATGGATGCCTTGAGAAGCCTAAAGAAAATAAAAAAAAATATATATCCAAGGAAACAAATCTTTCCAACCATAGATCCTAGTCCCTCAGTTTCCTTCCTTAGAAATATAATTCTTTAGGTTAGTCAAACCATTTACATTTTTATGCACCAAAATATGACAATATTTTCTTTATCAGTCCTGGATTTTGTGGCCTGTTTGGAAAGGACTTTCTCATTACTTTTTTTGTAACCATATTCTTAATGATTTGAACATACTTAAATATTGGATACATTTGAAATTATTTTGAGACAAAGAGTTAGTTCCCTGCAGAAGATTTTAGTTTTAATCTAGTCAAGTATTTCAAAATTTCTTGTGATTTTTTATCACATTTAAATGGACCTTCCTTATCCCAAGGTCATAAACATATCTGTGTTTTCTAATTATATTTTAGTTTCTTAAAAATTCTTTAATCCCATCTGGAATGTGGTAGATAGCCATCCAGAGTCTAGCAGTTGTCATTATAACATTTTCTGAATGTAAAATATGGTTGTTATTCCAATGGTAAAATCCTTTACATAGTTTACCGTGTTTCTGATCTGTATTTATATCTAGGCTATAACTATCTGTACATTGTGCGCCAATGTCAAACTCTTAAATATCATAACCACAGGTATGTCTATTTTCAGTTTATTATTTAAACCAGAAATCAGAAGCCATTGTTGAATTTTTTTTTGTGATGTTGAGAATTGAACCCAGGGTCTTGTACTTGCTAGGCAAACACTCTGCATTATGTAGCCTTAGCTATCCTGGAATTCACTGTATAGATCAGGCTGGCCCTGGAGTCAGAGATCCAACTACCTCTGCCTCCCAAATGCTGAGATCAAAGATGTGCACCCCCCACACCCAGCAAACTTTTTTTTTTTTTTTGAAACAGCATTTTGTAACGTAGCTCAGTCTAGCCTTGAACTGACCATGAAACCCAGACGGGCCTTGAATTTGTTGCTTCTACCTCTGAGTGCTGGGATTACTGGTATGAGAGGGTCAGTGTGCCTGGTTTAGCTGCTGAATTTTGTCAATTACCTTCTTAGCATCTGTGAAAATGGTAGTATAATTTTTCTACCTCACTCTATTAATATAGTGGATTAGTGGATTTCCTAACATTAAAATAAATTTGCCTTTCAAACTGATTGGTTACTGATATGTTGTTATTTATATGGGCTTTCAGATTCTGTATGTTGATAGTTTGTTTAGGAGTTTTGCATTGATATTAATAAATGAGATTGAATCTATAGCTGAAGCTAATAACTCAGACTTTTTCTGTACTATGGAATAGGTGAAGAAATGATAGTTATTCAATATTTTAATAATTAATTTATCTGAGTTGCATTCAGTCTGAGTCTAATGCATTTTATACTCTAGTAGTGTTTTTCATTATCATTCATGGTAATTATTTAGAGACAAGCTCTTGTAATTCTTTCTCAGCTTCCCAAATGTTAGTAATTGTTCTTTTATTTTCCATCCCTTCTTAAGTTAATTTTAAATTATATTGCCCATTCCATGTAGGTTTTCACTGCTTTTTTCCCCAATGCTCAGGCTTTTTAAAATTTTTATTTTTTAGATTTATTTATTTATCATGTATACAGTGTTCTGTCTGCATATATGCCTGCACGCCAGAAGATGCACCAGATCTCACTTCAGATGGTTGTGAGCCACCATGTGGTTGCTGGAAATTGAACTCAGGCCCTCTAGAGGGAAATGCAGCCAGTGCTCCTAACTTCTGAGCCATCTATCCAGCCCCAGCTTTTTTCTATTCTTAAAGACAATTTTAAAGAGATATTTGTCTTAATAATAGATATATGTATGACAGTTGGTGCACATGTGAATACAGATGTCCACAGAGTAGAGAAGAGGGCTTTGGATCCCTAGAACTGGAGTTACAGGTGATTGTGAACTGCCCTCAAAGTGCTGGGGATGGAACCTTAATCCTCTGCAAGAACAGTACATCTCTGAATTATCTCTAGCCCAGGAATTGAGTTTTAAAAGCAGCCATATTGACACATACTTCAGATACCATATTATTGACCCATTTAAAATATACAATTTGGCCAGAGAAATACGCTAGAGGGTTTTTGCTGCCAAACCTGACTACCTAAGTTCAACCGTTAATTTGGTGCTTGGAACTCACATGATGGAGTGATCCAATTCCCGAAAGTGTTCTTCTGACCTTCATTTGTGCAGTGTGCCTGTACACACACACACACACACACACACACACACACACACACACACACACAATGCAATAAAAACTTTTACATATTTCAGCTACATAATTTTATTTTTTTAGAGGTAAACAACTGCAACAGTCATCATAGCATCATTGATAGGGGCTTTGTACTGTCTGCAGCCCTTTCTATGTATTAAACTCAAACTTCTAACAATTCTTTTTTTAAAATATAAGAGCCAGTCAGGGAAGCAGGCAGACTAACTGCAGATCTTTGCCTTTCCCTCTGCTTCTCCAAATCCAATCCCCCAGTCTCATCCTAGCTCTGTTGCAGATTACATGCTATAGCCTTCCTTCCTCCATTGCCCCTTCTCAGGTGAATCACACAGATTTCCCCCTCTAAACTTCTTTTCCCCAACTCATTATTTTATCCCAGCCCCCAACTCCAGAGGGCATTCCCTAGGAACCCCCAGGACACTCCAGCCAAGGAAAAGGCTAGGCTAGCTGCAGATCTTCACCTCTCCTTCAGTTCCTCCCAAATCAATGCCCCAGTCTCATCCACAGCTCTGCAACAGACCACCTGCTTTGGCCTCTCTTTCACCTTGCCCTTTTCTCCACTGAATTATACAGATTTTCCCTGGAAAAATGCCTTCCATTCCCTCACTGTTTTATCCTAGTCCCCAAACCCAGAAGACATTCCCTGAGAAGCCTCAGGCCACTCCAGCAAGGGAAGCAGATAGGCCAACTGTAGACCTTCACCTCTCCCTCCATTCCTCCAGGTCCAATCCCCCAGTCTCATCCCCAGCTTTGTAGCAGACCTTCTCTTGTGGCCTCTCCTCATTCTTTCCCCATTCCCAGGGGATTAAGCAGATCCTGGTGGAACACCCTGATTTTCTCCCTCCTCGGACCCCTTGAGTACCCCTCTAGCCTATCCCTATACCTACCTGTCAGCTCCCAATACCTAGAAACACATTTTACCTGGAACCCCCAGTGACCACACCTCTCAGGATTTCAGAAGAATTTCCTATCAGTCAATACATAGCCACCACATTCTCCTAAGAACCATAGAGTGCAACAGAAACCAAACACCCACCCAACAAAGACAAGACCAGATATTAGCATCTAGAATTACAACATTCCCAAACCCAGGTACTTAGACACCACTGTAAAAACCCATCCATCACTGCCAGGACAGTATGTCTCCGCTAGCAACCCTACCACAGCAGGTCCTGAGGATTCCAGCATAGCTGAAGCACAAGACTGAGACCGTCACTTAGCCTTTATGGATATGATAGAGATCCTTAAAGAGGAAGTTACTAAATCCCTTCAGAAATCTATGAAAACACAAACCAACAGGGGGAGGAGATGAATAAAACAGTCCACGACCTGAAAGTGGAGACAGAATCAATAAAGAAAACCCAAACTGAGGGGAATCTGGAATGAAAATCAATAGAATCAATAAAGAAAACCCAAACTGAGGGGAATCTGGAAATGAAAATCAATAGAATCAATAAAGAAAACCCAAACTGGGGAATTCGGGAAATAAAAATCAATAGAATCAATAAAGAAAACCCAAACTGAGGGAAATATAGAAACGAAAATCAATAGAATCAATAAAGAAAACCCAAACTGAGGGAATCTGGAGATGAAAAGCTTAGGAACTGGAACAGGAACAGAGTACAAGAAATAGAAGAGAATTTCAGTCACTGAAGACATGATAGAGGAAATGAATACCTCGGTCAAAGAAAAAGTTAAATCTAAAAAGCTCCTGGCACAAAACACCCAGGAAATCTGGGCTACTATGAAAAGACTATAACTGAGAAAAATAGAAATAGAGAAGGAAGAAACCCAGGTAAAGGTACAGAAAATATTTTCAGCAAAACCATAGAAGAAAAAATTCCTAACCTAAAGAAGGAGATGCTTATCAAGGTACAAGAAACATAGAGAATACCAAATAGACTGGACCAGAGAAGAAAGGCCCTTTGGCACATCATAACCAAAACACTAAGTATACAGAACAAAGAAAGAATGTTAAAAGTTGCAAGGGAAAAAGATAACATAGAAAGGCAGACCTATTAGAATTACACCTGACTTCTCAATAATATAAAATAACTTGGGGTAACTCTAGCCAAGCAAATGAATGACTTGTATGACAAAATCTTCAAGTCTTTGAAGAAAGAAATTGAAGAAGCTATCAGAAGGTGGAAGGAGCCCCCATGTTCATGGGTCGTTAGGATTAATATAGTAAAAATGGACATCCTACCAAAAGCATTCCACAAATTCAATGCAATCCCTGTCAATATTCCAACACAATTCTTCACAGATCTTGAAAGGACAATTTTCAGCTTCTATATGCAAACATAAATAACCCATGATATCTAAAGGTCCTAGGGTAAAACCCAATACTACTGTTTTTAGAGAAATCAACAATAAAATGACTCCTAATGATATTCTGCTATACTCAAAGATCAGAGAAACTTCCTTCTGCAGCAGATGGGAATAGATATAGAGACCAGTAGCCAGATGTTATGCAAAGAGTGAGAAAACTTGGAGCACTCATCACTAAACTCGATGTCTCCACCAATTCCCTCCCCTCAGAGCCTGTAGAAGAGGAGGTGGAAAGACTATAAGAGCCAGAGGGATGGAGGACACCAGGAGAAATCAACTGAGCAAGGCATATACAAACTCACAGCAACTGAGGCAGCCAAGCACAGGGCTTATACCAATCTGTGCCAGGTCCTCTGTGTATATATTATGGCTTTCAATTTAGTATTTTTTATAGGATGCAGCGAATGTTTTAAGGTTCATTATTTTGTTAGAAAGCAATTTTACTTATTTATTTTTAATTTTTTTTACTTACATAGGTATTTGAAAGCAATTTGTATCTATAGTGTTTTTTATATCTCTTACCAATTCACCATCTGTATTACTTTTCTAGGACTGACATAACAAAAGGTTTAATAAACAGCATAAATTTAGCTCTCACTGTTTTTGAGGCCCAGAAGTCTTAGTGAAGGTATCAGCAAGTTTGACTTTTTCTGAAGCCTCTTTTTTTGGCTTCCAGATGGCTGTCTCTGGCTGTGTCCTCACTGGATGGTTCCTCTCTCTGCATCTCTGTCCTAATCTCTTCCTCTTTCTGTAAGAAGGACCGTCAAATTGGATTAGGGATGTAGATGACCCCATTTTCACTTAAAGGCCCCAACTCACCATGGAGTCATATTACCAAGTAGTATGGGTAAGGACTTCATCATACCAATTTTTGGTGTTGGAATTCAGCATATAACATTACTTCAAAGGGGGAAAACATCAAACCTGTGTGGCTCTGTTTATACGTATATCTCTGATCAGTGTGACCTAAGTCAGCCAAAATACTCAAATTGGTTTATATCTGTATGTAAATGTGTGTGTGCACATGTGTGTGCACGCATGCATATGTGTGTGTGTGTGTGTGTGTGTGTGTGTGTGTGTGTGTGTGTGTAAAATTTTGGTACTGGGATTGGAGAGAGATCTCAGTGGTTAAAAGCTCTATCTGCTCTTGCAGAGGACCCAGGTGTGGTTTCCAAAACCATATGATGGCTCACAATTCCAGCGCTTCTGAAGACCTCTTCTGAACTCAGTGGGCACCATGCATGCATGTGGTACACATACATACATGCAAGCAAAACATTCATGTATGTAAATCTTTTTTAAAAAGAAAATTTTAGCATCATCAATCTTGTAAATCTAATCTTTAAATTACTTCTTAAGATTACAAAGTTATTATGTGTAAATTACACAAGATTTGGAAATATATAAACTTAAAAGTTAGTTTTCAGCCTTCATTATTAGTAATTAATAGACAGTTCCTCTAATTTTCTTCATTACATACAGATGCCAATAATATAAATGGGATCATATTCAACACAGCACTGTATAATAATTATTTCATTTAATATATCATACATATTTTCCCTATTCGTACCTATGAATATGTATACTTGTTTATACATACTGCATTTCATTATGCATATATACCATAATTTATTTAAATATTTCCCTATTGATTAGTATTTTAATTGCTATCCTTAGCTGTTAAAAATCCTGCAACAAATATCTTTGTACATACATATTTATACTATTGTGGGATTTTGTAGAAATGTTTCTTGGAAGTTGAAAAGCTATCTCAAATGTTATAAACATTTAAAATTTCAATAAACACTGCCAGATTTCACAGCATTTAAAAACATGGTAGTTGTTAGTCGTTCCTCCAGGGGGAGAATGGAATGCTAGGAAACACTACTTTTCTTAGAGATTAATCAAGAAGTTCTCTAGCAGTTCACAGTGGACCCAATTCTGTCTGGTCTTGAATAGGGGTCCGTTTTGTGTAGTTTTTATATTAATTTTTGAGAAATACTGATCCAAAGTGATCTCTCAGATTTTGACCACTAGTATTTTTGGTCAATAAAATTGACCACTATTATTTTACTATATTGTGATTTTTCATTTGTTTGTTTTTTCCTTTGTTCCTTTGGGATAGAGCCTTGCTTTGTAGCCTAGACTGGCTTGGAATTTGTAATCCTTGTTCCTCAGCCTTCTTTGTACTGGGATCATAGATGTGTGCTACCATGCCAGCCATTAGGCTTTTAAAAACGTAATAGAAATGCGCTGTTCATGTTGGAAACACACACACACACACACACACACACACACACACACACACACACACACACACAGCATTGCAGTTTGATGCAAATATTCCCCTCCCCTTTTCTTGGCTGTCTCTACTAATGGCTAGCATATGATTCATTTCTGTTGCTGTTACAGGATTATTAATTATGCTTATGGCATTTCTCCTTTTCAATTAAAAATAGTGAGCCTAACCATGGATACATTTTGTAAAGCCTGTACATAATGATATTGCCATAGAATATTGTAAGAATGTAATTATTCTATATCTCTGTTATGTACAATATATTTATGTTCAAAATAAATTCATTTAACACAAAGATTATATCTTGGAACTGTGATTTCTGTTTTGGAATTAGTCCTTCACATATAACATGTATTGTATATTCATTCATGAGCTATGCTATATGGTATTTATATTTGTGAATATAAAATGATTCTATTATGTGTAAATACATTTATAGTTCAGTACAATAAATGAAGCAGGCATGAGACACAGGCAAGAGGACTGACTGTTCTGGGCTGTTGGTGCATCCTGTTTCTTCTTTTCCTGTTACCATGCCAGCAACCTAACAGTTTCGTTGTCACTGTAAACTCCATGGGTTAGCCTTCTACTTCAAGACAACAAAGCCAGCATTATCTAATTACTGGGTAAGATGACCTAATCTTCAAGAACAGCTGGCATCAGCATCACATTAGTCAAAATTAGACCAGAGAATCTCGTTCTTTCACTTTTGCCCATTGCAATAATGTAGAAGCTTAGCAAGAATATAATAAAATAGATCCGTATCTACACTTTGCATTGAGTTGTTAATAGCTACTTCCAGCATTTTGACATAATGGAGCATGGCACTAAATTTAGAGAGAACTTCCTTAAAATGGCATTTTCAAGTATTTTATTTTAACTAGGGCTACTCTGATTTTCCTAGTTTTACTAATGAATACTAAAGACTCTCTTATGTTCTTTTTAATTTTCCTCACTTTCAAGACTTTATTGTTTTTAGCACTTAATACAGTAATGCATAGCTATTGTAAGACAAAACAAAATAAATAACAATATATTTTGTTGTAATCCTATGCTCCGGGGGTAATCACCAATAAGAATTAAGATCATGAGCTGGAGAGGTGGTTCAGTGGTTAAGAACACTAGTTGCTCTTCCAGAGGACGCAGGTTCGATTCCTAGAACCACCATGGTGATTCCAATCATGTGTAACTCTATCCAGTTATAGGAGATACAACACCCTCTTCTGTCCTCCACAGGCGCCAGGCACCCACATGGTGCACAGACACACATGCAGACAAAATACCCATACATATCAAATTAAACAGATTTTTTTTATTTAAAAGTTTTTTCTTTTTACATACCAACCACAGTTCTCCCCCCTCCCCTCTTCCTGTGCCCCCACCTAAACGTTATAAGTATATATTTTCTAGCTATTTTTTGCATGCTTATCCCAATGCATGTTATTTTAGTTACTCATATTAAATATATTGAAATACAATTTTTGTGCTTTCCTCTCCTTTTTTTGACTCACTTTTTAAAAGATTTATTTTTATTATTTTTAATGATATGTATGTAGGCAGTGATATGTGCACATGAGTGCAGGTACCTTTGGAGGCCACAGGCTTCAGATCCTCTTGGAGTAGCAGCAACCCAACACAGGTTCTGGTAACCGAACTTTTTATTTCTTTGGTTTTTCTAGACAGGGTTTCTCTGTGTAGCACTGGATGTTCTGGAACTTGCTCTGTAGACCAAGATGGCCTCGAATTCACAGAGATCCCCCTGCTTCTGCATCCTGAGTGCTGGGATTAAAGTCATGTGACACCACTGCCTGTCTCCCCAGCATCAATTCTTTTTTTTTTTTTTTTGGTTTTTCGAGACAGGGTTTCTCTGTGTAGCTTTGCGCCTTTCCTGGGACTCACTTGGTAGCCCAGGCTGGCCTCGAACTCACAGCGATCCTCCTGGCTCTGCCTCCCGAGTGCTGGGATTAAAGGCGTGCGCCACCACCGCCCGGCCAGCATCAATTCTTAACTACTAAGCAATCTCTCCAGCCCTCAACTCATTTTAAAGTAGGAATTGTTTCTAAAAAGACAAAAATAAAAAATAATACAACAAGTATTTGGGTACCCATTGCTTGCCTTTATGAAATATTAACATCAGATTTAATTTTCAAAGTGTTTGAAAATAGACATAAAAATGTCTGCAGTTTAGATTTCCATATAGCTTTCTTTAATCTCATTCTCCTTTCTTTCTAAGATAAGTATTATTACAATAATAAATAGTAATATTTATTATTACAATAATAAATAATAAGTATCTACCAGGTCTTCAAATCTGTATAAAAATTTTGCCATTATATACACATAATTCCACAACTTGAGTTTTCCCATGTAATTTGTGTTCTATTTACCACTTACTTTCTTTTGCTTCTTCCCCGCTCCTCTGTGCTCCACCCCCAGCTTTGTGTTGTATTAATATGGTTTCCATAGTCTCTTCCTGTTTTCTGTTAGTTTAGAATTGACACATTTTTTTATGATTTCCATTAACATTTAGGACAGTTAAAATATCTTTTTCTTATGAAGGGCGCAAGTTGTCTTGTGGTTATGTGCTTCTTCTTACTGTCATAAGGCCTTTACTCGTCCCATTTAACATATCTGCACAGTCCCTCTCACGATCAACCTCCCATGGTAGAGTGGTCTAATTATTGTAATTTAATGATCCTTCCTGGACACTTTGCCATCAGTAAGTCCATAGTTTAAATGAGGGCTCATTCCCACTGTTGTACATTCTGTGACTACTGACGAACACAAAATGGCATATATCCTCTATTATAGTATCATACAGGATAGTTTCACTGCTCTCAAAATCTTATGTGAATTGCTTATTCATCCCTCCATTCCTTCTACTCTTGGTGTCCACTGAGCTTTTGAATATCACTGTAGATTTTTTGTTTTCTTGAATGTAGGAATCCTGCTATATGTTCACAGCCTTTTCAAATGGGCTTTTCCCCTTAGCTATACGCATTTATGCTTTCTCCATATCTTCTCATGGCTTGATAACCCTTTGTAGTGCTTGGTGGTGTATGGAAAAATAATGTTTGATAGGTCATTGTGTGGACCCATCACAGATTAATATTCATTCACCTATTGGATGTATTATTTGTTTCCAAATTTTAGGTATTGTGAATACAAATTCCTCTACACGCATAAACATCCATGTATATGGATTTTTTTATGTTTTGACACAGGATCTTCCTATGTACCCCAGACAGTTTCTACTTGTGATCCCACTACCTCAGCTTGCCAAGTGCTGAAACTACAGGTGTGCACCACCATATTCGGCTGCCTTTGTACTTCATGCACATATAAACTTTCAGTTAATTTGGGTAAACTACCAAGGAGTGTGATTACTGGATCATATTGTTAAGAGTATGTTTAATTTTGGAAGTAACTGACAAACTGTCTCTCATGTGTCAGTTTCATTCTATATTAACACCAGTGATGAATGGGAGTTCCCACTGCTCCACGTCCTTATCTATGTTGGGTATTTCCAGGGATTTGGATTTTAGCCATTCGAAAAAATGTGTACTAGGTATGATGCTTACAATCATTCATAACTCCAGTTCTAGGGAATCTGATGCCTTCTTTTGACCTTCTCTTGGCATCCAGCATGCATGTGGTACATATATATTCGTGTAGTCAAAACAGCCATACACATAAAATAAATAAATCTTAAAAAGGTTTTTTAAAAGATGTGTACTTATGTCACATTGGTGTTTTAATTTGCAATTCCCCAATGACACTGAATATCTTTTAATAAGCTTATTTGCTGTCTAGTATCACATTTGGTGAAGTATTTCCTCACGTCTTTTGCTCATTAAAAACAAAGCAAAACTTAGTGTGTGCACATCATGTCTACATTGTGTGAATGCAGGTATGAATATATTCATGGAAGTAGAGAACAGCCTCAATGCCCTTGTTTTCTGCTTTGTTTGATGATTTTTTTTTGAGACAGGGTTTCTTTGTATAACAGTCCTAGTTGTCCTGGAACTCACTTTGTAGACCAGGCTGGCCTCGAACTCACAGAGATCTGCCTGCCTCTGTCTCCTGAGTGCTGGGATTAAAGGCATGCACCACCACACCTAGCAGTCAATGGTTCTTTGTTTGGAATAGGGTCTCTTGTTGTTGGCTGCTGCATATGCTAGGCTAGATGGCTAGAGAGCTTTCTGAGATTGCCGTGTCTCTGCCTCTCATCTTACTGTAGAAGCACTGGATGTACAGACATGCTCTGCTATGTCTGGCTTCTTGAGGGTTCCTGGGACTTGAACTCAGTCTTCAGTCTTTCATGGCAAGTGCTTTAATCAATGAACCATCTATCTAACCCCCTTTTGATGATTTTTAACTGGGTTATATTCTTGCTGCTCATTCTTAATCGTTCATTGTAAATTTTGAATAGTGTTTCTTTGTTAGACATGCCTTTTGTAAATATTTTTTTCCAGAAATCTATGGCTTTTCTTTGCATTCTTTTGACAGTATTTTTGGCAGAGTGAAAAATTTTTATTTTAGTGAAACACAGAATATTAGTTATTTCTTTCAGGATTGTGGCTTTGGTCTTGTACCTAAAAGGTACATTGCCATGTCCAGCATCATCTAGAGTTTTTCTTGTTATCTTCTAGGAGTTTTTATAATTAGGCCTATGATACATTTTAAATTAATTTTCATGAGGAATATATGGGCTGTATTTAGATTCCTTTTGTGTACTTGGAGATGTCTACTTGTTATAGCATTATTTATTGAAAAGATTAGCCTTGCAACTGGGGCATATAGATCAGTGGTAGAATGATTGTCCAGCATACATGAGGTCCTAGGTTTGATAACAAGAACAGAAAAATATGTGAAAATAGTCTTTTACTTTGCATTACATTTTTCTTTTTGAGACAGGGTCTCACTATGTAGCCCTGGCTGACCTAAAATTGATTATGTGGATTAGATTTGCCTTGAACTCAGAGATCTACCTATCTTTGTCTCCAAAGTTTGGGGATCAAAGGCATGTACCACCATGCGTGCCTGGCTACCTTACATTACTTTTGCTCTTGACTTCATATGTGGATCTGTTTCTGGATCTATATTCTGGGATGTTTTTGTTTTTTCCTTTTGTTGTCGTTTTTCCTTTGGTAGTGGCAATGGTGTTTGGGGTTGAACCTAAGGCCTCACACATGCTAAGCAAGTGCTCTACCACTGAGCTACATCCTCAGCCTTTCTATTCTGTTTCATTGAAATAGTTGCCTATTCTTCTCCAAATACCACACAATCTTGATTACAACAGTTTTAACTTAATTGCTGGAGTCAAGTAGTAGAATTTGATTTTGTTTTTTCCATTTTCTATATTTTCATATTCTATATTTTCTATATTATGTTGGTTACTCTGGGTCTTTTGCCTTTCCATGTAAACTTTGCAATCAGTTAAATATCTACAAAGCATTTCACTAGAGCTATGATTGGTATTGCTTTGAATCTATAGATAAAGTTTGAAAGAACTGATGTATTGATAATATTGAGTCCCTCTTTCCATGAAGATGGAGTGTCCATTATATTTAGTTATTTAATTTTGGCAGTCATTTCCTTCATATATGTTATGTGATTTTTGTTATGTTCGTGCCTAAGTATTTCAGTTTGCAAAGTGTCACTGTGTTTTAAAATTTAAATTCCACTTGTTAATTGCTTGTATATAGGGAAGTGACTTATTTTTTTAATTGGCTGTATATCCTGCAACTTCTTTATAATTGCTTATTAGTTCCACGTTACTTTGGGGGTACTTCTTTTGGATTTTCCATGTATAAAACCATGTCATCTTTGAAGAAAGTTTCATTTCCTGCTTTCCCATTGTGTATGTCTTTCTTTTTCATGTTTTTTTTTTTTTTGGTTTTTTTTTTTTTTTGGTTTTTTGAGACAGGGTTTCTCTGTGTAGCTTTGCGCCTTTCCTGGAACTCACTTGGTAGCCCAGGCTAGCCTCGAACTCACAGAGATCCACCTGGCTCTGCCTCCCGAGTGCTGGGATTAAAAGCGTGCGCCACCACCGCCCGGCTTCTTTTTCATGTTTTATTGAGTAGCTAGGGCTTCCAGAATGATGTTGAAAGGGAATGCTAAGGAAAGCATTCTTGTTTTGTTCTTCATCTTAACAGGATAAATTTATACTGATCTAGTTTCAAAAATATTCTATTAAACTGGTAGGAAACAGGCACACTCACTACAATTCAGTATTCAGAGATATGTCTTCCCTTGAATTTAGAAGAAAAAAGTCAAGTATGCATTAGTATAGACAGATAAATCATAGTCCATGCTTTGAATTTTGATTAGCTGTTTAATTTTACAACAATTTAAATGATTTTGTGGTGACCCAAGATTTAGTATTGAGTAATAAAACATCCAATATTCATATCTATTTATTTAAATGGCATCTGATAATAAACCTATGTTGTTGGATCGAACACAATCTTGCTCTGTTTTGAAGGGTAATGATTTTAAAAACATTTAATTTAATGTTTTTTAAGTTAATGATTAAAAAACATGCCAGCTTATTTTTAACATGTAAATTGAATTATTTCTATCTTTATCTACACAGGAACATAAAACTAAATCTCATAGTAATTCATTAAGTAAAATATCTCTGAGACTTTTTGATTCAATGTACAGTATATATGTTATAGACAAAAGACTTCTAATAATCTTGTTACTTTAATAAAGTTTTTCTCAAGAGTATAGGGTATAGAGTTTTGACAAATCATAGGTATTTTTCTGAATTATAATTATTATTTAATATTTTAGTTTTTCTGATCAATTTCCTATATACTATTAATCTAAATGACTATAACCTTAGACTATGAGATTATGCATCAGTTTTTTTCTACCTCTACATTTTACATCTTGATTATAGTAGCTATAGATAATTGTCAATAGGATTCAGATGAGGTCAGTTATATGTAAGGATGAACAAGTAAATAAATTTTTTATGAGTAGATAAAGCTGGAGCTGATTGGCTAGAAGAGGTCATTATGAATATTATTATATTTGATATTTTGTTATTTTTATATCTAGATGTATACTTAATTAATGGCACATTTTAGGCCTGCACCTATGAATTCTATGTGAAGTATAATAGCGCTTTTCTAAAATCTATAATAAAGTTTTAAAATGAGAACTTACTGGTAGGCAATTTGTAAAGTAAGGCATGCAGAGTTTAGAAGAGTCATCCTCTATTATTGGTAGCGCTCTCCTAAATAGCCCCCTATTTTAGTGCTTAAGCAAAGGAGACACTTAAGAGGTTTATGTTGAAGTAGCACATGACTGCTCTTTAAAAATTCAAGCCATCCAAAGAGTGATCCACAGCGATATCAGTTTCACTTACTGGCCATTGTGATATTCTCAATGTGCTTCA
Source organism: Peromyscus eremicus (assembly GCF_949786415.1). Lineage (NCBI taxonomy): Eukaryota > Metazoa > Chordata > Mammalia > Rodentia > Cricetidae > Peromyscus > Peromyscus eremicus. The sequence continues at coordinate 98,245,488 of NC_081439.1, read as the reverse complement.
AATATGGCCATCTGTCTTCTGTTGCTGAATGCTTTCCCCATTTAGACTCTCTGGTCTATTTGATAAGGGATTAAGCTTGAAGAGATGAGGCAGGTGTGTTTGATTGGCCTGGGTGGACAGCTTCACTTCTGAGTTCCTGAAATAGGAACTTGCTTTCAATCTTTTTTCATAGTCAGTCTTTATCCAACTACTGTACTGCCTCACCCAACTCAAACATAGCTTATGCTCCCATTTTCTTTCCTTCCTGTTTAGAAATGTCACAGGCTTCCTATAAATTTTAATCTGTTTCTGAATCTGGTATTCAAGGCCCTTCAGAATTTCGCCTAACCAATGATATCTTCCCTTTATTTTTGAGTCAGTAACCCTTGGGCAAGGGAAGCTAAGTCATACCAAAGACAGGACCAGAAGCAGAGTTTTAAGGAGAAAAGGCCAAAACCATGATCTGGGATTTAACTATCTATATTTAGTTCCAGGACATGATGTGGTGAAAGACTATTTAGTTTGTGTGTGGAAGACATAAGAAAGGCAGAATGAAGTTGATAATATATATTGGGTGGAGAAGTTCAGGACTTAGCCTTTGGACTAAATATGCTAGGCTTTATTGGTTATGCATTTTATGTAATATTTAATACCTACTGGTGGAAACATATATAGCTTGTGTGGTTGTTTGCATAAGAATTGCCTCCATAGGCTCATGTATTTGAATGCTTAGTCACCAGGGAGTGGCACTACTTGAGAAGGATTAGGAGGTATGAGCTTGTTGGAGGAAGTGTGTCACTGGGGGTGGGCTTTGATATTTCAAAAACCCATGCTAGGCCCAGTCTGCCTGTCTCTGTCTGTGTGTCTGTGTTGCTCTTTCTCTCTCTGCTTGTGGATCAGTATGCAGCTCTCAGCTACTTCTCTAGCACCATGCCTTTCTGCCACCATGTTACCCACCATATTGATAATGGACTAACCTCTGAAACTGTAAGGAAGCCCCCAATTAAATGCTTCATTTTATAAGAGTTGCCTTGGTCATGGTGTCTCTTCACAACAATATAATAGTGACTAAAACATCTTGATGAAGGAGCCACAATAGACAGGTCACTACTCATTTTCATAATTATTTCCTTCACTACACATCATCTTGCTGTGTGTTGGGCAGTTGGAAGGCAGGAATGCTCCTCTACACATAGCCCGACCCTGGTCCAGATACTAGTGAACCTTAATGGGGTCAAGGGGAGTTCAAGATTATTGTGTGAATAGTTCTGGTTCCCAGAACCCAAATCTTCCCCTGGCAGGGGAGTTTAAAGTATAGCTAAAGTGGAAGGAGTCAAAGATGAAGTAATGCAAACTCCTAGAACACTGTATGCTACAGGGCAGTTACTTAACTGTTCTTTAAATTTTTATTTATTTATATTTTATGTATGCATGCTTTGCATGTAAACCTGCATGCCAGAAGAGGCATCAGATCCTATTATAGGTGATTGTGAGCCACCATGCGGTTGCTAGAAATTGAACTCAGAACCTCTCGAAGAGCAGCCAGTGCTCTCAACCCCTGAGCCTTCTCTCCAGCCCCTTAACTGTTAATTGTAGAATAGAATGTAAAGCAGTCGTTTTCATTCTTCCTAATGCTGTGACCCTTTATTATAGTTCCTCATGTTGTGACCCCTAATTATGAAGTTATTTTTGTTGCTATTTCATAATTGTAATTTTGCTACTATTATGAATTATAATGTAAAAAATCTGGCATGCAGGAATATCTGATATGCAACCCCTGTGAAAGGGTTGTTTGCCCCCCCAAAGGGGTTGCGAAGCAAAGGTTGAAAATTGGTGATATAAAGTATCATGATGAGAATAGGCATTATCTGCAGATAAGTTTTATGGGGAATGAAGTGGAGGCTATTAAGAATATAGTGAATTTAGGTACCATTTCCTTTTAAGACTTTCCTATACTAGTTTTATTTAATATACAGGTAAATGTTTATACTTCTATAATGGCAAATAGATCAAATGATGCTGAATACGAATCATTTATTAATAAAGATGATTTAAATATGAAGCAAAAATTATGTCTTAAAAATAAAAATAATAACCAAAGGGACCTGGAATCTATAGGCTAATTCCAAAAATGAAGAGAGCTTATAACATCTGCAATGAAATTAGAAAATTCCACCCCTACTTCGGAGAAGGCTACCATAACAATATTCAACCAGCTGAAGATGGATTGGAAGAGGTGCCTAAACATAAATTTCAGGTCATGAGTGCTCCTCCCTCAGGACTAGCTTTCATATTTCATTGTACTAGAAGATGTCATGCAAGTTTCCAAAGGAGGAAGGCAACCAGAAGTCCTGCCTAACGATGACACTTATGAACAACATCAATGACTAGCATGTCACAATAACCCTAAGGGTGCAGTAGTGGCACACATAACCTGGCAGTAACCAACAGCTCTCTAATTGGACTGAGACCTGATCAGCAAGAGAGATACCATGTCTGGTAGTGGAAACTTACCTAACTACTCAGGGCTAGTGAAACCATGGTTATCAGAGGAGAATCTACAACCACCAATTTACTAAACCAGCACAATCCCTAATAATAATCTATAAACATTTGTTTTTATACCCACAGATAAGTGTAGTCTTCCCCCATAATCAACAAAAGTTCTCTTTACAACAGATGGAGACCACTACAGAAAACCAAAACCAATAAAAACACACAGTTGTGGAGTCCAGTCCCAATGGATACATCTACAAAATACTCCTGCACATAAGGCTCAAGGAGCATTGAGGAAGAGGGGGCAGGGAGATGCTAAGAGCCAGTGTACCAGGGAGTTGGCTGTGAGACTGTCTCTCCTAGTAATACCAGAAGCTACACCCATAAAGTCTCACCAACATGACTCCCTAAATGTGAGCTTAGGATGACAACAATGGCCATGCCAGGAGGGATGGGAAAAGCTGGGAGTGGGAGAGGTGCTCTTCCCCAGGAAAAAATACACCAATAAGTTGTCCAGTACCAAATGGTCATCCCTAAAAACATACATACAAATAGCATTATCTGGACTCAAAGGGTTTGGAGAGAGGAAAGGAAGGGAAAAGTGTAATTAAACTATAACCTCAAAAATAAAGAAAAAATTGATAGAACATTTTTGATTATGCGGAATCATCCAGATTGTCTCCAAGAATGAATGAGCAGTGCTGTGGCTTTCTTTCTTTTCCATAGTTGCAAGGGTTTCTATTTTAAAATGGTGAAATGACCACCAAACAACTGGCAGTATATGTTTAAAGATGAGTACCCTGGAAGAGTTCACACTATAGATATAAGTTTGGAAGTTGTCAGTACATAGTAATTCTTCAAATCCTGGGAAGCTGTGTCAAATGAGAAGAGAAGGGGGCTAACAAAAGCATTGTGGGAAACTCCAACGTTTTCTGAGAGAAAAGAAGCAACCAGGACATTATGAGATACACATGGTAACTGATCTGAGAGTTTCAGTTAAGGATTAGGTAATTGTCAGGATCAAATATTTCCAGGAAAGCAAGATGGATCCAGACAGAAATTTGCCCTTTGGATGTGGTCACATGGAGGCCAGTGGTGGCCTCAGCACAGACATTTTAGTAGAGTAGTGAAATTGGTTCATATTACTGGCCAGGGAACCATTGTGTAGTGAGGCCTAGAGATATGGGGGACTTTATACAACTCAGAAGCACAAAACTTAGATGAATAAAGACATGAGCTGACAACAGATTCTTTTCCAATCTTCCTTACTAACTATTCTGAGATGCAAGTCATGCTTATATCATCTCTCTGAAAACAGTCCCAGGAGTTCAAGAGTGTTTTCAACACACTTTATATTGACTCTCACTCATTCATATTTCCCTTTCCTTCTCCCTGCTTCCTTGGGGTTGCATACTCAATGATGTTTTAGGTTGAACCATATGGCTTCTGTATGTATGCCAAGCATTTGAACCTCAGTGCTTCTATGTGATTCAGCAAAATAGTAGCAGGAAACCTGTTTCTCCGTTGTCTGGGGAACTCAGGATAAAAAAACATTTAATTGTTTTATTGAAATAAGGAGTATAGCGATCTGCTGAATCTGGGTGCATGTTAATAGTTATTTATTAAGCCTCAGATAGGTGTCATGGAATGTGTTGTTTTTATATAGAATCTTACTAAACACATAATACACATACTTCCCTTTTGCTCATGAGGAAAGTAACATAAAGGGGAGGATTAAATAATTTTCTTGAGATGACAGCTAAAAAACATGTGGGACCAAATTTCAAACCCAAATCTGTCTGCTTTTGAAGCCTATAGCTGTAGATGTAACCAACTGTCTTATTAAATAAGAAACACAGAACCAATGGATAGAAGAAAGCCAAGAGATCAGAGCTAAGAGCCTTACCCGCCTGCTACAGCTAGCCTCTTCAGCCAAGAGACCTCTCTGAAAGAGACCTACTTCCTGTCTGTCTTTATATAGACTTTCTATTCTGCCTTCTCATTGGTTGTTAAAACCAACCACATGACTGCCTCGTCACTGTCTGTTGGCTGTATCCTTGAACACACAGAGATCTACCTAGCTCTGCCTACCAAGTTCTGGGATTAAAGGCATGCACCACCAACGCCCAGCTTTTGCTATGGCTCTAATAGCTCTGACCCCCAGGCAACTTTATTTATTAACATACAATTAAAATCACATTTCAGTACAAATAAAATATCACCATATATAGCACCACGTTGTCTTGCACAAGAAGGATAATAAGTTCAACAGAGACTATTAAAATGACTGACTACAGGTAGTGAAGGCCTAGTTAAGGTTAAAATCTCATTGTCTGGGTATAGGGTGGCACATGCCTGTAATCCCAACACTTAGGAAGTAGAAGTAAAATGATTACTATGAGTTCAAGGCCAGTCTGGATTGTCTAGTGAGTTTTAGAACATCCTGGGCTACATAGTGAGGCTCTATTTCAAAATCAAAAAGGCAGTAACTCAAGTTAACACAGTAGTACAGTATTCTCCGCCTGTGTTTATCTACTTGACTGAGATCAGAGAGGTCTGATAACCAATTGATTCAACATTAAGATGTGATATTGGTAGCTAAGGTATAGAAAGAAAACTAGAAGGGGGTAGAGGGTACTAGTAAGAGTGATTGATTAGGTTGTTTGGACTGAGTGTAAGAACAGTGAGGCTCCTGGTGGAAACTAACTGCTAGTTAATGAACAGGGGATTCAAGATCAAAGAGCAGATTTATTGGGAAGTAAAAGTTGGACAGTCCTTACTATAGAAGTTGAAGCTATAGTGAGCTATTTGTCTGAAAAGACCTAAGAGAGAGGAGTGTTTCCTATAGCAGTGGATTAGATTGTTGAAGAGGAGTGGAGGTTCAAGTCATTGGAATTGAAAATGTCAAGATTCTGTGGAGACATGGTTATACATCAGTAATTCTTAGGGATTTGACCATTATCCAGAATTATGGTGAAAGCAGAGATTGATTGTGATCCATATGTTTGTATTAGTTACTTTTATTGCTGCTGTGATGAAATTCAGAAGAACATAATGTAAAGAATGAAAAGATTGTTTGGCTTATAGTTAGAGGGGATACAGTTTAATTAGAGTGGAAGAGTTGGTAGGAGCATGAAGCAGCTGGTCACATTGTATCCACACTCGGGAAGCAGAACTATGAATGATGGTGCTCAGTTCACACCCTTCTATTTTGTTGGCAACCCCAGCTAATGAAATAGTGCCATCCATAGTTAAGGAAGCCATTCCCAACCTCAAGTGATTATAATCTTGAAACTTCCTCACAGCCACCCCCAGAGGTTTGTTTCCATAGTGATTCTGCATCCTGTCAAGTTGACAGTCAATAAACATCGATGGACCAGGGCTTATAGGACAGAACAAAAGGACAGGCAAATATGGTACACAGTTACTTTGATTTTCAAAATCCATGAGGATTATTTTATTCTATGAAAATTTCATACATGTATATGATGTGTCTTGATCATAGCCACCTCTCTGTACCCCTCTCTAATCCCCCCATGCCACATTCCATCTACTTCTCAACTTTATGCCCTCCATTTATAATTGTGTGTGTATTTTTGTTTGTTTATTTATTTTTAAATCAATGAGTCTCATTAGCACAGCTGTAGGGGTTACTGTACAAGATCAAGCCAGGTAAAAATGACTTCATGGAGGGGTAAGGGCTCCTGAGGCCCCACCCCTAGCTGAGGTGCTTCCAGCAGTTGAGGGCTGCTTGGGGTGGAAGAATCATGTTCCTTTTGGAGTGTGTCCACTGGTAGGTTTCCCATGTGGGTGCAGAACTGATTGGACTAAGATGACATTTTTATGAAAATGAAAGATTAGTAGTTTAGAGTGGCATGTAGATAAAATCTGGTCTTCTAGCTGGGCGGTGGTGGCGCACGCCTTTAATCCTAGCACTCAGGAGGCAGAGCCAGGCGGATCTCTGTGAGTTCGAGGCCAGCCTGGGCTACCAAGTTAGTTCCAGGAGAGGTGCAAAGCTATACAGAAAAACCCTGTCTCAAAAAACCAAAAAAAAAAAAAATCTGGTCTTCTTGCCTGTTTCTGTCAATACAATTTTACTGAAGCACAACCATGTCTATTTGTTTACATATGGTATACGACCACCTTTAACCTTATTTCACAAAGCCTGAAATGTGGATCATCTGTTACCCTAAAGAAAAATAATTTGCCTACCACTGGAGGGTGATGGTAATGATAAGAAGAATGATAACATAGGTTTCTCTAACTCAGTGCCAACCTAGAATGCATGTTGTGCAAGAAAGAAGAGCCTTGAGATGGCTCTGTAAGATGTGGAGTTGTGGTATAGAAAGCCCACTTCTAGTCACCAGTAGCAGATGGAGCGAGCATAGAAGGAAGAAGTGGAAGGAAGAAGGGGTACTGATTTTGTGTTTTGGAATGAGCTCCAGACAGTGGAGTAGAACTTTGGGGAGTGGAGGAGCAGCAAGGTAGGGAAGGGAGTTAGAGAAGAATGGCATGGAGAAAATTGCTGGATTGTGGATATCTAGCCAGTTTGATGTTTGGGTGGTGCCCAAGGATCACAGACATAAAAGGGGAAGGAGGAATTTACCCAAGGTTCCCATTTGGGTCAGGATGAGCTACTTCCCGCATCTAGCTTAGTAAGGAATTAAAAATGCAAAAGGCAAGATACTACGGTACATGGCTCCCAGGGTATCCCTAGGCCAGCTGTTATCAACCTGTGGGTGGCAACTCTTTTAGGGGTGGCAAACAACTCTTTCACAGGGGTCACCTAAAATTATTGGAAACATTTACATTATGATTCATAACAGTAGCAAAATTATAGCTATGAAGTATCAATGAAAATATTGTTATAGTTGGGAGTCATCACAACATAAGGAACTATATTAAAGGGTCACAGCATTAGGAAGGTCAAGAACCACTGCACTAGAGCTATTTACTCCTTTCTTTTGAAAGTCATCTGGTAATTTGATGATATTTTGAAATATCTGGTAACTTGGGGATGTAGAATACACTTTGTTTTCTACCTATTAATAGATTTTACTTTTTGTTAGAGTTACAAAGATCACCAATTTTCCTTTTTTCCTTTTGTTCCTTAGCTGGACAGTATGCACACTGCCAACTTTAGTTTGAAGGTACATTTCACACACACGTGGAGAGAGAGAGAGAGAGAGAGAGAGAGAGAGAGAGAGAGAGAGAGAGAGACAGACACACAGAGAGACACACACACACACAGACAGAGAGAGAGACACACACACAGAGAGAATAGTCTGAGACTAAATATTTTGGAAGTCAATGTTTTAAGAAAAATTCTGATTTTTATTAACATTGGAGGAATTTTAGAAAAGTGTTATCTTCATGGTTTTAAGTGGCTGATGTGTGGAAGGGCTGAGATCCTGTAGATGTTGGAGGAGGATAAGACAAAGATAGATGGTGAATGGTCACAAACCTTAGATTCTAAGATTAAAAAACTTTCTACGGAACCTCAGAATCATTTTCAGAGTAGGGAAGAGCAGGGGAGATAAACCAGAATTGCAAGTTCATGAAAGACACAGAGGAAGGAGTATATATAGAAACATGGGTCTCTTATTGCCTGTGGCAAGTTGGGGAAAGAATATGGACAAGATTCTGACTTTGGATTGATTATTTTGAGAGAGACCATGTAAAATTTTAGCTTTAGAGAGGTGATATTGTACAGTGGTGTGCAGTCTGGGCTAGTTCTTAATGATGCTTATTAACTGTGTCACCTTAAGCAATTGATTTCCTCTAGGTACCACTTTTTCATCCGTAAAATGGAATTGGTAATAGTACTTAATGTATAGAGTATGTAATTGGTAATAGTACCTAATGTGTATATATATATATATATATATATATATATATATATAATATATATATATATAATGGTATGTATTAAATTAGTATGTGTCCATATGTATTTATATCTCACATGGAATGTACTTGTATAACTAAATATTCAATAACTGTTAGCTATTATGATGTCAGGTTCCAAGTATCATTGTGTGCCTTTCCTTTCCCTCTTTTTCTTTCTTTTCTTTCTTTTTTTCTTTCTTTCTTTCTTTCTTTCTTTCTTTCTTTCTTTCTTTCTTTCTTTCTTTCTTTCCTTCCTTCCTTCCTTCCTTCCTTCCTTCCTTCCTTCCTTCCTTCCTTCCTTTCTTTCTTCCTTCCTTCTTTCCTTCCTTTGTTCTTATTTGTTTGTTTTTGTGACAGGATTTCATTGTTTGGCCTGGAACACACTGTGTAGACTCGGCTGTCCTTGAACTCACAGAGATTTGTCTACCTCTGCCAAAGCTGGGATTAAAGGCACGAGCCATCATTTCCAGCTTTTTATCAAGTGCCAAGTCCAATAACCAAGCGAGAGGTTTTGTACAATCTTAGCTCAACTTTATCCTTTTGCCATTGTGAGCATATTGTGTAAGAGAATTTATAGTATGTTGGAGGATATTCTTTGTATTCTAAAAATACTTTTATAGATAAGTCTTTAAGATGACTCTTCTAAAAACTTTGTGATTTTAGGGAGGAAGAGAGGACGAGAGAGGATTCGAAGTATTTCCTTTGGTGCACTTCAAAACATTACCACAGGGGGGTGCTCTTTCCTTACTCTAGAACACAAGTAGGTCAAGTTCACTTTTTAATGAGGTAGATAAACTAGTGAAAGCAGCTTAAAATCCATTGCTTCTTGGTACACCAGAAGTAGTACCATTCTCAAAAGAATAAAGCTGTAAAAGGAGTGAACTTTAAATATTTTACAGTAGACAATTTCTTCTAGAAAAATTAAAATACCTAATTGAAGATTTTATATTTAAATCAGAAACATTAGGATTTAAAAAATTTATAAAATCTAAAATTACTTGGTTACATATGAATATCTACTGTGTTTGTGTACACACACACACACACACACACACACACACACACACACACTTCCCCAAACCCCTTTAAGGCCTAAAATTGATGCCTGAGTATGCTTGTTCTCTGTGGATTGAGGAGGTTCTTCAGGTCAGATGTTGAGAGCATATGTCTGTTCCAGACATCTAACATGGCTACAGGTCTGATGGGTATGATGAGCCTAGTTATTCATCTTGTGGCTAGCATACACTGAGAAAGAGAAGTCCAGATGTTTTTACTCTGTTTATGAATGAAGTTCTGAACCGCTGGATTATTGTGTTAAATAAAATTGCAGGGATTCTAAGAGGCTGTCACAACATGGAAGAGTGGTGTTTCTCAGAGCTTCTTAAGGAAATTGAGGTAGAAGAGGGCTTCATCCGGGTAGTGGAAATGGATAGCTTTGCTCATTTTTATGTTATTCTTCATTGACTGATCTTTTCTTTCATAAGTTTTTGCAGTGAGCATTTAATATTTTTATAACCTTACGTTTGTTTTGGAAACACAAACAGAGTAATCAAAGCCAAAAAGTAGTTGAGATCCAAACCTCTGATCTTAAAGGTAACCCAGAGTATCACCCAAACTGAAGGCTTACCAAATATGCTGATTACCATTGAATTGTAGAGTCAAGAGCCCAGGCCCTAGGTCAGCAGAGCAAGCATACGTTATTAATTGAGGACAAGGAGGATGATCATGGTGGGTAATGTCGAACAACTTCTTAGAGAAAGAGGAGTCCAACCCCCTTCAGTGTGAGCAAGTCTGAATTCAGCTTCCCTGGGTTACCTATGGGAAAACCATGATAAATGCTATGAGGTGCTAAAGCAGTGGTTCTCAACCTGTGGGTCGTGACCCTCTTTGGTTTGACCGATCTTATCACAGGGTTTACGTAATGCCATCAGAAAACCCAGACATTTATATAGTTCATAACAGTAGCAAAATTATAGTTATGAAAGTAGGAATGAAAATAATTTTATGATTTAGGGTCACAATAACATAAGGAACTGTATTAAAGAATCACAGTGTTTGGAAGGTTGAGAATTACTCTTACAGTGCATTAGTCTCAACAGCAAGACAAATTGAATCTCATATAATATATATATTTATATTCTTGAAGTATCTTATGGAAAACATTAGAGAGGCAGAGGCAGGTGGATCTCTGTGAGTTTAGGCTAGCCTAGTCTACACAGTGAGTTCCAGGACAGCCAGGGAGATCCTGCCCCCCTAAACCAAAGCAAACAAAGTTTATAGTTCTGTTATATTAGCCAATTTCTTAACTTCATTTCCCAGCTCTTCTAAAAGTGATCAGAATTGGATCTTCATCTGATCAAAAAGTGGAGAAAGATGATTGATTCATTCTTTTGCCCCTCTCAGGATAGTGCCTCTGTGCATTCATTGGAAAAGAAAGCTGCTGGGACCTCTGCTTACTTTTCTGTTTATAGATGAGAAATGTCATGTTGTGTAATTGGCTTTGTTTTTAAACAGCGACTTTTTAGGCCAACTTTGTTTCTCTGACCCAGTTTTCCCCTATGTGCTGTCACTTGGCTTACTTAAAATATGAAACTGGGAAGCAAGCACTGGGGGCCTCATGATGACTATGTCACTGATTTGGTATGTGATGTTGGCCAAGAGGCTTAACAGATGAGACACAGAAAGGTTAAACGGGGTTAGAAGAACTGTAAGTTCTAGTTTGGATCGTTAAGATATTATTTAAGTCAATATTTTGGAAAAATAAAACCTCAAAGCCAAACCTGAAGGAAAAGTAACCCCCACTTTTAGTCTCCCTCTGCTTCTCCCTGTGTACTGGCCTTCCTTTGTATAGCAACCAACAAAATCCAGAACAGAGAAGGTCTGTTTGAAAGATGGCTGGGCTTTTGGTCTGGGCTACTGAAAATCCAGCTGCATATTTTGGATATGTTTTGGGGTGCTTGGTATATGCAAATGGGGAGTTCTACTGAGGAGTGGAAATAATCTGTTTTGAATACTTGGCTTATGCAGATCCAGACTGTCTGTGCTGAGGGATATAGACCTAAACTCACTTCTGTCCTGGTTCATGGTATAAACTTGGGCACCTTCTTTTGATGTAGAATGGAAGTTTTGGTTATTAGCCTCAGGTAGACTTTGACCTCTTGATATTCCTGCCTAAGTTTCCTGAGGATCTGAGATTACAAGCTGCTGTAACCAGGCTTAGCCTAGGAGTAGGAAACTATGTAGAAAATAGTTTTGAGGGGGTAAATGATGAGTTTGATTTTGGGCATGTCACTCAGAGAGATGTAGAAGATTCTGATATACAGAGAGGTGGACGGACTGAATTCAGACAGGCAACTTCATCTGCTTCTACTCATTTCATTGAGGTCCAGTATAAATAAAATCCAGAAAAAATAGATATGGCTCCATAGAGCTCACTTTGGAAATATTACCCTATGCTCAAAGGCCAAAAGCTTTTCTACTAGTCTCTCTAATTTTATTCCTTGCTTTTTAAAACATTTTATAGTATTCGAATTTTTAGCTTTAATATATATCTTTTAAAAGCATTTTTTTATTCTTTGAGAATTTCATATATGCATTTGATATATTTTAATCATAGTCACCCCTCATTCCTCCCAGATTCATTCCCTCCCATCCCCACTCTTTTATTTTTATAACACATTGAGTATAATTTGTGCTGCCCATATACTCATAGGGTTGTGGTCAACCTATGAAGGGACACACTTTTTTTTTTTCCGAGTCAGGGTTTCTCTGTGTAGCTTTGTGCTTTTCCTGGATCTAGCTTTGTAGACCAGGCTGGCCTCAAACTCACAGAGATTCACCTGCCTCTGCCTCCTTAGTGATAGGATTAAAGGTGTGCACCACCACTGCCCCGGCTTGAGGGGCCACATTCTTGAAGGAAGCTGACTCTCTCTCCCCTAGAAGCCATGAACTGCCAATAGCTCTTCACCATGGATGGGGTTTCATGAATCCTTCTTCACTCCCTGTTGAAGTGCCCACTGTCTAGATCTTGTGCAGATCTTGTATAGGCAACCACAGAAACTATGAGTTCATGAGTGCAGTGGTCCTGCCCTGTATGGAAGACACTGTTTTTTTCTGGTCTTCTCCAACTTCTGGCTCATACAATCTTTCCACCTCCCTTTCGATGATGGTCCTGAACCTTGGGAAGTGCTATGGTGTAGATATCTCTGAGTACTCTATGGTCACTTATTCTCTGCACTTCAATCATCTGTGGATTTCTGCCACCATCTACTGTACAAAGAGACTTTTCTCATGAGGTCTAACCACAGTACTAACCTATGGGTAGAGAGGTATGAATTTAGAGGGCAGTTTGATAGTATGTCCATTTAGCAAAATAGTAGTAGTGGGTTCATCCCGCAGGGCCTGTGAGCTCGTCTTCCATGGGTTTTTGGCCAGATTACAAGATTACAAGAAATATGTTCCTTCCACCAAGTAGCTTTAAGTCCAGTCAGAAAACATTTGTGCCTCCATTGTACCCATGGGCATATCTTGTCATGCCAATCATTATTGTAGCTTGCAGATTTCACATATACATGATATAAAGTGACTTATTGATAGCATTTTGACTTATGCTTTACTGGCCCGAATTAGATTATTATATGCCTGACATTCAGGAATCTGATCTGGATCTACTTTTCCAATGTTGTTCATTGTGGCTTTTCATATAATCTGATTTACTTAGGCTGATATGCTCTCTCAGTTCAATTCATGCCCTGCAATTTTCTCTTTTATGCATTTGCACATGTTTAGGATCATCAACGACCAATATGGATACTTAGTGAAAAGTAACTTTTTCTGACAAGAAATTCCTATCCATCTTCATCTTCATATATTCAATGGATACTTGACTACTTCTTTGTAAAGCTTTTCCTGATTCTGGAAGGTGAAAATACTTTCCTTCTAATCTTTGAAACTCAGGATAATTGACTGAAAACACTCTAAGGGTATTTATATCTTTCTAATAATATTGTTTATTTATATGGATATAGTGTCACTTTATTGGGCAAAATACTTTTGATGGCTGGATAAATTTGTAGGTTTTTTTTTTTTACTTTTACAATACTTAGTGTTACAGAGTTTCCATATATCGATAACTTGGCTTTATGCCTGTTACTCTGACATCACCATTAATGTTGCTACCTTTCACACTCAAAATGTCCCACTTTGTTTGGGATATAGCTCCATGTTAGCATACTTACTTACCATGCACAGATCCCTGAGTTATATCTAGCACTATAGGAAAATATAGAAAGAAAATAAACCATCAAATGTCCAGTTAGAATGATTAAGTTATATAGTCACCCTATTTTGTGGTATGCATTCAAGTCAGTAGTTGATGGATGAGTATATGAATGAACGAGAGGGATTAAGTAGCTATCTGTATAGAGAGGACCATTGCGTATATGACGTTATCACCCACATTACTCCCTCAAATTTCATTTTCAACTTAGAATAGTAAAATTTTGTTAATTTCTCAAAAGAAAGGGTGAGTGTGTTCACCAAAATCAAGGCTTAAAAAAAAACCCCACAAACTGTGGGCACCGTGCGCATTTCAGGAACGGAGGAAAATAGATCCAAAGCAGTCACTGAGGAAAGAGAGAAACCAACACATGGAATCCAGGGAATTTTAAGAGACAAAGTGGTCCATAGTGGGCAAAGCTATAACGAGGTCAACAAAGATGAATTCTGATACAAAGCCAGTGAATTTGCTCCTTCCAACATCATTGCTGACTGGTGTGATTGTAGCTTCAATAGACTGGAGGGTAAAAGCTAGGTTGCAAGGGGTTACTGGGTGAGTTAATGCTAAGAAACGAGGCAGAGAGAAATCTGGCTTGTGGAGGGTAGGCAAGAAATTTGGTGATGATTTGGATCAAAGCCAGAGAACCCTGAATATCGACTACAGAGAAAGAGTGACTAAAAATAACTGATGGAACAATTTCTCTCAAGAGGAGGGGTGGGGTGGGGGAGTATCGAGTGTCAAGTAGAGGAGGTAGCCTTGGCAAGGAAATGTGGCTTTCTTTGAGACAGAAGGGTTGTGGTAGAAAACAGGCGAAAGCATTATGTGCTTTGAGGAAAGAAGGGGAATGGCAGTGGGGGTGGGGGTGAGGGGTGCTGCCTGACCAGAGTCTCTGTGGTGAAGTAGGTGGTGAGGTCATCTGTGAGGAGAACAGCTGGGGCAGGACCAGGGGCTTGAGAACAGTGGTAACAGTTTGGATTTAGAACAACTGTTCTGAGAGATTCCCGAGGGAGTGCACAAGAGGCCTGCCAAGGTGCAGTGCAAGCCCAGCCGAGCTTTAACTTCCCATACAGAATGAGATCGTTCTTTCCACAGAACCCATAGAAAATGTGTTTCTCAAGCGCAGCATCAGAATGTTTTTCTTCCACCAGGAAGAGAATAAAGGCAAGCAACTGCATCATCTCCCACAGAAAAACTGCTGTTGCTCAGTCATCCATAAGCCTTACAACATCCTTTGAAAGGAATGCTTCATACAGATTGCTTGTGGGAGGTTGAGAACATAGGCCGAAACCCAAGGATCTTCTGTTTTCCCAGCTACTCAGGGATAAACCTTGAGTTGCTATGCCCAGTTCAGAGCAAAAGCAAACACTGACATTTCTATAAGAAAGAACATAAAGTTGAAAGTTGCAAATAGCCTCTGAGATAAAAACCCGATTTAACCAAGGAAAACCTTTAAGCTTACAAGCAGCCTGTTAAATCCATCAAAGACCAAATGTCAGGTGGTGCCCTTTAGAGCCCAAGTAAATGACCACACTACTGGTGGCTTAAGATGAGAAAAATTAAAAATCTCTCTCTCACACACAGTCATTCCCAGTGTTGTTTAATCATATAGTCATAATTATTACAGTGTTCTTTGAGGAGGATAACATTTGGATATAACTTCTTGGCTCAAGTGTTAAACATTATTTTTTTGAAAACAGACTTCACTTCCTTTGTTTCAGTGGGGAATCAGAGTGGCATTGCTCCAGCAGCACAGCTGCCCTAGCACATACACAAGTGACTCCCATCCTTTTTGAATGCCCTCTTTAGAGATGGAAGATGCACACACACATTTGAGTAAGGCCATTTCCATGGGTTGGTGTTGCTGGGTTTTTCCAATGGCATGCATCTGAAGGTGATCAGGAAAGCAGAATCCAGTCTGAAGTCCTACATGCAGAAGGTCCCACAAGCACTTTCACTTAGATGCCTCTAAAACATACATAGTTCCCTCTTTTTGTTTACACAGTTAAAGGAGGATTTATTAAGTGTCACTTACATTAAATTATGAGTAGTCATCTCTTTGGAAGTAATTAATTTGTTTAGGTACCATTTTCTTTAACCTCAACTGTACCATTTCAGAGGCATTATAGAAGGAGGGGAAAACATTATTTGGGGTAGCCTCTCTTAATTTCAAAGGGGAATATAGTTCCTTCTCTTCAACCTGAAAGAGCTCATTTCATCAACTCTTCATACAATTCTAATTAGCAGATATAGGCAAAGGAATTGCTCTTCTCTCCTGCAGAGTCAGATACACTTATATGCTCTAATATTAGGAATTATTATTATTCCTAACAAGCATTTATTAGGTGCCGAGGGTGTTGCTAAATGCTCTTTCTGTGTTATTTGTTTTTTACAATATACTTGTGGCATATTTTGGTGTGCTCTTTTTGTTTTTAATTTATATGAGATGCCTGAGCATCATGGAGTTTGTTAAAGGATTTCCTATGATTTCATCACACAGTGTTAGGACCTAAATCCAGGTTTTCTTTCTTTTTTTGGGGGCGAGGGGGGGCTTCTCTGTGTAGCTTTGCGCCTTTCCTGGAACTCACTCTGTAGCCCAGGCTGGCCTCAAACTCACAGAGATCCGCCTGCCTCTGCCTCCTGAGTGATGGGATTAAAGACGTGCGCCACCACCGCCCGGCCAGGTTTTCTGATAGCTGTCCTTCAGCTAATATTTTCAGTGGTCAACTGGAGGAATGCACTTTAAAATTTCGCTACTCTCAAACTGGACTACCCCAAGGCCTGTCTTACTCTCTGGGGCTGGTTGTTGAAGAAGTATGTAAGTTCTCTCTGCAATGAATACTTTTCCTTCCTGTATCAAGTTCTCTTCTCATTCTCTAAATGTTCACTGACATATTTGCCTTTGCTTAACTATTACTTACTTTTTTCTAAGTTCTCAGAGAGGTACAAAAGGACAAGTTTGTAGTCTAAAAATAAAGTGGTTTACTCAAATAGCTGCTAGATTCTGAAAGAGTTCTGATTTAACCTGCTGGTAATTATGGACTTAGCTATGCCCTGGGCTCAATCGCAGCTGTTGAAGCATAACTTCCTACCACATAAGCCTGATCAAAGATAATTAGAGGAGAGCACAGGTGGCAAGTTTGTACCTTGGATGAAGAATTACAGCTACCTTCAACCATACAGTACCCAGAAAAATTATAGGCTGATATGTTCTCGGCCAGCCTTGCAAGGGCCTCACTTTCCCCCAACCTCTGGCTGCTGGCTGATCCTGTGTCCCTTTTTTGAGGATCATCTGGACAACATAACTTTCACCCCCGTCTTTTAAATTATAGTTCCACCGTTATCTGTGTAGTAGAAAGTAATGCCCTTGAGTGTTTAGGGCAAGCCAATAGGCTGAGATGAAAAAGGCATATAATCCATTTTCCTACCAGCTTGCTCTGTACTCACAGTGGCCAAGAGAGTATTTTCAGCACATGCTGCATTGTGTCTGCCGCCTGGCTGTGTTATTGGGGCAGAACATATATCCATACGATTGTTCATTATATGCTCCTGTACTATGGTATTTGCCCACGCAGGCTATTAAGCTTCCAAATATCTGCAGTTATTTTGTAGCATAACATCCTAATAGTTGTCCACTGGAATGTGGACCAAATTACAATCCTATTGAAGGGGAAAAAAGACTTTGCTGAAGGCATGAATTTTGATACCAGTTCCATGAGTTCCCTAGGCCTACATGTGATTGGCATACATAGACGTTCAGAGGATGTGAGACCAAGAATAACAAGCCAGCCTAGTTCCCAGAGTCACATTACTACCTGCAATTTGTAGAAAATTAACAAATGTGAAGCCAAGTTGTATAAACAAAGGGTAGACTTGGAGGACTCTCTGCGGGAAAAAAAAAGTCATACTTCTGAAGCATACATCAAGTTGTCAAGCTATTGAAACACAAAAGTCAGGTACTCTAAATCTCTTCCATCTGATTTCTCATTCATCCACTAATGACTATTTTCTTTTCCTCCATTGTAATGCATTAGATGAAAAGAACAACCGTATTTCAATGCTATCCCATTCAGTGCCTATTTTATGCTAATTTATACTGACATAAATCCAGACAAATGCAAAGACTAAAGGGGCCACTTCATTTCTAATAATCACAATTGCTTTGAAACAAATTGCCTGACTTTGGATTCTCACAAATACTGAGACAACACAAATATTAAAGCTAAGTGCATGCATCTTAATTATGATTCAGTGTTCACAATCAAAGGCAACATTAGGAGTCCAGGTCTTTGTTACTGCACACATAATAGAGAATGTGATCATTTGCGCTTGAAAATGGTTATGAGAAAAAATGTCTTTTACTCTTATCAGATTATGTGCTGGAGTGAAGAATTGCTATTTGATACATGTATATCAGTTGTATTTATTCTGTAAGAAACAATGTTCACTTAGAAAAATGTCATTTGGTTCTAGTTGCTTCTATTCCTAGATAAGATCTGTATTTGTTGGACAGATAGACTATCACTTTATAAAAAACAAACATTGAGTTTAAATAATATGTGTATTTACATTTTGAACATTTATTTATTTTCTCTTTGTGGATGGAGGGCACGTGGTGAGGCATACATATGGAAGGAAGCAGAGGACAGTTTGAGAGAGAAGGAGGGAGAGGGAGGGAGGGATGGTAGAAGAGAGAGAGATACACTATGTAGCCATGAATGGACTGTAACTAGGCTGGCCTTGAACTCAAAGAGTTCTGTCTTCCTCTGCCTCCTCAGTGCTGGGATTAAAGATGTTCACCATCATTTCCAGCTTATGTTTTTGAAATCTCATTTCTAATATAATTTGGTTGTTATTCATGTATCCTATCTCAAATTATACTCCTTTTTCTATTTCTTTTCATTATTTTTATTTTTATTTTTGAAATATTAAAATGTAAAAAAGAAAACACTTCAAAGCAGAATATTGAAGAGGAGACATTAACACTGCTGTTTTCACTGATGCATTGTTTATAGTAGCTAATAGGTAGAAATACCCATTAACAGATGAACGGACAAAGAAAAAGTGGTTATACATAACCCAGTGAAATACTAGTCAAAGCCTTAAAAAGGAAGGGAATCTTGCCACATGCTACAACATAGATGAACTTTGAAGACATTAAGCTAAGTGGAATAAGCCTACTAAAATAATACAATGCTGTATGATTTCACTCACCTCAGATATGGAAAGCTGTCAAACCCATAGAAGCAGGAAGTAGAATGGCAGTTATCAGGGGCCAGTGGAAAGGGTAAATGGGTATAGAGTTTTAGTTTTACAAGATGAAATTTTAGAGACATGCTGCCCAGCACTATGAATATAATTTAGCTTTACTGAAATGGGTGCATAAAGGTTGTTTGGCTGGGGAGATTGCTCAGTGACTCAAGTACTTGCTATGCAAGTGTGAGGACCAGAATTCGGATCCTTAGTACCCATGTAAATGCAAGTGGGCATGGTGGTCTGCCTGTAATTCAGTGTTCAGGATGCAGAGACAGAGGAATCCCCGCCTAAGCCTGCTGCCTACACTAGTGGAATCAGTGAGCTCCTGGTTCATTGGGAAACTGCTTAGTGAATAAAGTCGAATGCAATCAAGGAAAACACCTAATACCAACCTCTGGCCTGCACACACACACACACACACACACACACACACACACACACACACACACACACCTGTGCATGTGTATACATGTACTTTCACACAGAGAAGCAAGTATACCTACTATACACATACAGCACACATAGACATATGCAGAAAAAGATGTTTGTTTTTGTGATTTATTTTTTCCTAATTTAATGTTTTATTGATTCTTTGTAAATTTCACATCATTCAACTCAATCCCATTCATCTCCCTGCCCTTTCATATCTCCCTCTGCCCTTGTAACATCCCCAACAAGATAAAATAAAATAAATTTAAAAGAAAAGAAAAATCTCATCAGGGAAGCTGTAGTGTGACACAGTGAGTCACAACCATGTTCTACGGACTGGCTCACCCATACCCCTGTCAACAAGGTCGGCTCTACTGTGCTGCCCAGGCAAGGTGTAGGGCCAGCTTTCCTGAGTGCTGCTGCTAATGAGAGGCAGGGTCAACTCTCTTGCCTGCTGCAGGTGGAGAGGGTCGGGGGAGGGCATCTTTTTCTCGCCCTCAACACCACCTGGCTAATGAGGGGTATGGAGCCCACACTCCTACACTCAGGACCTCAGGCAGGCTCAACCACACCCTTACCAACAGGGTCAGTTCTACGATGCTGCCCAGGTGAGGTGCAGGGCCTGCTCCCCTGCGTGCTGCGTTGGTGAAGGGCAAGGCCAGCTCTCCTCTTCTCATGACCTCAAGGCCAGCTCTCCCACCTGCCATACACAGTGAGGGGCAGGGAGGAAGGGGAGGGCTTCTTTCCCTCATCAATACCACTGTATGGTAGATGAGGGGCAAGACCAGATCTCCCATGTTCACATTCTTGGGCCGACTCACCTGCAACCCTTTGAACAGGATAAGCTCCACTATGCTGCCTGGCAAGGTGCAGGGCCTGCTCTCCTGAGTTATTGTGATTTATTTTTATTGTGTATGTGTATGGTGTACCACATGATATTTTTTATGATTGACTTATTTGCATTGATTTTATTGCATTTTTTAAATAATAGATTTATGTACATTGGTGTTTTGTCTGTGTGTATGTCTGTGTGAGGGTCCCCTGGAACTGGAGTCACAGGCAGTTGTGAGCTGCTATGTGGGTGCTGGGAATTGAACCTGGGTCCTCTGGAAGAGCAGTCAGTGCTCTTAACCGCTAAGCCATCTCTCCAGCCCCACCACATATTTTTATATCACAGTGAAATGACCATTACAATCAAACAAATTAATACATCATCTATTACATAGTTACTATTAATGCCATAAGAGAAACTTACTCCTATCATTTTTGATACAATTAGCAAATTCCTTGTAATAATAAAATATTATTAACTTCAATCATCATGTTATAATGTTAGGGATCTAGATTTATTCATCCTACATAACTGAAATTTTATTCTCTTTGATTTACATATTCCCACCTTGCTTCCTCACTGCCCCTGGTAACTACTATTCTACTCTTTAGTTCTATATATTTTTATATATTCCATTTTTTGTAGAGTTGGAGAGTGAACTCAAGTTTTGCATGTGTCAAGTTAAGATAGTGCTCTAGCACTAACCATATTCTCATCCTCTGTCTTCTTTATAAGATTTCACAAATAAACAAGACCATGTACCATTTTTCTTCCCATGTTTGGTTTACTTGACTTAGCATAATGCCTTCCATGTTCATCCCTGTTGTTAGAAAGTGGAATGTCCTCTTTTAAAAGGTCCAGTAATCTAATTACTACAATATGTTTAACACAAATTCCTTTGCCACTTATTTCTTGAAAATGCATAGGTTGTCTATAAGTCGCCCATTGTGAAAGGGCTGCAGTCACCATGAGAGTCCAGATATCTTTAGGAGGTGCCGAGTTAATTTGCTTTGACTGTATACCTAGAAGAGTGTTTGGTGGATCATATGGTAGTTCATTCCTATTTCATGATAGCTGTGCTGATTTATATTCCCACAAACAAATTTTATGTATATGTTTTTAAATTTTAATTATATTTTATGGGGCTGGCAAGTTGTCTCAGTGGTTAAGAGCACTGGCTGCTCTTCCAGAGGGCCCAGGTTCTATTCCCAGCACCCACATGGCAACTCACAACTGTCTGTAATTCCAGACCCTGTGCCCTCTTCTGTCCTCCATCGGCGTTAGGCACACATGTTGATGCAGAGAACTATGTGCAGGCAAAATACCTATATACATAAAATATAGTTTAAACAGTTAAATTATGTTTTTGTTTATTTATTTTGTGTGTACACATGCACATGCACGTGTTCCATGGCACATGCTGAAGTCAGAGACGGCAAGGGCCTTCTACCATGTGGGTCCAAATGCCTTTACCCACTGAGCCACCTTGCCTGCCCTTATAGTTCTGTGTTTTCTTTTAACCCCAACTAAAAACGAAAATGAGATGACACTGAAGTAGAGTAGGCCTCTACTTCAGTATAATGGTATCTATATAAGAACATGGCTATTAAGAATAATGAAATCCTGTTATTTTCAGCCACATGGATAGAGCAAGAGGACATTACATTGAGAATAGTTAGTCAGCCGGGCAGTGGTGGCGCACGCCTTTAATCCCAGCACTCGGGAGGCAGAGCCAGGTGGATCTCTGTGAGTTCGAGGCCAGCCTGGGCTACCAAGTGAGTTCCAGGAAAGGCGCAAAGCTACACAGAGAAACCCTGTCTCGAAAAACCAAAAAAAAAAAAAAAAAAAAAAAAAAAAAAAAAAAAAAAAAGAGAATAGTTAGTCAAGAATAGAAAGACAAAAACTGTATGTTCTTACGTATATGTACAGTCTAAAATAATTGATCTAACGGAAGTAGAGAGTAAAGTAGTGGTTACTAGAATATGAGAAAAGCATCAGGGTGTGTGGAGAAAGGAAGAGTTAATTGGTACAGGAGTGAAGCTGGACAGAATCAATAACATTCTATTGCTCAGCAGCATAGCTATAATTGACAACAGTTAGTTGAATATTTCAAAATAGCCAATAGAGAAGATTTTAAATGTTTACAACACAAAAAATGGTAAATACCTGAAGTGAGAGATGCCAATAGCACTGATTTGGTCAATATACATTATATACATGTATTGAAATGTCACAATGTTACCCATAATATATACAATCTTATGTGTCAGGTTAAAGAATCAAATAAGGGGCTAGAGAGATGGCTTCATGGGTACAAGCACCTGCTGCTCTTCCTGAGGACTCAAGTTAGGTTTCCAGAACCCACATCATGTGGCTTATAACTTCCTGTAACTCCAGTTCCAGGGATCCAACAACTCTGGTCTCTGTAGGCACCTGCACATAAGGAAATCCTTTTCCCGGAGCAGACAAGTTCTCCTTCTGGCTCAGGGCCTTTTTTTCTGTCTCCCAGCATGAGATTCCTGGGGGCATACCCATTTCTTTGGGGTCCATTGCTTCAGTAGTCTGATAGACTGAGAGATACAAGTATTTCTTCAGAATTTCTGCCAGGCTAGTCACACCATCTGTCTGTCTCCATTGCTAAGAACTACCACTCCATGGAAAGCCTGCTAGTCTAGTAAGTTTGCAAGGTCAACCTGGTTATATATTTATTAGCGAGGCAGAGAACACTGGCTCTAAAATATGTTAGGATGGTGATCATAGTTTTGCTTTTTCAAAAGATCCTGTGTTAAAAAAATTGAGAGATCTCAAGTTAATAAATTAATGATGTACCTCAAGTCTTTGGAAAAACAAGAACAAATGGCACTCAAAAACAGTAGATGGAATGAGATTATCAAAGTCAGGGCTAAGATAGTCCCTATGAGCCACCATGAGGTTTGGCTGAGTCTGACTACATCCTCAGAAAAGATGCTTAGGCCTTTCTTGCTCCACCGCCAACACACAACGCTACAGATCTCCATGATTATCTTCTCCACTTTCCTGGCTTAGTGTTGTGTTTTAAAACTCTAAGTGTCTTTGATCTTTAAAAAAATCAGGGCTGAAATGAATGAAGTAGGAACAACAAAAACAATACAAAGAATCATTGAAATGAAAAGTTGGTTCTTGGAAAACATTAACAACGTTGACATACTTTTAGCCAAATTGAGTAAAAGAAAGAGAGGATCTAACTTAATAAAATTAGAGACAAGTAGGGAGACATTACAATAGATACTGAGGAAATTTGAGAATCATAAGGGCTCACTTTAAAAATCTATATTCTACCAAACTGAAAAATCTAAAGCAAATTTATACGGCCTACCAAAGATAAATCAAGATGAAACAAATAATTTAAACAAACCTTAAACAACCAATGAAGTTGAAGCAATAATTAAAAGTCTTTCAGTGTAAAAAAAGGCCCAGGATCAGAGGGACTTAGCATAGAATTCTGCCAGACCTTCAAAGAAGAACTAATACCACACTCCTTAAACTATTCTGTAAAATAGGAGGTAAAAGGGAATTTCCAAATTCTTTCTGAGACCAGTCTCCCTGATGAACATAGACAAAACAAATTCTTAATAAAATACTTGCAAGCTGTACTTTCCTTTTTTAATGACACATTGGAAACTCTCATGTTGATACTGATTTAGAGCTGTTTATTTAAATACACATTTATTTTTTATAATAATAAGTAAAATTTCACTGACAGAGAGAGGATGGGCAACATCTGATAGGGCGGACAGGTAGAAAAGTTCAGGGTGTATATGAGGGCACACATCTTTGCCTTGGGAAGTCCTAGATTCTCTTAAACAAACAAACATTAACAAAAACAGCAACAAAAAACCCTAGAAGGAAAAAGAATGTTTAATTGCAGTTATTTTTAAAGTTTTCTTTCCTAAATCTATTAGAGTGGTTTTCTTTTTGAGTGAGGAAGGGTGATGTTGAGACAAGGTCTCACTATGTATCCCAGGCTGTCCCTGTCCATAAACTTGCAATCCCCCTGCTTTCACTTGCTAAATGTTGGGATTTCAGCTATGTGCTGTCACAACCAGATTTCAGTTAGATTTTTGACACGTTATATCTTTTATATTTACCATCCTTGTTACTTGTATCCATGCTTTTTGTAAACTATAAATTCTTCCAAATCCTTTCAGAGGCAAGTAGACTATGAATAATAACTAAACATATTAAAGTATATATTTAAATAGATGAATAAAATAAACAGAGTAGACCTTGTATAGGATAAAGTAATGCTCACTTAGGCATGTATCACATATATTTGACACATGGCTAAGTTGTTGCTTCTTTTCTTTAAATGAGAGCTGTCTTTTTGTTCAGATGACATAGACTTTAATATAAAAATGTATGACATTCAGTAAGATAGCACTAGAACTAATAAACAAGCTTATCAACATCACAGGATAAAAGATAGGCATACAAAATTAAATTGAACATATGTATATATATATATATATATATATATATATATATATATATATATATGAAATCAACAATGAAAATGGAAGAAGAAAAACCATTTCATTAACAATGGAATAAAAGTAAAATTTAAAACTAAGTTTAATAAAAGAAGAACAAGGTCTTATAGGGATTTAAAAGACTCTAAAAGAAAAAATGGACTGAAGAAATTGATATGTATCAAATGTACAAGGATAAAAATATTTAATATTGTTCATATTATAATACCCCAGAAGCTGATATACAGATTCAGTACAATCCCTTCCCGACTGTCTTTTTTAAAATAGAAATTGATGAGTTCACTGCCCTCTATAAAACTTATGTGGCTGCACATAAGAAACTAAGATCAGAAGGTAATATTTATGACTAAAACTAAGACTGAATGACTTTCATTTCCCAATACTAATTGCTTCTCCTCAAATTCAACCTCCCATTGAGCGCCTTCCATCTCTCTTCTTAACTTATAGTAATGTTTAAACCAGATTCATCCCTTTCAACGTTTATCATTTTTCTTTGGTGAAAACATCCTACTCTCCCAGGCAATATCACACCAGAACTTGTTTCTCTTGTATAGATAAAACGTCATAACCATTAACCAAACTGTTTTCACCCCTCCCTCTCCCTAACAGCAGACTACTTTTAACCTTCTATGGGACCAACTGCTTAAGGTTCCACATATGAATGAGAGAAAACATGTGGCATTTGTCTTTTTTATGTCTGCCTTATTTTGATTAACAGAAAGCCTTTAAGTTCCATCCATGTTGCTGCAAATGACAGGATTTCATTGTTCCTTATGGCTGAATGAAATTCCACTGAGTGTATATGCCACATTTTTAAATTATTCATCTATTGATGAGAAGCTAGTTTGACCCTTTATTCATTGTGAATAGCGCCTCAAAAATATGAACACCTAGGTATCTCTTTAGTATATATTGATTTTATTTCCTTTATCTATATACCCATATGTGTGTAGCTGAATGATATGGTAGATCTATTTTTACTTTCTTGAGGAAGTACATGATACTGTGTAATAGCTTACAGCCCTATCTGTGGTAATATATTGTGTACCCTAATAAAATTTGCCTGAAGATCAGAGAACAGAACAAGCCACTAGATTAAACATAGAGGTCAGGCAGTGGTGGCATACACCTTTAATCCTAGCACTCAGGAGGCAGAGATCTGTCTGGGTCTCTGTGAGTTCAAAGCCACCCTGGACTACATGAGATTGACTCAGTCTAGGAGAGAAAACAGAGTCAGGCAGTGGTGGCACACACCTTTAATCCCAGTACTGGGAAGCACACACACCTTTAATCCCAGGAAGTGATGGCTGGGCAGAGAAAGGTATATAAGGGGTGAGGAGACAGGAACTAAAGGCTTTTTGGCAGGTTTCCCTTTCAGCTAGAAGCTATTTCAGGCTGAGGAGTTGGTGAGGTAAGAGGTGGTGGCTGTGGCTTTTCTCTGCTTCTCTGATCTTTTTTTTTTTTTTTTGGTTTTTCGAGACAGGGTTTCTCTGTGTAGCTTTGCGCCTTTCCTGGAACTCACTTGGTAGCCCAGGCTGGCCTCGAACTCACAGAGATCCGCCTGGCTCTGCCTCCCGAGTGCTGGGATTAAAGGCGTGCGCCACCACCGCCTGGCTGCTTCTCTGATCTTTAAACAAATTTTATTAGGGTACACAATATATCACCATACCTATATGAGGTGTATAGTATATGAGAGTTCCTTTTCCTCCACATTTTGTCATGTTTTGTTTATTTATGTATTTACATATATTTATAGCCATTCATTCTAAGTGGGATAAGATAATATACTGTAGGTTTAAAACAATCACATGTATTTATTTGTATGCGGGGGTGGGGGGTGGTGGTGAGTAGGAGTCAGTTTTCTTTTTTAATCATGTGTGTCCCAGGGATCAAACTCAGATCATCAGACACTTGGTGGCAAGGACATTTTCCTAATGAGCCATCTCACTTACCACACTGAAGGTCCCCCCCCCCCCAGACTGTGTAGCTTTGTGTCTTTCCTGGATCTCGCTCTGTAGACCAGGCTGGCCTCGAACTCACAAAGACCCACCTGCCTCTGCCTCCTGAGTGCTGGGATTAAAGGCGTGTGCCACCATCGCCTGGCCACATTGAAGGTTTTTAAAACAATATTTAAATTGTTCTTTGAGAATTTCATACAAAATGTTTTGAACATATTCACCACTCCCACAGCTCTTCCCAGATCAATTCTCCCCCTTTCCTACTCACCCAACTTTGTGTCCTTAAAACAAACAAACAAACAAACAAACAAACAAAGGAACATCAAGGTCAATTTGTGATACACAATCATTCTGGATGTGTGATCTTCTGCTGGAGTATAGTTGACTTACTGGGGCTATACTCTTAGAGAAAACTGAGTCTCCTCCCATTTGCTAACAATTGCTGATGACTTCTTGGCTAGGGATGGAACTTCGTACCAACTCCCCTCTGTATGCTGGGATTTGGTCTGCCTTGGTCTTACACAGGTCTGTGCATACTCTCAGGACCTTTGTGAGTTCACATGTGCAGCTGTCCTTCTGTGTCCAGAAGATACTATGTTTCTTGTAGTTGTTGAATACCTCTGGCTTTCACACTCTTTCAGCCCCCTCTTCTACAATGAACCCTAGACTTAAGAGGAGACAATGTGGTATATACGTCCCTGTTTTGGGATGAGCATTCTGCATTCTCTTATTCTCTGCACCTTGGGCAGTTGTGGATCTCTGTGTTAATCACCATGTACTACAAATAGAAGCTTCTCTGATAAGAGGTGACATGCCCATTAATCTAAGAGTATAATGAAAGTCATTAGGAGTCATTGGCATTTGTCTTCCGCTTCATGCATTTACCTGCATATTTCATAGTTTCATTTTACTTATAGCTGAATAATAATTAATTGTGTAAATATACAATATTTTCCTTATCTGTTTATCAGCTGATGGACATCTAGGCTGTTTCTGCTTCCTGGCTTTTGTGAATAGAACAGCAATTAGCATGGATGAGCAAGTGTCTCTAGAATAGGATATGGAGTTGTTTTGAGCATGCCTAATATCAGTACAGCTGGATAGTGTGGTATATCTATTTTAAACGTTTTGAGGAACCTTCACACTGTTCTCTATAGTATACCAGTTTGCACTTCCACCAGTATTTATAAAGTGTTCCCCTTTCTCTATACCCATGCCAGAATAGTTTGTTTATCTTGGCCATTTTGAGGTAAAATGAGATTTCAAAGTAGTTTTAACTTGCAGTTCCCTGGTGGGTAAGGATGTTGAACATTAAAAAAAAAAAAACCAACAAAACTCGCACCCCTTTGTATTATATGTTTTGATAATACTCTGTTTAGTTGTGTGCCTCATCTTTTAATTGGGTTGTTTGTTTTCTTGATGTTTGGTTTTTCATTTTTTGCATATTCTAGATATGAGCCCTCTGTCAGACATTCAACTGTTAAAGATTTTCCCCCATTCTGTAGGCTGCCCTTTCCCTTGAGTGATGGTCTCCTTTTCTGTACAGAAACTTTTAAGTTTCATGAGGTCCCATTTATTGTTGATCTTAATGTCTGTACTACTGACTTCCTGTTCACAGAGTCCTTTTCTGTGCCAGTGAGTCCAAGCATATTCCTTACTTTGTCCTCAATCAGATTCAGAGTAACAGGTTTTATGCTGAGGCCCTTTATCCATATGGGGTTGAGTTTTGTGCAGGGTGAGGAAAGGATTATTTCATTCTACTACATGTAACCATCCATTTGTTGAAAATGTTGTCTTTTCTGTTGCTGTGATAAAACACCACGACCAAAAGCAACGGGGATGAAAGGATTTATTTTATCTTGCAGCTTGTAGTCTAGTATCCAGTATCCAGTGTCCAGAAGTGAAAGCAGGAAACTGGAGGCAGGAGCTGATGCAGAGACCATGGGGGAGTGCTGCTTACTGGTTTGCTCAGCCTGTCTTCTTAGAGCACCCAGGAATACCAGCCCTGGGATGGCACTATTCCCAATGGGCAGGACCCTCCTCCATCAACTACTAATTAAGAAAATGCCACCACAGACTTTAACTAAAACAAATATTCATTGTTGGCCTCTGTCAGAAATCAGGTGGCTGTAGGAATGTAGGTTTATATGTGGGTTCTCAATTTTATTCCATTTATTAATGAGTATATTTTTATTCTAGTACCATGCTGTTTTTATTACTATAGCTCTGTAGTATAATTTGAAATCTGGATGGTAATACCTCCAGCAGTGTATATTTTTGTTTCTTTTATTTTAGAAGTTTGTTGTTGTCATTGTTGGTCTTGTTTTATTGTTATTTCTTTCTTGCTATCCTGGGTATTTGGTATTTGCATAAGAAATTTAGGATTATATTTGCAATTTTATTAGACTTTTGATTAGGATTGCATTGACTCTAGATTGCTTTTGGTAGGATAGCCATTTTCACAGTATTAATCCTACCAATTAATGAGCATAGGAAATATTTCCATATTCTGTTATTTTCTTCAATTCTATTTTCAGTGTCTTAATGTTTTCATTGTATAAGTCTTTCATGTTCTTATTTAGGTTTATTCCATGGTATTTTTGAGGCTATTTTGAATGATATTATTTCCTTGTTGTCTTTCTTGATGTGTTTATCATCTGTATATAGGAAGGCTACTGATCTTTGCATATTGATTTTGTATACTACTCCTCTGCTGAATGTTTAATAGCTGTAGGAGTTTTCTAGTGAAGTCCTCAGCATCTTTTATGTATAGAACAATACCATTTGCAAATAGAAACTTTGACTTCTTCCTTTCCTATATGCATCCTCTTTATCACTTTTACTTTTCTTTTTGCTCTAGCTGAGACTTCAAATACTATGTCAAACAGGAAGAAAGGGCATGAATGGACATTCTTGGAAATGTTTCCCCATCCCCTCTTCATCCTTTTCTCTTTTTCCCCTCTTTACAATGTCTCACTGTGTAGTCCAGTCCTTAGTCTCTTGATCTTTCCTCCTCATCTTCATGAGTACTAGGATTACAGGTATGCACTGCCATGCTTGACTATCATATTGTAGGTTTGATTTGCACTTCCTTGGTAGATTATGATGTTGAACAGTTTGAGTTTTTATTGTCTAGTTTCATTACTTCTTTGGATGAGTATCTATTCGGTAACCAACTCCCCTTGTTGCTGTTGGAGATTGAACCCAGGCAGGGCTTTGCATATACTAGTCACATATTTTACCATTGAAATACATCCCCAGCCTCCGTTTGTTCATTTCAATTTTGGCTTACTTGCTTTTTAAGTCCGTTCTGAATATTAACCTTTGGTCAGATGAATGGTGACCAATATTTCTTCTTATTCTGTAACTGCCTCTTAGATCGCTGCATTGTTTCTCAGACGAACAGAGAACTTTTAGTTTGATGAAACTGAATTCATTAATTTTGCTTCTGTTCCCTGTGCTTTTGGGATTTTACCTGAAAAAACTAAATGGCCTATATTAATGTCTTGAATGTCAAAATCTTTGGCTATCTCAATATCCCTATGTTTTTTCTAGCAGTTTCTCAGTTTCAGATTTTGCATTTAGTTCTTTAACCAATTTGAGTTGATTTTGTTAACAGTAAGGGTTACTTCAGTATGTGGACATCTCATTTTCCAAGCACCATTTATTGAAGAAATCTGTTTTTTTTTCCAATGTATATTTTCTTGCCCATGTCAAAAATTACTTGCATATAGATCTGTGGGTTTATTTCTGTTGCTTTCTGGTCTGCTCCATTGGTCTGTGTGTCTATTTTTATACCAATGCTATGCTTAAACTGTTATTCTTAACTTGGGTATCCCAAATAGCAGAAGGGTATTTTTATCCTTATTCAGTTTTTTAAAGGCTTCTGTGTCTAGAGTGGAACAAAAATTTTCCTCTCTTTTCTCTCTCTCTTGAGGGAGCCATTGCTATTTCTTCTTTAAATCTGAACTCTTTCATTATCAACTTAGTTTCCATTATAAAAAGTTTGAGTGGTGTAGACCAAGTTCCTGTTAAAGGGGAATGTCAGGTGGTGACATCTTGCACCACACTGATATGCCAAATTGTCATTGCTACAACAGTTGATTTTAAGTGTTGGGAAACTGGAGAGTTATGATTAGCGTGAGACCCATAGAAACTGACAGTTCACAGACAGCAGGAGGGTACAGACTAAAAGGTACTGAACTGACTACTCTAAGTAGATAGATGTAGCAGAGTGATTTAGACAGTGGGGCTGGACCAGAACTACAGCCTCTGTAGTAAGTAAAGTAATAAAAGAGAGTGAACACTGTTCGTGCAGAGTATCCTGCCTTTCAGAGTTACAGCTCCAAAGCATTGCTGAGTTAAGCTCCCCTTTGTGTTTTCTACCCTCCTATATAAGGCAGAAATAGGCTCTGCTTTGTCTGCCATTGTATAGCAACCTCCTTGAGAATGTTTTTGTGGCCATTACTACTTTGTAGTGTATCTGTGGCTATCTGTTCTTCCTGGACTATGGATCTGTTCTTCCAGGAATTCATTTGCCTTTATCACCTAGAGGCTTACTTCATTTCTGGAATGTGGACTTAGTGATGCTTGCTCAATGATGGAAGCCATGATATGAAATGGTAAAAATGCAATCTGTCCCGCCAGCTTGTTGCTGATTGACTTCTCCTGATAATAATGGATGTGACTGCTGGCTAATGAAGAAATTCAATTGGGCAGAACCATATTTCTCTGATTTAAATTATTCTAGAACTCAGTCCTGAATAGAGTCTCAAAACCTTTCAGACTGTGTACACAATTGCATTTTCTCCCTCGTAGTTGATTAAGATCTCGTGATACTTTATGAACTGCAACCCCTTAGTTAGGCTTTGAGGAAATAATATTGCTTTTGAGGCCATTGTGACATATTTTTTTTTGTCCTAGAGGTTCAACCTAGAGTCTTTTGTACACTGAGTAGATAGAAGCTTAATCGCTAAGCTACAGTTGAAGTCCTTAAAAGATTTGTTTTCAGTCAAGGTCTTGCTAAGTTCTTTAGTTTGGCATAGAACTCACTCTGTAGCCCATGTTGGCTTTGAACTCAAAATCTTCCTGTGGATTTTCCTAAGTAGGTTGGACGGTAGACTTTCACCACCAGGCTTAATATGATACTTACTGTCTAAAGTGTTTTCTGTACAAGCATGAGGACCTTCATTTGGATCCTAGCACCTTCATAATATCTGAGTGTAGCATTGCCCATCTCTAACTTCAGCACTGTGGAGGCTGAGGACGTGTGGGATCAAAGACAGGAATCCTTGGGACTCAGTGACTAGTCTGTTTAGCAGAAACAGTGAGTTCCAGGCTCAGTGAGAAATCTCTGTGTATCAAAAAATATAAGATGGAGAGTGAAGTCAACCTCTGGCCTTCACATCATGCACACACAGGTGAGTATACCTACATGTACAAGTGCATGGATGCACATATTGCATGCATAAGGACACCCACTTAAAGAAATACATTCCTGCTGACACCTTGATTTTATGGACTATTTGACTCCCAGAAGTTCCAGATAGAAAATTTATGTTAGCCAGGCCTATAACTCCAGCACTGAAGAGCTTAAGTGAAGAAGATTACCAGGATTTTGAAATTGTCCTGGGCTATATAGTGTGTTTTGGACCAGTCTGAGCTATAGAATTAGACCCATCTCAAAAATTGAAATAGTATAAAAGTATGCTGTTTTAAAGTTACTGAGCTTGTGATGATTTGTTACAACATAACACAGCGGACCTGTACTTTTTATTCTAGGCCTTGGAGTCATTGATAACCTATACAACAACAACAACAAGCCTCATGGAATTGTAAGGGTATCCAAAACAGTAAAGGAGAGTTGTATGTTGGGGATAAGCTTGATGAGTATATGTATGTAATTCAGGCCCATCAGTGGAGGTTATTCAGTCTTGCTTTCTGTCCTTAAATATAAAGGTATTTGATCATTTTTGAAAAGCATTGGGGAAGGAGGAGGTGAGAATGCAGGAGTGAGTGTGTGTGTGTGTGTGTGTGTGTGTGTGTGAGAGAGAGAGAGAGAGAGAGAGAGAGAGAGAGAGAGAGAGAGAGAGAGAGAGAGAGAGAGAGAGAGAGAGAAATTCATTTTATCCAAGAACCAATCCTTTGAAAATAGTATAGCAATTGTAATATCAGGTATCCATCCACTAGGTGTCAGGAGAGATAATATCAAGGCTCCTAACTGGCCTCAACCTTTTTGTGAATGAAACTGAAAAGCAAATAATTGTGGAAACCATAAAATAATTGCCATGTAAGACAGAACAGGGTGCAATAAAATTCCAAATGATTTGCTTTTGGAATATGGATGTCAATATATATACACTTAGTTTGTACTCTGATGAAGCCACATGAAATCTTGCCAACTCTTTTAAAATAGTTAAGAATGGCCCATAGAGGGTATTCTGCATGTTTCCCTGTGGTTTGTGGCTTCATTTGTACATTTTTGTACCTTCAGACAACCCTCTGCCTAGAAAGCCTCTCAGCAGCCTACCACAAGGATGTTTGCTTTATTGGTTTATAGAAGTTGGGCCATTCTGTGGCTCTTCTGAATACTTATTTCTAGCTGCCTTCTTACTCTTCATTGTCAGAGAAGCCATTGGATTTTGAGTAATTTTTATTTTGCTTATTTAGAAGGTTTAAGTAATTTCCTTCTAGATCCTATCTGACCTCTGTTTTTGAATTGACAGGCACAATTCCGATTGACTTCAGTTTGCTTTTGCTTTGCTTCTGGAGAAGAATGGGTGGGTCTGGTAGGGAAATAGAGATCATAAATAACAAAGGTTGAAGTCAGTCATGCTGCCAGATGATTCATCCTCATGGCATTGGGGTCAAAAGAGCAGAAAAGCACCAAGAAACAAAAACAACAAAAAGGAAAGCTCTCCTTGCTGAGCTGTGGTGTGAGCAGTGTGAGTGTGTGTGCATGTGTGTGTGTGTGCGTGTGTGTGTGTCTGCGCGCGTGTGTGTGTGTGTGTGTGTGTGTGTGTGTGTGTGTGTGTGTGTATGTGTGTGTGTGTGTGTGTGTGTGTGTGTGTGTGTGTGTGTGTGTCCCAGAAGAACATAATCAAAGTTTTTTCCTGGGATGACTGACTATACAATTCCAAAGAGTACCCATTATTTGCAGACAAAGAGCCTAGGATAAAGAAAATTCGAACCAAGGTTTTTCATAAGATTATGCTTATGTCTAACACAGTAGAAAGCCAATATTTTTTATAAAATTTTGTAAGTAATTATGCTTTTGAAAACATTTCTATATTTATTTATTTTCTTTTGTGTGTATGAGTGTTTTGCTTACATGTGTGCATGTGTATCATGTGCTTGCCTGTGCCTACAGAAGTCAGAAGACTGCATCAGATCCCCTAGAATTGGAGTTACAGATGCTTGTGAGCCACCATGTGGGTCCTAGGAATTGAACCCTGGTCCTCTGCAAGAGCAACAAGTGTTTTTAAACCCCTGAACCATCTCTCTAGCTCTGACAGCTAAATTTAAAAAAAGTTTTCAAATAAACATACAAAATAGTGGAATTCATTATGGCATTTTTATAATTGCTACTGTTAATCTTCCTCATGTATATACTTCCTGTGTGCCCCCTGCTCACTTCCTGCCACCAGTAATAATCCATTATGCTTCCATATCTCATCTATTCTTGACCCCTTTTCTCTTTCTCATGGTCATCTTTGTAGTTTTATAACATATACACACATGTGTAATAACTAAAATCTAGCATTAACATATAGTACTTGTGTTTCTTAATATGATAATGTTGCCTCTTTAATTCTTTCCTTTTACACTTCAGCTGCATAAACATTGTAAGCTCTTGTCAGATAATATATTCTTTTCTTCCTTAAAGTGTAGTATAACCTTCTAGGTTTGTTTTCTTTTTCTGTTCATGAATCTTGCTGCATATATCTTAACAAAAGCAACTTTTTTGTGTGAAAGTCTTGCTGTGTGTTCTAAACTGGCCTCAAGTTTTGATCCTTCTGCTTCTGCCTCTGAAGTCTGGGATTACAAGTGTGTGCCCTATGCCCAGCTTATTTCTTACCTTGTATTTGTAAGACATCTATATTTTATGCTGTTCTCAATCTATAGATCTTTTCAGATCACCTTTGCTTTCCTAAGTTATGCATGATAATTTAACATTCTCCCCATTTATTCTAAGGACCATACCGATGTTTCCCACTCTGATACAAAGTGTGTTAGGGCATAAGTATTTTGAGTTATTATAGTCTATTATATTTATTTTTCCTGAAATTTTAGTTTTATCATTTTAATATAATAATAATTTTCAAATGAAGAAATATATGCACATCATATAAACCCTGGGTTGTAAAATAAATGAATTTTGGAAAAACTCCAAGTTTTCCTTTTTCTAAGCTAAGTTTTTCAATGTTCCTGCTTTAGAGCAATGACTATTATCAATTTCTTACACACCTCCAAAGACAATAATACAGGGCAAAATGTATGTGTTATATTCTTCTATACTCTCTTTTAATTTAATATTATTTTGGTGTTAGCTTATACTAGTATATGTGGAAATGCTTGATTGCCTAGATGAACCATAACTCCATAATGAATATCTAGATGTTTCTTTTTGGTTTTTCAAGACAGGGTTTCTCTGTGTAGTTTTGGTGCCTGTCCTGGATCTTGCTCTGTAGACCAGGCTGGCCTCGAACTCACAGAGATCTGCCTGGTTCTGCCTCCCAAGTGCTGGGATTAAAGGTGTGTGCCTCCGCCGCCTGGCTTTCTAGATGGTTTCTAATCCCTGTTATTAGAAACAAGGTTGTAATGTCTGAGCTTGTGAAAGTATTTTTTTCATGTGGAGTGTCTTTGTAGGTTAAATTACCCAAAGAAAGTTTCTGAATCAAGGGATAGATATATTTTAAGCATTGATAGAAATTACCATATAATCTCCATTAAGGTCAAAGGGTATCCATTTTCCAAATGTTTTTATTTGTTTTTCTGATGTGTATTGTGGATCTACATATTCAAGATTCAGGTTTCATCTTTCTTATTAGTGAAATTGAACATTTTCATATATTTAAGATAAATAAATGTATATACATATATATATGTTTGCCACTGCTCAGAGTTTAATTGGATTGTTGACCTCAGTCTTATGGATATATAGTAACATTTTACATAACACATAAACTATGTTGTTATTTTTATATTTGTCTTCATTTCTTTCTAGTTATTTTTGTATTGATTATTATTTTTTGTTTTCTTGAACCAGTTCTCATTCTATAGCCCAAGCTGGCTTGGAATTCCCTATGTAATTCAGACTAGTCTTGAATCTGTGGTGATCATACTTTCTCAGCCTCCAAGTTCTGATATTATAAGCCAGAGTCATAATGTCTGGATTTGATTTTTTTGATAACTACATTTTTGTGATTTAGGTTTTTGGATCATGTCATCACATTTATCCAACTTTGCATCTGTGGACTCTGAACATACAGAACCTTAAGTCTTTTCCACTTCAGAATTATTTCAAAGTTTTTCTGAATCATACAGAACCTTAGGTCTTTCCCACTTCAGAATCATTTCAAAGTTTTTCCATATTCTCTTCTATTATATTTTTTGTTATATCATTTCAAGTTTTAATGTTTAATCCATTTGGTATAAGGCATAAAATATTGATTTAATTTTCTAAATATACTTTTAAGTCATTTTCCACTGATTATATAAAGATTGCTACTTTGAAAATGTCTGAGACACTGAAAAGACGAAATAAAAAAATCACCTTTCATTTTATTAGATACAGAAAACCACTGTTAATTTTTAAAGTATTTCTTTTATTGTCTTTTTAAAAGATTTACACCCATAAAGTCTTACCAACATGTTCATCCAAAAGTGAACTGAACAAGGACACTAGTGAACATGCCAAGCTGCATTGTGAAAAGTCCATGAGGCCTCAACCCTACAAAGAACTACAGGCAACTTCATAAAGCTGGAAACTGGAGAAGAGCATACCAATTGGTTGTCCAGGGCTAAACGGTCAGCCCTGAAAACATTCATACAAATAACATTATAGAGACTCAACAGGTTGTATCTGAGAATATATATGTATATACAAATACATGTATGCATGCTATAACAATGACAAACGAGACCACAACTTGGAAGGAGAGTAGGGAGGGGTATATGGGAAGGCTTGGAAACAGAAGGTAAAAAATGTTGTAATTAAAACACTAACTCAAAAATACACAAGCAAAAACAATTGTTTTTAATTATGTGTGTTTCTGAGTGTGGATTTGTGTGCATGAGTGCAGTACCTGCAGAGGCTAGAAGGTGCCAGATCACTGGGAACTAGAATTACAGGTGGCTATGGTGTCTAACATGGGATCTGAGAACTGAACTCTTGTGTCCTCTGGAAGGGCAGCGAGTGCTCTTAACACCTTCATTCCTTCTTTAGCATTTTAGTATATATATATAACTTTTTTTGTCTTATAGAATTGGGATCATATGTATAAAGTTGAGTAGCTTGCTCTGTTTTCTTAACTTCATATTGTATTGTAAGGAGATTTCCAATATCAAACGACTGGCTTCCTCTTGATGTATGAGACCTTTTGTCATCAGAGACTCTCCTGTCTTAGCCTGAAATCTATAGAGTACAAATACTATGTGCAAATTGCTCATGGCTAATGTTTGAGCAATCTCACTTTTTGATGGGTACCTAGGAAGTGCTTGTTGATATCATTTTTCTTGAACCATTCAAATCCTTCATTAAAAGGTAAGCAGAGAGGCGATGGCTCAGTGGCTAAGACTACTTGGTGTACAAGCATGAGGATCTGAGTTCCAATCCCCAGTACTCACATAGGAAAGCCAATCTTGGGTGCGTGCGTGCCTATAATCCCATGTCCATGGGGAGCAAAGACAGGAGGATTTCTGGGGCTTAATGGTTGTCATCCTAGCTCTAGGAACCTTAGTTTCAAAGGAACAAGGTGGAGTGTGGTAGAACAGGACACCTGACATCCTTCTTTGGTCTCTGCGAATGGGGTCACACACTTGCACACAGATAAGACCATATACTAAAAGCATACCACACACATGTACCATACACACATGCACACACATACACATAAACAGACATATACACAAAAGTAGAGATTTATATAGTCTACTTTAATGTAATGTTGTAAAATTTAATCACAGGATTGTATCTCAGGTAAGGAGTCAATAAAAGTTTAGTCTAATAATATTTTGACATTGAGTCTCATAAAATCATTATTTTGTAGGAATATTTTACTATTATATATTACTTTTTATATTTCACTTAATGAGATAGTTAATAGCCATCCAAACGGGCAATAAAAGGGGTTATGATAGGAAGACATTTGATTTCTGTTGAGGGTGTAATGTTAAGTCTCCATGAAACAAGTTGCATTTGATATATGGGACTGGATGGAATTTGTCAAGCGGAGATAGAATTGGGAAGGACAAGGCATTTCTGGTAAAGGGAAGCAGAAGTTTTAAAGTCCAAAAGTGGGGATTTACCAGATACATTCAGTGGATTGTCAGTAGTCTATTTGGGTTGGTCTGTGGGTCACATGAGGTTTAAAAATTAGCTTTCCAAATACGAACTTTAAATAAGGCCTTGAAAAACAGATTAGGGAGTTGATCCTTCTCTAAGCATTAGAATGATTAAAGGTTAACTTTTTTGCTATGGAAAATGTTAAACATACACAAAAGTAAACAACAGTGTGACAACTCCTTATGTGGCCATTGCCCTGACGCAGCAATTTTATCTTATGGCCACTGTGGTTTTACTCAACCATGCCCCATTTCCCCCGTGTTATTTTGGAGCAAATTCTCAATATCATATTGTTTTATACATGCATCCCTGAGGAATGTTTGGTTTTAAAAATTTTAAACAACATAACCGCACCATCATGATCACACTTAAAAGAGCCGACATTATTTTGTTAATGTACTTCAAGGTTTTTAAAGAGGTACCATGACCAGCGTAGTGCTTAACCCCCAAAAGAACATTTATTCCTCTAAGTATAATACCCCCCAAATCAAAGTCTCACTGTTGTACCTTTAGGGACACGTTGCCAGGCCAGTCATTGTTGTGGTTTATAGCCTTCGCATATTGGTAAGGCTATTGATTGCTTTTCCCCCTTGGTAGCTTGCATAGCACTTCTGAGACTATGAAAGCCAGTGAGGAGGCTTCCAGGTCAGTTCCAGTTTGATTCCTCTAGGTTCTATGTCCGAAGTGTATTATCCTGAAAGGTTATCCAATCCTAAGTGCTCAGTTCTAAACACGTACATACAAGTAACATTAAATGGACTCAATATGTGCATATAAACTGTGCTATTTAATAGATTGTCTCTTCGCCCATTTATGCAACCCATAAACTAACTAAACTGGACCACTGATAATCCGTTGAATGTATCTGGCATATCCCCACTTCTGGACTTTAACACATCTACTTCCCTCTACCCAAATTGGCTTGCCCTTCCCAACCCTGTCTCTACTTGTCAAATTACATCCAGTCCCATGTCATATTGGTGTTGCCTATAGAGCTACCTAAACACAAACATCATAAATGAACCGTTTTTTAATGGCACATGTAGTATGTGTGGCTGACACAGTCATTTTTAAAGTGTTGAAGCATGCAGTTACCTCAGAAGTAGAGCTTGGAAATGTTTCTTAGAAGAGAAAACGGCATAGTCAATTTTCATTAAAATAAAACAGACAAAATAAATCTCTCAACCTTTTAACGTCTTTTAAAACAAATAATAAGGGATCCATTTCCTTCACTTTGGGGCACCTTTTGCTGGAACTGCCCAAAAAAGAGATTTTTTTTTTTAAAAAAGACCGAGGTTAAAGAGAGATAATGAAAGGATAGGAAGGAAATAAACAGCTCAGCATTGCAATAAATTACATCCTTGTGAAGAAACTGAATTCTATTAGAATAGGCCATTATCTGGGGTTGTTTGAAAATGTCTTGCTATCCTGTCAGAAATGCAGTTAGATTGTGTTGGATATTGATGAAGAGAAGGGCCATTGAAACCCAGAGCCTCATTATTCTCCAGGGTGTTCTCACCCCTGTGACATTAGCCACCTGGAGCCCCGTTTGTTCAATTGCCCATCTGATAGAATATACAGTCTCCTCATTTCCTGTTCTGTGGAAAATTATTTTATTCAGCAAGTGACTAAACCCTTCTTTGGAATGGAAATTTGAGACAGTATATTTGGTACAAAGCGAAGAGCAGTTTTTGATTTCCTTTTCTAGACTACTTTGTCCCAAACATACTGAATTTAAAAAAATAGTAGAAAGTCTGAATGTTTTTGGCAGAACAGAAGTTGATTTAGAAAGTAAGTGGTTTCTTTATTCTCTGAAGACTTACTTTTCCATAAGAACATGGGTGAGCAAAAAGGCACCTAGTGGAATAGCTGTTTTCTCCTGCTAAATTGTCATGGTAATGAAGCCCTCCTGTGAGGTCACAAAGCCATTAAAATCTAGGAGGACAATTGCACATTGTGGCGAGAGGCTGTGCTTGTGGTGAATGACTTTCCATTTAACATGGGTAAAGATGGAACATGCACACTTTTTAAAAAAAACTGTACTTTCCACTCCCCAAATACAGTTATCCCAACGAGACACAGAGGCTTATGAGCACAGGAGGCAACACTTGGAACACATTTTTATTTGTACTCATTTTCTTGTTCTAACAGGCACTGCTTTTGCTCCTTGAGTTAATGGTTTGTTCACCATTGTTCTGTTGCTAACTGTGTAAAGTTTATGCAAACCTACTTCTTACTTCACCTAGATTATAAGGCTCACTTGTTCCACACAGGACAGAGATAGTACAAATAGTTTCACAGATTAGAGAGACGTACACTGTGGTATCATCCCTTTATCTGGAGTTTAGGTTTCCAGCAATCTTAACTGGCATCTCTGGACTATGGCCAGAACCTGAAAGGAAAAAGAGAAGGCCTATTTGAGGTCAAAATAACATCTCCAAAGACCACGGACTTTACCCTGTAGGGAAACATCAGGAGAGGTGATCAGATCCCAACTCCAGTCAGTAACCTTATTTTGTACACTCTAATAGACTTCATTATCTGGCTTGCTGGCCCACAGCAAATTAGATGATAGGCTATCAGTATCAAGTCCACTGAGTACCAGAGAAATAACAGCCAAACCCTTAAATGCAAAGGTGGAACAGAATTATAAGAGATGTGTATAAATAGAGAAAGCTCAGCAATCTGAAGTTGAGTGAATGCTTAAATAGTCACGTGGGCAAAAGTAGCCTTAAGTGGATTTTTCCTTTTAAAAATGTGGAAATTGCCTTGACTGTTATATATGTTCGTAGCAATTGGTCCATAAGTGATATAAAGGAGACCTAACATTCTTGCAAGGTAGATGAACTAAAGATTCAAGCATTATCCAATATTGCCATAATAGTAAACTCAGTTATGGAACAACAGATTATATTCACTAGATTCTGATTAAGAAGACTAGAAGAAATCCACCTGTGAAAACTGCATTTAAACCCCCCAGGCAGAGACCTATGAATGGACTGTATGGTAGCCTTATGCTTAACTAAGAAACTACTAAGCAATTTTCCAAAATGACTGTGTCATTTTGCAGTTCCATTATCAAAATTTAATAGTCAGTCTTAAAAATTTTTGGAGTTCTAATAATTATATGATAGTATGTCCCTGTAAATTCACATATTCCTCAAAAGTAATGTAGTAATGCTTTTGAGGACCTTTAAATGTGCTTATTTGCATTCTATAAATCTTGGGCTAAGGGTTTGTTCATATATTTTGTCAGTATAAAAAATGGGATTATTTTCTATAATCAGGTTTCCATAGTTCATTAGGTAACTATTTACCCAAGTGAAATGAATTTTATGTTTATGTAAAGACCCATATGCAAATGTTGATAGTAGCTCAGGTCACAATTTCTAAAATCTGGAACGTACTCAAGTGTCCTACAACTAGTGAATAGTTTAAAAATTATGGGCTGAGAAATGGCTCAGCAGATAAGAGTCCTGGTTGTTCTTCCAGAGGAGGCAGATTCAACTCACACATGGCAGCCCACAACTGTCTGTAACTCTGGTCCTAGGGGTTTCTGATACCATCTTCTGATACAGACCCTGCATGTACATGGTGCACAGACACACATGCAGACAAAACACCCATACATGTTAAATAAATAAATAATAAGATACCCATGAAATGGAACACTCAGCAATAAGAGTGAATAGATACTGGTTTCTAACAATGTGGCTGAAACTCAGCTTCTCTATACTTCAGTGAAGGAAGCCAGCATTAAAAAATGCTGCATTACTGTATGACTTCAGTAGAAGGATTGCAGAGATTACCAGAACTTGCAGAGTAGGCGCAGGCGAAGACTGCAAAGACAGCATGAGGGAAACTTGTGGGTTATGGAATTGTCTGTCTTGACTTTGTTGGTGACTTGTCATTACTTATAAAACTAATATGGCAAAAGATGAATTTGTGCTGTGAAGAAACTATCACTCATTTTTTTCTCTGCAAAAGAAAAAAAGGAACCGTTGGTGTTATTGAAAGGAAAGTACACTGCTGTGGCTAAAACATTTGATTAATTATTTGAACTCCTTCAGAAGTTTAATCAAGTTTTAGGGAGAAACAGTGTTGCAATGACTTGAATTTGAACTCCCAGAGAATGCTAATGCAACATTATTACGCCTTTGCTTGGCAGTGATTTACACCTGTGATGAACAGATAGAGCCACACAGATGACCAGTGACTTCTCTGGTCCATGTTCCTTCTCGGTCTCTCTGTCTCTGTGTCTCTCTGTCTCTGCCTGTCTTTGTATCTGTCTGTGTGTGTCTGTCTCTCCAAAGACTGACAGCATTTTGCTTCTTCCACTTCCTCACCTCATCACCAATCTCAGTTGACCCTTCACATGGAAATAAAACATCGTTGTGACCAAAGCACACCGTCAGTACTGCAGCCTGTGGATAGGTAGGAACCTGTGTGAGTGTGCTCTCCTCGGTTCCTTTGCTTTGCATGCCCTACCTGTTTTGACTCTTCTAATCTCTAATAGGCATCATTGAGCATAGTCTTTCCAGGTTCAACTCAAAAACTGCCTCCTCCACAAGGTCTTTGTTATTACACTGTTCAAAAGCGAATTTTCCCTTCTTTAACTTAGCAGAGATGCAGAAAATAGATTTGTTTTTAAAGGCAGTGACTAGAACAGAAGAGCAAGTATATACACATTTCAGATGCTCGGTAAATACTGTGTGCTAGGCCTCTAGTATTAACTTCGTTTGAGAAAATATATACTGGTTAATAACATGGACATGTCATGTTGTGTAGGTTTGAATACTACCTCTGTTCTATACTAGCTGTATTGTGGTGGTTTGAATGAAATCTGCTCTGTAAATCTTGGGCATTTGAACACTTAGTGTTCAGTTAAGGGATGTTTGGGAAGGATTGGGAAGTATGGCCTTGTTGGAGGAGATGTATCACTGTGGGTGGGCTGAAGGTTTCAAACGGCTCCTGCCATCCCCAGTATACACTCT
Source organism: Peromyscus eremicus (assembly GCF_949786415.1). NCBI lineage: Eukaryota > Metazoa > Chordata > Mammalia > Rodentia > Cricetidae > Peromyscus > Peromyscus eremicus. The sequence goes on along the minus strand of NC_081439.1, from coordinate 98,202,285 downwards.
GTGCTCCTGCTTGTGGGTCAAAAATGTGAGCTGTCAGTTGTTCCTGCCATCATGCCTTTGCTCTGTGATTATGGACTCTATTCTTTGAAAACTGTAAGACTAACTAAGCACTTCCTTTTGTAAGTTGCCTTGGTGAAGGTGTTTTGACACTGTAATAGAAAAGCAACCAAGACAGTATGTATTAATAATATAGATAAATTATTTATCTTTCAAATATCAGTTTCATCATCAACCAAGTGGGCATAAAATAGCACCTGCCTTATGCTGTCAGAAAGAGTAAACAAATTACCTTCCATAAAATGTCTGGCACATATGGGACCCTGTAACTATTAGCTATGATTATTTTGGAAACAGCCTTAATAGTTCCCACTATTTCTAATCAGATGAGCTAACTATATTAATTCAAGGAATATGTAGGTTTTCAAGGAGATATTACTATTATGACAGACAGAAATATAAGAGCATTAATGTCCATTCCATTCCAACATGTCAGACATACCAGCTACATAGGTTTTTTAACATATGAATTTTAACTTAACTATGCTGAAAATATATCATTTCAGCTTCATGAGGAGGCTATGTGGGAGAGGGGAGAGAGCCAGCTGCTGCATGGACTTCTCTGAAGAGAGCCCTTAGAGCTGGGCTGTTCCACCCAGTAGCCATTTGATATTCTAGGCAGCTGCCTGACACTGCACTTCAGTGCCCCCACGGTGTAATTAACAGGCATGCTCACAGCTGCCTTGTCAAACAATTGGCCAGACTTGGCAGTGGATGCTACAGAGGCAGAGTGCTAACAGACAGCATCCAGGATATGTTCCTCACCGTGGGCACTGTGCTTTCCCAACAGCACTGTGATAGCACCGCAGCTGGACTCAGAGCATCTCTCAGAACAGTGATTCTGCTTACTGCTTAGAGGGGACGACTGGAACTGTTTAATTTGTAATGAATTTTTGTTTTCCAACTTGTACAGCAATACCACTGGCTTGAAGTAGTTCTTGATGCTAACAGTGTCAGCTGATATTAGGGTATTTAAAAAAAGTTCTCTAAACCACACATAGATTGTCTTTATCTCTGTTAAGTACTGGCCAGCCATATCTTATTCAGAGAAGGATGCACAAAAGGAAGTGTGATGTCAGGGAAAGGCACCGGACTAGGAATAAGGAGAGCTCCTTTTATGTTCTGGTTCATTAGCTTTGCAACCTTGAGAAAACCGTGTATTCACTAGGGAACTTTGAATCTTGTATATAAGCAAGATGGTTAGGTTAGAGAGGAACTTTTGGGTAGTTTTCAACATTGAATATCTGCTACTCTGGGACTTTTATCTTAAGTTCTGCTGTACGCAGTGGAGCTATGCGTAAGAATGTTTGAATCATTCCTACCTGGAGACTTTATGCCTTTGCCAAATAATGGACTTACCTAGAATAGGATACCTACTAGTGAAATTTCCAGTCTTCACTGCCTTCCCAGCTTTTTTGAGGCGGGTGCATAATCTTGTATGGGAATGGGAATTGTATTCAGAAGGCTAAAGTGGTTTTTAGTAAAAAATTCATTAATAAGATGCAACCAACCCAGGGATCAATTTAAAGACCTACTTTGCTATTTCACATATGGTATACTCTCATGCTGGGCTTTCTTATCTAGGCTATGTTTTTCACATTTTATCTGGGTGAGCCATCGGGTTACTACTTTGAGAAACACTGCTGGCTTTATGTGGGTTTCTTTAGCTCCTTTCCTGTAGCTGGAGACATGTCTCTCCTCATACCTATGGGCTTCCCTCAGGTGGGGGTAGGGCAGGTCCTTGTCAGTCTCACCTTTGCCTTCTGAGTAAGTTTATGCATTTGAAGCCAAGTTGAGGAGAACCCCAGAGAGAGTTTATACAAGACTTGGAGTGATTGAAAAGGATACCGCTAGGTTCTGGGTGTATGTTATGAGAAGGTTTAGTGGACCCCAATACTGCTAGTTTTGCCTGAGGGGGGTGAGACATATTCGGAAGCAAAAGCAAACATCTTACCAGTAATGAAGATATGCTAAAGAGACACTTGTATCTCTCCCTTTGAATATCAGACTATGGAAACAATGAATCCCAAGAAACTTGAGTCTCCCCTGGAATCTCATACTGGAAGAAGGAAAGATTTAGATTCTGGGAATAGTCAGAGGAGGAACTTGTCTCCTGGAGAAAGATTTACAATTTGCCAGACAATGTTGCAGGAGAGAATGGAGCCGAGACAATGGTGATGGGCGGGAGACGGCACCTTAACAAGGACTGCTTAGTTACACATATCTCTTGCCTTCTGTTTAGACCTTGCCCTCATGTTAGGACCTCAGTCCAGACTTGCTACCAGTCTTTGTCCCCTTTCCCAGAGTGTGTACATTGAATAGTCTCCTTCGTCTGCTTTTGTTATTCATTTGTTCAATCAGCTTACTGAGGCTAGGTAAATGAGCCTGGCTTGTTAGTGTTGCCAGGACTTGGGTTCTGAGCCTAATATCTCTGCTAACAGATGTTTACCTCAATACCCAGCTATGTGTTCAACGATTTTGTTAGTACCTTGACATTCACTGTGGTAGAAAGATTTCACTCTGCAAATCAGCATATAACAATGAGGGATTCTTGCTTTTTAAACAGATCTTTTTTCTTTGTCTTGTTCAGATTGTATAATCTCTGTTAACTCATCTTTAGGGTCATTAGATCTTTCTTTTGCCATTTCCAACCTACTATTGATCCCTGAGAGTGAAGTTTTAATTTTGCTTATCATATTTATTAATTCTAACCTTTTTATTTGGTTCTTTACATCTGTTTTTTTAAAGACCATTTTTCTAATTGTTTTAAGAATGTTCATGATTTCTTGCAGGATCATTTTTGTAATAACTGTTTTAAAGTTATTAGGCAATTACATTTGTGACATTTGGACACTAACATTTTTTGATTGTCTATTATCATGTAAATAGATATTTGCTTACATATTTTGATGCTGTGATTATATCTTGGACATTTTGGATGTTATAAGACTCGAAGGCAGTGACTTTCAACCTTCTTAATGCTACAGCCCTTTAGTAGAGATCCTCATGTTGTGGTGGACCCACCAACGTAAAATAATTTTCATTGCTACTTCATAACTGCAATTTTGCTACTAATAAGAATCATAAAGTAATACCTGTGTTTTCTGATGGTCTTAGGTGACCTCTGTGAAAGGGTCATCTGATCCCTCAAACGGATCATGATACACAGGCTGAGAACCACTGCTCTAGGCCTTGTTTTAAGTCTTTGGAAATGTGGATGTTTAAGTGGGCAATCTACCTGGCTCATTTGGCTGCTGTTTCTAATTCACCTTTTGTGGGCTGGCTTCAGCTCTTTCATTCAACTTCACAGGCTTTTGCATTGCTACTCAGATCTCTCTCCAGTGTGTGCCATCCAGTCTTCAGTTTGCTACCTGCGTACTGACCAAGCCAGTAGTTCAGTTCGTGAAGGTATTGGCATGGTTCACTAGAACCAGAGTGACTACAACCAAATCAATATACACCCATGGCCTGGCCATGGGCTTAAGAGTTACTACACAATTTTACGAGATTACTTACCTGAACTCTTCCTGCTCTGCAGTCTTTCTGAGGATTTATGGTTCCTTTTTGTTCTTTCAGCTTGGGGTTGGGATTTTTAGCTCCCAGACTTGGTTACATCTCCCGTCGTGTCACATCTCAAGCAAACAACATAATAGGTTTTGATCTCAATTTATACCACTGTCACTGAGTTGCTAGGGATCTAGACCATGAAATAATGGAGAGAAGGAATAAAGGAAGTAAGCAGGCAATCAAACAAACAAAAATAAGCAATAATAAAAAGCCTCTTAAATATGTGTATGCATTAGGAATTTCTTCTAGCCGTTAGGCTAGAAGCAGAGACTCTCCTAGAGTGTTATTGAGTCACATTGATGCTTACACTTAGGTTTCACTCTGTGGCTTCTTAGGCATCACAGGGTGGAGAGATAGGAATGGAAAATTTGCCATCTACTTGGTAATACTTAATTGTGGTTTTCTTTCTCAGTCTGCCTGCTACTATTTGGTTTTCTGCATCTTTGAATAGCTCCTCCATGAATTCAGTCCTGGTTTTATAACTGCATCCAATAAGCAAAACCATAGAGTATGCTTATTCCACCTTGCCTGGGGCTGACAGCCCTTTTATTTTCCCTAGAGATCCAGTTGTTAAACATTTACTAGTGAATTGCTGGATGATTTTAGCCAGTGAAACTGTAAGCAGGGAGACTCCTTATGTAATATTACTTTCAGACAGACCAAACACTTTTTAGCTGTATGACTTGGAACAATTAGTTGTGTTTTTTTACTACTCTGAGCCTTAGCCTTTAACTTGATCATAATGGTACATGTCTCACTGTGTTGTTCTAAGAGTTAGATGAAATAATACAGTATCTAGAACAGTGCCTGGCATATAGTCTATTTTAATAAATGAAAACCATGTAATCAAAAGTAGAGAAAATGTGTTTGTTGTTGGGCCTCCTTTAGGACAGAAAGGCACACATTTACTCAGATATAGGCAGACCTTGTGGCCACCTACTATCTCGTTGAATATCTGCTTTGGAACTAGCCAGTGACTATCCAGCTCAGATATTTGCTACCTATATGACATCAGGCAAGTCACTTCATTCTTTTAGGACAGTAGTAAAGTGGGTACAGTGACCATGCATACCTCCCTGGAACATTGGGAGGATTAAAGAAGATGCTACATGGACCATTCTTATTAAATATTGGTTACTATTAATACCCTTCAATATAATTCAATGGATACAGTAGTTGTTAGACTTTTTCAATAGATGATTGAACACACACACACACACACACACACACACACACACACACACACACATACACGCACACACCCCACAATATGCATATAGTCTTGAGGTATCTGGGAGCTTACTTCTGTACTGAAACAGTGCCCAGACAGCTTGTCTGAACAGCATTGCAGAGCCAAAAACCACTTTCTTGGTCTCTCAAACACTTGACCATGCTTACTAGACTGTAGCAAAGAGAAATTAATGAGATCAGTTAATCTCTCCAGATTGACGAAGGGCCTAGTCACTTCCTGCTTACAACTATAGTTCTCAGTTCTCTTCAAGTTAACAGCTTGTGACTTTCCAGCTTGCTCTTTCAGTGAGCTGGGTTGACTGCACCCTCGGCTTGGCTACAGCAGTAGCATGTATATTGTTTCTGCTGCAAAGCCTGCTGAACTCGAATTAAAAGAAGTGGTTTTGCTGATGCATTTTTGTGGTTTGTCTAACACCTTCTTTCCACAGTAGCAGATTGCTTCTAATTCTCCTTTTTGGGTATCTGGAGTATTTTAAATTTTCTTTTTGAGCAGTCATTTTGTTACCCCCCCCCCCAAGTCTTTTTTTACTTACACATTTCTCCATTCTCTGAAGGATGTGGAGATTCTATTTTAGAGCTTTGACAAAAGGTGCCCATAGTATTTACTATTTAAAGCATCAGCCACAGCTGCAGCCAAGCTCTTAGTGTGATATGATACTGTTCTCTGTGCCCCAGCCTCTGCTCTTCTGTAGGAGACAGCAGCGTGTAGCAAATAGAGATATTTGTACTGGTAGTCCGAAAATCAATGTCAACTCTGAGGTCTGCTCTTCCTCTTCATGGACTCATATAGATCAAGTCACATCCCAGTTCTGGGCCTCAGTTTCTGTCCCTTGGATACACTGGAGACTAGGGGCCTGCAGCCACAGAGATGCGCAGAGGTCGGGAGCGGGGCAGATAGGTACCAACAACTGCAGAGAGAAATTTCAGTGAATAGCACCGGCTGGCCCTGGGTCCCCACTGGGAAAATGGAGGGCTTTAAGAAGCTGTTGTGTAGCCAGTTCATTTGGTCTTCATCCCTCAGGCGGGTGGGAGCATTGGAAACATGAGTTCTGTGTGAAACAAAGCAGTTTGAGCCGAATGCTTACTAAGGCCTCTTAACCCCCAAATGTGGGGATTACCAAGAGGGTCTAGGACAAAGCAGGTGCAGAAATAACTCCTGAAACGGCTGCTATGTTTGGAGGGTGGTGGCTAGCAGAAAAACGAAAATTGAGTCATTTGATCTGGAAGATTTTGTTTCCTCATTTTAGAAGCAGGGAATTACACCTCCTTGACTTAGTGCCCAGGGCAGCTATGAAGAACAAATGGGAAAGTGACTGGGAATGAGGTACTCATGGTCCTACCAAGCAGAACCATTCACCTCAAGGTCTCATTTGGGAAAATATGCCTCTACCCTCATCTTCCCAATGTCGGCACCAGACTCTTATCTGCATTTTCTGGGTGGGGTTCCTGTTGCCTGCCTAATAGCAGATCTAGTGTCTGCCTTACAGTGGTAATTTTTTTTTCTTTACAATACTGAGATGCATTCTGTAGAAGTTGGAATTCCGAATTTTAATCTTTTTCAGGGTTAGAAATATGGAGCACATTATTTTTTTGGAAATGTAGCAAATTGGAAATGAACTATAGCTCCCAGTCAGATATTCAGCACAAGGGTAAACAATAGATATTCAATAGTGCCCTGTGTGACTAAGCTATGACCTTGTGTAGCTTAAGTGTATTAAGTACATTTTTAACTCAATGATAATTTCTATTCCCCATGGATTTATTTAAATGTAACCAGAAATATGGACTTTTGAGATATCTAATTTCTCATGAGTCCCAGTCAGGTGATTCTGTGGGCAGTGTTTTTGTGGTGTCCCTGACCCCTCTAGATCCTCCCATCCTTTCTCTCCCCTCTCCTCCGCAGGACTCCCCAAGTTCCACCTAATGTTTGGCTGTGGGACTCTGCATCTATTCCCATCAGTTGCTAGATGAAGTCTCTCTGGTTTCTTTGATGAGGATTTTGCTAGGCTGCAGTCCCATAACACTGTAGGCAGGACAAAGTATAGGTTGAAGGTTTTGTGGCTGGGTTGGTGTCCCAATCCCTCCATTTGAGGCCATGCCTGGTGACAGAAGATGGCTGGTTGTACGTTAAGGAGCCTCTGTAGTTGAATAAAACAAGGAGACTTAGGTGAAAATGATGCTAAGGTCATTGGGGATTATATATAAAATTTGGTGTGATTTAAGATAAAGTATAGCAGAGTACAGATCCTGTGTCTCCAGGTTTTAATGCTAGGCACTTGTCTCACCACTGAACTATAACCCCATCTCTTTTCAGGTTATAATGTTAATTTCCAGCTGCTTCTTCATTAAGTAGTTGGAGAAGACCCTTAGTTTTTGTGGTTAAGAATTTGTAACTGTTCTCATACATTCTTACATTCTATCCTTTATTCCTTGTCTAAATCCCATCGATCCTTTTCTGTTTGCCCAAGTCATTACTATATTATATAAAGCTGTACTAGGGAAAAAAGGTTTTTAAGGTGCTTGTCAATAAACACATGAAATTCATGGCCACTCAACAAACATTGTTTTATCTGTACCATGCAGTGAGCTGGAGAAAAACATTAAAGTAATATTTATGTCATATGGGAACTTAGACTTTATTACAGAAACCAGACAATTATACCAGTGACAAGATTGCTCTAATTATTTCAAGAAGTGCCAGGAGATAGACATATACCCAAAGGAAGCTCAATCATACCACAAGGACACATGCTCAACTATGTTCATAGCAGCTTTATTTGTAATAGCCAGAAACTGGAAACAACCTAGGTGTTCCTCAACTGGGGGACTGGGTAAAGAAAATGTGGGACATTTACACAATGGAGCATTACTCAGCTGTTAAAAAAATAACATCATGAAGTTTGTAGGCAAATGGATGGAACTAGAAAAAAAATCATCCGAGTGAGGTAGCCTAGACCCAGAAAAACAAACATAGTATGTACTCATTTATAAGTAGATGCTAGCTGTAAAGTAAAAGATAATCATGCTGTAGTCCACAGACTCATAGTGGCTAGGTAACAAGGAGGGCTTAAGGGGGAATGCAAGGATCTTACTTGGAAGGGAAAATAGAATAGATTTTGAGGGTAGACTGGGGTTGGGTGGCGTTGGGAATAGGAGGGATCAGTTGGTGGAGAACACAAAGAGAAAATACTTGGAAATGGGTGCTAGAGAGATGGCTCAGAGGTTAAGAGCACCAGCTGCTCTTCCAGAGGCCCTGAGTTTGATTCCCAGAAACCACATGGTGGCTCACAACCATCCGTAATGAGATCTAGTGCCCTCTTCTTACATGCAGGCAGAATATTGTATAATAAATAAATAAATAAATAAATAAATAAATATTTAAAAAAGAAAAACAATTTAAAGAAAGAATACTTGCAAATGACTGAAATTGGGGGCATTTCAGGGCAAAGTCGGAATCCAGTGCAATGGAAACTATGGAATCTATGAGAGTAAACCTAGCAAAGACTCCTAGTAATGGGGTACATGGAGCCTGAACCAGCCATCTTCTGTAACCAGGTAAAGCCTCAAGTGGAGGAATTGGGACACCAATCCAGCCACAAAACCTTCAACCTACACTTTGTCCTTGCAGATGCAGAGTCCTACAGCTAAACATTAGGTGGAACTTGGGGAGTCCTGCAGAGGAGAGGGGAGAGAAAGGATGGGATGATCTAAAGGAGTCAGGGACACCACAAGAACACTGCCCACAGAATCAACTGACTGGGACTCATGGGACTTGCAGAGATCAGGGAGCCTGCATGGTTCTGACCTAGGTGCTCTGAATATATGTTAAGGCTTTGTAGCTTTGTCTTCTTGTGGGACTCCTAGCAATGGGAGTGGGGATTGTCTCTGACTCTTTTGTATACTTGTGGGACCAGTTTTCTCCCACTGGGCTGCCTTGTCCAGCCTTGATGTGATAGTATGTGCTTGGTCTTATTGTATCTTGTTATGCTGTGTTTGGTGAATATCCCAGAGAGGCATGCTCTTTTCTGAGAGGAGATGGGAGGGGTAGACCTTGGGGAAGGGGAGGGAGGGGAATCAGTGGTTGTAATGTAATATATGAGAGAAGAATAAAAAAAGGAAGTGTCAGGAGAGAGGCTTGAGTGATAGCTCAGTTGGTAAAGCATTTGCCTTATAGGCACAGAGACCTTACTTCAATCCCTAGAATCTAGTTTTTTAAAGCTGGGTACGGTGGCACATGTCTGCATGGAGGTAGAGAAAGATGATCTCCAGGGAAAACCAGTTAGTCATTGTAAACTAATGTTTTCCTGTGTCCTGCAGCTGCTCTCAAATAATCACTCAGAGGCTTAATATAAATTATAAATGCTCGGCCAATACCTCAGGCTTATTACTAACTAGTTCTTATATCTTAACCCATTTCTATTAATCCTTGTACTGCCCTGAGGCTCATGGCCTTTACCTCTATCCATTTTGTATGTTTGACTCATTGTCTTGCGAATCCTCTGACTCTGCCCTTTTTCATCCAATCATTCTTAGTTTGGTTGCCCAGCTTATACTTCCTGCCTGGCTACTGGCCAATCAGCATTTTATTAAGCCAATTCTAGTGACAAATCTTTACAGTGTACAAGAGGATTATTCCACAGCAAATCATCTTAACCAACTTGATGAATTCTAGGTCAATGAGAGACCTTGTTTCTTAAAAAAATGTGGATGGTATCTGAGGAAGATATCTGAATTGTCCTCTGACTTCTACACTCATGCACATGAACATATGTACACAGTCACCTTCACACACATGTACACACACACACACACACACACACACACAGAGAGAGAGAGAGAGAGAAAGAGAGAGAGAGAGAGAGAGAGAGAGAGAGAGAGAGAGAGAGAGAGCCCAGTATGGTTGAAGGTATGGGTGGTGCTAGTTCCGGGGAGGTTGCCATCTAACCTGGGAGCCAAAGGAACAGTTGGGACTTCCCTGAAGAAAGGAACTGGAAGAAGTATTTTCTAGGCTGAGGAAGTGATATGTGACAAGGTATTGGGACACTGGAAAGCATAGTAGCCATGGGGAGCTGAATCACCTTGGTTGACTCAGAATAGAACTACAGTAAGGTACAGAATGTTGAGGTCAAAACCATGACAACTAGCCTTTTGAGTTCCTTTGCTTGTATTAAAGGGCACAAAAAAGTGTTTGTGCGCCGGGCGGTGGTGGCGCACGCCTTTAATCCCAGCACTCGGGAGGCAGAGCCAGGCGGATCTCTGTGAGTTCGAGGCCAGCCTGGACTACCAAGTGAGTTCCAGGAAAGGCGCAAAGCTACACAGAGAAACCCTGTCTCGGAAAATCAAAAAAAAAAAAAAAGTGTTTGTGTTTTAATTGGCCTCTACAATTTTCCAGGAGAGTTTGTATTTAAAAAAAAAATCCAAATCCTTATGGTGTAGGCTTGTAGTTCCAGCTACTTTGGAGGCTGAGGCAGGAATATGAAAGTTTAAGCAAGCTTGAGCTATATGCTAAGATTATGTCTCAAAATAAAAAGTTACAAAAGGGTTTGTGGTGTTGCTTAGAGGTAGAACACTTGCTTAACATGTATAAGGTTCCAAGTTTAATCCCTAGTCCTGAAAATATCAAGATGTCTGATTTCTCTTGAAAATCCAGAAGCTCTGGAGATATTGATGCTTTTGTATTTGATGTAAGTCAGCTGAGTTCCCTCTGCCCTCTTTACACACAAAGCTTGTGCTCTGCTTCAGTCTGCTCAAAACCTACTCCTCATACTATGGGTGCATAGGCACTCACTTCTTGTGGTCTGGGACTGTGCCTTTCCCTTGGCCGTGGGTGGGAAGTAATAATAGAAAGTGCTGAATATGTGTATTTGTTGAAAGGGAAAAATGGTGGAATAAGACTTCTTCTGCTCAGGGCTGTTGGCACCAAATGAGACAGCATATATCAAAATGCGTCGTGCTGAGTGTGGCATATCGTAGACACAAATCCTTTCTTTTTGTCCTGCATATAAAATGGCTTAAAGAGCAGATGGTAGATAAAATATGGTCGCCTTCCTCCTTTCCCTTTTCTACTGTCTACATTCCAGAGAGAATCACCTTCGACCAAAACAGCAGAGTATTTATTTGCATGCAGTCTCTCCTACTCAGCAAGGCACTTGTTTATATATGCACTCCACTGATTGTATGTTCCACTTACATGTACAGCCCTATTCCAGGCACCACAGGAACATTTCCTGTCACTTGCTCTTTGCCTGATAGGGGAATTAGACACATATTCAACAAGCTGTGTGTGGAGAACAAATTATTCTATGTGCCCATAAGAAACAACAGACTAAGTGCCCTTGCCACTCAAAGGAAGAAGCCCAGTAAGATTGGAGGAATGGAGAAAAGCTTCCTGGAAGAGTGATAATAAGGTCTGACTTTCAGCATGTGGAGGTGCTGAATCTACAGAGGGAGTTGTCTGCCTGGATACAATGTTTTCCTTGGAATTCTATTTTAGCTGTTCAAGGTCTTTTGAAAACCTAAATAAATATGCTACCTTTTCCTTTGCCAACAAGTATTTACCCTCTTAAAAGATTCTATAGTTGAATGATGTGAAAGTGAACTAAAACTTCAAAGTATGATTAAAATTAATTAAGAATTAATTAAAATATCGGACTGGTTTAGTTTCTTTATGTCTAAACACAGTCACCCAGCAAATAGTTACTGAGCATCTATTTAAGCACTGGTACTGTTATAAAATACTACGGCTTATAATTTTAAATATGATTTAAGTCATGGCCCCAAGGAGTCTTGATTCTGTGGAGACAAGTGTGAAAAGTGTCTAATATGGAGCCTATTCTAACAGGAGTCTGTTCACATAATTATAAATGCGCAGAGGAGGGAATGATTAACTATATGTTGAGAGAGGTTGGAGGAAGTTGTTACAAAGAAGTTATATTTTTAGCGGCCTTGAAAAATGAAGTAAAATGTCTCAAGGCAGAGGAGAAGGAAGAGAATGATTAACATTAATAGCTCCATGAGCATTGCACTTAACCTCCAGTGAAACCCGTGATCCAGGTAATATTGCTTCCACTTTGCAGATGAAGAAGTTGAAGGGAAAGCCATCGAAGGTCACATAGCTAGTCACTTTGAGTCTGCCTTTGAACACAGGCCTCTGTGGCTCCACTATATCAAGCTGCCTTCATGGGGAAGAAAGGTGCAAGGGCCAGAGGGATACGAGAGGGAGGAGATGTGTCAAGGTAGTCTGAGCAGAAGCAAAGCTTTGCTTGAGTCTGGCCGGATTTGAGCCAGCAGGCTCTGATTTTAGTTGTGCCTGTGTTTGCTCAATTCAGAAGCACTTTAAGGAATGATTACCTCTGTTGTAGACCTGCTTTGGAAATTGGAGTTGTTCAGTTCCTGCTTACATTAACTGTAATGTTCAATTCAGCAAGCATTTAGTAGATAAATTGGCTACTGCACAAAATATTTGGGTTATTTGACCATCTTTAAAATCCTCTGTACAATGAAGGTTCACTTTTGAAGTTTCTAGTTTAATGATGCCACTTCCCGGTGCTTGCAGACAGGAACATGGCCTGAAATAAAAGCTGAAAGAACTTACTTTTCAAGAGATAGGTTTCTTGAAAGTACAAAGTGCTATGTATTTAATAACTATCTTAAGTCATTTCCTGAGTATAGTGATTTGAATGAGAATAGCTCAGATATTTGAATGCTTAGTCCCTAATTGGTGGAATTGTTTTGGAAAGGATTAGGAGGTATGGCCTTGTTGAAGGAGGTATGTCTCTGAGGGTGGGTTTTGAGGTTTCAAAATCCCATATCATTCCCAGTTAGCTCCACAACCCCTCTCTCTGCCACACGATTGTCTTAACATGTAAGCTTCTAGCTACTGCTCAAATGCCATTCCTGGCTGCCACCATCTTCCCCTGTGATGGTCATGGGCTCACCCTCTGAAACTGTAAGCAAGCCCCCAATTAAATGCTTTAAAAAAAAAAAAAAGAATCTCTGCCGGGCGGTGGTGGCGCACGCCTTTAATCCCAGCACTTGGGAGGTAGAGCCAGGTGGATCTCTGTGAGTTCGAGGCCAGCCTGGGCTACCAAGTGAGTCCCAGGAAAGGCGCAAAGCTACACAGAGAAACCTTGTCTCGAAAAACCAAAAAAAAAATAAAAAATAAAAAAAAATAAGTTGTTTTGGTTATGGTGTCCTTTCACAGCAATAGAATAGTACCTAAGACACTGAGCAAGATGCAGTTTTAATACATAGAGAATATGATTAAAAATCTGTCTAAACCTATATATGTTCATAGATGCATGCATGAGTAGTTCACTGATTAGAAATTATGTATTGCCTTAACTGATAATCCAATCCTAAGTGGTTATCCTTAAACACATGCACATATGGCCAACATTAACTGGACTCAGTAGGTTGTGTGTGTTGTGTTGTATGTGTGTAAGTAACAATAATAATTATAGAAAAATAGGTCATACATTCAAGAGGGAGTGGGAGACATGAGAAGAGTTGGTATGGAGAGAGGGAGAGGTGGAAATAATGCAAATAAACGTAGTCATGTGTGAAATTCTTAAAAGCAAATTAAAATGTGGGCTAAAGAGATCGCTCAGTGATTTAATAGCATTTGTTACTCTTACAGAGGACCCAGGTTTTGTTCTCAGCACACACATGGTGGCTTACAACATCTTAACTCCAGTTCAAGGGATCTGACACCCTCTTCTTGCCTCCGTGAGCACCACACATGCACATGGTACATATACATACTTGTAAGCGAATACTCATCCACATAAAATAAAAATAAATCCTAAAAATAATACAAAAATTACCTAAATGCACAGTTAAAAAATTTCTCCCTTATTTCCCCTCAGGAAAAAAAGAAACATATTTGACTACGCACTGATGAGGTTCCTAGTGAAAAGAAAACTGATGTAACTCTTTGTTTTGCTGGCAGGAGCTTGCTTACCAAATGTTAGGAGGTAGAAACCTCAGCGCCACAGGTAATATTATCATAGACACAACTGAAGAAGTCACTGAATGCTTCTGGTTTAATGTTTTAGAGGTGTGTGTTGTGTATGTGTGAATGCATATGTCCCCAAATTGGCAATCCATCTCAGTCCCTTATGTAAAATAATTTTAAGTGTATCTATTCCTATATGTTGATTGGGCCAGAATTTCCCTGTAGCACACTTTATCTTTTAAATTATTCCGTTTCTAGCTGTTTGCATACCCACCCACATGCAGATAGTTAGAATGAAACATTTGGGTGTTGAAGTAGCTTGGTGGGTAAAGGCATTTGCAGTCAATCTTGGCTATATGAGAGTATAGTGAGAGTAAGTTAGTACCGAGAAAAGTTTATAAATGCGGTTAAAAAACCCAATAAATACAGGGAGTTTTTACTCTCACCCAAGAGTTCTTAGACACTTGAAAAATTATACCCAAGTTTTACTGATAAAGCTTTAACTAGGCTATTGGTGCCTGCTCAGCTTGCTTAAAGCTTTGTCAGTAATCGGGTTCAACCCTATGTTTATAATCAAGGGTCTGCTACTTCATTTATATTGAGAGTTATGTCTTTAAAAGTACAGACTTGAGATTAATAATTGCTTGGTGATATGATAGAAAATCATATCACCAGTCCAACTTAAAACTGACAAATGATAAATGTAAATGAGAGCTATAAACTCTTGTTTTAAACATATATTGGGCTGGAGCAATGGCTCAATGTTTAAGAGCACTTGCTATTCTTCCAGGGGACCCGAGTTTGAATCCTGGCATCCACACTGCTATTCACACCTGCCTGTAATTCCAGTTCCAGAGGATCCTAGACCTCTGGCCTTGGGCCTCCTAGGGCACTGCTCTCATGTGGGCATGCTCAACACAGCAATCCACAACTAAACATACCAAAAGCAAATATTAAAAATACATCTTTATGTATGATTATGTGTGTATACACTGTCTATGTATGCTTATTTCTTTTCAGGTCGTTTACTTTGTACCGAATAGGCTGGTAAATAGTCATGTAACCTAAAGTTGTTAAATTGGCCCAAATTCCTTTTTGCTCACAGTAAAACTGGATTTTTAAGAGAAACAGCCCAAACTGTAATTGACCCAATCAGCTAAATAAGCTTGGCCATAATCCAGTATGCCAATTAAAGGGACAGAATAATGGCAAAGAGTGAAGAGAAGATATTTAATCAAAGTGATCATGTTGGGGAAACATGGTCCTAATGGTCCTAGATCCTACTTTGGGGTTATTAACATGAGCCATTAAATTTCAACGTAAAAATATTTTAAAATATTCTTATTCATCCTTTGATAATTTCATACATGCATACTTTTTAAATTGACTCTCTTCTCACCCAGAGGCCATCATTTGTCAGTCACTCATCTGGGAGTGGGGGCTTATGAGCCCTTTCTTCTTCCATTCTAGAATGTTAACTAACTTGATCTGTATGGGTCTTGGGCAGGCAACCATATTTGCTGTGAGTTCATGCATGTAGTGGTTCTAGCATTTCAGAAGACACTGTTGTGCAACAGACCTCCCTTATCTCTGCCTTTTACAATCTTCTGTCATCACTTGTGTGATGGGCCCTCAGCCTTGGGGGAGTGGAGTGATTAAAAAGTCACATCTGTGGCTAAGCACTCCACAGGGTTTATTTTTTATGTTTTATATGTTTTCCTGTTGAACAAAGCCTTCTCTTCTTAGAGATAGCCACTGCCTTAACACTTGTTGCATTCCTGCTAAATTACATAGTGATCATGGAAGTCGTTTTAATGAACAAATATTTAAATTTATAAAATTTGGCCTAGTAGATAAATGACACTAATAAATTGCTAGCTAATGCTTTGGATTTCTTCTAAGATCTATCCCTTTTAGAAAACACCCATTATCTCTTTTTAAAATAAGCACTTGAGATGTCCTATAGGAAAATTAAGAAAAAGCTGTATGACTCATTTTTATTAAAGAAAGACATTCACTACTATAAGATACTTTAAAACATATAGGTCATAGCTGTAAGATCAAGCTGGCCAAAGAAAATTTACATTAAGAGGTAATAGATTTGTTTGAATACTCCAAATATAAATAAAATGGGCCATAGAGTATAAATACCTGTTAATACAGGGGAAAATATGGTCAATTTAAATTGTAAAATTAAATTTTGGTTGTTTAAAATGCCTGCTTCCCTCATCTGTTACCTTGACTTTGTTAAGCCAGACAGTGTTCTTGATTATTTTAATTTTAGGAATATTGCTTCCACTATACGACTCAAGTTATATCAAATACAATCAGTAAAAAATCTGATTCAGATAATAATTACCAGTAGATGGTGATGATATGATCCAAGAAGTTTTTGTCTTCTGGTGTTACCAGCTCTTTTTCTCTCCTGAAGGTTGCTTTTCTGCATACTCCTCAGCCTTATCTACATCACATCCTAGGAATGAGCCTTCCTAGGGACAGTGGAAAATTAATTTCAGGAATGAAATTTCCTGAAAAGAACTGCGCCTTCTACTAAACTTTCATCAAGGTTGATTAAATGATAAAAAAAACTTCAGTGATTGTGGAGAGGTTGAAGTGTTACAGGTCCAGAAATTAATCATAATTTATTTTGAGCTATCATTAGTTAACTTAATAACCATCTCCTTGCTCACCTCTGTGCCTGACATGACATCCCTATGACTAATAGATAAAACTTTTAAAAATATATTAATAGACTACTAGCTTCTGCCAACCAAGAGGCTGAGTGTGTTGTCAGTATCTGAAGCCTACAGTACAGATTTCCCCAACCACTCTGCTTTAATCTACCTACTTAATATTTCCACCAATGTATTTGAAATATGCATTAATTTATTAATTTATTTGCCTGTTACTATGAAAATGTCGTGAAACTGTTCCTACATTGGAACATGGAATTTGAAGTAACGTAAACCTGTGTTCCTTGGCCATGGCCACTCATATTTGATTCCAGGATAAACTTTCTCTTATCCCCTTTGAAAAGAGAGTTGTGTTTTGATTTTGACATTAAAATAGACTGATATGCACAGAGAATTAAAGTTTCATTACTAGGTGTATTTTATTTTGATGTCATTTGTAATAATCCTATATATTTAACACACTCTTTCATTGCTTTTTACGTGAAAGAATGTATTTGTTTCAGCTTAAAAGAAAATCATTGTATCTGATATTGTCTCTGCATGTTATATGCAAGCATACAAATCACCGAAGTCATTTATAGTTAAATAATCAGGTAATTGATGTTTCAGATGCTTTCTGATATATTGAGGTTCTTGGTGGATAGGGATCTAAAGATGTGTTGGTGGGCTAGAGAGATGACCAGGGTTCAATTTCCAGCATCTACAAGGTTGTTCATAACCTCTGGTAACTCCAGTTCTAGGGGGATCCAATACACTCTCTGGCCTCTGCCAACATCAGGTAGGCATGTGGTGCACAGACATAGATGCAAGCAGAACACCTATGCACATAAAATAAAATAAAGTAAAATTAAATTAAATTAAAATGTGTTTTTAATATTTAAGGTAATTAGAGTTACTGGAATTGCTAGTCACACTTTTTCTGAATTTAAAGCAGTTTATTATAGCTTCCTATTTCGAAAAATTTTGTTGGCCAGTTTGTTTAATAAATATGAGTTCTGAATGTTCCTCCCAAACAGCAGATTTAATTTACTATACTACATAAAGCTATATTGGAAGAGGATAATAAAAGATACTTTCACAATGACTAATAATTTGGGAGGATGCCACAATATAGCTTAACTTCAACATCTGTGGTATGCAACATCTAAGATCACTTCCAAAGACAACTTCCTAGTATTTGTGTCCTTATGTAATCATTCACTCTTGTAATGGGGCTCAACTTATTGTCTTAATTTCAATTAATAGAATACCACAAACATGGTGGGAAGTAGCCTTTTAGATAAGGATACAAAAAGAAAGAGTATTTATTCGTACTTCAATTCTCGCCTCTCTCCCTCTGTGAGCCTTCATCCCAGGAGAATCTACCTTTTGTGTATTCCTGTAGAGAGGTTAATTGCAGGGAAATGATGTCTACATCTAACAGTCATCGGGGAGTTTGAGGTCTTGACAGTAGCCACATGAATAAGCACAGAAGCATATCTCCCTGTGAAGACTTGAGCTGATTATAGCCTTAGGAGAGACTGATGACAGATATATCCAGCTAAGCCACAGCCAGATTCCTTACCCATTGAAGGTGTGAGATAATGAATATTTGTTGCTTTAAGCCACTAAATTCTAGAGTACTTGGTTATTTTTTGATAATTAATATACTATTAGATTGTAAGGTATACAGAAAGAACCACCTAGAATACATGGTTCAACACACTCTCTAGAACTTAGCACAGTAAATTGTGCAAAATAGGTTTTTGGTAACTATTTATTGAATGGATTAGCAGATGAATGCGAATTAGATGAAAAGCCAGGAATGGTCTTTTCTACAACTTGGTCACATTTTGTCATCTCTTCCATAAAACAACTTATCTTTTTGACATAACTTCACAATCTCACTTCTGGAAAGAGTAGCAATTGACTTTTGATCTACTCTTCTAATTACAGGCTTAATATGAATGGCCTTCATGCTGCCTGAAATCTAGACAGCAGACTGACACCATGATACTTTTCTTCTACCCGAGCCACATTCTCTCACAAAATACAATGCTCAACAGAGGTTGGACATTGTCCCCAAAGAGTTTACCTTTAAGATTATTACCTCTATAGTTTCAGAAGGAAAGGTCCTTGGTTAACAAATGAGAAATGTGTCTGTTGGGATATTTTCCCAACAGTGGAAGCAGTGTCAACTCTGCTTTGCTAGAAAGATACTGCTGGTCTCTTGAAAATGTTGCTTCTTTGCTTTCTTTCCTTATTTCATCAACTTCCAGTCAGCACAACTTTTTTGAAACAGGGTTTTTCTGTGTAGCTTTGTGCCTTTCCTAGAACTCACTCTCTAACCCAGGCTGGCCTTGGGATTAAAGGCATGCATCACCACTGCCAGGCGAGCACAACTTTTTTAAAATCATGAGGATTTGGAATTGCAGTGGACCTCCTTGACACATTGTAGCCCATATCCTTTGTCTTAGGGTTACTTGCTATGGTGAAACACCATAACAAAAATCAACTTGACCAGGAAAGAGTTTATTTGGCTTACATAAAGGTTTATTTGGTAACAACCATCAATTGTCAATAGCTTCTTAGCTTAAGGGTAGGACTTTTATGGGATGGTCTTTCTGTATTCTGTGACTATGTGTTGCTACCATTGGTTAATAAATAAGGTGCTCTGACCTATGGCAAGACAGGTTATAGCCAGGTGGGAAATCCAAGCAAAGATACAGGGAGAAGGAAGGCAGAGTCAGGAAGATGCTGTGAGCTGCCAAGGGGAGCAAGATGTAATAGAACACAGGTAAAGCCATTAGACACATGGTGGTACATAGATTAATAGAAATGGGTTAATTTAAGATGTAAGAGCTAGCTAGCAATAAGCCTGAGCCATAGAGCAAACAATTTATAATTAATATTAAGCTTCTGAGTGATTATTTTATAAAAATGGCTGCTGCTCAGGTGGGACTGGGTAGGACTGAGAAACTTCAGTCTACAAAGGACTTTATGAATTCCTCCCTCATACAAACTGGGATCTTGATTGGCTTGATTTAGTGCAGGTCTGGTGTATTCAGTCACAGCCACTGTGAGTCCATATGTGTAACAGGCATGTCATGCCCAGGGAATAATGTTTCACTGCAGAGGTCAACTACCTTTGATTCTGACCGTCTTTCTGCCTCCTCTTCCATGACGATCTCCAACCCTTGGGAGGAGGGATACTATAACTGTCCCATTTAGGACTGAGAATTCCATAGTCTCTTTTTATTTATTTATTTATTATGTATACAGCATGTATGCCTGCACACCGGAAGAGGGCATCAGATCTCATTACAGATGGTTGTGAGCCACCATGTGGTTGCTGGGAATTGAACTCAGGACCTCTGGAAGAGCAGTCAGTGCTCTTAACCTCTGAGCCATCTCTCCAGCCCCTCCATAGTCTCTTATTGACTGCATGTTGACCAGTTTGGGTCTCTATTGAAAATAAAGCTTCTCAAAGAGACCCGCACTCAAGCCTGGGGCATTTGCCCTGGGTTCCAAGGAGAAAACACTGGGCAGACAGGTACTATTATGGTGAGCGAATGTATGGTCTGATAGGAGAGAGACAGACAGACAGAATGGTTCATGTCATGCAGACAGAGGCATACCTGAACAGGTGAAAGCAGTGAGAAGTAGGCTGATATGGGTGACTTGATTGCCACCCAGGGTCATGATGATGTCTGGGCCTGGGCTGCTGCTGGGACCCATGCCTAGGTTCCTGGACCTGATGCAGCAACAGTCTGTGTTGATGTTCATGGCTCTTGATATCTGTGGCTCCTGATATCACTAAAGGCTGAGAGGATAGGTTTATACAGAGTTGGATCAGCCCCTCACTGGCTGCAACACTAGGGAGAACTGGTCCTGCCCCTCACCAGCTGAAGCACTCAGGAGAGAGGGTCCTACACCTCACCTGGGCAGCACAACAGAGCTGACCCTGTTTGCAGGGGCATGGGCGAGCTAGCCCTGAGGGTATGAGACTGGGAAAGCAGGTTGCACCCCTCTCATCTGTCATGTGGTGGTGTGGGTGAGGGAAAGATGCCCTCCTCCCATCACCCCTTGACCGTCTGCAGCACTCAGGAGAATGGGCCCCATGCCTCGCCTGGGCAGCACAGTAGAGTTAGCCCTGTAGACAGGGACGTGGGTGAACCAGCCCTGAGGGCATGTGAGGGGCATAGCTGGTACCACCTCCTTGTCTGCGGTGTGGTGAGGGCAAGGGAAAGATGCCCTCCCCCCTTGTCCCTACTGCATCTAGCTAGTGAGGGAGCTGACCCTTCTCTTTACCAGCTGCAACACTTGGGAAAGTGGGCCCTGCACCTCATCTGGGCAGCACAGCAGAGCTGACCCTGTTGATGAGGGCCCAGGTGAGCCGGCCTTGAGAATGTGAGCATGGGAGAGCTGGCCCCACCACTCATCTGCCATATGGCAACATGGGTGGGGAGAGATGCCCCCTATTCCTGAGGTGGGTGGGAGAGCTGGCCCTGAGGTCATAAGAGCAGGAGAGCTGTCCCTGCCTCTCACCAGTGGCAATATTTGGGAGAGCACACCCAGCACCTCACCTGAGCAGCACAACAGAGCCAACCCTGTTGGTGGAGGTGTGGGTGAGCCAGCCCTGAAGTTGTGAGTATGGGAGAGCTGTCTCCACGACTCTGTTATGTGGTGGTGTGGGAGGTGGAGAAATGTTCCCTTGCTCCTCACTGCCTGCAACAGAAAAGGGAGCTGCCCTTCCCCTTATCATCTGCAGCACTCAGGGAAGCGGGCCCTGCTCCTTGGTTGGGCAGCACAGTAGAGCTCACCCTGATGGCAGAGGTGTGGGTAAGATAGCCCTGAGGATGTGAGAGTGGGATAACAACAGGTCACACCACACTTATCGGCCACGTGGTTATGGTTGTGAGAGTGATGGAAAGATGCCCTCCCCCGCTTGCCCCTGCCACCTGTTGTGGGTGAGGTAGCTGACCATCCCCCTTACCAGCTGCAGCATCGGAAAGTGGACCTTGACCCTCTCCTGGGCAGCACAGAAGAACTGACCCTATTTACAGGGGTGCAGGTAAACCTGCCCCAAGAATGTGAGCATGAGAGATGTGGCCCTGCCCTTCATCTGCCATATGGTGGTGTAGGTAGAGAAGAGATGCCCCCTCTCCCAGCCCCTTACCACTTGTGGCTGCCCCTCAGCAGCTGCTGCACTCAGGAGAGTGGCCCCTACACCTTGACTGGGCAAAACAGTAGAGCTGGCCCTGGTGGTGTAGGTGTGGGAGAGCCAACCCCAAGGGTATGAAAGCAGGAGAACTGGCCCTGCTGCAAAGGGTGAACTAGCAATGCTGGAAAGCTGCTCACCCTGATGGTGAAGACGCTGACCAACCCTGCAACTACCCAGGCCCAGAACCAGGATAAAAAGGTAGTCCACGGCCACATCCACCTCATCTATGAACTGCTGGAGCATGTGAAGGGACCAGACCTGCAGACCCAAACCTTCAGGATCTCGACAACACAGGGCAACAACAGGATATCCAAGAGGAGTCCCAGTGAAGGCCCAGCATCGATAGTGTAGCAGAAACTAGAGGCTTCCAACCAAACCAATGACTCGTTGCAACAAACACTTGCAAGTAAAGATAAATGGATAAAAGGGTTTACTGTGTGACTCACTCTGTTACACTACAGCTTCCATGATGAGATTTTCCCCCCTTTCTCTTTGTTTTTTTTTCTCTTAAATTTTATTTTATTGTGGGGGGAGTTGCAAGGGCAGAGGGTGGATACAAAGGAATGGGAAATGAATGGGATTGAGATGCATGATGTGAAAGACACAAAGAATAAATAAAAAACTTTTAAAAAGAAAGAAAAATGAAGCCTCTCTAATGAGGGGATGGGGTGTGCACTACTCTATGGATATATTCATAAGAGCTTAAGGGGTGTATTAGTCAGTGTTCTCTAGAAAAACAGAACTGATAGAAATGTGTGTGTGTGTGTGTGTGTGTGTGTGTGTGTGTGTGTGTGTGTGTGTGTGTGTGATTTACTACAGTGGCCTACAGGTTATGATCCAACTATTTCCACAGTGGCTGTCTGCTGATGGAAAGTCCAAGAATCTAGTAGTTGTTCAGTCCATGAGGCTGGATGTTTCAGCTGGACTTCATTACACACCAGAATCCCAAAGAAATAGGCTCTAATACCAGTAAAGGAATGAACTTGCCAGCGAGAGTGAAAGCAAGCAGGCAAAGAGCAAGTGCTTTCTTCTTCCCTGTTTTTTATACAGTTACGACCAGAAGGTATGGCCCAGATTTGAGGCAGAGCTTCCCACCTCAAAAGATCTGGATTTAGGGTGGGTCTTCTCACCTTGAATGATTCAATCAAGAAAAATCCATCACACATACAGTGTACTCAGCCAGGTGGGTTTTAGTTAGTTGCAGATGTAGTCAAGTTGACAACCAAGACTAGCCATCACAGGGCAAGTTTAATACTGTATCTATTTAGCAGAATAATGGTATTAGGTTCTAGGACCTATGACCTATCCAGTCATGAACTTTTGTCACAGTTAGCAGTACTAGACCTTAGTACTAATGGAATGGCCTTTAAACTGAATCAGAAAAAAAGTGTCTGGTTACTCCCATAAAATTTGTATCATGATTATACCAGTGGCCATGTCTTGTTAGGCCACTCATTATAGCTCACAGAGTTCACATCTGTGTAAGACTGTGAATAGTTGTCTCCCTGGTAGCATAAATAGAACTTTATGGCACCATAAAAGCTAGCTAGTAGTGATGAAGTCTCCAGGTTGAACCAGCTTGTTTCTCTACATCCTGTAACTCAAGTATGTGGTTTCTTCAGCAATAGGGTCTTACCATCAAGTTCTGAAGAATAACCAAGAGCGTTGATAATTTGCAGTATCTACTTGTCAGTTGATGGACATCTAGGTTGTTTCCATTACCTGTCTATCATCAATAAAGTATCAATGAACATGGATGAGCAAGCATCTCAGAAGTAGAATACAGAGTCCTTTGGGAGTATAACCAAGAGTGACATAGATGGGTCATATGGTAGATCTATTTCTAGCTTTTTGTGGAACCTTCACAATGACTTCCATAGTAGCTGCCCCAGTTTGCATCCCCATCGACTGTGAATAAGTGTTCTTCTTTCCTTGCATTCACACCAGCATTTGTTGTCATTTGTTGTTCTTGATTTTAGCCATTCTTATTGGGATAAGATGGAATCCCAAAATTGGGAAATACATTTGAACTCACTGACACAGGAGAGGACTTTTTGAACAGGAACCTGGCAGCACAGGCATTAAGATCAGCCATTGACAAATAAGACCTCATGAAACCAAAAAGCTTCTGTATAGCTAAGGATACCATCATTCAAGTGAGGAGACAAGCCTACAGAATAGGGAAAATTTTTGCCTATATATCTGATATCAGCTTGTGTGTATAATACACATAGAACAGAAAAAAACCCAAACATCAAGAAACCAAATAACACAATTAAAAATTAGGGCATGGAACAAAACGAAGAATTCTCAAAAGAAGAAACACAAATGGCTTTTTTTTTAAATGTTCAACATTTTTAGGTATCAAGGACATGACAATTAAAAAAGTTATAGATTTAAAAATACTTGATGTGTATGGGTATTTTGCCTGTGTATATATATTTGTTCACAATATGCATGCCTGGTGTCCATTGAAACCAGAAGAAGGCATTATGTACCTTGGAATGGGAGTTACACACAGTTGTGAGCTGCCATGCGAGTTCTGGGAATCAAACACATGTCCTTTGGAAAAACAGACAGTGCTCTTATAACCTGAGTCATCTCTCTAGCCCTCCATGTAACCATCCACCAAGAACTTCAACATAAAATAAAGCATTTAAACATCAATTACCTGGCCGGGCGGTGGTGGCGCACGCCTTTAATCCCAGCACTCGGGAGGCAGAGCCAGGCGGATCTCTGTGAGTTCGAGGCCAGCCTGGTCTCCAAAGCGAGTTCCAGGAAAGGCGCAAAGCTACACAGAGAAACTCTGTCTCGAAAAACCAAAAAAAAAAAAAAATCAATTACCTGATTATTTAACTATAAATGACTTTATTAATTTGTATGCTCTTAACTACTGAGCAATCCAGCCAATATTTTTATTGAAATTTTTTTCGTACAATATATTCTGATAGCACTTTCACCCTCTCCTCCCAGATCCTCCTCACCCACCCAACTCTACACCCTTTCTTTCTCTGTGCCTTTTTTAAACAAACAAACAAACAAACAAACAAACAAGAAAATGAGCAAAAACAAAACAAAACAAAACTAGCCAACCTATCAAACAAACAACGCTCCCAGGAACTGATTATTTTTATATTTATTTTCAATTTCCACGAAAAGAAACATACTTTGACAATGATAATATCAAATAAAGGGGTGTTAAAAATGAAGGCTAATTCATGTTACCGGACCTGGCCATTGTCATTGAAAAAGGCTATTAAAATATTGGTCACTTTTTTTCTTGTGAAAATGAAGCTCAAATCAAACAGCTCAGTAAACCATTTTCCTACACTTTGTTACAGTTTTTGAATAGTAAAAATGACATTGCTAATTGTTACTTATATTAAACTTTACACTTGCTGTTTTCAGCAAAACATTCAGTCAGTGCTTTGTATCTGTGGGTTCCATGTCCACTGAGTTGATCAACTACAGCTTGAAATTATTGAAAAAAATGTACCTATACTGAACAGGCACACAGGTTTCCCTTGTCATTATCCAACCAATATAGTAGATTATAAATATATAAGTGTATTGAAGTTCATTTATATGTATTCTGGATGTGAACAAAAGTAGGGGAAGGATGTACATAGGTTAAATGCAAGCACTACATAATTTTATGTAAGACAATCATACATTGTGTCATTTATGGATTTTGTCAACCAAGCAGTTATGTAAGGGGCTTGAGCATCTGTGAACTTTTGTATTCAAGTGGGTGGATCCCACAGCTAATCTTCCATGAATATTACAGTGGTTAGTTTTAAATGTCAACTTGCCACAACCTAGAATCACCTGAGAAGAGACTGTTAGTTGAGGCTGGTCTGTGGGGGATTGTCTTCATTGTTAATTCATACTGGAAGATCCAGCTTGTTGTGGGAGGTCCTATTTCCTAGGCAGAGGTTCCTGAACTCTATGAGACAGGAGAAGGCTGAAAAAGTAAGTGCAAGTAAACAAACAGGAAGCACGGGTGCATTTGTTTTCCTCTGCCCTCGACTGTGGATGTAGTGTGACTCATTGCTTGAGGTCTTGCCTTGATGTCCCCGAAATGGTAGACATGGGATTGTAAACTGAATAAATCTTGCTTTCCTTTTTTGTCAGAGCAACAGAACTGAGACAAGAACAGATACCATCAAGCAAATTTTTCTCTCTTTGAACTTCATAGAGACGCAAGCAGCTTCTTTTTATACTGAATGTTGTGGATATAAGCATTTTAAGTTTGTTTATGTCCAAACTCAAGAGTCAAATTCAGGAAACAATTTTATTAGTGTGTATTTATTGAATAAATTATTAGCATTCATTAAGATATTTTAATACATGAATATGTGTTTTAACTATATCGACCCCTCCCCCAATTATCCTCTCTTGTCACTGTTTCCTTCCCAGCAAATTCCTTTTCTTTTTCAAAATAGTACTTCTGTTTTCATGTTTGGTGGATTTTTTTTTTAAATCTGAATTTGTAGCCCAGGCTGGCCTCAAACTCGTGATCCTCCTGCCTCCGCTTCCTTCAGCAAATCCTACTGGCGTGAGGCCCTCTGGATAAGTGAGACAGTTGATTAGCTGGAACTATTTAGAATGCCCCCAGGCAGTGGAGCCAGGACCTGTCCTTAGTGCATGAGCTGGATTTCTGGAATCTAGGGCCTATGCTGAGACATTTTGCTCAGCCTTGGTGTAGAGAGGAGGGGACTGGACCTGCCTCAACTGAATTTACCAGGCCTAGCTGAATCCCCAGGGGAGACCTTGCCTTGGAGGAGGTGGGAATGGGGGGAGGACTTGGGGGGGAGGACTTGGGGGGGGAGGATTGCTGGGGGGTGGGAGGAGGGAGGACAGGGGAATCCGTGGTTGATATATAAAATTAAATTAATTATAAAATTTAAAAAAAATCTGAATTTGTGCCAAAAAG